>NW_027411866.1:183007760-183721549 GCF_047663935.1 Musca autumnalis | reverse complement strand
CCAAAATTCGGATATCCGGATCTGTATTCCAAAAATTAATGGTATTAACGTCCTCAACAAAGCGTGATCCAATTACACTGAATATTTGTAATGACTCCGAGAATTCTAGATCATCAGTAGCCCAGCAGCAAAAGTCCTCCCAAAATCATGGGTTTTGAAAGGGATTTTTGGCAGCCGTAACTACTCACAAACCCCATTTCTTCCCCAATATTCTTACAAAGGCATGTCGCACTCAGTTTCTAGTTATTTTATGACCACTAGAATAACTAGTTATTCTGTGGCCACTAGAAGTTGAAAAGTAAGATGAAAAAAATTATATTTTTAGAGCAGTTGATGTAGAAAATTTTTTTTTACTTTAGTATATTTCGCTCTCTGTCCGACTTGAACACACGAACCCTCTGAATTCTAGCCAAAGACACTACATAATGTGCCACGTACACGAACAATAAGGGTTGCTTAAGAACTTAAATGTGCAGTGCACATGTGCACTGCCGACGGTGAGCGTTGAACACACAACCCTAGGATTTATAGTCGGACACTCACCGCCTGTTCATGTATGTCGCACGGAAACCTGTACGAAAGGAAAGCATTCACTCGCTTCCGTCTAAAAATGCGTTCATGTATTTCGCAAACTATCGTGCGACTGCCGTTACGTATCCTATGCGAAATACTACTAATTTAAATGTACATTTGTACAACTATGTTCCAAAAATGAGAGCCAAATGAGGAATGAAAACATAATCCACATATACATACAAACATTGGAATATGTGTGATTTGTTTTGTTTGAAAAATAAAATGTGTCGGTATTTTGAATTATTTTATTTAATTGATTTCTTCAAAATAATGAATGAAAGCGCCATTGAATCGTATCTGTAAAATTTTTATTTTGTTTCAAGAATGTGTTGCATAAATTTGTTTTAAGGTTTTCGGTGTTATTCGCGAGTTTACGTTCTACTCGGCAGCTACAAAGCAAGTGAGTGATTTTGACATTCTCTTTCTATAAGAGACAGTCCTTTCGAAATACATAAACCCAAATTTAATGGAAAAGTGTACGTTTACGTGTTATTTCGTAGGGCTTGTCGGTCGCATAGATTTTCGTTTCGAAGGCGTTTACATGAACAGAAAATGACTTTTTTTCCACTTCCGAAGCGCAAGAAACCTTTCGGTCGACATACATGAACAGGCTGTCATTCACTGTGCCACCGTCCTCATTACTTAGTGAGGAGCAAAGTAAGTAGGTTTGCCTTGTAATTTTTTTAAGAAGTATCCCATTACTTTTCGGATTACTTGTAATGCGGAAAGAACCTTGTTTACATTACTTTGTAATGGGTTACGTAATGACTAATGGATCTGAATTTTTGCTGGGAGGTTAAAAGAAAGACATGAAATAAATAGTTATAGGGTTGTCTTTCCAGATTCGGGTAACAGTGAAAAAGGACCGCTTATACAAGATGGTATCGATTTCATGTCTTTAGGAACCGTACCTAAAATCTTCCAAGCGACAGTTTTGCAAGACATTCCCAAGCTGTAAAATGTCATCTTGTGGTACTTTTATTGCGGTTCTTGAAATAAAGGACGAAAAGGACATTGACGGTAGGTAAAAGTCTAAATGCTCTACGAAAAAAATCATTATTTGATTTGAGTTAAGACATGTCATCTTAACGAAAAACTTAAACAGCAGCGAACAAATATATAACGCTGGTTCCAGACGGATCATAGGGTCTCCAGCTAAACATTCATCACGCCATAACGCAGAAGTTCTACTCAAGGTCGATCTGTCCTTCTGAGTTCTGTATGTACTCACCAAGGGCTTTCATGCCTAAAAGGAATTTTCCACCCCCCAGACTTTGAGCTCAATTTTGTTGCTTAACTCCAACGAGAAAAAAATTGATATTAAAACCAAGTGAGGAAAGACTTTAGTTTGGACGGGGACAACTATGTGATACTACCTCTGTGCATAAGCTTTTCACGGATAAACATTTCTTTTAGGAATATACTAAAGTTATCAGCCAACCTAATTTTTTTCTTTGTTGATTTACCACCTACGCCAACCTAATGTGCGTGAGTGTAAAGCTGAAGTTGTCTACTATCATTATGAGGTTTTGCTTTGGAATACTCTTTATAGAATAAAGCCTCATTTTTTCTTCACAGCAGTATTTTCCGCATTCCGGCAATTGAGTATGATCCGACCATAACCAAACTCAACAGGCTTCTTCCTTCCTGGGTTCCTCATCAACGTTTAAAATTTCATGACAATTTGATCAAAATTGCGATCTGTACCGTGATTACAAAAGAATGGCAAATGCGATATCACTTTTTTTGAGCATAGGTGATCATCAGTGCAAAATATATATTTACTTCTTCCATTAAAGAGATTTCTTTCTGGAATAACCTACAAAAAGCAGAGATATTCGCATACGAATAAAAAGTTTAATTTTCTCCACATACGTTTTTGGCTATTCCGACCCTGAATGCTATCCGACCATCTCTAAAATTAATAGGACCTCAATATCACCCGAAGTTCGTTATGATTCGATCAAAACTTCGACCTGTAGCAAACATAGAAAATGGGAAGTTGTACCGACTACTGCCATATCTTCGTTGTTTAACCACCTATACCAACCTACTTTGCATCTTTACAAAGGTAGGATTTTCTACTTTCGTAGTCTGGAAGATCTCCAACCTAAGCTGTGATATTTTTCATTACAGTTAAAATCGCAAAAATGGAATGTTGGGTTGGATTAGCGACTATCGCGATATCTCCGTTGTTTCACCACTTACGATAACTTACTTTACATAGTTGTGAAGGTGATATTTTATAATTTCTTTACCAGTTTGCTTTGGTATAACCTTTATGGAAGCGAAGATATTTGCTTTGAAATAAAACGTTAACTTTTTCTCAAAATAATTTTTTTGCCATTCCGATTCCTGAATATTATCCGACCATCCCCAAAATCAATAGGTTTCTCCCCATCTGGTACCCCCACACCCAAAATTTGATGTCTTTTTAGGTCAAATATAGTAACTCATTTTTTAACACAGTTGCAGTTGACCAATCGAACTGAAACTTCGCAAACTTTTCAGATTTGTATGAGAATACATGAATATGAAACCAAAACCAATTTTCCTATAGCCCCCATATAGCGGTACAACCCGATTTTAGGTGTTTTGAGGATTTTGTCTTCATTTTTTGTCCGAATTGGCTGTAACTTGGCATTTCGAGTTACCAATTGTACAGAAACTCCCCCACCAAGAATTTTGGACATGGGATTTTGGTGTAGTTTTTATCTAAATTTTCGGCCTAAATTGACGGTAATTTGGTTATGGACTTCTCACTGGTCAAAAAATGTATTTACTAAAAAGTTAAAAATAAAAAAATTAAGTTTCAGTGTTTTATTTATAAATGCACTTTAAACTAGAAACTAATTTGCTTAGCCTCAATAAGTATTCTACGCTTGCATTTAAATTGAAATTGTGGCAAAACTAAACGGCAAGCTTTTTATTTGAAAGATTCCATTATGAGGAAGAATATACTTATTGAGGCTAAGCGACAAATTATTTTCTACTTTAAAGTGCATTTTTTTTATTTTATAGTATTTTTTACAAATATATAATTTGAAAGTGGTTTGTGCGGAACGTTTTTTAATACTTAAATGGAATGAAACATTTTGTAGGTATTATTAGGCAAATGTGGGTGACGTAGGGGATGGAAGATACCAAGTAACGGTCCTGACCGGTTTTAACATGTCAAAGCCCAGGATTTATCTGGGTCCCTCTTTCATCTCAAGTGGACACTGACCTCCCGTGGTGTCACCTGGAGAACTGCATTTAACACCCGTTAAAGGTAGTGAGCTAACATGTACCGCGCGTTCACCCATAAGAACGTTAAAAACTTGGGTTTGGGCTATGGGTTAGTAACCCTCCCCTAGAAAATAAAAACAGCCTACTATGAAAAAACGAAAGAAAAGAAAAACGAACCGCTCTAAAGTTGACGAACCCCGCAAACATTTTAAGGACCATGATCTGCGAATCTGCACCTGGAATGTTCGCACTCTTTATAGAGAAGGTGCAGTCTTCGCATTGGCAGACGTACTTGAGAAGTACAATACCGATATTACTGCCATACAGGAAATACGATGGAACGGGAAAGGCGTCACAACAATACCTAAAGGTGACGCACTGTATTATAGCTGCCATGACGTAAAGCATGAATTTGGTTGCGGATTTGTAGTTAGTCGGAGACTAAAACATCTGGTATCCAGCTTCACCCCAGTGAATGAAAAACTTGCTGCAATTCGAATAAAAGCTAAATTCTTCAACATCAGTTTTATTTGCGCTCATGCTCCCACTGAAGAAAAGGACGAACAGACCAAAGATATATGTATTTTACGAGCTCTTAGAAGAAACATATGACCGTTGCCCTACCCATGACATTAAAATTATTCTAGGCGATTTTAAAGCCAAAATTGGAAAGGAGAATATCTTTGGCCCAACAGTCGGGAATTTCAATCTCCACAGTGAAACATCTGACAATGGTATGAGGCTGATAGACGTTGCAGCTGCAAAAACATGGTAGTTAGCAGTACCAGATTTAATCATCTCGATATTCATAAGGGCACCCGGCTTTCTCCAGATCAAAGAACAAGTAATCAAATTGATCATGTTGTGATAGATGGAAGACATTCATCGAGCGTGTTGGATGTGCGATCGTTCCGAGGCGCAAACATTGATTCGGACCACTACCTTGTTGCAGCAAAGGTACGTACCTGTCTAAACGTTGCAAATAAAGCACGAAGTTGGACATCGATAGGCTGCAAACACAACAGATAGCCACAGCATATTCCACTCAACTAGCCCAATTGCTTAATGAGAGCACTGCTTGTCCCGATAACATAACAACACAATGGCAAAATATTGCCCACTCCATGCAAACAGCCGCAAAATCCATACTTGGATACCAGTGACCTCCACAAAGGAATTCATGGTATGACCAGGAGTGTCGTGCTGCTACCGAAGAGAAAAATGCGGCATATAGGGCTACTTTACAATCAGTAGCAACGCGTAGCGCATGAGAGAGATATTGGGCGAAAAGGAGAGAAGAGAAACGTCTTTTCCGCTAGAAAAAGAGAGAGATGGAAAAGCGGGAGTGTGAAAAAATCGAGATGTACAGGAGCCAGAATGAAGTCCGAAAATTCTACCAAAGAGTGAAACATCAAACAGATGGCTTTGGTACAGGCACATCCTCAATGGTCAACGAAATAATTGGACCATACCAATGTGGCTTTAGACCTGGCAAGTCCACAATTGACCAGAAATTTAGCATTCGACAGTCCCCTCCTATCAAAGGTATTCCATACAATGTCTGAACTTGGTATACCCGCAAAGCTCATCCGGCTTTGTAAGATGACTTTAACTGATACTAGGTCCTCAGTTAAAATTGGAAAGAACCTCTCCGGACAGTTCAGTACCAAAAGAGGTTTCAGACAAGGAGACAGCCTTTCGTGTGACTTATTCAACATTTTGCTGGAAAAGGTAATACGAGATGCAAATGTCAAAAGAAATGGCTCAATTTACACCAATAGCCACATGTTACTTGCTTATGCTGATGACATAGACATCATGGGACGACCAGTAAAGGAAGTAACTGATACCTTTAGGAAGGTCGATGCAGAATCTGCGAAAGTGGGTCTGGCGGTAAACGGCGAAAATACCAAATTGATGGTGTCGACGCGCAAAGCGTCCATAGAGCTCGGACCAACTGTGGAAGTTGGTATCTATAATTTTGAGATAGTTACAGACTTCGTCTACCTCGGCACTACCATAATCAAAACAAACAACATCAGTTGTGAAATAAGAAGAAGAATTGTATTGGCCAACAGCAATAAACAATTTAAAAACAAACATCTCGTCAAACAAAAATAACACTATACAAAACGCTGATACTACCCGTGCTAATGTATGGCTCCGAAGCATGGGTACTTGCGCAAGCATATAAAGCAGTGCTTAATGTGTTTGAGAGGAAAATTCTTCGAAAGATCTACGAGCCGATTTGCGTTGACGGTGAATATCGACGTCGTATGCACCACGAGCTATATCAGCTATACATAGACATGAATATAGTTAAACGTATCAAAATGCAACGATTGCGTTGGCTAGGCCATATCATAAGAATGAGCGATGATGAACCCTATAAAAAGGCGTTTGAATACATGTCACATGGCGGTGCACGCAGAATCGGCAGGCCTAAGCTTCGATGGAGCATACAAGTGGATGAAGAAATGAAAAGACGCGGTATTCCAGAAAGCGAAGCGAAAAACAGAGAGAATTGGAGATCTTTTCTTAGTTCGGTCTATGGAACAAATGTTCTGTAATGGACCAGCTAAGTAAGTATATCAGCCGTTAAAATAGAAAAAGGCCAGCTCTGAGCCGTTTAATACAAAACGAGGTTTCAGACAACGCGACAGGCTATCGTGTGATCCACTGGTTTTCCAGACTGGATAACATCATATTAATTGTTCCATAGTTGTTCCACAAACATCTCAGACGGGACAAGGCAGACTTTTCTCATATCAATGGGGTGCACTCATTCATATTAGCTCAATGATATGGGACCTAGAGTTTATCGCCGAGTCCGAGCGGCGCACAGTGTTGCCGCTTCTTTGTAAACGTGGACAAAAATAGAAGGAGTTGACCTAGGTCGATGAATTTTTATACAAGTACTTATGCGGGCATAGGAATGAAAAATTCCCATTTTGGACCATATCGGTTCAGATTTGGATATATCCCCCATATATATATTTCTCCGATTCTGCTATAACTCAGCCAATTTTAATTGAACCGCCTTTAAATTTAATATGCGATATTTGATTGGGCCTCTGATCAGTTTTACCGATTTCGTTGAAAATCGGATCAGATTTCGATATAGCCCCCACATATATTTATTTCCCCTATTTTGCTATAACTCGGCCAATTTTAATTGAACCGCCTTCAAATTTAATATGTGATATTTGCTTGGGCCTCTGATCAGTTTTACCTATTTTGTTAAAAATCGGATCAGATTTCGATATATATATATATTTCCCCGATTTTGCTATAACTCACTATATTTAATTGAATCGCCTTTAAATTTAATATGTTATGAATCGGATCAGATTTCTATATAGCCCCCATATAATATTCCCCCGATTTTGCTATAACTCAGTCAATAAATAAAACGAAGCAGTCAAATAAAGTGAATTTATCCATTGAGGCAAAACAAGGATTCTTGCTCCTTTCGTACAAATTGCTTGTGGCTCCGAGAATCGGATTTTATAGGATGTAAACTTTGCATTTTTTAATTCGAAAGGGATGTCTGTTTCATGTACCAAATGGTCGAAACTGCAATTTGCTGCAATTTTTAGTTACACTCCATGAAAGAAGCGAAATTCGTGAGTTTTGTATGACACGTTACTCTTTCAATCAACATAACAGTACTTTATGTATACACATTATATGTAAACTTTTTTTTCATAAATTGCAAGACTATCTTTAATTCCCTATTCAAAAGTTGTGGAATATGTCAATAACTTCTTTAAAAAAATTCCATGAAGATGGGTTTCTTTTTTAAATACATTTTAGTAAATGTCACATACGAAAAATGTTCTATGTTTAACGAGCTATAACTTTATAGTAACACCAAATATCGACAACATCTTTGAGGTTTGTCCTATTTGAAGTGTTCTCAATAAAATAAAACCATAAAATTATAAAAAAGTCAAGAACACATTTTTCGATTTTTGTCCACTGAGGCAACACTGTGCGGCGTGTCTTCGACACCAGTTGTAGACAAGTTTTACATGGCTGAAATACTCAGGAAATGTCGCCAACATTACTGAGGAGTATTTTTCCACCGTTGAAAATTTGTTGAAGTTGCCTGGCCGGGTAATCGAACCCACGACTTTGAGCATGCAAGACGGTTGTGCATACCATTGCACCACGGTGGCACCAAAAAAAGCCACCTTAGTTATTTAAATTAATCTTTGCCGACTTCCGTGGGAAATGTATGATTTAAAAAAGGGGTTAAAAACCTATTGGAAAGAAAATACCGAATACATCTCAGCAGTGAAATTAATCACATTTCAGGGTAACTGCCTAAGGTGGTAATATTGGGGTTTTTATGTCTAAGTGCATCCTATGGTCAATGCTTTTATCAATGACTTATAGTCACTGTTGAGATGAAAGATGGATGGTGGACCGTATCACCATATCGGGTAGCTCCAAGCACGTACATATATTATTCTTCCTCGTTATTATACCCTCAGCAATTATGCTAACGAGGGTATATAGACTTTCATACGGACAAAATGTGCCTCATCGAAATAATGGTTTTAGACCCCAAGTATGTTTGGACCAAATGTGTTTCAGACAATTTGGAGTCGATTGAGCAATGTCCGTCCGTCGGTCTGTTTGTCTGGCTGGCTGGAGCGCACCATAACTCTCGAACGGATCAGCCGATTCGATCGAAAATTTGGCTTTCCTAATATTTTGTCCAAACTTAGTTTAAGTTCGAAGATGGGCTCTATCGGTCCACTCCTTCCGGTACCTCCCCCACAAAAGTTCGAAAATGTTCGGAAATTTTGTGCGCACAATAACTCTTGAAGGAAGCAACCGATTTTATCCATTCATTGCACATCGTAAAATTTCTACTAAACTTAGATGAGGTTCCAAAATGGACTCAATCGGTCCACTCCTTCGAGTACCTCCCACACAAAATTTCGGATAAATTCAGATTAGGACCTGCTCTCGAAACGCTTTGATTTTTGTTGCAACAAGTTGTATTCATTGCCCCCCATACAAGGGTACAAGTTTCATCAGGGGCAAGTCCAGACTTAATGAGAAAATGAAAGATGAAAAAAGCCCCTATAACACCGTGTGTAGTGGATGGAGCGCAAGATAACTCTCGAACGGAATTTCCGATTCGGTCCAAAATTTGGCCTTTGTAATATTTTGTCCAAACATGGTTTAAATTCGAAGATAAGCCATATCGGTCCACTCCTTCAGGTACCTCCCCCACAAAAGTTCAAAAATGTTGGGAAAATTTGTGCGCACGATAACTCTTGAAGGGATTGACCGATGTAATCAATACTTTGCACATCCTAATATATCTACCAGATATAGGTCAGGTTTGAATATTGACTATATTTGTCTGCTCCTTGTGGTACCTCTCACACACAATTTCGGATAAGTTCACTTTAAGACCTGCTCTCGAATCACTTTGATTTTTGTTGAAGCGGTTTGCATTCGCTACCTCCATTACGACGGTAAACGTTTTTTCAGGGGCAAGTGCATATTATTTAGGAAAACAGCCCGAAAGATGTAAAAATCCCCATGTCACTATATGTGGCTGTCGGAGAGCACGATAATTCTCGAACTGTTCAACCGGTTTGGTCCAACATTTGGTCTTCGTCATACTCGTATTATATCCAAACTTAGTTTCATGTGGCAATACCGATCACCAAATTCCGGTACTTCTCCCCAATATTTAACAAAATTCACTAAAACTCTAGGACGATATCACTTGAATGGGGCAACCAATTTGGTCCAAACTTTGGATCTCCTAATATTTTGTCAAAATTTAGTTTAACTTCTAAAATGGCCCATATCGGTCCTCTCCCACAAAAGTTCAGTATTTTTGTCTTAGTACAGTTAATTCCTAATCCTCATTTTTGTCGGTAAGTTGAATTGTCCAAATAGGGCCACAAAATTCTGAAGAAACCTTAAATACATTCGATCTGTCCGTAGGTGAAAGTTTCACATTGGTTGAGGGTATATATCTGTCGGCAAAGCCGACAGACTCTTTTTTTACTTGTTTTCTTTCCATTATCTTTTAAATCCCATTTATTTGTACATTGTATTTTTCCCATTGCATAAATGCAATGACTAGATACATTTCACAATCCTATAACAATTTGTAATAATAAAACTCCCCAAAATGAGTGTGAGATACATATCCAATTTTTAACATCGTCATTAGCAACTCTTCTGATGATACCCTCATCATCCAACACTACCGACAATTGCAACAATGACAGCAAATGAAGAAAGTCTGCAACTTAAATAAAATTAAACCCTAATATACACATATTAAATGAAAGACAATGCAATTGCTGGCTGGTATGGCAGTCTGTCGGATTTGTAAGTTTTATTACAACAACATCCCATACATTTCTCAACTTATCACAATTGCAATCACAATTAACTTATTGCTCTTTCGATTGTAGCTAATATTTTTGCTGTTGCTCTTATTGTTGTTGTTATTGTTAATGCCGTAGGTGCTGAAGTTACTAATATCGTTTATGGTGTATTACGAGTATTACTTACTGTTTCACATGACAACCGATTCCAAAGTAAACCACAATATGTGAATTAACATATTAATAGTTCGCTCAGTTGTAACAGACATCGGCAGTAAGAGAAACATTACAACAAGACAGTGGTTCCCAGAGATAAAATTGTCTGTTGAAAGAAAAAACTGTCATAATGTTATGAAATATTTTAGTTTATGAGTGGATTGATTGTTGTCAAACACGACCATAATCAACCTTTGTGTGCAGCAGCTTATTGAAAACAAAAATATAATAAAAGACCATTTCTTTGTAATATATACTTAAAGAAGAAAAAAAAGAAGTAGACTCCTTTAACAATATAATAATAATTTATCTCTTAAAAGCCTCACATTAAAACTATTTTATTTTAAACAATTTCATCAGACAGCATATTGATAACCAGAGTATAGTTTTGGTTCCCTCCCAACATACAAACCACCAAAACCACAACAAGATGACACTTTCGAATACAATACCCAACAGCACCAGCAGCAACAACTTCAGCAGCATCATCCACAATAAACAACAACATTGGTTTTATCGAAATAAAAGCCGATAATATAACCAAAAAAAAAAGACAATACCAAAACAACAATGAATGGACAGACAAACAAAGCAATGAAATCAAAACATCAGCTTCCTCTATTACTCCAAGGCAAATAAAAAATGCGGCATCTTAGCTCTCACGATTATTATGCTGACTCAGGTCTATTGAGTCTGATCTGAATTTTTACAGTCAACATGTGCACTGGACCTCCTGTTTATACGTCGTGCGTCGTATTAGAGTTGTTTTTTTATTTGGATGCGCTTCGTTTCATATGGGCAACACTAACAAACAGTTATAATGTCATGCGCGCCAAATTCAAGAAAATAATGCTAAAATACTTGAGGGGCTTGTTTGTGCGATCACAAGGCAGAGTTGGGCTTTGGTACAGAGGTGTTTAAAAATGGAGCAAAATTTTAAGAATAAAAAATAATTTGGCGATATCAGATTAAAAATCCTTACTAAACAATGTCACACTGAGTTAGTAGTTATTATATGACCACTCGAATTACTAGTTATTCTGTGGCCACCAGAAGTTGAAAAATAAGCTAAAAAATTCTATTTTTAAAAAACAGTAGAGCTGGAATTTGTTTTCAATTTCAGCACACTTCATATTATTATTTTATTTCTTTTTTAAAGAATACTTTTGAAGGAATCATCAGACCAATAAATGTGGATTTAAAAAAAATATTTTTGGAGGAAGCATCAGACGCATAAGCGTTGGTTTTTAGGAATTTTCTTGGAGGAATTATCCGACTCATAAGTTTGGATTTTTTAAGAATATTTTCGTAGAAACTATCATTTGTCTTTGAGACTTTTTTTTGGAAAAATTATCAAACTAATAAGGGTTGATATTTAAAAATAATGTTTAAATAATTTTGAGAGGTATTAGCGTAGATTTTTGAGAATACTTTTTTAAGGAATTGATTTTTTGATAATATTTTTGGAAGAATTATCAAAACTATTTTTGCAGCAAGAATCACACACGCGTTGATTTGTTGAGAATATGTTTAAAACAAGTAAATAAGTATCAGTCGGCTTTGCCGACAGAGATATACCCTCAGGCTGTGTGGATTGAAATATTTTTTTCCCAATAAAACTTATGTATTTAGGGGGGTTTTCAAAATTTTGGGCGTATGCACCGACAAAAGTATGGATGAACATTGCTGTGGGTGGTACCACAAGGATTGGACAGATAGGGCCCAAATTTGAGTATAAACTAAGTTTCGACAATATTTAGAGATCCAAAATTTGGACCAAATCGGTTGTTACGTCTATGAGAAATCGCGCGTACCATTTTACCGAATATTTTCGAACTTTTGTGGGGAGGTATCGGAAAGAGTGGACCTATAAGCACCACCTTCGAATTTCATCTAATATTTGAAGAAATATTATAATATCAAAAGTGTGGACGAACGCAGTATTCGGTTCGAGCACTCCAGCCAAAACATATGGTGGGGTTTTTTAAAACTTTTGGCTGTTTTCTTTATTTATTTATTTTTTTTTTTTTGAAATTTTGAGGAACAGCTACCTGAAGGAGTGGACCGATATGGCTTATCTTCGAACTTAAACTAAGTTTGCACAAAATATTACGAAGGCCACATTTTGGACCGAATCGGCAGATCCGTTCGAGAGTTATATTGCGCTTCAAACACTACACACAATGTCATATAGGTATTTTGTACATTTCAGGCTATTTTTTCAGAAAGTATGGACTTGCCCCTGATAAAACTTACAGCATCGTGTGGGGGGCAGTGATACAAGTTGCTAAAACAAAAATCAAAGCGATTCGAGAGCAGGTCCTAAAGTGAACTTTTCCGAAATTTTGTGTGGGAGGTACCCGAAGGAGTGGAACGATTGAGTCCATATTAGAACCTCGTCTAGGTCTGGTAGAAATTTCACGATGTGCAAAGTATGAACCAAATCGGTTACTCCCTTGCGCACAAATTTTCCGAACATTTTCGAACTTTTGTGGGGGAGGTACCGGAAGGAGTGGACCGATATAACCCATCTTCGAACATAAACTAAGTTTGGACAAAATATTACGAAAGCCAAATTTTGGACCAAATCGGTTGATCCGTTAGAGAGTTATCGTGCTCTCCAGCCAGCCAGACAGACGGACGGACATGGCTAAATGAACTCCAAATTGTCTGAAACACATTTCGTCCAAACATACTTGGGGTCTAAAACCATTATTTCGATGAGACACATTTTGCCCGTATGAAACTGCATATACCCTAGTTAGCATAAGTGCTGAGGGTATAAAAATTATCAGACCCATAAGGGTGGATTTTTAAGGATACTTAAAAAAAAATCCGACCATTTACGTGGATTTGTTGCGAATATTTTTGGAGGGATTTTCTGACCCATAAGTGTGTATTTTTTTAAGAATATTTAATTTAATTTTATTTATTTAATTTTAATTTGAAGGAATTATCAGACCTATTTTTGGAGGAATTATCAGACCCATGGATATTTAAGAATTTTTGTGAATATTTTTAGAAGAATTACACTGCTCAACAAAATTGAAAAAGTTGAATGTTTCAGACAAAGTTGCAGTTGTTTCTAGATGAAATAGGCGAGTTATTTTCAAATCCGGTGCCGGTTTTTCTCCATCAGCTCTTGTTTTTGAGATATAGCTAAAAATCGGTTTTTAACGAGTTTAACCCAGACTTTCGTTATTTTCGGATACAAACAAATATTTTTTTGTGGGGTTTTCGACATTAATATATTAAGGAGATGTTGTACGCTCGATACAAATTGTTTTTGAAATAGTTATGGTGAGTATATATCAAAAAAATATAGAAAATATACGACGGACCTTGTAAAAATTGCTTAGTTTGAGTACTTTAAGATATAATTACGTCATCGGGGGAAGTCATAGGATCTTCATATGGCAATGCGGATATGCTTAGGGTGTCTACTATATAGTCCAGTATTCAAATATATAATATAAAGTTCATACCGCCCATGATTCGATCATAACCTAAAAATCATCATGAAGACTGCCATTGAAAAGTAAATGGCTTGTGTGGTAATGATATCACTGGTAAATTATTTTCCTTTAGCAGTCTTCATGGCGATTTTAAGGTTTTGGCCGAATCATGGGGGCTATGAACTTTATATTATACATTTGAATACTGGATTATATAGTAGACACCCTAAGCATATCCGGAGTACCATATGAAGATCCTATGACTTCTCCCGATGACGTAATTACAGCTTAAAGTACTCAAAATATCCAATTTTTACAAGGTCCGTTGTATATTTTCTATATTTTTTTGATAAATACTCACCATAACTATTTCAAAAATGATTTGTATCGAGCGTACAACATCTCCTTAATATATTAATGTCGAAAAACCCACAAAAAATATTTGTTTGTATCCGAAAATAACGAAAGTCTGGGTTAAACTCGTAAACACCGATTTTGAGCTATATCTCAAAAACAAGAGCTGATGGAGAAAAACCGGGAACGGATTTGAAAATAACTCGCCGATTTCATCTTGAAACAACTGCAACTTCGGTTGAAAAAAAAAGTCATGTTGACCAGTGTTATCAGACATTGGAGGAATTATCGGACCCATAACAGTGGACTTTTTGAGAATATTTTTGGAATAATATCGGACCCATAAGAGTGGATTCTTTGAGAATATTTTTCCAGTTATTATCAGTCCTATTTCTGGAGAAATTATCGATGCAGGAGCGTGAATATTTTTGGAAGAATTACATTTTTGAAGTTATTATCGGACCCATTAGCGTTGATTTTTGAAGAATATTTTTATACTTATTTTTGGAGGAATTATCAGACCTATTTTTGTAGGGAGGAATTATCGACCCAGGAGCGCGAATTTTTGATAATATTTTTTGAAAAATATTGGACCCATAAGCGTGAATTTTTTGAGAATATATTTGATGGAATTATCAAATCTATAATTACAGGAGTTATCGGACACACAAGCGTGGATTTTTTGAGAATATTTTTGGAAGAATTATCAGACATATTTTTGGAGGAATTATCGGACCCATAAGAGTGGATTTTTTGAGAATATTTTTTGAAGAATTATAAGACCTATTTTTGGAGAAATTATAGACCTAGGATCGTGAATTTTTTTATAATTTTTTGGAAGAAATTTCAAACCTATTTTTGGAGGAATTATCGGGCCCATATGAGTGGCTTTTTTGAGAATATTTTTTGAAGAATTATAAGACCTATTTTTGGAGAATCAATCAAATCAATCACATTTGAAGTAACTATCAGACCTATTATTGGAGGAATTATCGACCCAGGAGCGTGAATTTTTGAGAATATTTTTGGGTGAATTATCTGACCTATTTTTTGAGGAATTATTTATCGGGCCCATAAGAGTGGATTTTTTGAGATTTTTTTAAGTAATTATGAGACCAATTTTTTAAGGAATTATCAACCCAGGATCGTGTATATTTTTGAAAGAATTATAAGATTTATTTTTGGATGAATTGTCGGACCCATAAGAGTGGATTTTTTGAGAATATTTTTGAAGTAATTTTCAGACCTATTTTTGGACGAATTATCAGGCGTATATTTGAAGGGATTATCGGACCCATTAGCGTTTGTTTTTGAAGAATGTTTGTATACTTATTTTTGGAAGAAGTATCAGAATTATTTTTGTAGCGAGGGATTATCGACCTAAGAGCGTGAATTTTTTTGAGAATATTTTTGGAAGAATACCAGACCTTTTTTTGGACGAATAATCGGACCCATAAGCGTGGATTTATTAAGTATATTTTTTGGAGGAATTATCAGCTCCATAAACTTAAATTTTTTAAGGAATTATGGGACCACGAAGCGTGGATTTTTTGAAAATATTGTTGAAGAAATTGTCAGAACCTTAAGTGAAGATTTTTTGAGATTATTTTTGTTGGAATTGTCAGACCCACTTTTCCAGGAAAAATCGGACCCATAAGCGTGGATGTTTTGAATATAATTTTAAAAAAAGTATCAGACCTATTTTTGGATGAATTATCGGACCCATAAGCGTAGATTTTTTGAGAATATTTTTTAAGGAATTATCGGACCCGTAAGCGTGGATTTTTTGAGAATATTTTTCAAGGAATTATCAGACCTATTTTTGGAGCAATTTTCGGATGCATAAGCGTAGATTTTTTTTGAGAATATTATTTAAGGAATTGTCAGATCTATTTTTGGAGGAATTTTCGATCCATAAGCGTGGATTTTTTGAGAATATTATTTAAGGAATTGTCAGATCTATTTTTGGAGGAATTATAGGTGCTTTAAGCGTGTATTTATTGATTATATGCTTTTCAGGAATTATCAGACCAATTGTTCCCCAACAATCGGACTCATAAGCATGGAGTTTTTGAGAATATTTTTGAAAGAATTGTCATACCTATTTTTGGAGGAATTATTTGACCCATAAGCGTGGATTTATTGGTTCTATTTTTTGGAGGAATTATCAGACTTATTTATGGAGGAATTATCGGCCCTATAAACTTGATTTTTTTCGAATATTTTTGAAGGAATTATTAGACCTATTTTTAGAGGAGTTATCGGATTATTAAAAAAAAAAACAAGTAAGAAAAGGCTATAGTCGGACGGGGCCGACCATGTGATACCCTACACCTTTACTCCTGGGAATTAGCTTTCCACATATCAAAATTTCTTTATGGAACACATAAACTTATTGTTAGAAGTAAATTTGTGGATTCTGGTACCGTATTACACCAAGCTTAAATAATAATATAATAATTGTTTCACAAACATCCCAGAAAAGAAAAGGAAGACTTCTCTTATATCAATGAGTGAGTGTACCCCGATTCATATTCGATCAATGATATGGGACCCACAGCTTGTCTCCGAGTCCGAATGGCGTGTCCTAAGACACCACTTATAGAGAAGTTTTACATGGCTCAATGCATATCGACTAAGTAGTGACATCGACATATGTTATTTAAAAATGTTCTTTATGTTGTTGGGGAAATTACAACAAAAATAATTTTTTTAAAGGGATTTGACACTTCATGTTCGAACAGCTGTTGTGATACTACTACCTTGGGAATTGTGCCATGACATGGTTGAAATACTCAGAAAATGTCGCAAATCTTACTGAAGGCTATTTTGCCACCGTTGAAAATTTGATTTTGCCTGGTTGGGGAATCGTTTTGAAAAAAAGGTGGCAAAGCGACCCATGCTGCAATTTATGTATAAAAATCCAATTGGACAATCAAAACGTTGGGCACCATGTAATTTGCAATAATGCAAAAACTGGGAATGGGCAAATGTGGTTCTCTACACAAAACCCATTATATATTAAGCAGTAGGCCCTTTATCTAGCAGACACTTTATTTCAATTTGCATCAGGGGGAATATCAGTAGATCTATTTCCATATGTAGTCTACTTTGCCAGTATATGTCCTCCAGGAAACAAAATAAAGGCCAAATTTGTTTTTGTATTTTTCATACAAAAGTAATGGTCCATTTTACCCGCTAAATATTATAAGATTATCATCCAAAATTGTAAGCATCTACTTCGACCTAAAGTCTTACATCGTGCAAAATGTCGTGATTATTGAGCTATAATTGCGACCTCTAGCGTGTTTATGATTATACTACAAAGGAATAACAGGGTATATTAGGCTGCAACTCTGTTATCTTATCATGTACACCAACACAATTGACATCAATTTAAAGGTCAAGCGTTCCTCTTCCAAGTACAGCTTACTTGACCGGAATTTCTCTTCCAGGAATAAAGATAAAAGCTGTGTATTAAAATTTTTCACAATTTTCACACAAAATTTGTGGTCCATTTTACCAACTAAATATTATCTGATCGCCATCTCAAATTGCAAGCTTCTTCTTTGTTATTCTCTTACCTTATTTAAAATTTCGAGGCGATCGGACTATTATTGCGACATACAGACCAGCTATAAAATCGGATAAAAATTTACGCTTTTGGTCCATTTCACCCGCTAAATATTTCACGATCATCACCAATTAAAATAGCGATCTATTCTGATGTGAAACCGACCTCAATACAAAATTTCGTGACGATCGGTCCATAATTGGGCCTGGAGTTCGATTACAATTTATAATGAACAGACGGACGGATGGACATACATCTCAAAATCGCTTTATCTCGCCGAGATATGAAGATTGGTATACCGACGAGTATTTCGCGGTGTTACATGCATTTTTACCAAAAGAAACTTATAATACCCTTTCCACATAGTGGTGTAGGGTATGATATAGTCGAGGGAATTATCAGACTTATTTTTGAATATTATCAGAACCATACGCGTGTATTTTTTTGAGAATAATTTTGGAAGAATTTTCATACCCATTTTGGGGGAATTATCAGACCCATAAGAGCAATAAAAGTGGATCTTTTAGGAATATTTGGAAGAGGTTTATAAGAAAATGAGTACAGGTTATCTAAGAATAATTCAGGGGAAGGTATTCGGCAGTCCGAATACAATAAATCCTTAACCAAATTGGCAAATAAATAGACGTCAAATGTAGCACAACTATTTAACTAAACACAACTGTGATCTCCATAAAGATGTTGAATATATTAAATTGTATCGAAATACTGAATGGAGAATCAAATTGTATTATTCAGCACCAACAATAATTCCACAGATATCAACTTCAATTTTATCTCGCAACATACAGTTGTGTGTTTATTGTATATGTTTTATTTATTTATTTAACAAATTCCAGGCGTTACAGTTGGTATTATAAATTTGTGGGAACATTTGCGACACATCTCATAGAAAAATATTAAAAATTTTGTGGTAGTATTTTTGTGTTGCTCTATAACAGTTGCGGTTTTCAGTTAATAGTAACAACAATACTAATTATTTTTATTTGTTCGGCATTTAGTTTGGCAGTTATGTACCAAAAGATAAAGAAATCTTAGTACTTATCTGCCCTGTGTAATTCCTTAAGTGCTTTTAGGTCCATAGAGTTCCCGCCACTCGCTTAAACTGAGACTCGTTTAAGGCAATTTGAAGTCTTCGATGCCACACGTTATCTTCATTTTCCGTTCCGTTTGTTTATTATTCCTTAGTTTAGCTTTGTTTTTATTTCATTTGTCTTTCGTCATTGAGTTGCAAATGGTTTTGGGATTGTGGCAAACCACAGATTCCCACGGTTGCCAAGACTGCACACGCGCGCGCACACTCGAATAAATGTTTTGCTTTGCTTCAATCTACTTGTCTCCGCTCTGTGTGTTCTGTCGCTGCTTTGTGACTTTGTGAAAAGTAACTCCCCTCGCACCCGCCTCCTATGACATTCAATACACTTGGATGCATACATACAAACATGAGTAACCCCAAAAGACATTCATTCAAACATTGGACGTTTTAACTGCCGCGTGCAAAGAGTTAAAGTCGACATTAACAAAGACGTCTTAGTTTCATGGAAGTGAGTGTACGTATGTATGTCGGATGGAATGGAGATGGGTGGCTGAATGAATGACTTGCTGGCTGGCTGGTTGACTACACGTTCTCATCGTTGTCTGGCATCACTTAATGTTTTCTTTTTTTTTTTTCATTTGTTGCCGTTGTTGTAAGTTGCCCCATTGTTGATGCAACAGTTAATCTAATGTGAGCTACTCATCGCCACCGTTGAGACATTGCACATAGTTAGGTTGCGCGTGCGCAATTTACAATTCATTTTGATTGCAAGCAATTCAACACTTTATTGCGACTACCAACGGTGTTATGGGTTCCTGGGAGTTTATTTTTTGCAATGCTAATTTTTTTGTATAACTATTAAGACATTGTTATTGTTGTTGCTTTGCATAAACATTTTTAGAGGAAAGAAGGGTAATTATTAAGCATTACTTTATTCTATGTAATGAAATCTATTGGGATGAACACACTTGGAATTGTCAATAGTTGGATGTATTTCCAATTTTCAGAATATCTAGGGCGAGATTTTTTAACCATTTATAGGAAAAACTTACTTACTTAGTTGGCCCTTTACTGGACATTTGTTCTTTAAGCCGAACTAAGAAATAACTGTCATTCCTCTCTATTTGTTGCTTCACTTTTCCAATTTGTAATATCGTGTTTTTCGATCTCGTCTTCAACTTGTTTATACTATCGAAGACTTTGCCTTCCAGGTTTGCATGTACCGCCATGTGGCCCGAGTTTAACGGGTTCATCATCGCTAGACAGCGGAATCCAATGCAAATGCATATATAGTTAGGATGGTCATAGAGAAAATCCGATTAGCAAGAAACTCGTTTAGTCACAAAATAGAACGAATTAGGCCCACAAATTTGTGCATATTTTGACATATTTGCATAAAATGAGCATATGCAAAATTTTCGACTTGAAATTTGTCGGTGCAGGTCCACGTCTTCATATAGCCCCATAGAACGGTACCTTCCGATTTCCGGTATTTAGAAATATCCTACAGAAATGACTGAAATTTGTTATTAAGTCTTCGTTGGGGTATACAACATTCATCGAGACATTTGTCGGCACAGGTCCACACCTTAATATAGCCCCCATAGAACAGTACCTCCCGATTTTCAGTGTTTTGAAAGTTGTGGCTTCAATATTCCACCGAAATGGCTGAAATTTGGTATGTAGTCTTCGATGGGGCTATAAAAGATTTGAACTGAAATTTGTCGGTATAGGTCCACGTCTTCATATAGCCCCCTAGAACGGTACCTCCCAATTTCCGGTATTTTGAAGGTTGTGGTCTCAATATCGCACCGAAATGACTGAAATTTGGTATTTAGTCTTCCTTGGGGCTATAAAACTTTCGACCTGAAATTTTTCGGTATAGGTCCACCTCTTCATATAGCCCCCATAGAGCGTTAACCCCCGATTTCCGGGTTGTGTTTTGAAGGTTGTGGCCTCAATATCGCACCGAAATTACTGAAATTTGGTATAAAGTCCTCCTTGAATCCGAAATTTGACATGAATCGGACCAAAAATAGGGGTTGCATAAAATTTCGCTGTCTAATCATCGCTTATTTTTATGATGTGGTATAGCCAATGTAATTTCCTTTATTTTTTGTGGTGGTGATGCTGCTTGCGAGCAAAACATTTTAGATTATTATCAGATATCTTTTTTTTTTTTTTGACTAACGGATATATCTGGATATCGCGCCTTGATAAAGTCGAATTGGTCCAATTCGAAAAAATCGTTTTTTGTATATTTATACCCTAGACCACTATGTGGAGAGGGTATTATAAGTTTGTTTTGGTAAAAATTCATGCAACACCGCGAAATATTCGTCGGAGACCCCCAATGTGGTATACCAATCTTCATATCTCGGCGAGATAAAGCGATTTTGAGATGTGTTTCCGTTTGTCCGTCCGTGTGTCCGTCTGTCCATTATAAATTGTAATCAAACTCCAGGCCGCAATTATGGACCGATTGTCACGAAATTTGTTATGGACGTCGGTTTTACATCAGAATAGATCGCTGTTTTAATTGGTGGTGATCGTGAACTATTTAGCGGGTGAAATGGACGAAAAACATAACTTTTATACGATTTTGTAGATGCTCTGTAGGTCGCAATAATAGACAGATCGCCTCGAAATTTTAAGTAAGGTAAGAGTATATGACAAAGCAGAAGCTTGCAATTTGAGATGGCGATCAGATAATATTTAGAGGGTTAAATTGATCAAAACTTTTGTGTGAAAATTGTGAAAAATTTTAATACACAGCTAATATCTTTATTCCTGGAAGAGGAACGCTTGACCTTTCAATTGATGTCAATTGTGTTGGTGTACATGATAAGATAACAGATTTACAGTTCGTAGTGTAATCATAAACACGCTAGAGGTCGCAATTGTAGCTCAATAATCACGAAATTTTGCACGAGGTTAGGAGTAAGGTGGAGGAATATGCTTACAATTTTGGATGACGATAAGATATTATTTAGCCGGTGAAATGGATAATTACTTTTGTATGAAAAATACAAAAAAAAAATATTTTTGGTATATATTTTATTTTCTGGAGGGCATATACCGGCTTTGCCGACAGATATATACCCTCAGCCAATGTGAAGTGAAACTTTCACATACCAGAATTCAGAATTTGATGGCCCTTTTTGGATATTTGAATTTGCCGACAAAAATGTGGATTAGGAATTAACTGCACTAAGACACAAATGTCTAACCTTTGTAGGGGAGGTATCCTTAGGGAGGACCGATATGGGCCATTTTAGAAGTTAAACTAAATGTTGACAAAATATTAGGAGATCCAAAGTTTGGACCAAATTGGTTGCCCCATTCAAGTGATATCGTCCTAGAATTTTAGTGAAATTTTTAAATATTGGGGAGAAGTACCGGATGTTGTGGACCGGTATACCCCATGAAACTAAGTTTGGATATAATATGACAGTTAGAGAATTATCGTGCTCTCCGACAGCCACATATGGTGACTTAGGGATTTTTTTTACATCTTTCGGGCTGTTTTCCTTAGAAATATGGACTTGCCCCTGAAAAAAACTTTTACCGTCGTAATGGAGGTATCGTATGCAAATCGCTTCAAAAAAAAATCAAAGTGATTCGAGAGCAGGTCTTAAAGTGAACTTATCCGAAATTGTATGTGAGAGGTACCAAAAGGAGTAGACAAATATAGTACATATTCGAACCTGATCTATATCTGGTAGATATATTAGGATGTGCACAGTATGGATTACATCGGTCACTCCCTTCAAGAGTTATCGTGCGCACAATTTGTCCGAACATTTTTGAACTTTTGTGGGGGAGGTACCTGAAGGAGTGGATCGATATCGAATTTAAACTATGTTTGGACAAAACATTACGAGGGCCAAATTTTGGACCGAATCGGCAGATCCATTCGAGAGTTATCTTGCGCTCCATACACTACACATGGTGTTATAGGGGCTTTTTACATCTTTCAGGCTATTTTCTCAGGAAGTATGGACTTGCCCTGATGAAACTTGTACCGTCGTATGGGGGGCAATGAATACAAGTTGTTGCAACAATAATCAAAGCCATTCTATAGCAGGTCCTAATCTGAACTTATCCGAAATTTTGTGTGGGAGGTCCCCGAAGGAGTGGACCGATTGCGTCCATTTTGGAACCTCATCTAAGTTTAGTGGAAATTTCACGGTGTACAAAGTATGGATCAAATCGGTTACTTCCTTCAAGAGTTATCGTGCGCACAAATTTTCCGAACATTTTCGAACTTTTGTGGGGGAGGTACCGGAAGGAGTGGACCGATATAGCCCATCTTCGAACTTAAATTAAGTTTGGACAAAATATTACGAATGCCAAATTTTGGATCGAATCGGTTGATCCGTTCGAGAGTTATTGTGCGCTCCAGCCAGACAGACGGACGGACATTGCTCAATCGACTCCAAATTTTCTGAAACACATTTGGTCCAAACATACTTGGGGTCTAAAACCATTATTTCAATGAGGCACATTTTGCCCTTATGAAAATGTATATACCCTCGTTGGCGTAAATGCTGAGGGTATAACTACTGATCTTCACCCTGATGAAAATTGCAATATAGTGGCTGCTAGATAACGGGTCCACTGTTTAATATATAATGGGTTTTGTGTAGAGAACCACATTTTCCCATTCCCAGTTGTTGCATTATTGCAAATTATTATACATACATTGCAGCATTGCTATGCCACCTTTTTTCAAAACGATTCCCCAGCCAGGCAAAATCAAATTTTCAAAGGTTGCAAAATATCCTTCATTAAGGTTTGCGACATTTTCTGAGTATTTTAGTCATGTAAAACTACTCTGCAAGTGGTGTCTTAGGACACGCCGTTCGAATTCGGAGATAAGCTGTGGGTTCCATATCATTAATAGTCCGGTCAAAATAGACATGCGTATAAGGGGGAAATAGCAAAAATTCCCACAAAGCTGAATTTTGTTGGAGAGCTAGGGTTGGCCATTAGAAGCAACGTCCTAAAAGTCCCCATCGATCCCATGTGTGCAAAACAAGCTATTCGGGGTCAAAGGTCATTTTTGGAGGCATTATTCAGTTTTTTTTAATTTTTCTCAAAAACGGTAAGACTTAGCAAAAGCCGACTAAAATAAAAGTTGTAGATTTAATAATTGTCTACAAGAGCGGTCTTTACGATTTTTAAAAAAGACTTACCATTTTCGAGATATCGCGATCTAAAGGTCAAATAAAAAATTAGCCGCGTAAGTACATTATGAGGGGAACCGGTTAAAGTAATGACTCTATGTGTTAGATACTTTCATAAGCTTTCAAACGATATCCACATTGCAGTAATCGGTTCAGTAGAACCGGGTCTAACCCGGTTTTTAAATTTGGCCTTTCGGGTCGAATAGCCGGCGAACCGGATCCGCAACCGTTGAAAATTATACATTTCCGTAATCAGCGCAACAAACCCTACCTTCTGACAAAACTTGAAAAAAATTGGAGAGTTTTCGTTGTGGTCGTTCCCGTTGGGCTTACAATTATACATGTGGGTTAAATGGGCTATTTTTGCATAAAATGACTCTAACATTGAATCACTCTACTAAACACGCTCCGATTTTGTTGGAATTTTTTTAAAAGATAGCTATAATTTCTCTCTTCAAGAAAATATATATTTTTTGGGGGACAGACCCGGTTACTTCGCTTATTTTAGCCGGTTCGTATGAATATGTGCATATTTCCCCTATAAGTGCATAAAAATCATGTGTTTTTTAGAACAGCTATATCTCAAGAAAGGTTCCTTCTAGGAAAAAAATTATAAAGATCAAACTTGTAGATAATTTTTCTGTCTACAATATTTACTTTAATCAATTTTTGAATAGATCAACCGTTTTCAAAAAATAAATCCGAAAGCCTAAAAACCATTAAAATTTGACCTTTGATCCCGAATAACTTTTTTTGCACACATGGGATCGATGGGGACTTTTAGGACGTTGCTTCTAACGGCAAACCCTAGCTCTCCACCAAAATTCAGCCGTGTGGGAATTTTTGCTATTTCAATGTCTATTTTGACCGGACTATAAGCGTTGTCCCTTTTGGGATGTTTGTGAAACAATTATTATGTTATTATTTAAGCTTGGTGTGATACGGTACCAGAATTCAAAAATGTGCTTCTTACAATTAGCTTATTTGTTCCATAAAGAAAGTTTGCTATGTGGAAAGTTAATTCCCAGGGGTAAAGGTGTAGGGTATTGCATGGTCGGCTCCGTCCGACTATAGCCTTGGCTTATTTGTTTGTTATTTTATCAGCTATCTATCTCGTTTTCGGAAGCTCTGTCGGTAACAAATGGTGTTCCCCAAAGGTTCAATCCTTGAACCACTTCTTTTCTTTTTATACGCCAATGATCTCCCACATCAATTATTGCACAGCCAAGTCATGATGTATGCAGATGATGTCCAGATCATTTTAAGTGGCCCTGTTAACAATATAAATGAACACATCGAAAAACTTAATTCAGATCTCAACCGTGTTCAATTGGGCTACTTCAAATGGCTTGTTGTTAAACCCTGGTAAGTGACAGTTCGAAAAATACCAATACACTCACACAAATTCACCTGCCTATAAAATTTCCTTGTCAGGGGATCCAATGACTTCATTTGATTCCAGCTTATCAAGAATAAAAGGCGTGATCAACGATTTTTGTCGCCAGAAAGTGCTGTAAACGCGTTTAAAAACATTGTTTTTAGAGGTGTCTCAATCGGAGTGGAAAAAGTGATGCAATATGATTCAATACTTGGTTTGAGCGCATGAAAAAATGTATAAATCATGCTGGATACTATTTAAGAAAACAATAAAATTATTTTTGATGGTAAATATTCAAGTTTTCATTGTTAGGTCAAATAGTTATTGTGCAGCCCTCGTATTACGATGTCTTTGGAGGAGTGGGTTCCAAGCCCAACACTCAACACAACTTTTTAACGTTCTTATGGATAGCCGCATGTTAAAGACAGGTACGCAGGTGACACCACGGGGAAGTAAGTATCCACCTGAGATGAAAGAGGGTCCAAGATGAGGCCTTCGCTTTTCCATGTTAAAGCCGGTCAGGACCGTTGCTACGTCATCCACTTCAGATTAATATACCTTTATGAAACTATTCAACTACCAAAAAATTAAAATAATATTGTGTTAAATTTCTTCTAATTGTGAATGTACTCGTACTATTTGTCCTCATTCCCCGCAGTATTTGGTGGTCACTTTACACTTGACATACAAGAGTAACCATGTGATGACTGTTCCATATTAAAGCTGATTATATCAGTTCCTGTGTGCACCCCATTTTCTAACTTTTAATGAATAATAATGAAATAGGGAGATTAGTTTAGTTCATTTATTTAGTTTTTCATACACACAATTACAAATGTTGCATTTTTGTTGCACTAAATATGCCAACAGTTATATAGCAGCTATTTCGCGAATAAAAATCCAGACAATAATCACATCTGTTCAGTGTTGCACAGAAAATGTAATGAAAAACACAGTAAAACTTTAACTTTTTAAAAAATATTTAATATGTTATTGCAACTTTTATGGTGTCGTTGTTCTTGTTGCTGTCCCCCATTTCACTGTTGTTTTTATTGTTTTTCTCGTCATGTTCACATAATAAGAGTTAACAACTGTATAACATTTATAAACATTACAAAAAATAAAAGAAACGGAAACAACAGAGAGGATTTTTTATAGTGGCAGCAGTGAATGCAACTACAACAATGTTCAGTTAGGGGTGACAAACAAAAATTTAGGAAAGAAACGGGGAAATAAATCTTTTGCAGCGAGATGATGTTTAAATACGCAAAACGTTTTTTTTGGCTCTAATGCTTAATGTACGGACATAAGGTAAAAAATAAATTCTGTGTTTCAAGTAATGAGCGTGATTAAAGTAGAGCTGGCAAAAAATCGATGACACTATCGACGGTATCGATTATTTTTTACCAATTCAATATCGATAGATAGTTTTTTATTGAAGTAAATAGAAATTACGCTGCTTTTCGGTTTTGTGGATGTGAGAAAAATAGCCTACGCTACGCTACGTTTCAAGGGTGGTGAAACGGTTGTCGGCGTCTTAGCATTCTAAGCCACCATCAACTTGTTAAAGCTTCCCATAACAAATATTGATGATCAAATCTTCTGATACGGAAGGATAAATACAAATAATTGTGGAAAACTGCCATAGTTATTGTAATAACCCTCCATACCAGTTGCTGATATTTTTCGAATGTTTGCCACAAGTTTCGAAAACGATATCATTTTCGTACGTTTGTTAAATGTTTTTTCTTGTGTTTTTCTTCTGTTCGCCAAAAGTTCGAAAAAGATATCATTTTCGAATATTTGGTGAATGTTTTTTCTTCACAAGAAAAATTGTTTCGAGAAACATTTTTTAATTTAGAAATTTTTTTGTTTCAAAAAATAATTTTATGTTGTTTGTAAGTGTTGATATCGACAACATGTGGGTAGGTTGTCAAACACAAGACAACAATGTTTATCAACAGTTACATATCGTCCAATAATTTCATTCACCACGAGTCTTCACAGGTTGGACATCTCTCGTGACGTAGATTTGTATCGCGTGAACTTTAATGATAAAATGTCGCCCATATTGCCTCACGCATATCGTGAATTAAATTCGAATTGCGTCGAATTGCAATTCCATAGTAGACAGTGAGATTGTCAATCAATTTTCCTGTCAACATTCCTTTGCCTCCAAGCTTTTTGTTACTTTTTACTAAACTTCGAAGGCGGGACCTCACTATCCGATCAAAGTTCCAACGTGTAACGTGATTACAAAAAATGGAAAAATGTGGTTTGTTACTGAATTTTGCAATATCTCGGTTTGCTCACTTACGCCAACATACTTTGCATCAATATAAACGAGTTCTTTTCTTCTTCCATTGACGGGTATTTCTTTTTGGAATACTTCAACCAGAAGCGGAGATATTCGCATAAGAAAACAAGTAAGAACGGTGTTAAGTTCGGCCGGGCCGAACTTGTTATACCCTCCACCACGAGTTGTATTGAAGTAAAATGGAATAATTAGTTTCCTTTCGTGTATGAAGAAGACTCAATACTTAATTTCAGCAATTTCGGTTAAACAATGTGAGGCACCATTCTATGGGGGCTAGTTCAAAACGTCGATATATACCGGCAAATTTCTGACGGAAAGTTTTTAGGCTCAAAGAAGACTAAATACCAAATTTCCTATATTTCGTTAACAGAATGTGGCTAACACTTAAAAAATACCGAAAATCAAGAAGTACGCTTCTATGGGGATATAGGAAGACGTGGACCTATACTGATAATACTCTTCTGGAATATTTTATAACTCTTGGAAGGCGAAATAACGAATTTCAGCCATTTCGGTCGGATATTGACGTCACAATCTTCAGTATTACGAAAATCGGGAGGTACCGTTCTATGGGGGCTATATGAAGGCATGGACCAATACCGACAAAGTTCTCGGGGAAAGTTGTATACCACCAACGTAGACTAAGTACCAAATTTCAGCCATTTCGTTGTGATAATGAAGCTAAAACCTTGAAAATACCGAAAATCGGGAGGTACCGTTCTATGGGGGCTATATGAAGGTGTGGACAGATACCAACAACATTCTAGGGGAAAGTTGTATACCCCTAAAGAAGACTACGTACCAAATTTCAGCCAGTTTTGGTAGGATAATGAACCTAAAACCTTAAAAATACCGAAAATCGAGAGGTACTGTTCTATGGGGGCTATATGAAGGTGTGGACCGATACCGACAAAATTCTGGTGGAAAGTTTTATACCCCTAAAGAAGACTACGTACCAAATTTCATCCATTTTGGTAGGATAATGAAGCTAAAACCTTAAAAATACCGAAAATCGGGAGGTACGGTTTTATGGGGGCTATATGAAGGCATGGACCGATACCGACAAAGTTCTGGGGGGAAAGTTTTATACCACCAACGTAGACTAAGTACCAAATTTCAGCCATTTCGGTGTGATAATGAAGCTAAAACCTTTAAAATACCGAAAATCGGGAGGTACCATTCTATGGGGGCTATATGAAGGTGTGGAGCGATACCGACAAAATTCTGGGGGAAAGTTTTATACCCCTAATGAAGACTATGTACCAAATTTCAGCCATTTTGGTAGGATAATGAAGCTAAAACCTTAAAAATACCGAAAATCGGGAGGTACCGTTCTATGGGGGCTATATCAAAACGTGGACCGATATATCCCATTTTCAATACCAACCATCCTGCAAGTAATAAAAACTTCTGTACCAAATTTTGACTCTCTATCTTTAAAATTGCGAGCTGTATCTTGATTTCAACAGACAGACGGACGGACGGACGGACAGACGGACATGGTCCAATCGACATAGAATTTTATGCTGATCAATAATATATATACTTTATAGGGTCTCCGACGAATATTTCGATGTGTTACAAACGGAATGACAAATTTAATTATACCCTCCATATGGTGGAGGGTATAAAAATGAGCAATCGAAATGAGATTGAATCTTCAACAATAAACAAAACAAACAAAAAACAGCCGAGGCACGGGCAAATGGAGCTTTGTTAAAAACAAAATTCCAATAACAACCTCACAGGCAACTGTGGTGATGTTATTTTCAACTCACAGAATTCGACGAATTCTTAGCTGATACGTGCTGACATGTTGCAGAATATTTTGATTTTGGTGTTTCTTTGGAAAAGCCGAAAAGTGAGTGTGATTCTCATTCATTTGGGAATACTAGACACTTAAAGAGTTCGGGTTTTCACTAAAAAGGCATCATTTCAAAAACTGAGAAGCCAATTGATAATTCCCTTCGCCGGGATGAAATCATGATATTGGTAGCGATCAGTAAAATTTTGCAACACTGTCAGTTCGTTTTGAAAAACATTACTCTCTGTTATAGAGGGTAATAAATGAAGTTGAGCCAATGGGGGAATACTCCACTCAAGCAATCGAAATGAGATTGAATCTTCAACAATAAACAAAACAAACGTAAGAAAAACAAGTGACCAAAGGCTACAGTCGGGGCGGGGCCGACCATGTGATACCCTACACCACTACCCCTGTGCATAAACTTTTCACTGGTAAACATTTCTTTTAGGGAATATAAACCGACTACCACCAAAAATAATATGCCTCTTTGTCTCTGGGACCCCCATAAGCAACCAAAATTTCGTGACCATCCGATCAAAATTACGACCTGTAGCTTGATTGCAAAAAATGGAAGAATTGGATGCATTACCGACTATTGTGGTATCTCCCTTGTTTGACCACCTTCGCCAATCTGCTTTACACCAATATAAAGGTAATATTTTCTTCTTCCATTGACAGGCTTTGTCGATGGAATACCCCTACTAGAAGCCAATATATTCACAAAGAATAAAACTTTGCATTTGTCTCCAAATGAGTATTTCCCCATTCCGACCCCTAAATATTATCCGGCTATCACCAAAATCAATAGGCTTCTTCCTATGTGGGACCCGCATCAACTCCCAAAAAATTCGTGACGATCCGATTAAAATTGCGACCTGTAGCGTGATTACAAACAAATCGGAAAATGGGATTCATTAACGACTTTTGCGATGTCTCTGTTGTTTGAGCAGCTACGACAACCTTCTTTACATCGTTGTAAAGGTGATATTTTCTACTTTTCTTGCCAGGTTTTGCTTTTGATATACCTCTTGAAGAAACAAAGATATTGGCTTTGAAATAAATAAGTTTTTGCCCATTCCGACCCTTGAATATTATCCGACCATCATTAAAATCAGTAGGCTTCTTCCTCTGTGGGACCCCCTGTCTAAACTACGTTTAAACTTATAAAATTATCAATTATAATTAGCATAACATCCATCTCTGTAAATTCATTTAAAATTTGGCATCATTGTCTTCTTATTTCTCTATTCCTTTTTTTCCTGTCACTTTTTTTGTAAACGTCAAATGCAACTTAATAAAAATCGGCCTCTTTTACTCACGGCCACCGAAGGAACCACATCTCAGCTCTAAGGAAAGTAATAAAACTCTATCTAAAACTTACTTGGTATTTCTTTTGTTTATCCCCGCTAAGGTAATCATTAGCCACACATCGATGGCTTTTGTAGTGATTCCCCTATCTCTGGAAATTGCGTGCCTACTCTTCTCTCTACCAGGTTTTAAAGTTTTCAAACAGTACCAGAAAGTACCCTGCAACTTTCTTCACCCCCATTAACCCCTAAACTTTCGTGACGATCCGATCAAAATTGCGACCTGTGGCGTGATTACAAAAAAATCGGAAATGGGACGCATTATCTACTATTGCCATATCTCTGCTATTTGACTACCTATGACAACCTTATTTACATCGTTGTAATGGTGATATCTTAACTTTCCTTTCCAGGTCTTGCTTTTGATATACCTCTAAAAGAAACAGAGATATTGGCTTTGAAAAAAAATTTTGACTTTTCTCCACATAAGTGTTTGCCCATTCCTACCCCTAAATATTATCCGACCATCACTAAAATCAATATGCTTCTTCATCTGTGAGACCCCCATTAACCCTGAAATTTTCGTGACGATCCGATCAATATTGCGACCTGTAGCGTGATTTCCAAAAAAATAGAAAAATGGGATGTATTACCGACTATTGCGATATCTCCGTTATTAGGTTACCTACACCGACCTTGTTTGCATCATTGTAAAGACGGGATCTTCTACTTTCATAGTCAGGCTTTGCTTTTGGAAAATTTTCAACCAAAGCTGTGATATTTGTCAATATAATTAAAATCGCAAAAATGAAAATTGGGGTTTTATTTGCTACTAGTGCGATATCTTCGTTGTTTGATCACCTGCGAGCACCTACTTTACATCATTAGAAAGGTGATATTTTCTGCTTTCATTGTCAGGTTTTGCTTTTGGTATACCCCATATAGAAGCTGAGATATTGCCTTTAGAAAAAAACGTTGTCTTTTTATCCACCTAAGTTTTTTGCCCTTTCCGACCCCTAAATATTATCCGACCATGACCAAAATCAATAGGCTTCTTCCCCTCCGGGTCCCCCATCAACATCCAAAATTTCGTGACGATCCGATCAAAATTGCGGCCTGTAGCGTGATTACAAGGTTTAGATGAACAGACGGACGGACGGACGGACTGACGGACGGACACACATAGCCAGATCGACTCAGCTCGTCGAGACATTCATTTTGATATATATATAAGTATGGGTCTACGACCATTATTTCGATGCGTTACAAACTTTTTGGCCAAAACCAACTTATAATACCCTCCCCACATAGTGGTGTAGGGTTTAAAAACGTTGACTTTCCTCCACATAAGCTTTTCGCTTATTCCGACTCCTGAATATTATCCGACCATACCAAACTAAATAGGCTTCTTCCTCTATGTGAGCCGCATCCACTCCCAAATTCATGACGATCCGATCAAAATTGCGTCCTGTAGCGTGATTACAAACAAATCAGAAAATGACAACCTACTTTACATCGTTGTAAAGGTGATATTTTCTACTTTCTTTGCCAGGTTTTTCTTTAGATATACCTATTAAAGAAACAGAGATATTGGCTTTGAAATAAAACGTTAACCTTTCTCCAAATAAGTGTTTGCCCATTCCGACCCCTAAATATTATCCGACCATCATCAAAATCAATAGGCTTCTTTCTCTTTGGAACCCCCATAATCCCCCAAAATTTCGTGACGATCCGATCAAAATTGCGACCTGTAGCGTGATTACAAAAAAATCGGAAAATGGGATGCACTATCGACTATTGCCATATCTCTGCTATTTGACCACCTACGACAACCTACTTTACATCGTTGTAAAGGTGATATTTTCTACTTTCCTTGCCAGGTTTTGCTTTAGATATACCTCTTAAAGAAACAGAGATATTGGCTTTGAAATAAAACGTTGACCTTTCTCCAAATAAGTGTTTGCCCATTCCGACCCCTAAATATTATCCGACCATCACCAAAATCAATACGCTTCTTCATCTATGAGACCCCCATTAACCCTCAAATTTTCGTGACGATCCGACCAAAATTGCGACCTGTAGCGTGATTTCCAAAAAAATAGAAAAATGGGATGTATTACCGACTATTGCGATATCTCCGTCATTTGGTTACCTACGCCGACCTAGTTTGCATCATTGTAAAGAGGGGATCTTCTACTTTCACAGTCAGGCTTTGCTTTTGGAAAGTTTGTGATATTCGTCAATATAATTAAAATCGCAAAAATGCGATATCTTCGTTGTTTGATCACCTACGAGCACCTACTTTACATCATTAGAAAGGTGATATTTTCTACTTTAATTGTCATTGTTTGTTTTGTTTTTGGTATACCCCATATAGAAGCTGAGATATTCGCTTTGGAAAAAAACTATGTCTTTTTATCCACCTAAGGTTTTTGCCCTTTCCGACCCCTAAATATTATCCGACCATCACCAAAACCAATAGGCTTCTTCCCCTCCGGGACCCCCATCAACATGCAAAATGACAGATCGACTCAGCTCGTCTAGACATTCATTTTGGTATGTATAAGTATGGGTCTACGACCATTATTTCGATTCGTTACAAACTTTTTGGCCAAAACCAACTTATAATACCCTCCCCACATAGTGTTGTAGGGTATAAAAAGCAATTATTTTTCCTCCTTTATATTTCTGTGAAGTACTTGTAAAAAATGTCAACAAAAGCTTAGGCATTTCCGCTTTTTTATATCCAAATTAATGGTAATGACAGAGTAACGATAATATCGATAGCTATCGATTTTTTTTAAATAAAATATCGAAAATATCTTATGTTGGGAATATCGATAGATGGCCAGCTCTAGGTTAAAGGGTCCATTTTGTCATTAAAACCATTGTGCGTTGTGACAGTTTATACCTCATCCTTCAGGATTAGGTGTTTATACTCTATGGTGCGACCAAAAATGTGGTTTTAGACCCCAAGTATGTTAAGATGAAATCCATTTCAATCAATTTGAAGTCGACTTGACCCTCTTCGTCCGTCTGTCTATCTGAATGGTGCGCAAGATATCTCCTTAACGGATGATCAAGTTTGTTCAAACTTTGCTCCTCGTAATATTTTGACCAAACTTTGATCATTTATATGTTCCCCCAATTTCTGCCCAAATTCTGCCCTTTTTAATGGAATTTCGAATTCAAACTAGAAATTACTGTTCCAACATATACTCAAATCAGTTACGATTTCGATACTGCTCCCACATGCATGTTCGCCCGGTACTTGGTGCACCAAACACAATTTCTGATCATTTTTCACTTATACCTATTTTCGGACGATTTCATGTATTTGAGGCACCAAACACAAAATTATTCAGATATTTTGAAGAAATATGGGAAATGTAACACAATTTGGTCTAGAAAAAATTTCGTCAAATTATAATGAAATCGTTATCATATAGTGGGCTACGCCCGACTTTAATGCTTTATTTACAGGTTAAAGACTATTTTCATATTTTTGTAAATCAATTTTTAGTTATTTGAATATAAATACACAAGACTACCGAATACTGGCACAAGATAACCCTTTCTACTTTTAGAAGAACGAAAACGTGTCACAAGAGACAACCCTAAATCAACACAAACTAAAAAAATATGCTGCTGGTGCTTTTGTGTCTGCAAACTACAACAAAAAATGGCTGGAAAAACAAAAAGAAAAAATAAATAAAGAAAACACATCAACATAAAAACAACAACGGTCTACTATTATAAAGGCATGAGGAATAAGTACAATAAAGCAACAACCATAAAACGACTAATTTGTTGTACTAAACTAATTACGCCGTGAGAATTTTATTGACAATCGCTCCCCCCTTTTGAATGATGTTGGCTGCCGTTTCTGTGCTGGCTGTTTGTAACAACATTAAAAACAACGGCCATGTCAATGTCGTCGTCACTACCACCAGCAGCAAGCAATTGTAGAATCAAATAAAGCCGAGCAGGAACCAACATCAGAAGTTATCCAACAAAACCATTACAAAAGGTAGAAGAGAGGCCCAACATCACATTTCCGTGGACAGATGTGAGAATGTATGTACATATGTATGTAGTATGTGTTGGGATGTTGCAAAAAACAAGTGGATATTACCGATGTCCCATGACTGCAAACGGCATCACGGTGCTGTTCTGGAGTGATGCAATATTGATTTCAATCGTACTGAAGGGAATGAAAAACGATGTTATTCAATTTGTGTCACAAATGTTAAATTTTATTGAAACATGTAACAAAAACAAATTGAATTGAATCAAGTTGTAGACACTTGTTCGTTTTTCATGAATTGTTTTTCTGCAAAATGCAAAAACAAATTGAACAACAATTTTATTTCATTTAATTCAAGTTACTTTTACCCAAATTTTATTGTAGTTCCCAAAGTTTTACTAATTTTATTGAAACGTGCATGACAAAATTGAAAAAAATAGGTTTAAATGTGCTTTGCGTTGAAGCGCTATGACAACATTTTATTTATAATCTGTAAATGGCAATAGTTACGCTTAAAAAGATATTAAAAAAGAAAACAAGACAAGTAAGAGATGGCTATAGTCGGACAGGGCCGATCATGTGATACCCTACTCCACTAACCCTGGGCATTAGTTTTCCTCGGAATTTCCTTTATATGATTCCGACATACAAATTTTAGCCGTTATACATACGAAAGTTGATATACATACATGATGGCATACCAGAAGTATAGCACATAAATATATACGCCGTCATTACTGGAAACGTAAGTTGTTATTTTACTTATTTTTAATGGACTATAAAAATATTAAGGGTGACGTAGGAGATGAAAGATGCCAAGGAACGGTTCTGACCGGCTTTAACATAGCAAAGTCCAGGATTTATCTTGGTCCCTCTCTCATCTCAAGTGGACACTGACCTCCCCGTGGTGTCACCTGGGGGCTGCCTTTAACACCCGTTAAAGGTAGTGAGGTAACATGTGCCGCGCGTTCACCCATAACAACGTTAAAAACTTGCGTTTGGGCGTCGGGTTAGTAACCCTCCTCTAGAAAAAGCAGCCTACTACGAAAATAGGAAAGAAAAGAAAAACAAACCCCTCTAAAATTGACGAACCCCACAAACGTTTTAAGGGCCATGATCTGCGAATCTGCACCTGGAATGTTCGCAAACTTTATAGAGAAGGTGCAGTTTACGCATTGGCAGATGTACTTGAAAAGTACAATTCCGACATTACTGCCGTACAGGAAATACGATGGAACGGGAAAGGCGTCACAACAACACCTAAAGCTGACGCACTGTATTATAGCTGCCATGACATAAAGCATGAGTTTGGTTGCGGATTTGTAGTTGGTCGGAGGTTAAAACACCTGGTCTCCAGCTTCACCCCAGTGAATGAAAGACTGGCTGAAATTCGATTTAAAGCAAAATTCTTCAACATCAGCTTTATTTGCGCTCATGCCACTGAAAACAAGGACGAACAGACCAAAGATATATTTTACGAGCGCTTAGAAGAAACTTATGACCGTTGCCCTGCCCATGATTTTAAAATTATTCTAGGCGCTTTTAATGCCAGAATTGGAAAGGAGAATATCTTTGGCCTAACAGTCGGGAATTTCAGTCTTCACAGTGACAATGGCATGAGGCTGATAGACTTCGCAGCGGCAAAAAACATGGTAGTTAGCAGCACCAGATTTAAACATCTCGACATCCATAAGGGCACTTGGCTGTCTCCAGATCAGAAAACAAGAAATCAAATTGATCACGTTGTGATAGATGGAAGACATTCATCTAGCGTGTTGGATGTGCGCTCGTTCCGAGGAGCAAACACTGCCTAGATGCAGCAAAGGTACGCACCCGGTTAAACGTAGCAAACAAAGTACGAACAGACACAACACGAAAGTTAGACATCGGTAAGCTGCAATCACAACAGATAGCCACAGCATATTCCACTCAACTAGCCCAATTGCTTAATCAAAGCACTCCTTATCCCGATAATACATATATCAGCGCAATGGCAAAGTATTGCCCACTCCATGCAAATAGCCGCAAAATCCATACTTGGATACCAGAGACCTCCATCAAGGAATCCATGGTATGATCAGGAGTGTCGTGCTGCTACCGAAGAGAAAAATGCGGCATATAGGGCTACTTTACAATCCGTAGCAAAGCGTAGCGCACGAAAGAGATATCGAGAGAAAAGGAGAGAGGAGAAAAATCTTTTCCGCAGGAAAAAGAGAGAGAGATGGAGAAGCGGGAGCGGGAGAATGAAGTCCGAAAATTCTACCAAAGAGTGAAACAATAAAATGAAGGCTTTGGTACAGGCACCTCCTTCTTTGGTATAGGCAAGGTAATTTGGTAACTGATACAGATAGTGTGCTCAGGATATGGAAAGAGCATTTTTCAAACCTGTTGGTATCCAGCGAAGACGACGAATATGCCACAGATCCAATCCCAGAATATGGTATTGACAGCAAGATGTGGTAAAGACATCATTAAACCGGCTGAAGAATATTAAGGAAGCAGGAGCCGATGGCTTACCAGCCGAGCTGTTCAAAACCGGAGGCGACACGCTGATAAGGTGTATTCATCAGCTAGTAAGCATCATCTGGCAGGAAGAACGAGTACCCGACGATTGGAACCTGAGTATCCTGTGCCCCGTCCATAAGAAAGGAGATAAGACTGTATGCTCTAATTATAGGGGCATAAGTTTACTCCCGATTGCCTACAAGATCGTGTCAGGGATATTGTGCGAACGACTAAAGCCTATGGTCAACGAGATAATTGGGCCATACAAATGCGGCTTTAGACCTGGCAAGTCCACCATTGACCAGATATTTACCCTGCGCCAAATCCTGGAGAAGAACCAAGAGATGCAGATCGACACCTATCACGTTTTTGTCGATTATAAAGCAGCTTTCGACAGCCCACTACGTTCAAAGTTATTCCAGGCCATGTCTGAATTGGTATCCCCGCAAAGCTCATTCGGCTTTGTAAAATGACTTAAAATGACACGAGATCCTCAGTTAAAATAGGAAAGAACCTCTCCGAAGAATTATGTACCAAAAGAGGTTTCAGGCAAGGGACAGCCTCTCTAGTGATCTCTTTAACATCCTGCTGGAAAAGGTTATTCGAGAGGCAAACGTCAAAAGATGTGGCACAATCTACACCAATAGCCACATGTTACTTGCTTATGCTGATGATATAGACATCATGGGACGATCAGTAAAAGAAGTAGCAGATACCTCTATGAAGGTCGAAGGAGAATCTGCTAAAGTGGGTCTGGCGGTAAACGGCGGGAAGACTAAGTTGATGGTGTCGACGCGCAATGCGTCCATAGAGATCGGGCCAACTGTTGTCGTTGGTTCCCATAATTTTTAGGTAGTAAAAAACTTCGTCTACCTCGGCCCCGCCGTAAACACAACTAACGACATCAGTTGTGAAATAAAAAGAAGAATTGTATAGGCCAACAATTTCTACTTTGGCTTAAGTAAGCAGTTTAAAAACAAAGCCACATCTCGTCAAACAAAAATAACAAAAATAATGGTTCCGAAGCCTGGGTACTTGCGCAAGCAGATAAGGTAGTGGTTGGTGTGTTTGAGAGAAAAATTTTTCGAAAGATCTACGGACCAATCTGCGTTGACGGTGAATATCGATGTCGCATGAACCACGAGCTGTATCTGCTATACAACGACATCAATATAGTTAAACGTATTGAGATGCAACGATAGCGTTGGCTAGGCCATATCATAAGAATGAGGGATGATGAACCCGCTAAAAAGGCGTACAAATATGAGCCGCTTGGCGTTGCACAGAATTGGCAGGCCAAAGAATAGATGGTACAAACAAGTGGATGAAGAGATGACAAGGCGCGGTATTCCAGAAATAGAAGCAATAGATAGAGAGAAATTGAGATCTTTTCTTAGTTCGGCCTGTAGAACAAACGTTATGTAATGGGCCAGCTAAGTAAATAAATATGTTAGTATAAAATATTGAAAGACTTTTAGAAATAGCGTTCGGTGATTTTTTCTGTATCAGCCAATGAAAAAGGAGCAATATATTAGGGTATTAAATTACTTTTTACCAAAGGTAGCACAAAAACTTCAAGACCCCGTAAAGTATTGTAATTTACATAAACATAAATTTGGATATTTTTATTATTCCCACAAAAGTTAGGGTCAATTTACCCTCTAAATTCTATATGATCATGATTCTGAATTATTGACATCTTTATTACATTGCACTGTGGGGCCAAAGTTGGGGGTTTGAGGCAAAAAGTCACAGGGGCCAGCTAGACCTTCAACATTTCGTGCAGATATTTATAATCGGCCTAGAAACGAATCTGCTAAATTTGGTTGATATCGGGTCGTATATAAATATAGATCTCATATATATGTTCGTCCGATTTCAAGTAATTGATGGACCAAACACGCAAATTCTGTCCAATTATGATGAAATTTAGCTACGGAATTCTGACTATAAATAAGTTTCTTCTTTCTTCTTTATTGCATATTCGATATTCGAATGTTAGCGACCATATTACATTTCATGTATAATTTTCTTTATATATTATTGATAAAATATGAATATAAATCTCTGTTTCTTGCGACACTTATTAAATTTTCTGCATTTCGAAATTCCGTCCATTGTTGAATATTTTGAAGCCAGGACATCTCTTGTCTTCCTCTGCTGCGTTTACCTTCTATTTTGGCTTGTAGAATTCTTTGCAGGATGCGGTATTTTGGGTTTCGCATTATGTGTCCGAGATATGAAATTTTTCTCCTTTTTATGTGATCGAAGAGTTCTCTTGTTTTATTCAATCTTCGTAGAACTTCGTCATTTGATACGTGAGCTATCCACGGTATTTTAAGAATTCTTCGATATATCCACATTTCGAAGGCTTCTAAGCGCTTGACATCTATTGCTTTTAAAGTCCATACTTCCACAGAATATAACAAAACTGGCCATATGTAGGCCTTTATGAACCTTGTCTTTGTTGCAATGTTAATATCATGGCTTGTTAATACTCTTTTGTATTTGTGAAAGGTGTCTCTTGCCATTTCTATCCGGCATTTAATTTCTTTGGAGTTATCCCACTGATCATTTATTGAAAACCCGAGATATTTGAAGCTCGACACTCTCTCGAGTGGAGTGTTATGAATTGTTATATTCATGTTTTCAAAATTATTTTTCTTGCTTATTATCATATATTTTGTTTTATTGGTGTTTAATCTTAACCCATATGTTTCACTACACGCAGTTAGTCTTGTGACAAGGTTTTGTAGACCCGATAAGCTGTCTGCTATTAGGGTAGTATCGTCAGCGTATCTGATATTGTTTACGTATTCATTATTTATTAGGACTCCTTCTTGGACGTTGTTAACTGATTCCTTGAATATTTTTTCGGAATAAATATTAAACAATAGTGGGGACAGTGCACAGCCCTGTCTTACTCCTTTGGATATAGATATTTCTTCCGTAATTTCTCCATCGATATTAACATGTGCACTTTGATGCCAATACAGACTTTTAATGCATCTAATTTCTTTCTCGCTTATTCCAATTGACGCCAGAATATCCATGAGCTTGTCATGCTGTACGGTGTCAAATGCTTTCTCGTAGTCTATAAAGCACATAAATATATCCTTATTGACATCTCTATATTTTTGAACCAACACTTGAACGCAGAATAGTGCTTCACGCGTTCCTTTTGCTTCTTTGAAGCCAAATTGTGTTTCACCCATTTCCCTTTCGCATTTTTCATATATCCGTTTATGTATAATTTTAAGGAAGATTTTTAGGGCATGGCTCATTAGGCTGATAAGTCGGTAGTCGTTGCATCTTTTCGGGTGAGATTTTTTTGGGATGGTTATAAATGTGGACTTCAGCCAATCCTGGGGGTATTGTCCTGTGTCATATATGTGGTTAAATAGTTTTGTTAGCAGGTCAACATTGTCACCATTTATCATTTTTAGTATTTCGGCAGGTATTTCGTCAGGACCCGTGGCTTTTCGTTCTCGGAGGGATTTTAATGCATCTTCAACTTCATTGTTTGTGATTGCCTCGCCTGTCATTTGCTGTGATATCCGGTTGTCATAATCCGATCTGGTAGAGTCTCTGAATAAGTTTTGTATGTATTCTTTCCAGATATCTTTCTTCTCAGCAGTTTCAAAAACGGGTTCATTATTATTGTTGTAAATGACTGATGAATTGGTATTTCTGTAAATGCCGGCTGCTTCTTTCATTTTTTTGTGTAACTGGAAGTCGTCGTGCAGTGTCATCAGTCGTTCAATTTCTTGGCATTGACTGTTCAGGTGGTTATTTTTGGCTATACGCACTTCCCTTTGAATTTCCCTGTTGATTTCCCAATACATCTCGTAGTTACTATTTTTGTATTTTCTACGCTCATCCATCAGTTGAAGTATCTCTTCAGTCATCCAACTTTTACTCTTTGGTTTTGTGTAGTTTCCAAGCGTGTTACGTGCAATTGAATTGATTGTGGTCTTCACACTGTTCCATATATTTTCCACGTCATTCCTGTTGATATTGATTAATTCTGTGTTGACTTGAGAAGAAACGTCAGACCTTATTATAGGATTTTCGAGTTTTCCGATGTCAATTTTTCGATTTCGTGCTTTATTTGACTGGCGTGCTAGTTTTATGTGCATTTTTGCCATCAGGAGATTGTGGTCAGATGGTACATCTGCGCTAGGGTATGTTGTGACCTTTCTTACAGACGAGCAGTGTCGCCTGTTTATAAGTATGAAATCTATTTGGTTCCTTATCACATTGCCGACTCTATCTTGGGGGGATTTCCAAGTATATAACCTTCTTGGCGGCAGGGTGAACAGAGTATTGGTAATTTTCATTTTAAATTCCTGGCAAAATTCGATGAGTCTGTCACCTCTTTCATTTCTATCTCCTAGGCCATATATTCCTTTTACTCCTGCAACTATATCGCTTCCTACCTTTGCATTGAAATCGCCTTGGATTATGGTTATTTCATGCGGCTTTGTTATTTTAATGAGTTCTTCGACTTCAATGTAAAACGCTTCAATCTCGTCATTACTTTTATCTGCTGTAGGTGCATAGACTTGAATTATATTAATGTTAACTGGTTTTGCTGATATTTTTATTATCATAGTTCGATCCGATTTTGGAATGAATCCGATGACACTTTTGGCTATATGTTCCTTCACTATAATGCCAACTCCATTCCGATGATTTCTATTCGAGTTACCTGAAAAGTATATTTTGGCATTTTGGGATACAAAATCTCCAGTGTTTGGCCACCAAGTTTCACACACTCCCAGTATGTCCACATTGAGTCTATCCATTTCAGCTATGGTATTGTTGAGTTTTCCTGCTTCATATAAACTTCGAATATTCCATGTACCAATATTCAGTGTCTTTTTGGTTTTACCTCCGGGGATTCTTAGCACCCTCGAGTTACCGGAGATTGAGGGCCGTGTGTTTTGTTCTGCATTCATTGTTATATGGTTTTCAAGGGATAAATACATCAGTGATTTCCCCTTATCTTCTGATGGGTTTTAAGTTTACCGTCTTGATTTCAGCCGCTCTTCCTAGAGTACAGACGCTGTTTGCAGCCGCCCACTGTGGAAACAGACACCGCTACCTGTTGGTCCGCGAGAGGTATTTGATTTCCCTCCTACCACCCATATCTGGGAAGCATTCCCCTATCCGCCACCTGGGGACGCGTCCTCTAGGGGTTACAGGCTCCCCCGAGGATAAATATAAATAAGTTTACCAAGTTATATTTAAATCGGTTCAGAATTGGATATAGCTCCCATAAGTATGTTCGCCCGATTTTAGGTATTTGGTGCACCAATCACGCTATGTCGGTCCAATTTTGATGAAATTTGGAATGTATGACGGGATTTGCATTCAAGACACTCGAACGACTGATCGATCTGGAGATTAGGAGCTTTGCAGACACTGCCTCGTTGAGCAACTCGCCATGAGACTCAGGATCAAAGGACAAGCAGCACGTAGTGCCCTAAGGCTACATGAATTGAATCGTTGGCGTGACAGCACCTATGGACATGCATGCATTCTTCGGGAGCTAGGACCAAACCTTAGCTTAAATCTGCAGAGGAAATTCAGCGACTACTTATCACCAATCCAAAGATTTGACGATTTTGAGGTCGTTATCCCTTGTAGAAATGACTGGATCCGCAGTAACCCTCCTCTGGACGGTCTGGCTTTCTACACAGACGGTTCCAAGATGGAGGAAGGTACCTAGATGGTACCTACTGCGAAAGCTTTGTCTCGAATACTCATATAGGTTGAACAGCGACTGTAGTGTTTTCCAAGCAGAAATCTTCGCGATCAAAATGGCTGCAGAGTTGATAAAAAGACTGGATGCAGAAATCTTTGAACCGGTGACAATCTTCGTTGATAGTCAGCCGGCTCTTAAAGCCATCAAATCCTCCAACATCAAGTCTGAGGCCGTTCTTGAGTGTAGAGCTGCTTTGGCGAACATCACAAACGCTGTCCGACTCTGCTGGGTACAGGGACACTGTGACATTGCGGGAAACGAGAAGGCAGATGAACTGGCAAGACATGGATCCCAATCAACAAGTCTAGCAATCACTGATTCAATCAAACCACCCATATGTCACCTTTTTCGGAGAGTGGAGACGTTCTTTGAAGATCGAGCCAAGGAACTATAGCATAATGAACCAAAGTGCAACGTGTCAAGGGTCATTTGGCCGACTCTATCAACAAACAGAACAACTTCACTCTTAAATTTGAGCAAATCAGAAATCAGGGTATTGACGGGAGTCATTGCCGGTCATTGCAACATCCGAGCTTTTATCGGCAAATGGCAGGATGTTGGCGTGGATTATTGCAGGCTCTGTGAAGATGAGGATGAGGAAGATGATGATGTCGTTGCCCGATGTTAACTTTAAAGCGACATAGATTAACAGGAGTATGCTTTCCTCCAAGCGTAACCTTCTTCTCAAACATGGAACCAACAATCATAAACAACATCATCAAAACTTTGCGTAACTATTTCTCTGACAGTTTTCTACCATCACCATATAAACCATCCTCCTTTCTTTATTACATTTTCATCTTTAATAAACCATTTATTATTATTTTCCCAAACCCACCGTCTTTTCTTTACTTTTCTCTTCTTTTTTTTCAGGTAATTCTGAACAGAGCTCCGATTTACTCCCGAGTGAAAATTTGGGGGGAGGTGGTAGTTTTTTGTGGGTCCGATTTTTTGTTGGGAGTGGGGCTAGTTTATTTGGGGGTAGGCAAGTTTTTGTTTGGCGGTGGGGACGGGGCAAGTTATCCCCCTCAACTTGCTCGAATTCGAAATTCGGTGCACCAAATACGCAAATTCTGTCTGATTTTAATGCAAATTGGAAATAGTCGCGGAATTCGGACAATAAATGAGTTTGCCAAGTTATATCTAAATCGATTCAGATTTGTATATATCTCCCATATACATTTTTCATCCGAATTTAGGTTTATTGTACACCAAATTCATTAAATAAGTCCGATCCGGATTAAATTCGGTACTTCTTGCCGAAATCAGCCAAGAGTAGAATTGGTAAATTTTTGTTATATTCAGTTCAGAGTTAACTATAGCCCCCTTATATATTTTCATCCTCTTTAATGTTAAGTTGATAAGATAGGGTATCACATAGTCGGCCCCTTCCGACTTTGGCCTTTTCCTGCGAACAGAAGTTTTTTATTTTGTTAAGGCGAGCACAAATGTTATTAATTTGTTGTTTGACTCCTGTCATGTCTTTGACACCTCTATTAAATTTCGCAGAATTCCAGTCTATAACATGTTTAGGTTTTCCAACCAAAAATTAAATCAACTAAGCAAAGGTTATAGTCGGACGGGGCCGACGGGAATTAACTTTCGGCAAAATAAAATTCTTTTATGGAACAAATAAGCTTATTGTAAGAAATAACTGTCTCGATTCTGCCACATTAACCTTGGGACCTACAGTTTATCGCCGAGTGAAAGTTTGAAGTTACCTCGCCGGGGAATCGAAACCACGACATTCTACGTACAAGGCGGATGTGAAGTTGAAATATAGCATCACTCTATGGAATAATATTAGAAACGAAGATACGTGTTAAATGTCTCCGAAGTCTATTCTTCAAAAATCATAAAATGAAAAATTTCCATGGTATTGCACACCCGCCTTTCACGCTGAATACCCGGGTAAGGTTCCTAGGCCAAGCCACATGAAATTTTCAATGGTGTCAAAATATCCCTTATTAATGGTGGTGACATTTTCTGAGTATTTCAGCTATCAAAAAACTTCTCTACATGAGGTGTCTTAGGACACGTCGCTCGGACTCGGTGATAAACAGTAGGTCCTTTAACATTGAGCTAGTATGAATCGAGGTGCACTCATTCATGTGAGAGAAGCCTTCCTTGTCCCTACTGGGATGTTTGTGGAACAATTATGTATATCATAATACATTTCTAATAAAAGTTCCAAAATTGGAAATTGACATTGGTAACCCCTTCTGATAAATCTATAAAGTTTCTTTGAATATCAGGTTCCTTTTTGGAATACACCTAATATAAATAAATACATAAGCCGCTGCAAATATACCCATTACAGACGAAAATTGCTTCAATTTTATTGAACACTACAAATGCTATATACAAATTTTCAAAGGGAACATTGTGAGTTTATGCAAGATCTTTCATCCAAAAAATGTCACTTGTACAAAACATATGCTTGGAAATGCACGCGATTTTGTGCTTTTTAGGGTATTTCGAAAATAGTTTATCGTGGATATATATTTTGGTATCAGAAATATATCACTGTGGAACATTTTTAAGGTGATCTTGTGCAAACAATTCGAACTGCGGATTTTTTGAAAGTACAGACCCAAACGACCAGAAACCCTAGTTGGGTTTTGTTGTGTCAGATCCAGATCGGATTTTATGGCTCCATCTAAACATGGTTAAATATTGAGTTTTTAAAGAAATTCGGGACTATATCTCTGAAACCAATGCGAATCTTCTTCTTACCTCTGAAGCAAATTTGTAGATAAGGACAAGAATGAAATATTTGGAGAAATAATGAACTCAAAAAACCACATTTACTCCCTCAAATTTCAAAATATATGCAAAAATTCCTCAATTTTTATACATTTCGCACCGTATCTCCAAAACCGTTAATTTTTTCTGAATATTTTCTTTTGTAAAAATATTCCCTGGAGTGTAACACACAACACTTCAGAACATGTCATTGTTGTAAAATGCCTCTATGCCATTGTTTTCAGTACATTTTTCAACGACGATTTAATAAAAATGTCAATAATGTAGTGAAATCTGAAATGCGAGAATAAACTGTTGGTGTGAACTGTGTTTAAATTACGTGTTGTAAAGGATATGCTGCAAAATACAGCTGAAACAACATGAAGTAAGCATTTTAGAGTTTCAGAATGTTCTTAAGAAATGTTGAGAACTTTATTTGGAAGATTTTAGTAAACGGTAACTTGGTTCAACTCCCAATAGTTTAGCCGATACTGACCAGAATTTCAGCAATTATGCAAAATTTTCTATATTTTATAGATTTTGATGCCCTAGATGGAGTTTTTCTTATGTGGTTTCTTCAAGAGATAAGTTCTACTAGTTTAGGGCTACAATATTGCTAAAGACAGCAAGGCCAAATTCCTATTCCTTTCTGAGATAAAGGCCTGATAAATGCAAAAAAGTGTAGATTTAGCCCGGTTTAGATGAAGCCATAAAATCCGGACTGGATCTGACATGACAAAACCCTACTAGGGTTTTTGTAGTCTAAATATGTACTTTCAAAAAATGCACACTAGAAGTTGTTTGCATTTTCAGTGTTGCATAGTGTATTTTACCCTGTAAAAATATAACTAATAATGAGTAGAAATTCAAAGAATTTGCATGAAAACTATTTTATGACTCCCAAAAGTATTAATATTTAGGGTAGGTGCCTTTACCAAAATTAATATTTCAAAAACGTTAACGGTAGCAATTTCAATGAAATTTGGAATGTGTGACGGAATTTTTTCTAGAAATAAATGTGCCAAATTATATCGCAATCGGTTCAGATATGAATATAGCTCCCATATATATTTTCGGCCGATTTCCTGTATTTGATGCACCAAATATGCTATATATGTCCAATTTCGCTGAATTTTGAAATGTGTGACGAAATTTAGTCTAGATATATATGACTAATTTCGCTCAAATTTGGAATGTGTTAAGGAATTTGTTCTAGAAATAAATGTGCCAAATTATATCGAAATCGGTTAAGAATTGAATATAGCTCTCATATATATTTTCGGACGATTTCCTGTAGTTTATGCACCAAACACGCTATGTATGTGTGTTAAATTTCAATGATATTTGGAATGTGAGACGGAATTTGGGCTAAAAGGAAATGTGCCAAATTATATCGAGATCGGTTCATATCGGAATATGGCTCTCATATATATTTTAGGTCGATTTCATGTTTTTGATACGTATGTCAAATTTCAATGAAATTTTGAAGAAACTTAGAAGTCAGTAGAAGTCATCATTATATACAGAAGTACATATAGTTGGGAAGGGATAGACCAAGTCTACAGCTATTAAATATCATTTATTTTAGAGAATTCTTAAGAATATTTTTTTATTATGATAGATATATCATCATTGTTTGAGTAAAGATTATAAATATAAGTGGGAGTTATCCTAAGAGCAATTTAAGATATCACAATTTGTTAATACGTATATGACCTGGAAAAAATAAGTCCCCTGTACATATAAAAGAAATTAAAATTATCTTCAAACTTAAGGTTTTCAAACTTGTTCTATTCTTAAATTAATTCAGTCAGGTAGATCTAAATCCAATCTGTAGAAATAAAGAGAAATTAATAGTGTAAAATTATAATGCTTTAGGAGGAGTGTTACCCACTGAAACTTACAAAAATACCATAGTAGCTCCATGACAGCCAGGGATGGGTTCTCCAATATTTATACGTTAAAATATAAAAAGTTAATATAATTATAGCATTCCACTATATTTTATCTTAGTCGGGGTAGCGAAGCGCACCGGGTTTAGCTAGTTTTGTATAAAAGCCAAACCAAATAACTTAAGGCGAACTGAACAAAAATAATTAATATTTAATTATACCCGACACCATTATGTGGGAAGGGTATTATAAGTTGGCTTTGGCCAAAAAGTTTGTAACGCATCGAAATAACGGTTGTAGACCCATACTTATATACAACCAAAATAAATGTCTCGACGAGCTGAGTCGATCTAGCGATGTGTGTCCCTCCATCCGTCCATCTGTCCCTTTGTCCATCTAAAGCTTGTAAGCATACTACAGGCCGCAATTTTGATCGGATCATCACAAAATTTTATGAGTTGATGCAGGTTCCAGATGGGAAGAAGCCTATTGATTTTGGTGATGGTCGGATAATTTTTAGAGGTCGGAATGGGCAAAAAACTTATTTGGAGAAAAAGTCAACGTTTTTACCAAAGCGAGTATATCTGTAAAAACTATCACCTTTCTAACGATGTAAAGTAGGTTGTCGTATGTGGTCAAACAACGAAGATATCACAATAGTCGCAAATTGAGTCCATATTGGAACGTCATCTAAGTCTGGTAGAAATTTCACGATGTGCAAAGTATGGACCAAATCGGATACTCCCTTCAAGAGTTATCGTGCGCATAAATTTTCCGCACATTTTCGAACTTTTGTTGAGGAGATGCCAGCAGAAGTGGACATATATAACCCATCATCGAACTTTAACTAAGTTTGGACAAAATATTACGAAAGCCAAATGTTGGACCGAAGCGGTTGATTACGTTTACACACGTAACTTAAATGGACTGACATTGGTTAATTTAGCCGTGTTAGAACATATTATTCTATTGGAAAATAATGGTAATGTATCCTTAATTAATATGGGTTGACTAAATGTTTGTCCGATGCAAGTATTATCAAAACTTCTATTAAAGAATTTAATAAAAACGTTTTTCACTATTTCATGTTAAACGCCCATTAGCTGACAACATTTTAACATTAAAGTTTCCATCACTTGAAAATCCTAAAATGATGACATTATCGCACAAATTGTCTCACATATGATAACGCAACTAGATAATGCTGCACGTAACTATGAAACACACATTTAAAGGGAAATATGATGCTCTGCCTGAATTCACAAGGGATTTTTTATTGCCTGATGATTGTTGTCAATTTAAGAGATGAAAATCTCAAACAAATGAGGGGAACGTCTAGTATTGTACCAGTCAGATATTGAAGTGTTATGAAGCTGCTATACAGACACAATTGATTGCGTGTTGAATTGCTGCTGATAGTTGTTGGTGGAAGAGAGAACTCCCCTTTGAAATATTACTACACCACCGCAGCTTAATGGTTGTAACAAGTGACATTTTAGTATAGTGCGGCATACAAAAAATAAAAAAATATGTGTATTTTTCAATGTAAGAAAAACTCGTGGGAAATTTTCTGAAAACGGCGGAAAACAAAATTTCTTCCGTTAAACACAAGTTTTTTTCTCCATTTCGATGTTGTCATTTATTGCGTATGAAGTATTTAGGTACATTTCATGGAGGGCGGTGTAATCAGTTGAGAATTTATTTTATAAAAATATTTTATGTTCTTCATGGTCTTCTATATGAAGACCTCATGGCCTTCCACAAGAAGACCTCATGATATTCTATAAGAAGACCTCATGGTCTTCTATATGAAGTCCTCATGATCTTCTATAAGAAGACATCATGGTCTTCTATAAGAAGACATCATAGTCTTCTATAAGAAGACTTCGTGGCCTTCTGTAAGAAGACCTCATGGTCTTCTATAAGAAGAACTCATGGTCTTCTATAAGAAGACCTCATGGTCTTCTATAAGCAGACCTCATGGTCTTTTATAAGAAGACTTCATGGTCTTCTATAAGAAGACTTCATTGTCTTCTACAAGAAGACCTAAGGCTGTTCTATAACAAGCCCTCATGATCTTTTATATGAAGACCTCATGGTCTTCTATACGAAGACCTCATGGTCTTCTATAAGAAGACTTCATGGTCTTGTATAAGAAGAGTTCATGGTCTTCTATAAGAAGACCTCATGGCCTTCCACAAGAAGACCTCATGGTCTTCCACAAGAAGACCTCATGGCCTTCTATAAGAAGACCTCATGGTCTTCTATACGAAGACCTCATGGCCTTCTATAAGAAGACCTCATGGTCTTCTATAAGAAGACCTCATGGTCTTCCACAAGAAAACCTCATGGTATTCTATAAGAAGGAATCATGGTGTTCTATATGAAGTCCTCATGATCTTCAATAAGAAGACCTCATGGTCTTCTATAAGAAGACATCATGGTCTTCTATAAGAAGGCATCATGGTCTTCTAAAAGAAGACCTCATGGTCTTCTATAAGTAGACCTCATGGTCTTCTATATGAAGACCTCATAAGAAGCCTTCATGGTTATCTATAAGAAGACTTCATGGTGTTCTACAACAAGACTTCATGGTGTTCTATACGAAGACCTCATGGTGTTCTATACGAAGACCACATGGTCTTCTATACGAAGACCACATGGTCTTCTATACGAAGACCTCATGGTCTTCTATACGAAGACCTCATGGTCTTCTATAAGAAGACCTCATGGTCTTCTATACGAAGACCTCATGGTCTTCTATACGAAGACCTCATGGTCTTCCATACGAAGACCTCATGGTCTTCTATACGAAGACCTCATGGTCTTCTATACGAAGACCTCATTGTCTTCTATAAGAAGTCCTCACGTTCTTCTATAAAAAGACCTCATGGTACTCTATTAAAAGCAGATCTCATGACCTTCTTAAGGAAGGAGACCTCCTTGTCTCCTACAAATGGTCTTCTATAAGGAGACCTTACGGCCTTCTATTTGAAGAACTCATGGACTTCTATAAGAATACCTCATCTTCTTCTATAAGAAGTCCTCATGATCTTCTATGAGAAGACCTCTTGGTCTTTTCTATGGTCTGGTACAAATGAGACCTCATGTTCTTCTATAAGAAGACCTCATTGTGTTAAGTGTAAGAGAGCCATGAGTTCTATAAGATAACTTCGTTGTGTTCTATAAAAGATCTGATGGTCTTCTATAAGATGACCTCATTATATTCCATAAGAAGACCTCTTGGCATGGCATAAGAACACCCCTTGGGCTTCTAACAAAAGATCCCATGGTCTTCTTTAAGAAGAACTTATGCTATTATCTATGTAGACCTAATGCTTTTCTATAAGAAGATATCATAGGCTTCTATAAGAAGTTCTCATGTGTTTCTATAGGAAGTCATAATCATCGTCTATAAAAAGTTTTCATTATCTCCTATAAAAATAACCCATGGTGTTTTATAAGAAAACTCCAAGGTCTTCTATAAGAAGACATCATAGTCTACAATAAGAAGACTTCATTTTCTTCTATAAGGCGACCTGATGGTCGTCTATAAGAATGTCTATTGGTCTTTTATAAAAATACTTTTTCCACATTCTTTGCATTTCCTACCCAACATCGTAAGTTTCATTATGTTCTTTTACGTATGCGTTGAGGAAGTTCCAATACTACATCCAGACTTCAATCTACAGAAGATGCTGATGCTTTTGTCAGACTTGTGTTAAGTGTAAGTCTATGGCGATGACGTTGGTGCTGGGAAACAAATTGCCATGCTACTCAAGTGTGGCAGTCTAAGCCAATTGTCATTAGTGTCAGCTTAGATTAGTTACTCTGCCGAATACTGTTCACATAGACGAGTAAGGCACACACAAATGCAGAGTAACTTCCCTACATCTTCCCCGCTCACTGAACACCAAATTCATACGATACGACAAAATTTCCAAAGGGTTTTAGTGGCAAGTGGAGTGTATTCTATGAGCTTGTTGAGTGAGTGTGCGATGTGAGCGTATGAGAAAATTGTGTTATTTTCATTGAATCTCCAAACAAAAATGAAGGGAGCATTTTTTTACTTCAAGCATCGATAATTTTTGGTCTGCAATTTCAGTGAAAGTCTTTCGTTTTGGGGGTTTCATGTTCATGCTCTTTCTTTTTTGGTTTGGATCTGTCGGCTTAAATGAAAATCATGCTCGAAGTGTGAGACTGATAGATAGTGTGTCTTGGAGTATTTTATGGTAAGAAAATTAAGATTGATGTTTTCAATAACCGTGGGAATTTATGAAGAATTTAAACGATTTTCAAAGTAATATAAACTGCACTGCGGTGCTCCACAGAGAATTGCATTTGTTCAATTCAATTCACTACCTTGTGTTTGGCATTAAATTATGGCATTAGAAGTTTAAGAAAAGCTGCTACTCATTGGCTGGGGAATTGGTGTGAAAAGCTGTATCGCCAACACCACCGCTGCCGCCAACAATGCCGGTAATTAAGGCTGTATGACTGGTGCGTGTTGGCTAATGTTATAATTAATGTTATTGTAGCAATTGCCAAATATAAACAGTTTTAGTTTTAATTGCTGCTGTTTTTATTTGGCGTTTCTATTTTATTTGCTTGATTACGTGTTTAATGCAGTCCATTTATGGCTCTAATTGTTTATTTGTGATAACAAGTGCGTTTCGACCACATTAGGACGTCCACTTATGCTCGTTGGGGAACAACGAAAAAAGTAAACTTCAATTGCAAATAGAACATTTGAATATTTATTGTTAATGTTAACCGCATTTTTCTATTATCGGTAGTGCACCATAAATTTGAAATCTACTTCATTTACCACGGATTTTAGTGCGGTGACAGAGAAAGTAGGAATCGTATATTAGTTTGTCAGAACAAAATATGGAACGTAGGATATATTAATGTTATGTTTTTTTAAGCTATTACACCATACAAAGTATTTGTTAATATAATTAATCCTAGTACATGTTTTTGTTTTTTTTTTTGTTAAATCCTACAATAGGTTTAATGTGCTTCCTTACAATTGATGGGTAAATTCTGGAAACTTGAATCAGATTAAATGGGAAAGAAGCGTAAAAATAAAATATAAATTATCTTTATGAAACAATTTTAGAAAATAATTTATTCAACTTTACAATTTGTTCGATTCAGCAGTTATCGAAAATTAAAACTGCAACGTTATCCAATACTTTGATGTCTACCAATAAGAAAAAAACACATATGAAATATTTAAAATAATTCAAAATTTTAATGAGCTATGTTTTCTTGTGGATAGTTTAATAAGCAAAATGAGTTGATTTTTAGTGTCCCGATACTCTAATCCATTGAGAAAAATATTTGGAAGCTTATATTTTCCATGTGCCGTACAAATTATACTACATAAATACCTTGTGAATTGGTGAAAAAAATGAGTAAAAAAGCTATACATAAATTTATCCATGGGCGATGTTTAGAAGATCACAACAACTTGACCTTATATTGCGAAAAAGTCCCACAAATCGCTTCTTGTCTAATACACGAATAACACTATGCAACACTGAAGATGCAAACAACTTTTAGTATGCATTTTTTAAAAGTACAAATTGAGACTACAAAAACCCTAGTAGGGTTTTGTTCTGTCAGATCCAGTTCGGATTTTATGATGCCATCTAAACCGGGCTAAAACGAACGAATAGTATTTTAGCCTTGCTGTCTTTGGCAATATTGTAGCCCTAAACTAGTAGAATTTATCTTTTGAACAGACCGCATAAGAAAAACACCATCATGCCCTAGATCAAAATCAGTAAAATATAGAAGATTTCACATAATTGCTGAAATTCTGGTCAGTATCAGCTAAACTATTGGGAGTTGAACCAAGTAACCATTTGCGAAAATCATCGAAATAAAGTTCTCAGCAATTCTTCAGAACATTCTGGATTTCACCACATTATTGACATATTTATTAAATCGTCATTGAAAAATATACATTCTTTTAAGGTAATCTCGTGCAAACAATTTGAGCTGAGAATTTGTTGAAAGTACAGACCCAAACGACAAAAACCCTAGTTGGGTTTTGTTGCGTCAGGCCCAGCTTTGATTTTATGGCCTCATCTAACTAAACATGATTAAATATTGACTTTTAAAGCAATTGTGGGCTATATCTCTGAAACCTATGTGAATCTTGATTTGACCTGAAGCAAATTTGTAGATAAGGCAATAATAAAATATTTGAAAAAAAAACAAGTAAGCAAACTATAGCCGGACAGGGCCGACCATACGATACCCTACACCACTACCCGGCGAGTTAGCTTTCAGCAAATCAAAGTTTTTTTTTTGGGACAAATAAGCTCATTTTAAGAAATAAATTTTTGGAGTCTGCAACCTTATCACATTAAGTTTAAGTAACAATATAATAATTGTTCCACAAACATCATAGAAGGGACAGGGCGTGCACCACGATTCATATTACAGCAATAGTATGGGGCCTACTGTTTATCGCCGAGTCCGAAAGGCATGTCTTAAAACACCACCTGTAGAGAAGTTGTACATGGTTGAAATACTTAGAAAATGTCGCCAACTTTACTGAGGGGTATTTTGCCATCGTTGGAAATTTGATGTTTGCTGGCCGGGAATCGAACGCCCGACCTTCAGCGTGCAAGGCGGGTGTGCAAACAATTGTACCATGGTGGCACCAATAAGTAATTTTAGAACGGACATTTAGCCTGGACCTCATTTTCTGCATATCTTGACATATTTGCTAAACCAATACAAGACTTTGTGTCCTAAATATCCCATCGAGTTGGCTGAAAGTTTGTATTAAGTATTCGTTCATCACAATTTTCGACCTGAAATTTATCGGTATAGGTCCAGGTCTTCATATAGCTCTCATAGAATCGTACCTCCCGATATCCGTGTGGCCTCAAATGGCTGACATGGCTGACAAATGGCTGACATTTTGTATTCAGTCTTCGTAGGAGGTAAAAAAACTTTCCACCTGAAATTTGTCATTATATGTCCACGTCTTCATATAGCTCCCAGCACCTACCTATACATCTATATAATATAAATAATATAGATATTATTAAATATTGTATATAGATAAATCTATATATATATATATATATATGCAAAAATTAATTATCTATATATATATATATATATATATATATATATATATATATATATATATATATATATATATAGATATATATAGATGTATAATTACATTAATTTCATATTATAAAATAACCAATATATTAATTTAATAAATAAATAAAAATTGGTACTAGGTAATATTTTCAACTCTTAACTATAAAAAATATATATTAATTTTTACATAGAAATAAATCAATTATATCCCCTAATATAAAGATTCATTCTATTGTAATTTTATTTAATATTTTAACAAATAAATATTAAATTTATTAATTATAAAATAATTTAAATTAGTAATAAAAAAAATCAAAAAGTAAAAAATGAACCATCAGAATTTTTAAAAAATCCATAAATTTTATCAAAATTCCGATTTTTTTTTTAAATTTTTCAAAAATTTAAAAATTTTTAGTGTTATTTTTTCATATAAAAAATTTTTATAATATATATTTAATGTTTATAATAACATTAATTTAATATTATTAGGGGTATCTATTTTTTATTTGAAGCGTGCAGAATCTGAAATTAGGTCTATATACTCTATTATATAGATAGATATATATATATATATATAAATGTTTAATTAATCACTATTTATCTATTGATCTAGAATCAAAAAAAATTTCTATAACAATCCAATTAATCATAATAGACAAATTAATCTTTATTATCCATCTATTTATCTATCAATAGTAATATAATGTCTAATATATAGTATACATTATATAAATAATTTATATATTAATAATCAATTAGATGAATATATAACCTACCGATTTTCTGTACTTTGAAGGTTATGGTCTCAATATCCCTCCGAATTGCCTAAAATTTGGTATTAAGTCTTCATTGGGGGTATTAAACTTTCCATCTGAAATTTTTTCGGTATAGGTCTAGGCGTTCATATAGCTCCCATACAACGAAAGCTCCCCATTTTCGAAATTTTGAAGATTGTGGCTCTGGTTACATATATCTCTATTTTATTGACTTGTCTGAAGTGAATTTCAAACAGAAAAATGTACACATAAACATTTTGGAAGATATTATTGAAATATATGTAGCATACGAAAATATGTGAAATGCAGAAATTTTCCATATGCAAAAATAATATTTGCATATGCATAATTTATACATTTCGCATATTTTTGCATATGTGACATATTTCGATTGGAATTTAATTAGAAGCCAAAAATATGCAAATTTTACAAAAATAGGTGTTGCATAAAATTCCGCTGTCTACATATCATTGAGCTGATATTAATCGGGGTGCTCTCAATGATATGAGAGAAGGCTCCCTTGTCCCTACTGGGATGTTTGTGGAACAATTATATACAATACATTTTAAGAAATATTCTTAAATTTGAAAATTGGCGTTGTTTAGCAATTTCTGCTACATCTTTAAATTTTGGACAATTGGACAGGTAATATGATAGGGTTCCACGCAATTTGTAAGAACTGGGAATTTGTCTGTCATGATAGAGACAATTTGTAGCATGGGAGGAAGATGTGGTTCTCTTCACAGAACTCATTATATCTTAGGTAGTAGGTCCGTTACCAAGCACACATATTATTGCAATTTTCATCAGAGGAAAGATCGGTAGTTAATTTTTCATATATAGGCGACTTTGCCGGTATATGGCCTCCAGGGATTCAAATATACACCAAAAATAAAATGTTTTTATTTAGCATACAAAAGTAATGGTCCATTGCACCCGCTAAATAATATCAGATCATCATCATTGTAGGCATCTTCTTCGACCTAAAGCCCTACCTCATGCAAAATTTCGTGACTATTGAACTATAATTGCGACCTCTAGTATGCTTTTGATTACATTACAAGCAAAACACTGGATATATTAGGCTGTAACTCTGTTATCTGACCACATAAATCAACATAATTGGCATTAATTGAAAGGGCAAGAGTTGTCCTTCCAAATATTATTTATGTGGGCGGAATGTGTGGTCCAGGAATAAAGATATTTCCGGTATATTAAAAATTTTCACAATTTTCACACAAAAGATGTGGTCCATTTGACCCTCTAAACACCGATCACCATCTCAAATTGCAAGCTTCTTCTTTGTCATATAATCTTACATTATTTAAAATTTCGAGGCGATCGGACTATAATTGCGACATACAGAGCCGCTACAAAATCGGATAACAATTTTGTTTTTGGTCCATTTCACCCGCTAAATATTTCACGATCATCACCAATAATAATAGGGATATATTCTGGCCTGAACCCGACCTCCATACAAAATTTCGTGACGGTCGGTCCATAATTGCGGCCTGGAGCGTGTTTACAATTTATAATGGACAGACGGACGGACGGACACACATCTCAAAATCGCTTATCTCGTCGAGATATGAAGATTGGTATAGCACATTGGGGGTCTCCGACGAATATTTCGCGGTGTTACATGATTTTTTACCAAAACAAACTTATAATACCCTTTCCACATTGTGGTGTAGTGTATAATGAACTCGAAAAACTATATTTATTGCCTCAAATTTTATAAAATATCGAACATTTCCATAATTTGTATACATTTTGTACCATATCTCCAAAACCGGTGTTGTACGATTTAACAAATATGTATGCCTATAATGTGGTGATATGCGAAATGCAAAAAAAAACTCTTGGGGTAAACTGTGTTTGAAATACGTGTTGTAAAAGATATGATACAAAATACCGCAACATGAAACAAGAATTTTAGAGTTTCAGAATGTTCTGAAGAATTGCTGAGAACTTTATTTGGAACATTTTTGCAAAATGTTACTTGTTTCAACTTCCATAGTTTAGCTGATACTGGCCAGAATTTCAGCAATTATGTAAAATGTTCTATATATTTTTTATTTTGATGTCCTAGATGGAGTTTTTCTTATGTGGTTGGTTCAAAAGATAAGTTCTACTAGTTTTGGGCTACAATATTGCCAAGGACAACAAGGCCATATTCCTAATCGTTACTGAGATAAAGGTCCCATAAATGCAAAAAACTGTATTTTTAGCTCGGATCTGACAGGACAAAACCCTAGTAGGGTTTTTAAGGTCTCAATATGTACTTTCAAAAAATGCATACCAGAAGTTGTTTGCATTTTCAGTGTTGCAAAGTGTAGTAGTGCAGAATTCAATTGAAACCAGGAATATGCTGAAGGATTAATTACCAAGCAAAATGTTCGATGTCAAATCATAAGTTGAATCATGGGTGCAAGTGATGAAAATTCGGGTGAATCGCCGATGAAATTTACAAGGGAGTGACACACGCTTTCACGAATTCATTGTCATTGCATTTTGCACCAGCTCATAGTCATGACATTTTGCACCAGTTCATTGTCATGGCATCTTGCACCAGTTCTTTGTCATGACCAATGCATTGGATCTGGATTTCCAACAATCAGAAATAAAACTTGCGGACCAATTATGTAATTTGTTGAATACAATACACAGATAATTTCTATCACCAGATGCCATTTATCTTTATTTTTAAGTAATTTTCAAGATCATGATCGTTATGTGTTGAAAGACGTAGGGGATCAAAGATACCAAGGAACGGTCCTGACCGGACCCATAAGAACGTTAAAAACTTGGGTTTGGGCGTCGGGCTAGTAACCTTTCGTGTTGTGTCTGTCCGTGCTTTATTTGCAACGTTTAGACGGGTACGTACCTTTGCTGCAACGAGGTAATGGTCCGAATCTATGTTTGCTCCACGGACATCCAACACGTTCGATGAATGTCTTCCATCTATCACAACGTGGTCAATTTGATTTATTGTTCTTTGGTCTGGAGACTGCCGAGTGCCCTTATGAATATCGATATGCTTAAATCTGGTACTGCTAACTACCATGTTTTTTGCCGCTGTGAAGTCTATCATCCTAATTCCATTGTCTGATGTTTCACTATGTAGACTGAATTTCCCGACTGTTTGTCCAAAGATATTCTCCTTTCCAATTTTAGCATTAAAATCGCCTAGAACAATTTTAATGTCATGGGCAGGACAACGGTCATATGTTTCTTCTAAGCGCTCGTAGAATATATCTTTTGCCTGTTAGTCCTTGTCTTTGGTTGGAGCATGAGCGCAGATAAAGCTGATGTTGAAGAATTTTGCTTTTAATCGAATTGTAGCAAGTCTTTCATTCACTGGGGTGAAGCTGGAGACCAGATGTTTTAACCTCTGACCAACTACAAAACCGCAACTAAACTCATGCTTTGTGTCATGGCGGCTATAATACAGTGCGTCACCTTCAGGTGTTGTTGTGACATCTTTCCCAGTCCATCGTATTTCCTGTATGGCAGTAATGTAGCCCTTCTACTTTTCAAGTACATCTGCCAGCGGGTAAACTGCACTTTCTCTATAAAGAGTGCGAACATTCCAGGTGCAGATTCGCAGATAGATATGTACAGGAGACAGAACGAAGTCCGAAAATTCTACCAAAGAGGAAGCATCAAAATGATGGCTTTGGTACAGGCATATCCTCCTGTAGAGACCAACAAGGTAATTTGGTAACTGATACAGATAGTGTGCTCAGGATATGGAAATAACATTATTCCAAACTGTTGGTATCCGATAGTAGCGAAGACGGCGAAGATACCACAGATCCAATCCCAGAAGATGGTATTGAATGTATACCGCCCAGCCAAAATGAGGCAAGGACAACAATAAACCGGCTGAAGAATAATAAGGTGACAGGAGCAGATGGCCTACCAGCCGAGCTATTTAAAACCGGAGGCGACACGCTGATAAGGTGTATGCATCAGCTAGTTAGCACCATCTGACAGGAAGAACGCGTACCCGACGATTGGAACGTGAGCATCCTATGTCCAATCCACAAGAAGGGTGATAAGACTGTGTGCTCCAATTACAGGGGCATAAGTCTGCTCCCTATTGCATATAAGATAGTATCTGGCATATTGTGTGAGAGACTAACGCCTATGGTCAATGAAATTATTGGACCCTATCAGTGCGGCTTTAGACCTGGCAAATCCACCATTGACCAGATATTTACCTTGAGAACTTCCATCTTTTCGTCGATTATAAAGCAGCATTCGACAGCCCTATACGTTCAAAGGTGTTCCAAGCCATGTCTGATTTTGGTATTCCTGCAAAGCTCATCCGGCTTTGTAGAATGACATTAACTGAGACGAGATCCTCAGTTAAAATAGGAAAGAACCTCTCCGAAGAGTTTATAACCAAAAGAGGTTTCAGACAAGGAGACGGCCTGTCGTGCGATCTATTCAACATCCTGCTGGAAAAGGTCATACGAGACGCGAAGGTCAAAAGAAATGGAACGATATACACGAACAGCCATATGTTATTGGCTTATGCCGACGACATTGACATCATGGGTCGATCGGTAAAGGAAGTAACTGACACCTTTGCAAAAGTCGAAAGAGAATCTGCTAAAGTTGGTCTGGCAGTAAACGGCGAAAAAACCAAGTTGATGGTATCGACGCGTAATATGTCCACTAACCCCGCACCATCTGCGAATGCTGGTACCTACAATTTTGAGGTAGTAAAAGACTTCGTCTACCTCTTCTTCTTTATTTGCCAATTCGTTTTCCGAATGTTAGCGACCAATACAATTATAAATAGATTTGTTTTAATAAATACGTATATATACAATATTTGTTTAAAGATTGCTTAGATTGCTTCCTCGGCACCGCCATAAACACAACAAATAATATCAGTTGTGAAATACGAAGAAGAATAGTGTTGGTTAACAGATGCTACTTTGGGCTGAGTAAGCAGTTTAGGAATAAAGCCACCTCTCGTCAAACAAAAGTAACACTTTAGAAAACACTGATACTACCCGTGCTAATGTATGGCTCCGAAGCATGGGTACTTGCTCAAGCAGATAAGGCAGTGCTTGGTATGTTCGAGAGAAAAATTCTTCGAAAGATCTACGGGCCAATCTGTGTTGACGGCGAATATCGGCGTCGTATGAACAACGAGCTGTATCAGCTATACAAGTACATCAATGAAGTTGAACGAATCGAGATAGAACGATGGCTATGCCATGTTATAAGAATGAGTGATGATGAACCCGCTAGAAAGGCGTATAAATACGGGCCGCATGGAGGTTCTCGCAGATCTGGAAGGCCAAAGCATCGTTGGAGCGACCAAGTGAAACGAGATATCAGAAAGCTACATATCCCACATTGGGAAAATACAGCAGCAAACAGAGAGGATTGAAGATTTTTTTCTTAGTTCGGCTTAGGGAACAAATGTTCTGTAATGGGCCAGCTAAGTAAGTCACATAAAAAATTCTAATTTTTTATAATTCAAATATAAATTGTTTGGTTTTGCTACAAAATAAAAAAGAGAAATTTTTTCTTATTTTTAGTTCCAAATAATGATATTTTCAGGGCAATTTTGGGCGATTTACACTAATAATTTAGTTGTGGCCGAATTTTTTTTTAATCTGCAGACTAACTCAACCATTTAAAACAGTTTTCAAGAAATTAATTTTTAGCAGGGAATAGGGGCTATACCTGTGGTTGTCAGAGGCAAGGATCATTTGAAATAGAAAAAAAGAGTAATAATTAAATAATAAATCTAGGTTGTTAAAAAGTTGTACAAATTTGGCTAAAAATTGTCAAACTTTCCAAAAAAATATCAAACGACGACTGGTGACACTGCGTATTGCCTAGGCCAGAAAGTTTTCTAGTACCCCTCGTACGTGACGGTGTTCCATAACCAATCCCCGTTTTTGTCTACGACTGGTATGACAAACATTGAGCAAAGCCAATGTACTTTGGATCTTCATAACCAAGAAATGAATATTGTCAAATATAATGTGTTTAGACCAATTTTGTTTCACATCCATAGATAAAGAATATATCACTCAGTTAGGTTTTCGGAAGATAGAGTAGAATTTGCAAATCACAGGAATTGTTTATTATTCCTAGAATTATAACAGTCGAGTGCTAAAAATGCTTAAAACCAAAGGACCAGCCATTTAGACAAGTTAAAATTAAAGGATTAAAATATTAAATTTAAAAATATAATTTTTATGTAATTTATATGCTGACTCTTTATGATTTCATTCCAGTTGAATTGGATTTCAAAGAAAAAGCTTTCCTACCCAGAAAATCTACGTTCACAAAGAAAATATGCACACGTTTGTGGTTCTTTATGAAATTCACTTAAAATTGCCGCTTCAAGTGATTTCAACGAAATTATTTTTACCTCCAGCATAGAAATAAAAATGAATATTGGCACTGTACATACAACCAAACAGATTCACAGGGAACACCCCAACATTAAGAAGAACAAGAACCCGGGAAACAGCCATGAACAAAGTGCAAATATGTCATCAAAAAGGAAAACGTATAAATGTGGGAAACTATGACGATGTCGACATGCTGTTGCTATTTCTTTGCATGAATGTATGTATGTATGTCACTGCAAACTGAAGAATGAGACGAAGTTGATGAAAAGCAAAAAGAAAAACAGAAAACAAGTATGCTGTTCCAGTGAACGACGAACTGTTACGGTGTCATGGTAGTCCAAGTTGTTCGTGAATAGTTTGACAGATTACAAAATTGCTATGCGAAATCCGGTAAATGAATTTCCCATTACCCCAAACCGGCCAGATGGAACACAATCAATGTTTTATAGTCACATACATACGTGTATGTATGTATGTATTTATATGCATATTCATATTTATGCTCATGACTATGGCTAAGAGTAATGAAGCCCCTCTACTGTGATGCACCACTCACTTTTTAATCCATCGTTTCACTGACAATGACTATGACTCTGGATGCATATGGGCGGCACATGTGCCATTAATAGTTTTTGGCGCGCAACTCAGTGTCAACTCTGCCATGGCATAAACAACGTGTAGGACAACACTTTACAAGCAGTAACTGTTCCTTGCATTTTCTACAAGTTTTGGGTGGATAAGCATGGAAACTTTGTTAGCAACTTGAGAACCATGGAGAAAATTAAACAAAATTTTTTTCGAAAAAAAATTCTGACGGAATATTTCCTTTACTTGCTTTGTGTGTTAACATAAGAAATGTCATATCTTCTATATTTTCACTTTTCATTTTGAATGCTTAAAATTTAAATCAGAAATTTTATATAAATCCCACTGTTACTTTTTACATAAGGCCACCCATCTGAAAGCACAATGAATAAAATCTTTAAAATATTTCAAACATTCGAGCGCATAATAATTTCATGTTGAAGCCTCGAGTTATTATGATGACAACAAATATGACGCCATCTAACAACATCGTAAATTCACATATTTCACAGAGTGATTACAAAATGAAATGAAAAACAAAAAGGAAAAGCACAGCACTAAAGTCACCGCTCAGACATCTACTCAAATTGACGACAGACTTTAGAAAATGATTATCTACTGCTCAAAAGAAATGGAAAATTTAAATGAACACAAGAGGATTTTTGTTGTTACACTTTTTATTCTGCGACAAGTTGTTGTGTTCCACTAATTGGAGGTCATCGAGAGACTATGACGAAGTCTTAATTTAAATTACAAAATCTACTAAACTGTTGTCGCATATTTTCGTCAGACGTATACAACGAATACCAACTGTCTGTCATTTCAAATCTGTTTTGTTGGGTCAGACATTAAGTTATTTTCCTTATTTGCTCAGCTTGACTCCAAAATTATTCACAATGTCATTAGGAGAAAAAGCAAAACAAATGAGCGGAAAATAGTCAACTACTATTGAGGAAATTATTCTAAGAGCTTAATAATAATTAAAAGACTAATTAATGGGATATTTGTAGTGGCCACCCACTAACATTAAAAGTTATATACCGCACGCAGAAGGATAATAAAAGTGGAAATATTTTTTTAAACAAGAATTGTCCCCTCTGTTACACTACGCAACAAATCGAGAAGGAATTCTGGGAGGTTTGAAAATAACTTTTGGAGAAAAAAAGGTCCTGGTGGTTGTGGTTAATATCACATTAAAGAGGAAAAGTTTTCAATCGTTTCAAATATTTTATGGTGTACTAAAGGTGATGAAAAGAATGTTAGACACCAATCAACATGTTGCAATTTTGATAAAAGCTACATTTTTAACACATGTTGTTTATGCCCCAAGACCCCAACGTAGACAAGGCTGAGTAGACCAAAAATTCTATTCTAAGTGATTTTATTAATAAGCAAATTAATAATCAATCTTCTGATTCAAAGAGAACTCAAAATATTAAATTGCGTTAAACTAAGTTTGAAAGAAATTTTTGAAAAAGTTTGAGATATATTTTGCACACTAGCCTTACTGGCAGGGGTTTTGGGCCATTATGTCAGGAAGTATGGACTTACTCCGAAAGAAAATTACCATTATAAAGGGAACAGCAGGCTATTGAAAACAATTTCAAAATTAATATGAATAAGTTTGGACCAAATCGATTGCTCCCTTCGGAGTTATCGTTCACACCATTTAAAAAAAGTTTAACTTTTGTTGAGGACGTACCAGAAGGAGTTGACCGATTTAATTCATATTCCACCGTGATACATGACTGGATGAAATAATATGAATTCCCTGCGATAGTTATCTTGCGGGGAACTGCCTTTAACACCCGTTTAACGTAGTGGGCTAACATGTGCCGTGCGTTCACCCATAAGAACGTTAAAAACTTGGGTTTGGGCGTCGGGTTAGTAACCCTCCCCTAGAAAAAACAGCCTACTATGAAAAAACAAATGAAAAGAAAACCCCTATAAAGTTGACCAACCCCGCAAACGTTTTAAGGACCATGATCTGCGAATCTTCACCTGGAATGTTCGCACACTGTATAGAGACTGTGAAGTTTACGCATTGGCAGATGTACTTGAAAAGTACAAGGCCGACATAACTGCCATACAAGAAATACGATGGAACGGGAAAGGCGTCACAACAACACCTAAAGGTGACGCACTGTATTATAGCTGCCATGACACAAAGCATGAGTTTGGTTGCGGATTTGTAGTTGGTCGGTAGTTAAAACATCTGGTCTTCACCCCAGTGAATGAAAGACTCGCTGCAATTCGATTAAAGACAAAATTCTTCAACATCAGCTTTATTTGCGCGCATGCTCCCACTGAAGACAAGGGCGAACAGACCAAATATATATTTTACGAGCGCTTAGAAGAAACTTATGACCGTTGCCCTGCCCATGACATTAAAATTATACTAGGCGATTTTAATGCCAAAATTCAGTCTCCGCAGTGAAACATCTGACAATGGTATGGCAGCTGCAAAAAACATGGTAGTTAGCATTACCAGATCTCGATATTCATAAGGGCACCTGGTTGTCGCCAGATCAAAGAACAAGAAATCAAATTGATCACGTTGTGATAGATGGAAGACATGCATCAAGCGTGTTGGATGTACGATCGTTCCGAGGTGCAAACATAGACTCGGACCACTACCTTGTTGCAGCAAAGGTACGTACCAGATTAAACGTAGCAAACAAAGTGCGAACAGACACAACACGTAAGTTGGACATCGGTAAGCTGCAATCACAACAGATAGCCACATCATATTCCACTCAACTGGACCAACTGCTTAATCAAAGCACTCCTCGTCCCGATAACATATCAGGACAATGGCAAAACATTACCCACTTCATGCAAACAGCCGCAAAATCAGTACTTGGATACCAGAGACCTCCACCAAAGAATTCATGGTATGACCAGGAGTGTCGTGCTGCTACCGAAGAGAAAAATGCGGCATATAGGGTTACTTTACAATCAGTAGCAACGTAGCGTACGAGAGAGGCATCGGGAGAAAAGGAGAGAGGAAAAACGTCTTTTCCGCAAGAAAAAGAGAGAGATGGAAAAGCGGGAGTGTGAACTAATCGAGATGTACAGGAGACAGAATGAAGTTCGAAAATTCTAACAAAGAGTGAATTTTATGGCTTTGGAACTGGCACATCCTCCTGTAGAGACCAGCAAGGTAATTTGATAACTGATACGGAAAGTGTGCTAAGGATATGGAAAGAACATTTTTCCAAACTGTTGGTATCCAATAATAGTGAAGTCGACGAAGATACCACAGATCCAATCCCAGAAGATGGTATTGAATGTATACAACCCGGCCAAGATGAGGTAAAGACAGCAATAAACCGGCTGAAGAATAATAAGGCAGCAGAAGCTGATGGCCTACCAGCCGAGCTGTTTAAAACCGCAGGCGACACGCTGATAAGGTGTATGCATCAGCTAGTTAGCTCCATCTGGCAGGAGGAACGCGTACCCGACGATTGGAACCTGAGCATCCTGTGTCCCGTCCATAAGAAAGGAGATAAGACTTTATGTTCCAACTATAGGGGCATGAGCCTTCTCCCTATCGCCTACTAGATAGTGTCAGGGATATTGTGAGAACGACTAAAGCCCATGGTCAAGAAATAATTGGACCATACCAATGCGGCTTTAGACCTGGCAAGTCCACCATTGACCAGATATTTACCCTACGGCAAGTCCTAGAGAAGACCCAAGAGATGCAGATCGACATCTACCACCTGTTTGTTGATTATAAAGCAGCCCTCGACAGCCCGCTACGTTCAAAGGTATTCCAAGCCATGTCTGAATTTGGTATCCCCGCAAAGCTCATTCGGCTTTGTAAAATGACTCTAACTGACACAAGATCTTCAGTTAAAATAGAAAAGAACCTCTCCGAAGAGTTTTTGTACCAAAAGAGGTTTCAGGCAAGGAGACAGCCTTTCGTGTGATCATTTCAACATCCTGCTAGAAAAGGTTATACGAGAGGCAAACGTCAAAAGAAGTGGCACAATCTACACCAATAGCCACATGTTACTTGCTTATGCTGATGATATGGACATCATGGGACGCTCAGTAAAAGAAATAACCGATACCTTTATGAAGGTCGAAGGAGAATCTGCTAAAGTAGGTCTGGAGAATCTGCTATCTTGCGCAAGCAGATAAGATCTGTATCTGCTATACAATGATATCAATATAGTTAAACGTATAGAGATGCAGCGATTGTGTTGGCAAGGCCATATAATAAGAATGAGCGATGATGAACCCGCTAAAAAGCGTATAAATTCAAGCCACATGGCGGTGCACGCAGAATTGGCAGGCCAAAGAATAGATGGCGCAAACAAGTGGATGAAGAGATGACAAGGCGCCGTATTCCAGAAAGCGAAGCAATAAAAAGAGAGGATTGGAGATCTTTTCTTAGTTCGGTCTATTAAACAAATGTTCTGTAATGGGCCAGCTAAGTAAGTAAGTTATCGTGCGGATTTGCCATTTTGGTTGGTGCCGTCAGGGTTTCTTGACGCTTTTAGATCATTATTTCAGGAAGTATGTACTTGCCCCAGAATAAAATTGTACCATCGTAAAGGTACAAAAAATTTTCGAAACAATCAAAGAGGAGCTATTAAATTTCACTTCTTCCGAATTTTGTGTGAGATCTAAAAGAATAATGTGATGTCCAAATTTTTTCTACTTTTGTGGGGGAGGTACCCGATGGAGTGGACCGATACGGACCATCCCTCGATACCCTAAAGGCTGTCGGAATATGTCCCCCAGAAATCAAAAATATGGACCAAAAATTGAATATGGATATTTTTTCTACAAATATGCGATCATTGTCCAAAACTATTAGCACTTAACCAAAATTCTTACTTCGTGCAAAAATTTGTCAGTATTGAACTATAACTGCGTTCTAGCTTGATTATGGCTACACTATATACAATTAAAACTGTGGGATCCATGTACATATTAGGCTGTAATTCTGTTATTTGACAACGTACATCAACATAATTGGCATCAATTCAAGGAATAAAATTATAGTCACTAGCAAAGGGCACGCTACTTCGTATGCGGAACTGATATAAAACACATATAAACAATATTAAATACGAAAAAGTGAACACTGAAAATTTTGTTGTAATAATATCAATGTACTGTTCGTACCAAAGTACTGTTCGTACCACTTTAGTTAGATTTTAATAAAAATCAGCCAAATATTACCCTTACACATCAAAACCGAGCATTTTAATTAAAGGATTTCCTTCCTCAGAAGGTAAAACATTCTTGTAAAAATACCAAAGTACCAATTCTAGTATCATTTATCCTAAATTTATAGTAGGTATTTGCAATACGATTTCAGCCCTCAGCGACATCTTTGCCGAATTTCAGAATTTGTACGCATTCAAAAAAAAAAACTCCTTATATCGTTCTTGCAATAACAAAATGTTACCAATGTAGTAATTTTCGTACACTTGGGTATAACCTTACAAAAATTACCTCCTTATATTAACCATTTATACCAACCGCGAATCTCATTTCCAGCTCAATAAGTTTATCCAACCCCATTAATATGTAAATTGGTAAATTACTAAATACATAAAAATGAAATTTTCTTCGAACACGTAAGTGCGAATTTCCAAAACTAACTCAATACTATATTCCAACAATAATCTTAGTTTCATATTTCAGAATTCTAGTTCTATCAGTTCACTCAAATCCAAGTTGTACTAAATTTAGTACTTTTCGTACACATAAGTACGACTTTCCAAACCTACCTCTATATCTGAATAGTGCACTTCAAAAGTAATTTAAATCCAAATTATAGATTTCCAACTCTATCCGTTCCAAACTGTACAAAGTTTAGTACCATTCAGTACTTTTCCTACCCATAAGTACGAATTTCCAAAACTACATTAATCCTGCAATACAACACTAATCTTAATTCCAAATTTCATGTTTCCAACAGGTAGTTCACCCAAATCCAAATTGTACCAAATTCAGTACCATTTAGTACCTTTCTTACACATAATTACGAATTTCCAAAACTATTTCCGTATATCAACACCACTTCCTACATTGATTCCCATACCAAATTTCAAAATTCTAGACATATCCGTTCAAATTACAAAATTGGTACCAAATTTAGTAACTTTAATACTTTTCGTGCACTTATAGGTCGAATTTCCAAATATCTTCCTATCTCTCTATCAGTGATCCTCATTCAAAATTTCACTCTTCCCTTTTGCCTAAAACAAAGGGTACCGTATTTAGTACCTTTTAGTACTTTTCCTACCCTTCTAGTTCGAATTTCCAAAAACCCAGTCTTATCTCACCCCTACATACTAACAACAACCTATACTAAAATGTTCAAACTTCTAGCTTTAGCAGTTTCGTCTGGGTGATGATATGTCAGTCACTCATGAAGCTCCTTTGTACATACAGTCGAACTTCTCTATAACAAAATTCACAATAACGAATTTTTCTCTATAACAAAGAAAAATTGAAAACACAGTTTTCCAGCTCTTTTTCACATTTTTAACCTCTCTATAACGAATTGGGTGCCACCGTGGTGCAATGATATGCACACCCGCCTTGCACACATAAGGTCGTGGGTTCGATTCCCTGGCCAGGCAACATCAAAACACTTTTCAACGGTGGTAAAATGTTGGCGACATTTCCTGAGTATTTCAGCCATGTACAACTTCTCTACAAAAGTGGTGTCTTAGACACGCCGTTCGGACTCGGCAATAAATAGTAGGTCCCATATCATTGAGCTAATTTGAATCGGGGTGCACTCATTGATAGGAGAGAAGTCTCCCTTGTCCCTTATTGGATGTTTGTGGAACAATTATTATAACGAACTTCTCTGTAAGGAATAATTCTTTATAACGAAGTGTTTCTATCGCACAAGTGGGAATTCTCACACAAAATAACCTCTCTATAACGAATTTTTACCAAATTTTTTCTCACTGATGTGGTTCAGGTCTACCGTGCTTATCAATATCCTGTTGGAAACGATTATACTAAATGCAAAAGTTAAAGAAATTGCACAATATGCTCGAATGCCCACATGTTACCTCCAAAGAAGTACTGATAGTTTTACGAAAATCAAAAGAGATTCTGCTAAAGTGAGTGGTGTAGAAACAGCGATAGGACCTTGCTAATGGTGTCGGCGTGCAAAGCGTTCACACAACTTAGTTGGGGGTACCAGAGTGAAAAAAACATTAAAATCAATTTCAGAATTTGGAGTCGATTTAACCACCAAGCAGCGATTTTCTTTGAAAAATTTTACATATATGGAATCCTTTATGCGCGATTATAACATTTGCGAAAAAGCATGTCATAAGTAGGCAGCGGAATTTTATGCAACCCCTATTTTTGGTCCGATGCATGTCAAATTTTGGGACTAGGCATATTTTTGGCTTCTGATAAGCAAAATTTATGCATTTAACATACGATTTTCTCGTATTTTCTTATGCAACAATTTTCAATAATAGGTACAAAAATGATTGTGTGTACAATTTTTCTATTTAAAATACTCTTCAGACAAGACAATAAAATAGAGAAATGTATAACCACAGCCACAACCTTCAAAATACCGAAAATCGGGAGGTATCGCTCTATGGGGGCTATATGAAGGCCTGAACATAAAACGAAAAATTTTAGGTGGAAAGTTTTTTACCCCCAAGGAAGACTTGATATCAAATTTCAGCCATTTCGGAGGGATATTGACGGCACAACCTTCAAAATACCAGAAATCCGCAGGTACCGTTCTATAGGGGCTTTATGAAGACGTGGATCTATACCGACAAATTTCAGATGGAAAGTTTTATACCCACAACGAAGACAAAATGCCAAATTTCAGCAATTTCGTTGGGATATTGAGGCCACAACCTTCAAAATACCGAAAATCGGGAAGTACCATTCTACGGGGGCTATATGAAGACGTGGATCTATACCGATACATTTCAGATGGAAAGTTTTTTACCATCAACGGGGACTTAATACCAAATTTCAGCCATTTCGGAGGGATATTGAGGGCACAACCTTCAAAATACCATAAATCCGGGGGTACCGTTCTATGGGGGCTATATGAAGACGTGGACCTATACCGATAAATTTCAGGTGGAAAGTTTTATACCCACAACGAAGACAAAATGCCAAATTTCAGTCATTTCGTTGGGATATTGAGGCCACAACCTTCAAAACACCGAAAATCGGTTGGTACCATTCTATGGGGGCTACATGAAGACGTGGACCTATACCGATAAATTTCAGGTGGAATGTTCAATACCCCCTACGAAGACTGAATGCCAATTTTCAGTCATTTCGGTGGGATTTGAGCGCACAACCTTCAAAATACCGAATATCGGTATGTACCGTTCTATGGGGGCTATATGGAGACGTGGACCTATGCGGACAAATTTCAGTTGTAAAGTTGCATACCCACAACGAAGACAAAATGCCAAATTTCAGTCATTTCGTTGGGATATTGAGGCCACAACCTTCAAAATACCGAAAATCGGTAGGTACCATTCTATGGGGGCTACATGAAGACGTGGACCTATACCGATAAATTTCAGGTGGAATGTTCAATACCCACAACGAAGACAAAATGCCAAATTTCAGTCATTTCGTTGGGATATTGAGGCCACAACCTTCAAAATACCGAAAATCGGTAGGTACCATTCTATGGGGGCTACATGAAGACGTGGACCTATACCGATAAATTTCAGGTGGAATGTTCAATACCCCCTACGAAGACTGAATGCCAATTTTCAGTCATTTCGGTGGGATTTGAGGGCACAACCTTCAAAATACCGAATATCGGTATGTACCGTTCTATGGGGGCTATATGGAGACTTGGACCTATACCGACAAATTTCAGGTCAAAAGGTTTATACCTCAAAGGAAAACTAAATACCAAATTTCAGCCATTTCGGAGGGATATTAAGGCCACAACCTTCAAAATACCATAAATCCGGAGGTACCGTTCTATGGGGGCTATATGAAGACGTGAACCTATACCGTGAAATTTCAGGTAGAAAGTTTTGTTCCCCCAACGAAGACTAAATACCAAATTTCAGTCATTTCAGTGGGATATTGAGGCTACAACTTTCAAAATACCGAAAATCGGGAGGTACCGTTCTATGGGGGCTATATGAAGACGTGGATCTATACTGAAAATTTTCAGGTGCAAAGTTTAATACCCCTAACGTAGACTTAATACCAAATTACAGCCCTTCCGGTGGGATATTTAGATCACAAATCCTTGAATGTATTTTTGCATACGGTTTTCCATATGCTCATTTTATGCAGATATGTAAAAATATGCACGATATGCAAAATATGCAAAAATTTCTGGGCCTAATTCGTTTTATTTTGAAATAAAACGATTTTCTGTCTAATCAGATTTTCTCTACGACCATCCTAACCATATATGGATTTGCATAGGATTCCGCTGTCTAGTCATAAGTTAGAGACTAATACGGGTCTTTTACCAAAAATAAAACGTGGAGGCACATCCACTGTTCTTTAAGATTCTATTTGGAATGGGTGTATATTGACGTATTTTTGGTGTGTGCTTAGGCAATCGGACGCGCATCAGAATCGTATGCACATTTCGCGACTTTTAACCACTTTAAGGGTTTTTGCATTGTGTGATGCAACTGACGGCACACTTTGGCCGCTGAGTGAAACATCGAAATATGCATAGATATTGAATGAGATTGATTCGCTGCACACAAAAGCGGATGTGCATCAACCGAATTTAATTAATTCGCGAATTACAGGATTTTTAAATTTCATATTTTTTTTAATGATTGTAATTTCAATATTACTCTTAATTCACTATCCTTATAAGTTATCACAGTAATCAGTTAAGCTCTCGCGATGGTAAACCACATTTCTTGATAAAGTTTTAGCAGTGTACATTAATGGGATTTTAGCGAAATATTTGGTAAACTCCAAAATATTTCTTTCTAATTTTTCTAATAGAACCAAAAATAGATTTAGAATAATATTTCCACAACAAGGTTTTCTCTTTTATTGTTGCGATAATGTGCAATTTATATACCCAATCTCTATAAATTCGCTTTTCCTACTTTTCTATGCATTGTCTAGATTCTGTAAATATTTTTGATTTATTTTTTAGAGATTTGTACGGACTCTGGGGCTGGATGATTTTGATTTACTTCAAGATTTATTATTTGTTTTGCGAAAATAAAATAAATTTAGTAAATATTTGAACATCAACGAATAGATATGGAAAGATGTTTTTATGGATAAATTTTCTCATAAAAATAAATAAGATATTTTTAAATATTTTTTCTCTAAATGGAAATAAAAACCGTTATAATTTTAGCGCGCATCGGCCAATTTTGTGAACGAGAACGGATTTGAAACCAAATTTTTTCCCTTAACTCTTTACCAAAAACCGTAGATGTGATCACAAAAAGAAAATCAAATGGAATTGCAAAAGAAATTTGGTTTTTACCATATATTCTGGAAATTGTGTGTCAGATGCGAAAAGAATAATTTTGTATTATTTGTTATGGTAAAGTATCGAGTGCAGTGTATTCAAAAAAGTAAAATTGAAGAGGGACATTTTTGAAAAATATATGCCTTAGCTAGACGCTTTTCAAGAAGTTGTTAAGTCTTCGTTGAAACATAGAACAAAAAGGTCCTTAACTGAGACACTAGACTGTCAGTAACAGTAGGCACTTTATAACTAAAATGCACGGATTACACCTAATCTTACGCCTCACAGTGATTCAGAAACGAATTTTCGTAGCTAAAATTCTGTAACATCTGGACTGATTTTAATTTGGTGATATTGAACTACTTAACAAATTCAAAGTTTGTTTGAAAAAATGTTTCCATAGTATATTTTGGAGTTTCTTAAAGTTTTAAGGCGCATTATATAAATAATATTACTTGAGTATATTTCAATATATTCTCCCTTTTGTATGCTCTACATAGTCTCAAGCTTTGCAAAGAAGTTTGTCAATTCCTTGCTAACACATTTTATAAAATATGCGACATTTTTCCAATTTCATCCAATTTTATTTCCTTAATAAAAACATTCAATGACAACATCATGTATCTGATATATGAACTTATTTATTTTTTTAAGATTTTTAACATTGTTATTTTAGTACAAATTGATGTCATGATAAACCATATTAAAATCTCATTTTGTACACCAAATTAAGTCGAATTTACAAAACAAATGAAGTGTGACATTGTTATAGACATAAGCATTTTAAATTCACCACTGCCAAGTTCGGAAAATTCACATGTGCCATTGACGGCTTAACGACCACTCGTGTTTTTATACCCTACACCACTATGTGGGGAGGGTATTATAAGTTGGTTTTGGCCAAAAAGTTTGTAACGCATCGAAATAATGGTCGTAGACCCATACTTATATATACCAAAATGAATGTCTCGACGAGCTGAGTCGATCTGGCTATGTGTGTCCGTCCGTCAGTCCGTCCGTCCGTCCGTCCGTCCGTCTGTCCGTCTGTCCATCTAAACCTTGTAATCACGCTACAGGTCGCAATTTTGATCGGATCGTCACGAAATTTGGGATGTTGATGGGGGTCCCGGAGGGGAAGAAGCCTATTGATTTTGGTGATGGTTGGATAATATTTAAGGGTCGGAAAGGGCAAAAAACTTAGGTGGATAAAAAGACAACGTTTTTTCCAAAGCCAATATCTTAGCTTCTGTATGGGGTATACCAAAAGCAAAACCTGACAATGAAAGCAGAAGATATCACCTTTCTAGAGATGTAAAGTAGGTGCTCGTAGGTGTTCAAACAACGAAGATATCGCAATAGTAGCAAATAAAACCCCAATTTTCATTTTTGCGATTTTAATTATATTGACAAATATCACAGCTTTGGTTGAAAATTTTCCAAAAGCAAAGCCTGACTATGAAAGTAGAAGATCCCTTCTTTACAATGATGCCAACTAGTTCGGCGTAGGTAACCAAATAACGGAGATATCGTAAAAGTCGGTAATACATCCCATTTTTCTATTTTTTTGGAAATCACGCTACAGGTCGCTATTTTGATGGGATCGTCACGAAAATTTGAGGGTTAATGGGGGTCTCACAGCTGAAGAAGCATATTGATTTTGGTGATGGTCGGATAATATTTAGGGGTCGGAATGGGCAAACACTTATTTGGAGAAAAGTCAACATTTTATTTCAAAGCCAATATCTCTGTTTCTTTAAGAGGTATATCAAAAGCAAAATCTGGCAAGGGAAGTAGAAAATATCACCTTTACAACGATGTAAATTAGGTTGTCATAGGTGGTCAAATAGCAGAGATATCGCAATAGTCGGTAATGCATCCCATTTCCCGATTTGTTTGTAATCACGCTACAGGCCGCAATTTTGATCGGAGTTGATGCGGGTCCCACATAGGAAGAAGCCTATTGATTTTGGTGATAGTCGGATAATATTTAGGGGTCGGAATGGGGAAAAACTCATTTGGAGCCAAATTCAAAGTTTTATTCTTTGTGAATATATTGGTATATAGGGGTATTCCAACGGCAAAGCCTGTCAATTCTTCCATTTTTTGCAATCAAGCTACAGGTCGTAATTTTGATTGGATGGTCACGAAATTTTGGTTGCTTATGGGGGTCCCAGAGACAAAGAGGAATATTATTTTTGGTGTTAGGCGGTTTATATTCCCTAAAAGAAATGTTTACCAGTGAAAAGCTTATGCACAGGGGTAGTGGTGTAGGGTATCACATGGTCGGCCCCGTCCCGACTATAGCCTTTGCTCACTTGTTTTTAATGTTTGTTTTTTATTAACATGGAAAACTTATTCCGCCAACAACGTCGCGGCCAACAGCAAACACGCACATCATCAATGAAACCAACATTTGTGTCAGCACGGACTCACTCACGCACATATACTATGCATGCACGCAGCCACGTATATTAACTTGTATGGATAATTGTCACCTATGGGTTAGCTGATTGGCACCGTTTCTTTATAATTTAAAGAGTTTTCAACAAGCAGTAGGAAATGAAGTCAAGCAGAGACACGCAAATAGCGTGGGAAATGTCCATTTTCTAACTCACATAATGTAATGTGAAAAAAGTACCAAAAGTCTCTGACTACCGGTTGGTTAGTCTGCTTGTCATTTGGATCAATTAGTTAATTTAATGTGGTTTTGTGGTAAATGTATGTACGTATGTATATTAGGGATATAACTTTTTGCACTTTTTTGCAGATATCGAAAATACCACCACATAGCCGTGTAGAGCATGAAAAACTATTATGAAATAAGGTGTAATTTTTTCTCTATCGCGAAAAAAGTTTCCGTACCAAATGCATTGAAGTTCAGTAATGCATTTTTTAATTTTATCTGTCATAACAACATGTTTGCTTTTCATTAAAATTTTTATTTTTTGTAATCTAATTTAAAATCATTATCAAAGCGTTCTGGACCAATTTGTTCTCAAATCGCGCCATTTCGGAGCATATTAGGAACTTTTGACACTATTGCAATTTTTGGTTTTTCTTTATAAACTCGTGAATTTTATGTTTATATTTTTTGTGCCTATCGGACAAGAGAATATGGTGGCATTTGCAACAAATTCGCTCTACACGGCTATGTGGTGGTATTTTTTTGGTTATAGCCCTAATGTATATGGGTGTGTATGTGTGATATATGCTCTTGTGTGTGAATTTACTTCATGGATCTACTAAGCGGAGCTATGATAAAACATAATATGCATGTTTCCACCTCTGTGTTGCAAACTATCACAAAAACTTTTGTGCAAAGACAAAAGTTACATAAGGAATAGTGGAATAATTATACGACACGATGAACGTTCAGTAGCGAATAAAATTATTCACACCTTCTAATTATATATTTATACTTTACACCACAATGTGTAATGGGTATTATAAGTGTGTTTTTCATGTAACACCCCGAAATATTCGTCGTAAACCCCGTACCTGTTATACCAAAATTCATATCTCGACGAGATAAAACTATTTTGCGATGTGTGTCCGTCCATACATAAACAATTGTAATCAAACTCCAGTCCGCAATTATGGACCGATCATCACGAAATGTTGTATTTCACGTTCCCATCAAAATAGAAACGATTAGATTTTGGTGATGATCGCAAAATATTTAGGGGGTGAAATGGTGAAATTTTTATCTGATTTTGTAGCGTCTCTATAGGTCGCAATGATCGACGCCAAATTTTATGCAAGGTTTTGTTTTTGCAACAAAGAAGAAGCTTACAATTGAGCATGATGATCAGATAATATTTAGCGGGTTAAATGGTTGGTCCATTGTGTGAAAATTGGTAAAATTTTTAGTATAATGACTATAACTTTATTCCTGAGAGACATATTCCATAGGGTTAAGACTTTTTACAACCTATATAACATAACCAACATAAGATTACATAAAATTTTAATCATAAGGTGACTCGGTGAAAACCCTCACGCACAAAATGATTTTAAAATTTATCAGAATTATGGGCAATTTTTTGAAGTAAGTGTAAGTAAATATTTAATTGGAAATATACCTTAGAACTACATGAGATAACCAAACTGACATATCATTTGTTTCTCACTAATTTTCTTTACTTCTGAGAATCATAAAAATGTCCTAAATCCTTTCCTTCAAAGATATTCTTTTTTTTTAACAAAAACACACAAATTCAAAATTTTTTAAAGTGCTTTTTGCCTTTCCTTTTTCAATATTTGAATAGAATAAACGTTATTTTAGCTATAATTTGGCTTAAGTTTATTCATTCGTGCAGCAGGAAATAATTTTTGAGAATTGTTTTTCGTTTCATAAATTTTTTAAAATTTTTATACCCTACCCTACGTTTGTGATTACTGGGGATGATACCACGAAGGTAAGCTTAGTCAGGTAAGCGTGTGTGCGTGTGAAATAGGGGCTTTTCAAGATGCTGGACGGATGTTAAAGCCTAGGATGGGAGGGCAGTGTGAGACGTAGTCATCAAGCCTCTGATATGTGGTGAGGTGAACAGAGTGATATTAGTTTTTTTTGTTGGTTACTTACCGATTTCGTGTTCGGGATCTGGACTGGTAAGAGCGCGTTGGGATTCCACCTGAGAGAGCTTGAGCAGCCGGAGAGCTTGTCCCAGTGCCAAAAGGATGCACGTAACCCTATGTGGAAAGGGTATTATAAATTTGTTTTGGCAAAAATGCATGTAACACCGCGAAATATTCGTCGGAGCCCCCCAATGTGGTGTACCAATTAGTGTTGGGCAATCTCGTTCATTAAGCGGATCGATCTTTTTCATTCCGTTCACCAAAAAGATCCGGATCTTTCACTTCGTTCGTTGGCTCTTTTTCGTTCAACAATACATTTGACTGTGTTATTTTCTTTTGAAGTCGTTCGTTCTCCGCTGCATATGACTCCGTCGTTCTTTTCACCGAATCGTTCTTTTGAAAATGTTCGTTCACGAATGACACATTGTGTGCTAATGGGGGTGGTTTTGTTTCTGGATTTGATATGAAAGAACCAGATGAACGAATGATGCAAAAGAAAGATATGACGGAGATGTGTTGTTACTGAGCGAGAGTAGCTCTCTGAATCATTGTTTGTTTTGTGTGGAAATTTGTGCTGCTTGACTGCAAAACCAAAACGTTCTTTTCACGGAATCGTTCCTTTGAACCGGTTCGTTCATGAACGACACAACTCTAGTACCAATCATCATATCTCGACGAGATAAAGCAATTTTGAGATGTGTGTCGGTCCGTCATTGTATTGTAATCAAACTGCAGGCCACAATTTTGGACCGATCGCCAAGAAATTTAACATGGAGGTCGGGTTCAGACCAGAATATACACCTATTGTTATTGGTGATGGTCGTAAAATATTTAGCGGCTGAAATGGCCCAAAAACACAATTTCTTATCCAATTTTGTAGCAGCTCTGTAGGTCACAATAATAGTCCGATCGCCTCGATATTTTTAATAAGGTAAGAGTATATGATAAAGAAGAAGCTTGCAAATTGAGATGATGATGAGATCATATTTAGAGGGTTAAATGGACAACAACTTTTGTGTGAAAATTTTTAATATACAGCTATTATTTTTATTACTGGAAGAGACATTCCGGGCAAGTAAGCAATACTTGGAAGAGGAACGCTTGACCTTTCTATTGATGTCAATTGTGTTGGTGTACATGATAAGATAAAAGAGTTACAGCCTAATATACTCTTTTTTTTTGTTTGTGGTGTAAGCATAAACACGCTAGAGGTCGCAATTATAGCTCAATAATCACGAAATTTTGCACGAGGTAAAAGTTTAGGTAGAGGAAGATCCTTACAATTTTGGATTATGATCAGATATTGTTTAGCGGGTGAAATGGACCATTACTTTTGTATGAAAAATACAAAAAAATATTTTTGGTCTATATTTTATTTCCTGGAGGGCATATACCGGCAAAGTAGACTACATATGAAAATAGAACTACTGATCTTAATCCTGCTGAAAATTGCAATAAAATTTTTGCTAGATAACGGATCTGCTGCTTAATATATAATGAGTTTTGTGTAGAGAACCACATTTTCCCATTCCCAGTTGTTGCATTATTGCAAATTACATGGTGCCCTAACGTTTTAATTGTCCAATTGGATTTGTATACTTACATTGCAGCATGGGTCGTTTTGCTACCTTTTTTTTCAAAACGATTCCCCAGCCAAACAAAATCAAATTTTCAACGGTTGCAAAATATCGTTCAGTAAGGTTTGCGACATTTTCTGAGTATTTCAGTCATGTAAAACTACCCTACAAGTGGTGTCTTTGGACACGCCGTTCTGACTCAGATATAAGCTGTGGGTTCTATATCATTGAGCGTTGTCCCTTTTGGGATGCTTGTGAAACAATTATTATGTTATTATTTAAGCTTGGTGTGATACAGTACCAGAATCCACAAATGTACTTCTTACAATAAGTTTATTTGCTCCATAAAGAAATTTTTGTTTGTTCATTCCCAGGTGTAAAGGTGTAGGGTATTACATGGTCGGCCCCGTCCGACTATAGCCTTGGCTAACTTGTTATACCCTCCACCATATGGAGGGTATAATTAAATTTGTCATTCTGTTTGTACCACATCGAAATATTCGTCGGAGACCCTGTAAAGTATATATATTATTGATCAGCATAAAATTCTATGTCGAATTAACCATGTCCGTCTGTCCGTCCGTCCGTCTGTCTGTTGAAATCAAGATACAGCTCGCAATTTTAAAGATAGAAAGGCAATATTTGGTACTGAAGTTTTACTTACTTGCAGGATAGTTGGTACTGAAAATAGGATATATCGGTCCACGTTTTGATATAGCCCCCATAGAACGGTACCTTCCGATTTTCGGAAATGTTTGAAATTTGGTATTTAGACTTCGTTGGGGGTACTCAAACTTCCCCTTTAAATTTGTCGGTATAGGTCCACGCCTTCATATAGCCCCCAGGGAAAGGTAACTCCCGATTTTCCGTATTTTGAAGGTTGTGGCTTCAATATTCCGCCAAAATGGCTTAAATTTGGTATTTAGTCTTCAATGTGATATAAAACTGTTCGCTAGAAATCTGTACAGGTCCACGCTTTCATATTGCCCCATTTCCGACTAAAATTGTAACGTCAATATCCCACCGAAATGGCTTAAATTCGTTATTTAGTCTTCCAAGAGTTATAATATATTCCAGAAGAGTATTATCAGTCTTCCTATATCCCCTTGGAAGTGTACTACTTGATTTTCGGTATTTTAAAGTTTTAACCACATTCTCTTACGTTTCCACTGATGTCAATTATGTTGATATAGGAGGTCAGATAACAGAGCTACAGCCTAGTATATACAGTTATTTATTTGTAATGTAATCTTAAAGACGCTATAGGTCGCAATTATAACTCAATAGTCACGACATTTTGCACGAGGTCAGAGTTTAGGTCGAAGAAGATGCCTACAATTTTGGACGAGGATTTGATATTATTTAGCGCGTGAAATTTACCATTACTTTTATGTGAAAGATACAAAATTTAATTTTGGTCCATATTTTAATTCCTGATAACAACCCAACACATGGTCGCATGTCAAACTGTCCTAAGTACGTATGTCAAACGATGCCTGGCGAAACTGCGTATTGCCTAGGCCAGAAGGTTTCTTTGTGCCCCTCGTATACCGGCAAACCCAACCTAGCCTACATATGAAAAAAGAGCTACTGACGCTTCCCCTGATGCAAATTGCTATAATGTGTCTGCATGGTAACGAGCCTATTCCCTAATATATAGTGGGTTTTTTTGTAGAGAACCACAGTTTTCTCCCATGCTACAAATTGTCTCTATCATGACAGAGAAATTCCCAGCTCTGGCATTATTGCAAGTTACGTGGAGCATCAGCGTATTAATTGTCCAATTGGATTTTTATGCAGCATGGGGTCGCTTAGCCACTTTTTGCAAAATGTACTCGGTGTAGCTGTCGTTAAAGTTTTTTATACCCTCCATCATAGGATGGGGGGTATATTAAGTGTGTCATTCCGTTCGTAACTACTCGAAATAATCATTGTAGACCCCACAACGTGCAATTCTACATCGATATAGCCATATCCGTCCGTCTGTGGAAATCACACTAGCGTCCGAACGGATTGAAGTAGGTGGATGAAATTTTGGTAAAATCTATTATATGTATGTAGGACTTTTGGTATTGAAAGCGGCTATGTAGGTCCACGTTTTCGTATAGCCCCCACACAAAGTGAAATTTTAGGATATTTGTCCCATTTGACCACCGAATTGGTTGTAATTTGGTATTTTGTGTCTCCAGAGGCTAACAAGTATTTACACCAAATTTTGTTTATATAGGTCCACGTGTTGGTATAGCCCCCATATAAGGCCCCTATTTATAGTACGCGTCATTTTAAGATATTTTGACCACAGAATAGGTTGTAACTTTGCATTTTGCGTTTCAAGAGGCTAAGAAACATATCTACCATAAAATGTTTACATAGGTCCACGTTTTGGTATAGCCCCCACATAACGCCTCATATATGTATAGTACGCGTCACTTTATGATATTTTGAATGTATTAGTCCCATTTGACAACAGAACCGGTTGAAAGTTTGTATTTTGCGTTTCCACAGGCTAAGAAATATTTCTGCCATAAAATGTTTATATAGGTCCAGATTTTGATATAGACCACATAGGACGATATCTCCCAATTTTCGGTATTTTGAAAGTTTTAGCCTCTTTATCGCAGTGAAAAGGCTGAAATTTGATAGTCTTCGTTGGGGGTATAAAACTTTCCCCCGGAAATTTGTATGTATAGGTCCACGCCTTAATATAGCCCCCATAGGACGGTACCTCCCGATTTTCGGTTTTTAGAAGGTTGTGGCCTCAATATTCCACTGAAATAACTGAAATTTGGTGGTTAGTCTTAATTTGGGGTATAAAACATCGAATATGAAATTTGTCGGTATAGGTCTACACCTTTATATAGCCCCATAGAACGGTACCTTCCGATTTTCGGTATCTTTGAAGGTTTTAGCTATACTATACTACCAAAATGCCTGAAATTTGATATTTCGTCCTCTTTTGGAATGCAAAACTTTCTCCCAGAAATGTATCTGTATCGGTCCACGCTTTAATGTACACCCCATGGAACGGTACATCCCATTTTTCGGTGTTTTGAAGGGTTTAACCTCATTATAAAACCGAAATGGCTAAAATTTGGTACATAGAAAAATTTTCCACCTGAAATAAGTTTGTATAGGTCAACGTCTTCATATAGCTCCCATAGAATGGCACCGCCCGATTTTCGGTATTTTGAAGGTTTTAGCCCCTTTATTCCACCGAAGTGGCTGAAATTTGGTACAAAAATTTCTCTCAGAAATTTGTCGGTACATGTCAACGTTTTGAAAGAACGGTACCTCCCGATTATCGGTATTTTGAAGCTGTAATTTGGTATTTAGTCTTTTTCTGGGCTACAAAAATTTCCCTCAGGGGGGGGGGTACACCCATAGAACGGTATATCCCAATTTTCGGTATATTGAAGGTTTTAGCCTCATTATAACACGGAAAAGGCTGCAAGATGGTACTTACTCTTCGTTGAGGGTATAAAACTTTCCACCTGAATTTTGTCGGTATAAGTCCATATCTTCATATAGCCCCCATAGAACGGTGCCTCCCGATTTCCTACATATAGCTCGTTCTCCACAAAAATAGCTGAAATTTGGTATTAAGTTTTTGATAGAGGTATGAAACGTTCCAACCGAAATGTGCCGGTATACGCCGACGTCCTCAAATACCACCATAGGACCGTAACTTCCGATTTACGGTATTTTGAAAGTTGTGGCCTCAATATACCACCGATATGACTGAAATTTAGTATTTAAATTGCCATGGGTGTATAAAATATTGCAGAAGATAATTATCAGTATAAGCCCTTTTCTTCAAATAACCCCATAGAAGCGTACTTCCCGATTTTCGGTATTTTAAGGTTGTGTCATCAATATCCCATCGAAACGGATGAAATTTAATATTTAAATTCCGGTATTGTTCCATGTTTTTATATACCCCCCATAGAAAGATCCCTCCCAATTTTCGGTATTTTGAACGTTTTAGCCACAATATTCAATGGGAATAACTGAAATTTGGTATTTAGTATTCGCTGAAGTTACGTAACTTTTCTCCAGAAATTTATCGATACAGGTAAACGTTTTAAACAGCCTCCATAGAACGGCGCTCCCGATGTTGTTAACTATCCAAATCCAGTATAACCAGGTTTAGATCTGGTCGGTTTTGCCCAATTTTATGTATTTCGCTCAATTCGGAAACTTGTAAATGTTGGTCCATGTTTTGGAAAAAACAAAAATGTCGCCCCATATTAACTGTTTTGAAGGGAGTATTATCAGTTAAGATATGTGTACTACTCCTGCAATAAAGGAAGAGCTTAGTACTTTCATAAACGAAATAAAACTAATTGTTCCTATTCACTTCAATACAGTTCGTGGTGGATGGTATAAAAAGTTCGGCCCGACCGAACTTAACGCTTTTCTTGCTTGTTTAATATTAATTTTGGTGAAGGCGAGGGCACCCACAGCCTCCTGACCTATAATTGAATATGAATTTTTCCGGCCAGGCAGCATACATTTTTTAATGGTGGCAAAATACCCCTCAGTAATGTTGGCGGCATTTCCTGAGTATTTCAGCCATGAACAACTACTTTACAAGTGGAGTCTTGGGACACGATAGAATCCACAAAGTTATTCCTTACAATAAGTTTATTTGTTAAATAAACGAATTTTGATGTGCTAGTAGCTAATTGCAAGGGTAGTGGTATAGTTTATCACATGGTCGGCCCCGTCCGACTATAGCATTTGCTTACTTGTTTTTAAATTGATTTGTGCCTAAACTTTTTTCTATGTTTCTATGGAATAAAAGTTATTTTAGTGAATAATAGGCACAAGTTTATTCGTCCTTGCTACAGGAAACCATTTTTAAGAAAAAATTTTGAAAATCATAACCCTAATATACATACATATCGTCACAATAAATGCCAAAAACGTAATTAACAAAATAATAATTTTACAGGAGAGTCAAAAAACGTTATAAAATTAAAAACTGTTTTGTGGAATACTAATCTTATGAAGGCGAGTATATGGGATAATATAAATCATGTACGAATAGGAGTATGTAATGAAACCAAAACCGCGGAAACGCTTGGTTTTGGGATCCGTCATTAAAACAAAATCTGCAATGTTATCCCATTTTCTTAAGTGCCTTTTCTTGAATAAGATCGTTATTTTTTAACGTAGAAGCTTGAAATTTTGCAAGAGCATGTATTTTAGTCTTATGTATTAGATTCAATAAAAAAACTAATTTTGAGTTTTTTGAGATACAACTTCGGGCATTTATGATGACGATATTTAAAACGATACCGCCCACTTTCGGTCATTTGTTAGTTTTAGCCACATTATTCAACTTAAATGAATGAAATGTTGTATTTATTCTTCGTAGGAGTTACAGAAAATTCCTACAGAAATTTATCGGTATAATATGAGGTTTTTATACAGCCCCCACAGAATGGTACTCCCTTTTTTCTGTATTTTTAATGTTTTAGCCACGTTATTTAACAGGAAAAACTAATATTTCGGATTTAGGCCTAGGTAGGGGTACAACATACTATAACAGGCACAAAACATTCCTTGCAAAAAACTAGACAGTATATGTCCCAGATTTGGTATAGATAACCCCCACATAAAGGTACAACCCGAGTTAAGAATTTTTGAAGATTTTCGTCACATTTTTCTACCGAATTGGTTGTTAATTGTGTTCCCAGAGGAGAGAAAAATTACTCGCAAAGAGATATGTAAGTTGGTATTTTGGAATATTATTGGGTAGAAAATTCAATGCTGGAATTGATTAATATCAACTGATTATCACCAGTTATGCTATTCTGCTCCTCGAAGGAATAAGCCTTAACGTAGAAGTAGAGTTTAGTACTATCATAAACGAACGGAAACTAATTGTTCTTTTTCACATCAATACAGTTTAATTTGTTTATTTTAGATATTTCAACAATAATATACTATTTTTATCACCACTTTTGCCTGTCACAGTTTTACCGGTCTCAATAAACAACTGCTGAGGGGTTGATTCAAAGTAACCATTAAAGTAAAAGCGTAAAATTTGACAAGTGCACGCCAAGTTTCTTTCATTGTAATTTCAAACATTGTTCTGACCATGTTAAATACAATGACAGGTAACTAACAATGTGTCGTTCCTTCATGTGCAGACAATACCTACAGACATGGTCATGCACGACGTATCATCGTTTAAAGTGTCTTTATGTGGTGTTTGTTTGGTTGTAAAGTTAATTGATTCAATTAAAATGATCTAACACTCAATGATAGAGTGATGTAGAAATTGTTTTAACACAATTAAGAACATTTAATAAAATTAAGAATTGGAATTTTAATAAATGTTTGAATACATTTAGAAATATTTAAAAAAAAAATAATACATATGTATATACTAATACATATAAAACAAACTCGTATGCTAAATGAAAGTTCATTAAGGCAGATATCTTAACTTTATACCAAACACTCAGTTAACTGCATACTTTGTTGTCCAATTAACAACCCCTCTCTTAAAGAACACCCTCATGATTTTCACTAGGAAATTCTTTCCCCTAAAAAAGAGCATACAAAGTAAATATGTTGAAGAAACAACAAAAGTGCAGGAACAAACAATCTTTAAGGAAAAACTTTTTAATTAAATGGAAACACAAATGGAATGAAGAATTCTCACCCAGTTCAAAGTACGAAAAAATGCTCAAACAGTTTATCTACGATGAAACAAAAAAGAAAAGAGATTATACAATAAAACAAAATCATTTGAAGTTAGCGTAGGCACATGTCTATACAGGAGAAAGGGATATCATATCGGGAATTCATTTAATGGAAGTGGATTTTGAACAAAGATTGGTACAAAACATCGGCCCAGTTGAGGAACTTAAAACTTTGCATTGACGCCAAATCTGAAGGTGTCATTTAAGTCAAACATCGATTCTAAGCATATAAGGATACATTTCCCCAAGTTCCCCATATGATTAAGCTTCGGCCGAATCTCCCGAATTTTTCTTTATCGTTTATAATGGGATGCTGCTTAAAATGACAACAATGATGCTGTACTTTGACCCGATTTTTTCTTTTATCGGTCACTGGTGGGTGGGAGTATTTAAGTCTGTCAGGTTCCTCTTCCTTGGAGAGAGTCGTTCCTGATGACCTCTTGGTGTCTACGTCTTTATTAGTGTTGGGCAATCTCGTTCATTGAGGGGATCGATCTTTTTCATTCCGTTCACCAAAAAGATCCGGGTCGTTTACTTCGTTCGTTGGCTCTTTTTCGTTCAACAATACATTTGACTTTATTATTTTCTTTTGAAGTCGTTCGTTCTCTGCTGCATATGACTCTGTCGTTCTTTTCACCGAATCGTTCTTTTGAAAATGTTCGTTCACGAATGACACATTGTGTGCTAATGGGGGTGGTTTTGTTTCTGAACGTAGTGGTGGTGGTTTTGACATGAAAGAAGCAGATGAACGAATAATGCAAAAGAAAGATATGACCGATATGTGCTACTGAACGAGGTGAGTTACTGAGCGAGAGTAGCTCTCTGAATCATTGTTTGTTTTGTGTGGAAATTGTGCTGTTTGCGCTAACGCAGCGTTTGTTTAGAGTTTGACTGCAAAACCAATGCTGCTAATTTTGTAAGCAGCAATGACTCGTCCATAGGGGATCTAAATGAACGATATAAAAGAATGGGCTGGATACGGATCCGTTCGTTCTTTTCACGGAATCGTTCCTTTGAGCCGGTTCGTTCATGAACGACTCAACTCTAGTCTTTATAGCTTAAATTCAAGATTTTGGAAATGAAAAAATGTTATAACCTCAGCCTTTGGGCTTTTTATATACATTGAAACAACCACAAGTAAGTTTGGAAGAAATCCATTTCAGACAATTTGGAGTCAATGTAGCCCTGTTCATCTAGCTATCAGTTAATATGATTGGTTGGTGTGCACAATAATTCTTAAACTTTGCACCTCGAAATATTTTGCCTAAACTTAGATTCTTCGGTACCTCCCATACAAAATTGTAAGACGTTGGCAAAATTGAATTTTAGGATAAGCTTTCGGATTGTTTTGGAAATTTTTGCAACAGTCTGCCCTCGCGACCCTACCGACGAATTGAGTATCAGATTTGTCCTTTGTGTATTATAAAATTTCCTTCAAAAGTTCCACAAAAGAGAATACAATTTTCGATTAAGTGCAATTTAAGAGATGTTCGAAGATAGTATTGAAACATTCATCAAAGGTCTTTGCGATTCTAATTACAACGATTTTTTTTTTTTGAAACGGAAAGCACCCTTAGAAAGAAAGGGTCTATAGAAGCACCCTTAGTTTCAGAAAGGGTCTATAGAAGCACCCTTAGTTTCAGAAAGGGTCTATAGAAGCACCCTTAGTTTCAGAAAGGGTCTATAGAAGCACCCTTAGTTTCAGAAAGGGTCTATCGAAGCACCCTTACTTTCAGAAAGGGTCTATAGAAGCACCCTTAGTTTCAGAAAGGGTCTATAGAAACACCCTTCTTTCAGAGAGGGTCTATAGAAAACCCTTTCATAAAGGGTCATAGAAGCACTCTTTCTTTCAGAAAGCGTCTGTAGGAGCACCCTTTGTTTCAGAAAAATTCTATTGAAGCACTTTTGTTTCAGAAAGGTTCTATTGAAGCACCCTTTGTTTCAGACAGGGTCTTTAAAAGCACCATTCGTTTCAGAAACAGTCATAGAAGCGCAAAAAAAGGAAGAAAGCGTCTATAGATACACCCTTTCTTTCAGATGGGTCTATGGAAGCACCCTTTCTTTTAGAAAGGGTCTATAGAAACACCCCTCTTTCAGAAAGGGTCTATAGAAGCACCCATTCTTTCAGAAAGGGTCTATAGAAGCACCCTTTCTTTCCGAAAGGTTCTATAGAAGCACTCTTTCTTTCTGAAAGGGTCTATAGAAGCACCCTTTCTATCCGAAAGGGTCTGTAGAAGCACCCTTCTTTCAGAAAGGGTCTATAGAAGCACCCTTTCTTTCTGAAAGGGCCTATAGAAGCTCCCTTTCTTTCAGATGGGTCTATGGAAACACCCTTCTTTTAGAAAGCGTCTATAGAAACACCCTTCTTTCAGAAAGGGTCTATAGAAACACCCTTCTTTCAGAAAGGGTCTATAGAAACACCCTTCTTTCAGAGAGTGTCTATAGAAACACCCTTCTTTCAGAAAGGGTCTATAGAAACACCCTTCTTTCAGAGAGGGTCTATAGAAGCACCCTTTCTTTCAGAAAGGGTCTATAGAAACACCCTTCTTTCTGAAAGGGTCTATAGAAGCACCCTTTCTTTCCGGAAGGGTCTGTAGGAGCACCCTTCTTTCAGAAAGGATCTATTGAAGCACCCTTTGTTTCAGAAAGGATCTATTGAAGCACCCTTTGTTTCAGAAAGGGTCTATAGAAGCACCCTTTCTTTCAGAAAGGGTCTATTGAAGCACCCTTTGTTTCAGAAAGGGTCTATTGAAGCACCCTTTGTTTCAGAAAGGGTCTATTGAAGCTCCCTTTGTTTCAGAAAGAGTATATTGAAGCACCCTTTGTTTCAGAAAGGGTCTATTGAAGCTCCCTTTGTTTCAGAAGGGGTCTATAGAAGCACCCTTTCTTTCCGAAAGGGTCTATAGAAGTACCTATTCTTTCCGAAAGGGTCTACAGAAGCACCCTTTCTATCAGAAAGGGTCTACAGAAGCACTCTTTCTATCAGAAAGGTTCTATAGAAGCACCCTTTGTTTCAGAAAGGGTCTATAGAAGCATCCTTTGTTTCAGAAATGGTCTATAGAAGCACCCTTTGTTTCAGAAAGGGTCTATAGAAGCACCCTTTGTATCAGAAAGGGTCTATAGGAGTACCCTTTGTATCAGAAAGGGTCTATAGAAGCACCCTTTGTTTCAGAAAGGGTCTATAGAAGCACCCTTTGTTTCAGAAAGGGTCTATAGAAGCACCCTTTGTCTCAGAAAGGGTCTATAGAAGCACCGTTTGTTTCAGAAAGGATCTAAGAAGCACCCTTTGTTTCAGAAAGGGTCTATAGAAGCATCCTTTGTTTCAAAAAGGGTCTATAGGAGCACCATTTGTTTCAGAAAGGGTCTATAGAAGCACCCTTTGTTTCAGAAAAGGTCTATAGAAGCACCCTTTGTTTCAGAAAGGGTCTACAGAAACACCCTTTCTTTCAGAAAGGGTCTATAGAACCACCCTTTCTTTTAATAAGGGTCTATAGAACCACCCTTTCTCTTAATAAGGGTCTATAGAAGCACCCTTTCTTTCAGAAAGGTTCTATAGGAGCACCCTTTCTTTCCGAAAATGTCTATAGAAGCAGCCTTTCTTTCCGAAATGGTCTATAGAAACATCCTTTCTTTCAGAGAGGGTCTATAGAAGCACCCCTTCTTTCAGAAAGGGTCAAAAGAAGAACCCTTTCTTTCAGAAATTGTCTTTAGAAACACCCTTTGTTTCAGAAAGGGTCTATAGAAACACCCTTTCTTTCAGAAAGAGTCTGTAGTCATGGTTATTGACATAATGACCCAAAAGCTCAAAATGCTCCTGCGATGAGCAACTAAAATGGCCGAGGGGCTGTCGAAATGGGATCCAATTCCAACATGGACTACGATTAGAAGTTTAACATTTTTGCTTTTTAAGGAAATTCTAGGTCATCCATTCCATTCAACTTGTTCAAAGTAGAAATATAAACCGAAACTGGAACCAAATCTAAAATTGAACTATTTGAAATGTGTATAAAATATTATTTCCCTATTTAATAACCTTCTCAAAATCAAGTTTCCCCGCCTTATAGATGTTTACCCAACAAATAAAGTCTTTGCAACAAACTACATAAAAAAGGAAGAGACAAATAGAAAAAAACACACTCGCCAAATACTGATACAATCACAAAATGACGTGGCGGCCAAAAGTAGATGGGTGTGAGTATGAAACAAAACCTCCCGCAAAGTTTGTTTCGTGCAACATCACGTGAATAGGAAGGAAATGAAACAGAGAATAAAGTAAATATTACGCTTTGCAATTACTAATGAACACCAACGCCCTACATTAACATTAACTTGACTGAAATTATCCTAAACAGTCCAAGGGGCTGATGACAGATGAGTCAAAGACTGCTTGTGGAATTTGGAATACGAAGTAGAATGTGGGGAAGTGATTAACCGACCTACGTACAACATAAATTCTTGACATCTTTACACAATTGAAACAATTCACAGGGAATTACTACACACACAAATTGTTCCCCAAAAAATACAGGCGTTAAGTTAATTTAGTTTTGACTTCTTTGATTGTTTATTTAATTAACTTAATAAGCTGGGAAGTTATGAAATTTGCCATTATAATTACCGGATTATTCGCCATGTATTGTGTTGTGATTGTATTTGTTCTAATTTACTTTGTCACAGGTTTCAGCAATTGACTATAACTTTGGTTCTAATAAGCAAATTAGTTGACAATTTCATATATAAGATTCTGATAAAAGTCTTATGAAAGTTATTAAGCTCTTTCCAAAGTAACGTTAGGTGTAAGTTGCTTAATACTGTTATAATTGTAATAACTGTTGCAATTATTTTTTTAAGCTACCATCTACATCTATACTTATAAAAGAGTTCAGTAATGATAACTCACTGACTCACTGACTGACTGGCTGATAATCAACGCCCAGACTAAACGGCTAAAGCTAGAATCTTGAAATTTTGGGTGAGGGTCACTTTTGGTCCGAAGGTGTCAGATAAGGCTGGATTTTTGGAAATTCGAACTAGAACTGTACAAAAAGTACTAAAAGGTACTAAATATGGTACCCTTTGTATTAGGCAAACGCGAAGAGCTAGAATTCTGAAATTTGGAATGAGGTTCACTGATGGAGAGTTAGAAAGGTGTACCAAATGGTTTTTGGAAATTCGAACTATAAGTGTACGAAAAGTACTAAAAGTTACTAAATTTAGTACTATTTGGTATTACGTGAACGGATAGAGCTAAAATCTTGAAATTTGGAATGAAAATCAAGGTTTAGAAGATGAGTTGATAAATGGTACTAAATTTGGTACAATTTGAATTTGGGCGAACCGATAAAGTTGGAATTCTGAAATTTGGAATTACTATTACTGTTGGAGCATAGGTTTGAGATATGGAGGTAGTTTTCGAAATTCGTACATATGGGTACGAAAGGTACTAAATAGTACCAAATAAGGTACAATTTGGATTTGGGGGAACGGATGCAGCTGGAATCCTGAAATTTAGAATTAGGATAACATTCGGGGTGTAGGATAGAGGTATTTTGGAAATTCGTACTTTTGGGTACGAAAAGTACTAAATGGTACCAAATTTGGTACAATATGAATTTAAGTGATCGGATAGAGCTGGAATAGTGAAATTTGGAATTAAGATTACTATTGGAGTGTGGGATTGGGATACTTTTGGAAATTCGTACTTATGGCAACGAAAAGTACTAAATGGTACCAAATTTGGTACAATTTGGATTTGGGTGATCAGATACATTTGGAATCCTCAAATTCGAAATTAAGATTACTTTTGGAGTGCTGAATTGTACTAAATTTGGTACAATTTTGATTACGGTAATCTGATGCAGCTGTAATTCTGAAATTTGGAATTAAGATTACTGTTGGCGTGTAGGATTGAGGTAGTTGTGGTTATTCGTACTCTTGGGTAAGAATAGTACTAAATAGTACCAAATTTGGTACAATTTGAATTTGGGTGAACGGATATAGCTGAAATTCCGAGATTTGGAATAAGGAGTACTATTGGAGTGTAGGATTGATAAAGTTTTGGAAATTTTTAGTTATGGGTAGGAAAAGTACTAAATTTGGTACAATTTAGATTTCAATGATGGAATACATTTGGAATCGTGAAATTCGGAATTTAAATTGATGTTGGAGTGTTGATAGAGGTAGGTTTAGAAATTCGTACTATGGATACGAATAGTACTAAATGGTATCAAATTTAGTACAATTTGGACTACTGTGATCGGATGCAACTGTAATCCCGAAATTTGGAATTAAGATTACTGTTGGCGTGTAGGATTGAGGTAGTTGTAGAAGTTCGTACTCATGGGTACGAAAGTACTAAATGGTACCAAATTTGGTACAGTTTGCATTTTGGTGAACGGATATAGCTGGAAACCCGAGATTTGGAATAAGGAGTACTGTTAGAGTGTAGGATTGATAAAGTTTTGGAAATTTGTAGGTATGGGTAGGAAAAGTACTAAATAGTACTAAATTTGGTACAATTTGGATTTCAGTGATAGGATACATTTGAAATCGTGAAATTCGGAATTAAAATTGATGTTGGAGTGTTGATAGAGGTAGGTTTAGAAATTCGTACTATGGATACGAATAGTACTAAATGGTACCAAATTTGGATTTGAGTTATCGGATATATCTGGAATCCTGTAATTCGGAATTATGCTTATTGTTTGAACATAGCACTGTGGTAGTTTTGAAAATTTGTACTTATGGGTACGAAAAGTACTTAATGGTACTAAATTTGGTACAATTTGGATTTCGGTGATCTGATGTAGCTGCCATCCTCAAGTTTGGAATTAAAATACCTGTTGAATTGTAGGATTGATAAAATTTTGGAAATTTTTAGTTATGGGTAGGAAAATTATTAAATTGTACTAAATTTGGATTTGAGCGAATGCATAGAGTTGGAATCAAGAAATTTGGAATTAATATTACTGTGGGAGTGTAGGATTGAGATATGAAAGAAGTTTTGGAAATTCGTACTTATGAGTACGAAAAGTACTAAATTTGGTTCAATTTGGATTTGAGCGAACGGCTAGAGCTGGAATCTTGAAGTTTGGAATTAAGATTACTTTTGGGATGTAGGATTGAGGAAGTTTTTGAAATTCGTACTTATATGTACGAAAAGTACTAAACGGTAGTGTACTTGGCACAACTTGGATTTGAGCGAACGGTTAGAGCTGGAACCTTGAATTTTGGAGTTAATATTACTGTTGGGGTTTGTTTTGGAAATGCGTACTTAGTTTTGGAATTGCGTACTTATGCTTACAAAAAGTACTACATTTTGTACAATTAGGATTTGGGTGCAATTATAGCGCTCGAATACTTACTTACTTACTTAGCTGGCCCATTACAGAACATTTGTTCTATAGGCCGAACTAAGAAGAGATCTCCATTCCTCTCTATTTGTTGCGTTGCACTCTGGAATACCGCGCCTTTTCATCTCAACATCCACTTGTTTGCGCCATCTATTCCTTGGCCTGCCAATTCTGCGTGCACCGCCATGTGGCATGTATTCATACGCCTTTTTAGCGGGTTCATCATCGCTCATTCTTATGATATGGCCTAGCCAACGCAATCGCTGCATCTCGATACGTTTAACAATATTGATGTCGTTGTATAGCAGATACAGCTCGTGGTTCATGCGACGTCGATATTCACCGTCAACGCAGATTGGTCCGTAGATCTTTCGAAGAATTTTTCTCTCAAACACACCAAGCACTGCCATGTCTGCTTGCGCAAGTACCCAGGCTTCGGAGCCATACATCAGCACGGGTAGTATCAGTGTTTTGTAGAGCGTTATTTTTGTTTGACGAGATGTGGCTTTGTTTTTAAACTGCTTACTTAATCCAAAGTAGCATCTGTTGGCCAATACAATTCTTCTTTTTATTTCACAACTGATGTCGTTTGTTGTGTTGACGGAGGTGCCGAGGTAGACGAAGTCTTTTACTACCTCAATATTATAGGAACCAACTTCCACAGTCGGTCCGAGCTCAATGGACGCATTGCGCGTCGACACCATCAACTTGGTCTTCTCACCGTTTACCGCCAGACCCACTTTAGCAGATTCTCCTTCGACCTTTATAAAGGTATCAGTTACTTCTTTTACTGATCGACCCATGATGTCTATATCATCAGCATAAGCAAGTAACATGTGACTATTGGTGTAGATTGTGCCACTTCTTTTGACGTTTGCCTCTCGTATAACCTTTTCTAGCAGGATGTTGAAGAGGTCACACGAAAGGCTGTCTCCTTGTCTGAAACCTCTTTTGGTACCAAACTCTTCGGAGAGGTTCTTTCCTATTTTAACTGAGGACCTCGTGTCAGTTAAAGTCATTTTACAAAGCCGGATGAGCTTTGCGGGAATACCAAATTCAGACATGGCTTGGAATACCTTTGAGCGCAGCGGACTGTCGAAGGCTGCTTTATAATCGACAAAAAGGTGGTAGGTGTCGATCTGCATCTCTTGGGTCTTCTCCAGGATTTGCCGCAGGGTAAATATCTGGTCAATGGTGGACTTGCCAGGTCTAAAGCCGCATTGGTATGGTCCAATAATCTCGTTGACCATTGGCTTTAGTCGTTCGCACAATATCCCTGACACGATCTTGTAGGCAATAGGGAGTAGACTTATGCCCCTATAGTTAGAGCATACAGTCTTATCTCCCTTCTTGTGGACGGGGCACAGGATACTCAGGTTCCAATCGTCGGGTACTCGTTCTTCCTGCCAGATGGTGCTAACTAGCTGATGAATACACCTTATCAGCGTGTCGCCTCCGGTTTTGAACAGCTCGGCTGGTAAGCCATCGGCCCCTGCTGCCTTATTATTCTTCAGCCGATTTATTGCTGTCTTTACCTCATCTTGGCTGGGCAGTATACATTCAATACCATCTTCTGGGATTGGGACTGTGGTATCTTCGTCTTCTTCGCTGCTATTGGATACCAACAGATTTGAAAAATGTTCTTTCCATATCCTGAGTATACTATCTGTATCAGTTACCAAATTACCTTGCTGGTCTCTACAGGAGGATGTGCCTGTACCAAAGCCATCAGTTTGATGCTTGACTCTTTGGTAGAATTTTCGGACTTCATTCTGGCTCCTGTACATCTCGATTTTTTCACACTCCCGCTTTTCCATCTCTCTCTTTTTCCTGTGGAAAAGACGTTTCTCCTCTCTCTCCTTTTCTCCCTGTATCTCTCTCGTGCGCTACGCGTTGCTACGGATTGTAAAGTAGCCTTATATGCCGCATTTTTCTCTTCGGTGGCAGCACGACACTCCTCATCATACCATGGATTCCTTGGTGGAGGTCTCTGGTATCCAAGTATGGATTTTGCGGCTGTTTGCATGGAGTGGGCAATGCTTTGCCATTGCGCTGATATGTTATCGGGATAGGGCTTTGATTAAGCAATTGGGCTAGTTGAGTGGAATATGCTGTGGCTATCTGTTGTGATTGCAGCTTACCGATGTCTAACTTTCGTGTTGTGTCTGCTCGTACTTTGTTTGCTACGTTTAAGCGGGTGCGTACCTTTGCTGCAACAAGGTAGTGGTCCGAATCAATGTTTGCGCCTCGGAACGATCGTACATCCAACACGCTCGATGAATGTCTTCCATCTATCACAACATGATCAATTTGGTTTCTTGTTTTCTGATCTGGAGACAGCCAGGTGCCCTTATGAATATCGAGATGATTAAATCTGGTACTGCTAACTACCATGTTTTTTGCAGCTGCAAAGTCTATCAGTCTCATACCATTGTCAGATGTTTCACTGTGGAGACTGAATTTCCCGACTGTTGGGCCAAAGATATTCTCCTTTCCAATTTTGGCATTAAAATCGCCTAGAATGATTTTAATGTCATGGGCAGGGCAACGGTCATATGTTTCTTCTAAGCGCTCGTAAAATATATCTTTGGTCTGTTCGTCCTTTTCTTCAGTGGGAGCATGAGCGCAAATAAAGCTGATGTTGAAGAATTTAGCTTTTATTCGAATTGCAGCAAGTCTTTCATTCACTGGAGTGAAGCTGGATACAAGATGTTTTAGTCTCCGACTAACTACGAATCCACAACCAAACTCATGCTTTACGTCATGGCAGCTATAATACAGTGCGTCACCTTTAGGTGTTGTTGTGACGCCTTTCCCAATCCATCGTATTTCCTGTATAGCAGTAATATCGGTCTTGTACTTTTCAAGTACGTCTGCCTATATATATAAAGAGTGCGAACATTCCAGGTGCAGATTCGCAGATCATGGTCCTTAAAACGTTTGCGGGGTTCGTCAACTTTAGAGGGGTTTGTTTTTCTTTTCTTTCGTTTTTTCATAGTAGGCTGTTTTTTTCTAGGGGAGGGTTACTAACCCGACGCCCAAACCCAAGTTTTTAACGTTCTTATGGGTGAACGCGCGGCACATGTTAGCTCACTACCTTTAACGGGTGTTAAAGGCAGTTCCCCAGGTGACACCACGGGGAGGTCAGTGTCCACTTGGGATGAAAGAGGGACCAAGATAAATCCTGGGCTTTGCCATGTTAAAACCGGTCAGGACCGTTCCTTGCGCTCGAATACTAAAATGTGGAATTAGGTACACTTAGGGGTACGAAATGGTTCCATGTATGGTACAATTTTGTATTGGATGAACGGATAGATCTGGATTCGTGAGATTTGGAATTAAGATTACTGTTATCATTTGCTTATAACGTCCGATTTAAGAAATATGTGCCATAAATATACGAAAAGTTGTCAATGGCACAGGATTTGGTACAATTTGTTATTATGTAAAGCGAATTTTGAAATAATAGGAGGAGGTTCGCATTTATGTATTTACATGTAAAGTACTTAATAGTTCTATAATTGGTTTTAGGGGAACAGATAGAGCTGGACATGAGGATGGCGGTTGTTGGGTTAGGCCGTATTTGCGCTGAGAACCTCAATTAAAATATCTCAAAAAATGCGGATTGCTCTTGATGTGTAGGCGTGACGAAAATCGAACTAAAGTGGTACGTATTAGTACACAAAATGTTTCCACCATTCTATATTATATATTGTTTTGTATATTTAACGCATACGAAGTAGCGGGCACTTTGCTAGTATACTCCTAAAGCAAAAAAGTGTTGCACTCGAACCATAGGTTAACAAGTAAACATATTTGCCGACCACGATATAGCCTCAGTATGTGACTGACGGAAAAACAATAACAAAATAAATACCTGATCAACAAAGTCTACATAAAATAAAATTGCAAACTGTGACAAAGATTAATTAAAGCTTTAGTGCGAAAGATGTAAGAAGGAGTAGCCCTAAATATTGTGTTATTTAGTAACGCACAGTTAAAAAAGTATTAAGGAGAAGGTAATTTTATAGTGTTATTTGAATTGGGTGACATAGGGGATGAAAGATACCAAGGAACGGTTCTGACCGGTTTTAACATGGCAAAGTCCAGGATTTATATTGGTCCCTCTTTCATCTCAAGTGGACACTGACCTCCCCGTGGTGTCACCTGGGGTAGCTGCCTTTAACACCCGTTAAAGGTAGTGAGCTAAAATGTGCCGCGCTTTCACCCATAAGAACGTTAAAAACTTGGATTTGGCCGTCGGGTTGATAACCCTCCCCTAGAAAAAACAGCCTACTATGAAAAAACGAAAGAAAAGAAAAACAAACCTCTCTAAAGTTGACGAACCCCGCAGACGTGTTAAGGACTATGATCTGCGAATATGCACCTGGAATGTTCGCACTCTTTATGGAGAAGGTGCAGTTTACGCATTGGCAGATGTACTGGAAAAGTACAAGGCGTCACAACAACACCTAAAGGTGACGTACTGTATTATAGCTGGATTCCAGCTTCACCCCAGTAAATGAAAGACTCGCAGCAATTCGATTTAAAGCAAAATTCTTCAACAACAGCTTTATTTGCGCTCATGCTCCAACGGAAGACAAGGACGAACAGACCAAAGATATATTTTACGAGCGCTTAGAAGAAACGTATGACCATTGCCCTGCCCATGACATTAAAATTATTCTAGGCGCTTTTAATTCCAAAATTGGAAATTTGGCCCAACAGTCGGGAAATTCAGTCTCCACAGTGAAACATCTGACAATGGTATGAGGCTGATAGACTTTGCAGCTGCAAGAAACATGGTTGTTAGCAGTACCAGATTTAAGCATCTCGATTTTCATAAGGGCACCTGGATGTCGCCAGATCAAAGAACAAGAAATCAAATTGATCACGTTGTGATAGATGGAAGACATGCATCAAGAGTGTTGGATGTACGATCGTTCCGAGGTGCAAACATAGACTCGGACCACTACCTTGTTGCAGCAAAGGTACGTACCCGTCTTAACGTTGCAAATAAAGCACGGACAGACACAACACGAAAGTTGGACATCGCTAAGCTGCAAACACAACAGATAGCCACAGCATATTCCACTCAACTGACCCAATTGCTTAATGAAAGCGCTTCTCGTCCCGATAACATATCAGCACAGTGGCAAAATATTGCCCACTCCATGCAAACTGCCGCAATATCAGTACTTGGATACCAGAGACCTCCACCAAAGAATCCATGGTATGACCAGGAGTGCCGTGCTGCTACCGAAGAAAAAAATGCGGCATATATGGCTACTTTACAATCAGTAGCAACGCGTAGCGCACGAGAGAGGTATCGGGAAAAAAGGAGAGAGGAGAAACGTCTTTTCCGCAGGAAAAAGAGAGAGATGGAAAAGAGGGAGTGTGAACAAATAGAGATGTACAGGAGACAGAACGAAGTCAGAAAATTCTACCAAAGAGTGAAGCATCAAACTGATGGCTTTGGTACAGGCATATCCTCCTGTAGAGACCAACAAGGTAATTTGGTAACTGATACAGATAGTGTGCTCAGGATATGGAAAGAGCATTTTTCAAATCTGTTGGTATCCAATAGCAGTGAAGACGGCGAAGATACCACAGATCCAATCACAGAAGATGGTATTGAATGTATACCGCCCAGCAAAGATGAGGTAATGACAGCAATAAACCGGCTAAAGAATAATAAGGCGGCAGGAGCAGATGGCCTACCAGCCGAGCTGTTCAAAACCGGAGGCGACACGCTGATAAGGTGTATGCATCAGCTAGTTAGCACCATCTGACAGGAATAACGCGTACCCGACTATTGGAACGTGAGCATCCTATGTCCAGTCCACAAGAAGGGTGATAAGACTGTGTGCTCCAATTACAGGGGCATAAGTCTGCTCCCTATTGTATATAAGATAGTATCTGGCATATTGTGTGAGAGACTAAAGCCTTTGGTCAATGAAATTATTGGACCCTATCAGTGCGGCTTTAGACCTGGCAAATCCACCATTGACCAGATATTTACCTTGAGACAAATCCTGGAAAAGACCCAAGAAATGCAGATCGACACCTTCCATCTTTTCGTCGATTATAAAGCAGCATTCGACAGCCCTATACGTTCAAAGGTGTTCCAAGCCATGTCTGATTTTGGTATTCCTGCAAAGCTCATTCGGCTTTGTAGAATGACATTAACTGAGACGAGATCCTCAGTTAAAATAGGAAAGAACCTCTCCGAAGAGTTTATTACCAAAAGAGGTTTCAGACAAGGAGACGGCCTGTCGTGTGATCTATTCAACATCCTGCTGGAAAAGGTCATACGAGACGCGAAGGTCAAAAGAAATGGAACGATATACACGAACAGCCATATGTTACTGGCTTATGCCGACGACATTGACATCATGGGTCGATCGGTAAAGGAAGTAACTGACACCTTTACAAAAGTCGAAAGAGAATCTGCTAAAGTTGGTCTGGCAGTAAACGGCGAAAAAACCAAGTTGATGGTATCGACGCGTAATTTTACCACAAACCCCGCACCATTTGTGAATGTTGGTACCTACAATTTTGAGGTAGTAAAGGACTTTGTCTACCTCGGCACCGCCATAAACACAACAAATAACATCAGTTGTGAAATACGAAGAAGAATAGTGTTGGCTAACAGATGCTACTTTGGGCTGAGTAAACAGTTTAGGAATAAAGCCACCTCTCGTCAAACAAAAGTAACACTTTATAAAACACTGATACTACCCGTGCTAATGTATGGTTCCGAAGCATGGGTACTTGCTCAAGCAGATAAGGCAGTGCTTGGTGTGTTCGAGAGAAAAATTCTTCGAAAGATCTACGGGCCAATCTGTGTTGACGGCGAATATCGGCGTCGTATGAACAACGAGTTGTACCAACTATACAATGACATCAATGTAGTTGAACAAATCGGGATACAACGATTGCGATGGCTAGGCCATGTTATAAGAATGAGTGATGATGAACCCGCTAAAAAGGCGTATAAATACGGGCCGCATGGAGGTTCTCGCAGATCTGGAAGGCCAAAGCTTGGTTGGAGCGAACAAGTGAAACGAGATATCAGTAAACTACATATCCCAGATTGGGAAAATACAGCAGCACACAGAGAGGATTGGAGATTTTTTCTTAGTTCGGCTTATGGAACAAATGTTCTGTAAAAGGCCAGCTAAGTAAGTAAGTAAGTAGTAACTCTTTTATTTGATGATGCACACGAACATAATTGGCATCAATTGAAAGGTCAAGCGTTCCACTTTCAAGTATATCTCACTTGTCCGGAATGTCACTTCCAGGAATTAAGGTATAAGCTGTATATTAAAAATTTTCACAATTTTCACACAAAAGTTTTGGTCCATTTAACCCCCTAAATGTTATCCGATCGCCATCTTAAATTGCAAGCTTCTCCTTTGTGATATACTCTTACCTTGTTTAAAATTACGCGTTGATCGGACTATTATTGAAACCTACAGAGCCGCTAGAAAATTGGATAAATATTATGTTTTTTCACCCGCTAAATATTTCACGATCATCACCAATAAGAATAGGGATCTATTCTGATCTGAACCCGACCTCCATACAAAATTTCGTGACGATCGGTCCATAATTGCGGCCTGGAGCGTGTTTACAATTTATAATGGACAGACGGACGGACAGACACACATCTCAAAATCGCTTTATCTCGTCGAGATATGAAAATTGGTGTACCACATTGGGGGTCTCCTACGAATATTTCGCGGTGTTACATGAATTTTTACCAAAACAAACTTATAATACCCTTTTCCACATTGTGGTATAGGGTATAACAATCAGGCGAATTTGCAGATAGGGATATACCCTCAGTCTATGTAAATTGAAACTCTGTCTCCTTAAAACAATTCCTTAAAAATTTTGTAATTAGGGGGCTTTCAGAATTATGGACGTATGAACTTTCCGACAAAAATATGGATTTGAATTAAGTTCAAAAGTGTTGCAGAGAAGAATAGTGCATCGGCATAGTCCATTTTGGAAGTGCATCTTATTTTGGGAGGCATTCTTTCGGTAAATGTCGCGCCCACTAGACGTTTCAGTTAATCACCGCCCAATTTATACCTTTTAGCCTTTTATATCAGGAAGAACGAGAAATATATTATCGCTGTTAACAGGAGCACAAGGAGTACATTAGGAAAATTTTCCAAGGGATCCTCGAACGGACCCTAAACTGCACCTGAACAAAAACATTAAAATAAAGTGAGTGAGGCACCCTAAACTAACTTTGGACAACATAAATTACTAGATCCAAAGTTTGGACCAAATTTGAAGACTATATTGGTCCGTTTATGAGATATCGCTCGTATCATAATAGCGAATATTTTTGAACTTTAGTTGGGGAGGTACCGGAAGGAAATACTACGATATGCAAAGTTTGGATCAGCCCTATACCCAGTTCGAAAATTGTCGAGCGCACCAGCCACTGTCTATGATGGTCGTAGGGATTTTTAAAGCTTCCGTCCCACTTTCTCTGGAAGTATGGACTTGCCCCTTAAAAAACTTGTACCGTCGGAATGGGGGCAGCAAATACAAAATGTTGCAAAAAGTCAATTATTCCATATATCTGGTAGAAATATTACAATGTACATGCATAAATCAACTCAGAATGTGATACTACGCATATCCGTAAAAGGGAACTATAGGTCCATGTTGTTTCCTTTTCATATTACACATAAATGCACATAGACATAATACCCCTTACCACAGTGTGTAATACATAAAAGAAATTATTTTCTCCACACATTTTGCATATTTTCCACATTATAATTCCCCTTGGTTTAGCTTGCAAACAAATATAACCACAACCGAAGTATAACACAAAAAAAATAAATTTAATTTAGTACTTGTACTCAAATTGGAAGACTACGGCAAATATTCCCAAATAAATCAATAATCACTCTATATTTCCTTTTTCACTTATTTTATGTGGTCGACATTTTTGAAATAATCTTTTCTATTTGTGGATTAATATTTACTTTTTCCTATCACTTGATGCACTGAGGAATGATAAAGAGCGTGTGAATGGAAATATTTCATGTCTGTAAAACATTTATGTGGGAACTAGTTGTTCCGAAAGGGTTGAAAGTGTCCCTACACAAATAGTGTGGGAAACAATGTGTCTACATCTTCAACTATTTTCCTTCTTATATTCCTAAAATAGAAAAATAGTCATCAAATTGAAAACAATTCAAGTGGCACATTTTCGAATTTTATTAATATGTAACCCTTCATACAATGAAATATATTGTTGGAGTTGTTCGACCCAAGTTTGTAATATTTCCATGTCATCGTTAAAATCCATTTCAATTTTGATTTTATTCCCAACAGAACATCCGTTTAGCAGATACATTCATTTATAGCCAATGTTTTGTGTCTAATAATGTGTTTATTTTTCTTTGATATTTTACAATAACTGGAAGATACTCGTACAGTAGAATCTCGATAATTCCTAATCTAATAGAACAGTTATATTTTAAGAATTGTTGAGGTTGTCGATTTAGCGAGGTTTTATTCGAGGAAAGTGTCTTAAGGAAAAGACATATTTTCGTATTACAAATAATCGCGATTTTACTGTACATACATACACATATGTAAAGTAGAGAGTACATTGTTTATATAACCATAACAGAAAGAAATTGTTATTATATGGAATGAATGGGGAAAACAAAGAAAATAACAACTGAAAAACAAGCATCCATCCATCCTCTATTCCTATCCATACTTTTCTATTCATATTTAAGTAATCTAACAAACAAACTCAATATTGTATGCATTTTTTAGCTAGAATAAATCAACACAATATGTGACTTTTCATTTTAGCCAAGCGCCTGGATACACTGGAAATAATTGGAATTCAGAGCATGGTCGCAATCATGAATATAGGACAAATTTGTCGAGTATCTTTTTGTGTGACAAAAAGATTTTTCTTTACAAAAGATCAACATGTCATTGTGGCTTTAAACATCATTATGCTGGTAAATACATTTTGAAATATGTATATTGTGGTAAGGCCTTGAGTTAAAGTAACAATGTTACCAATGTTACCATGTAGGTATCATCTAAATATCAAGGTTAAATATACAATATGTGATGGAAGTCCTTTTAGTACATATTCTTTTAGTTGATATATAAAATAGTATGAGTGGTCGACACATTCTGTATTAACTTAAAGATAAAAGTCATCTGAAAACTATGACTAATGAATGTAAAATTGCACGAAAGTAAGAATCCAATAGATTTTCTTTGAATTCATCAAATGAAATGTTAGCTCAATTAATTCAATTAAATAAAACACTCACAAATAAATGACCTTCGTCCTAATAAGACAACAGTTAAATAGTAATGCAATTATATTGTAGACCCTATAATGATCAAATTCTAATCCGTAAAACAGTTTACATGAGTGAAAGACAAAAAAAATTAGTTTCCACGAAGCCAAGTTTTACACTACTATAATACACGAACTATTAATTTAAGTTTTTTGAACAAAGATCAAAACTTTGGCAAAAAAATGTAATTTGCGTGGAAGTTATGACCACATAAATGAATAACAAGTAAAAAAGCGTTAAGTTCGGCCGAGCCGAACTTTTCATACCCTCCACCATAAAATATTCTGAACTAAAATGGAATAATTAGTTTTCATTCATGTCTCCAACTTTAAGTGGGTACGTTAAAATGTTAGACAATGTACATAAAATGTTTCATTCGGTAGGCCTTTTTTATGGTGCCTAAATCTAACTATGTATGTTGACAATTTTTGGTAGGCTAGAAATTGGGAAGTACCGTTATATAGGGGTTAAAATAAAACATGGACCTATGTTGACAGTTTTTGATGGGAGCGTTTAATGGCAAATAATTCCTAATTCGGTTAAAAATTGTAGCTATAATCCTCAAAATACCGAAAATCGGTACATAACGTGGTAACTTCAAATGTCATTAACAGCTAGTTCGGAGGTATGTGGGCTATACGAAAATATGAACTTAAATGGACAATTTTTGTTGGCTTTTAAATTTCAAATTACACAAAGTTCGTCCAAAAAATAAAGCTAAGGTACGGAAAATCGGGAGGTTTGTTTTGGGGTTATACCAAAACATGGATCTACGTTCGGTTAAACATTTTAAGTAAAATCCTCAAAGTACCGAAAATCGGGAAGTATCGTTATATTGGGGCGATGTTGAAAATTGTTGATGCAGATGTGTGGTAACCACTACAACCTTCAAATGTCAAATTACAGTTAGTTCGGTTAAAAATTTTAGCTAAAATTGCCAATTACTGAAAATTGGGAGGTAACGTTATATGGGAGCTATATCCGAACATGGACCTATGTTGACAATTTTTTATGGAGAGGTGTTGTGACCACTAAGAACTTCAAATGTCAAATTACTGCTAGTTCAGTTTAATATTGTAGTTAAAATCATCAAATTACTGAAAATCGGGAGGTACTTTTATATGGGAGCATTATCAATACATCGTCCTTTCTTGACAATTTTTGGTGGAGAGGTGTGGTGACCACTAAGAATTTAAAATGTCAAATGTTCAAATTACAGATAATTCGGTTAAAACTTGTAGGTAAAATTCGCAAAATACCGAAAATCCGTTATATTGGGATACCGAAATCCGTTATACCGAGGTACCGTTATATGGGACTATACCAAAACATGGACCTACGTTCATAATTATTTCGAAAATAAGTTTTTTGGTCACTAAGAACCCTAAATATCAAATTATAGCTAATTCGGTCTAGAAATGTGAATTTAAACCTCAAAATACCTGAAATCGGGCGGTAACGTTATATGGGGCTATTCCAAAACATGGACCTATGTCAACTAGTTATATAAATTTATTGACATTTAAGAACCCTGAATGTCAATTTATAGCTAAATCGGTCTGTAAATGTAACTAAAAACGTCAAAATGCCATAAATCGGGGGTACCGTGATAGGGGGGCTATACCAAAACGTAGACCTATGTCCACAACTTTTATTATATAAGTTTATTTACACTTAAGAACCCTAAATGTCAAATTATAGCTTAATCGACCTGAAAATGTAGCTAAAAACGTCAAAATACCGTAGATCGGGGGGCACCGTTATATGGGGGCTATACCAAAAACGTGGAATGATATAGCCCATCATCGAACTTGACCTGCCTGCAAACAAAAGACGCATTTTCCCAAAATTTCAGACAATTTTGGTGGAGAGGTGTGGTGACCACTAAGAACTTCAAATGTCATATGTTCAAATTACAGCTAATTCGGTTAAAACTTGTAGGTCAAAATCTCAAAATACCGAAAATCAGGGGGTACCGTTATATGGGGCTATACCAAAACATGTACCTATGTTCATAATTTTTTCGAATTTAATTTTTTTGGTCACTAAGAGCCCTAAATATCAAATTATAACTAATTCGGTCTAGAAATGCGACTTAAATCGTCAAAATACCTGAAATAGGGCGGTAACGTTATATGGGGGCTATTCCAAAACATTGATCTATGTCCACTAGTTTTGTTATATAAGTTTATTGACACTTAAGAACCCTAAATGTCAATTTATAGCTAAATCGGCCTGAAAATGTAGCTAAAAACGTCAGAATACCGTAAATCGGGGGAAAGGTTATATGGGGGCTATACCAAAACGTGGACCTATGTCCAAAACTTTTGTTATATAAGTTTATTGAAACTTATAACCCTAAATGTCACATTATAGGTAAATCGGTCTGAAAATGTAGCTAAAAACGTCAAAGTACCGTTATATGGGGGCTATACCAAAACGTGGACCTATGTCCACTAGTTTTGTTATATAAGTTTAGTGACGCTTAAGAGCCCTAAATGTGAAATTATAGCTAAATCGGTGTGAAAATGTAGCTAAAAACGTCAAAATACCGTAAATCGGGGGGTACCGTTATAAGGGGGCTATACAAAAACGTGGGCCTATGTCCACAGCTTCTTTTATATAAGTTTATTGACACTTAAGAACCCTAACTGTCAAATTATATCTAAGTCGGTCTGAAAATGTAGCCAAAAACGGCAAAATACCGTAAATCGGGGTGGTACCGTTATATGGGGGCTATACCAAAACGTGGATCTATGTTCACAACTTTTGTTATATAAGTTTATTGACACTTAAGAACCCTAAATGTCAAATTATAGCTACATCGGTCCGAAAATATAGCTAAAAACGTCAAAATACCGTAAATCGGGGGGTACCGTTATATGGGGGCTATACCAAAACGTGGACCGATATAGCCCATCATCGAACTTGACCTGCCTGCAAACAAAAGACGAATTTCCCCAAAATTTCAGCGTCCTATCTCCATTTTTGTGGATGCTAGAGTGATTACCACAGACGGACGGACGGACGGACGGACGTGCACAGATCGACTCAGAATTTTACCCTGATCAAGAATATATATATATATATACTTTATAGGGTCGCAAATGAGTATTTCAATGCGTTACAAACGGAAAAACAAACTTAATATACCCTCCATACTATGGTGGAGGGTAGGTATAAAAATGGGTAAAACACGCTGAAGCTAACGAGTTTTTTTATACCCTCAGCCTTTAGGCTGCCTCATCGAAATAATGGTTTTAGACCCCAAGTATGTTTGTACGATATCCGTTTCGGACAATTTTGAGTAGATCTAGCAATGTCCGTCCGTCTGTCTGTCTGTCTGTCCGTCTGTCTGTCTTGCTGGCTGGTGCGCACGATAACTCTCGAACCGATCAATCGATTCGGTTCAAATTTTGGGTATCGAAATATTTTGTCCAGATTTGATTTAAGTTCGAAGATGGGTTATATCGGTCCACTCCTTCCGGTACCTCCCACACAAATGTTCAAAAATTGTCGCAAAACTTGTGCGCACGATAACTCTTGAAGGGAATAACCGATTTGGTCCATACTTTGCACATCGTGTAATTTCTACCAAACTTAGATGAGGTTCCAATATGGACTCAATCGGTTCACTCTTTCGGGTACCTCCCACACAGAATTTCGGAAAAGTTCAGTTTAGGACCTGGTCTCGAATCGCTTTGATTTTTGTTTACGCAAGTTGTATTCACTGTCCTCTATACGACGCTGTAAGTTTCATTAGGGGCAAGTCCATACTTCCTGAGAAAATAGCCTGAAAGTTACAAAAAACCCTATGATACCGTGTGTAGTGGTTGGAGCGCAAGATAACTTTCGAACGGATCTACCGATTCGGTCCAAAATTTGGCTTTCGTAATATTTTGTCCAAACTTAGTTCAAGTTCAAAGATGGATTATATCGGTCCACTCCTTCCGGTACCTCCCCCACAAAAGTTCGAAAATGTTGGGAAAATTTGTGCGTACGATAATTCTTAAAGGAAGTAACCGATTTGGTCCTTACTTAGCACGTTATGAAATTTCTACCAGATATAGCTGAGGTACCAATATGGACTCAATCGATAAACTCCTTCGAGTACCTCCCACACAAAATTTAGGAAAAGTTCAGTTTAGGACCTGCTCTCGAATCGCTTTGGTTTTTGTTGTAACATCTTGTATTCACTGTTCCCTATACGAAGGTACAAGTTTCCTCAGGGGCAAGTCAATACTTCCTGAGAAAATAGCCCGAAAGTTGAAAAACAAACCCTATGACACCATGTTTATGGCTGGAAGCGCAAGATAATTCTCGAACGGATATGCCGATTCCGGCCAAAATTTGGCCTTCGTAATATTGTTTCCAAACTTAGTTTAAGTCCGTAGATAAGCCATATCGGTCCACTACTTCAGGTACCTACCCCACAAATGTTAAAAGGAAAAATTGTGCACACGATAACACTTGATGGGAGTGACCGATTTGGTCCATACTTTACACATTCTCATAATATCTAACAGATACAGATCAGGTTCGAATATGGACTATATTTGTCCACTCCATCCGGTACCTCCCACACAAAATTTTGGATAAGTTCACTTTAAGATCTGCTATTGAATCACCTTTTCCGCAAAATTTTTGAACTTTAATCGTAATCAACATTTTTGTCGGTTCATACGACCAAAATTTTGAAACCCCCTAAAAACATAAGTTTTTTGTGAAAAAAGTGTTTTAATTTGCACAGGCTGAGGATATATTTCAGTCGGCAAAACTTTTTTACTTGTTACGTTGCTATTCGATTATTGGTTAAACCATTCAAATGACGGACATCTGTTCAAAGTAAAAGTATAAGAATACAAAATAAATATTACGCTTCTAATGTTTTATTTTTTAAAATTTCCACTGGCTCCACCCTTTATTGATGCTGACATTTTGAAGCCGGATTTTAGGTGTTTTTTGTATGTAACGAGGGCAAAATGTGTCTCATCGAAATAATGGTTTTAGACACCAATTACGTTTGGACGAAATGTGTTTCAGACAATTTGGAGTCGATTTAGCAATCTCCATCCGTTTGTCTGGCTGGCTGGTGCGCACGATAACTTTCGAACGGATTAACCGATTTGGTCCAAAATTTGGCTTTCGCAATATTTTGTCCAAACTGAGTTTAACTTCGAAGATGGGTTATATCGGTCCACTCCTTCCGGTACCTCCCACACAAAAGTTCGGAAATGTTCGGAAAATTTGTGCGCACGATAACTCTTGAAGGAATTAACCGATTTGGTCCATACTTAACACATCGTAAAATTTCTACCAGCTAAGATGAGGTTCCATTATGGACTCAATCGGTCCACTCCTTCCGGTACATGCCACACAAAATTTCGGAAAAGTTCAGTTAAGGTCCCGCTCTCGAATCGCTTTGATTTTTTTTGTAACAGCTTGTATTCACTGCCCCTATACGATGGTACAAGTTTCATCATGGGGAAGTACATACTTTCGGAGAAAATAGCCTGAAAGTTGCAAAACACCCCTATGACACTGTGTGCAGTGGTTGGAGCGCAAGATAACGGATTCGGTCCAAAATTTGCCCTTCGGAATATTTTGTCCAAACATAGTTTAAGTTCAAAGATAATACATATCGATCCACTCCTTCTAGTGCCTCCTCCACAAAAGTTCAAAAATGTTTGGAAAAATTGTACACACGATAACTCGCGGTGGGAGTGACCGATTTGATCCTTACTTTACTCATCCTAATACATCTACCATATAGATCATGTTCGAATATGGACTATATTTGTCCACTCCTTCCATTCCTTTAAGTACCGCCTCCGATACACCTTTTCACTTTTATACTAATCCACATTTTTTCCGGTAAGCTCAAATGTCCAAAAAATACCGCAAAATTCTGAAAATACCCTAAATACATTCGATATATCCGTAGATGAAAGTTTAAATTCATATAGGCTGAGGGTATAAGAGGCACTCAGCGCCAAAACGCCCTAACTCACATGCCGAAAAAAATCTAACTGACTATGAAGATCTAACCGGAACCTTTTGTAATAACTCCTAATAAACTCCATACTGCATTGTAAAACACTAGGTTATACTACCTTCTAAAATAATGCAATATGGAGTTTTTTAGTATTTATTTCTAAAGCTTCCGGTAAAATTTTCAAGTCAGTATGATGTTGGGCATGTAGCCGTTTTGGCGCTAAGCGCCTCATATTTCTTGTTTACTTGTTTTGATTTAAATTTGACGCGCATTTGGTTATTTCGAAAAACCAATAATAGGATTAAAGTACTCGCGATTACGAATAATTTGATATGTATTTTAACTAGGTAGCCCACACAGCATCACAGTAATCTACTGCCAAAGGCCAAAATATAGTGCGATATTTTTTCTAAAAAACCTATTTTTTGGTACAGTATTTACAATAATAGGATTAAAGTACTCGCGATTACGAATAATTTGATATGTATATTAACTATGTAGCCCACACAGCATCACAATAATCTACTGTCCAAGGGTACAGTATTTACAATATCATGTTGAGTGTACTGTTACCCAGGAATATTTTAGTTTTTCGACGTTCCGGATCATATAAATCTTAGATCGTTAAAATCCGCCAAAACGGCGAAACGGCGAAAACGGCTGCTGCAAAAATTGAAAAATTTGCGAAAAATGTTTTTGAAAATATCGCGAATTAATTCGCGTTATCTGTGGATCGTTTCTTTTTCAGTTAAGAAATCGACACACTACTCGCGTTTTTGTGGAAACAGAGGTTCAAAAAGTTTTGCGGTATAAAAGCTGTATGCGATTTATCCCAAAAATTGATTTTGAATGTAAATCCACGGTTCTTGAAGGATTTTATTGAAATAGGTTTAGATCGATGTATTTTTTCACGGTTGATAGTGAAATCGAATGCGCTCAAAAAGTGTATACACTTTGTGCAAATTATAATCTTTATACAGTATACGATGCTACATCGCAGTCGCCAAAGTACATCTTTGTAAATATATACAAACGAAAGAAAAGAGTTACTCGCATTTCTATTACCCGATACAGTTTTCCCAATTTAAGGAACGCAAAATTTACTTGAAATTCTTCCATATCTTGCGCAAGGTGTTACCATGTATTCGGGAAGTGATTACAATAATATGTAAATGTGCGTTTTTGCTCGTTATATAATTTGTTTTTTCCATAATATGAGAACCGCTAAACAGATTTGTAAAGTTTTTTAATTTGAATTTGAATCTTAGGCTGTCTAGCTGGCTGGTGTGCACGATAACTCTCGAACGGATCAACCGATTCGAACCCAAGTTTGGGTATGGTAATATTTTGTCCAAACTTAGTTTAAGTTCGAAGATGGGCTATGTCGGTCTACTCCTTCTGATACCTCCCCCACAAAACTTCAAAATTTTTCTGCCAAATGGTGTGAACGATAACTCTCGAAGGGAGCAATCAATTTGGTCCAAACTTTGCACATCGTATTATTCCCTCCGGATGTAGATCGGGTTCGAATATGGACTATATCGGTCCACTCCTGCGGGTACCTTGCACACAAAATTCGGATAAAGTGAAGTTTAAGAACTCCTCTCGGATGGTTTTGAAATTTTTTTGAGTAAGTTGTCCTTGTGGCTCCCTTTACGACGGCACAATTTTTTTCTTGTGCAAGTCCATGCTTCCTGAGATATTGGCCTAAAAGCTCCAAGAAACTCTGACGGCACCAACCAAAATGGCAAATGCGCAAGGATTGGTGCAGGCTTTGTACATCGTATTATTTCATCCAGTCATGTATCAGGTTGGAATATGGATTGTATCGGTCCACTCCTTCGAGTACCTCCCACACAAAATTCGGTTAAAGTGAAGTTTAGGAGCTTCTCACGGATCGTTTTGAAATTTTTTTCAATAAGTTTTTTTGCGGCTCCCTTTACGACGGTACAATTTTTTGCCGGAGTAAGTCAATACTTCCTGATATATTGGGCTTAAAGCTCCAAGAGATCTGACGGCACCAGCCAAAATGGCAAATCCGCAAGATAATTCTCGCAGGGAGTTTCTAATTGGTGCAGGCTTTGCACATCGTATTATTTCATTCAGTCATGTATGGGATTGAAATATAGACTAACTATATCGGTCCACTCCTTCGGGTACCTCACACACACAATTCGAATAAAGGGAAGTTTAAGAGCTCCTCTCGCATCATTTTGATTATTTTTTCAGTAGGTTGTTAGAGCGGTCTCAGTTACAATGGTACATCTTTTCGGGAGTAAGTCAATACGTTCAATGATAATGGCCCAAAAGCTCCAAAACCCTGCCAGCTATTGTGCAAGATAACTCTAAAACATTTTCAAATTTTCTTTCAAACTTAATTTAATATTTCGAGTTCTTTATGAGGAAGTTTGGTTACCAAAAATATTTGGAATATAGAATATAGGCCCACATTACGGTACCTACTGATTTTATAGCAAACTCGTGATACAAAATCAATATATTTTATATACAATTATAGTATTTGGTATGGTGTTGTTTTTTTTTTTTGTCCGTGGCTGAGGGTTTTTCTCCATCAGCACAGCTGACTGATACTTTCTTACTTGTTTAAATATTTTTTCTTATTATCATGCCCATTCTAACAGGTAAAGTCAACTATTTACGAAGGTTTGGGTCGTACTCTTTTAGAAAATGCAACCCATATTCTGGCGGCAGAAAATACTGTCATTTCCTTTCATACGAAATTTTTGTTCCTGTTAAAGATCACAATTACACTGTGCAACATTTTCAAGTCAATTTTGTGCAAACAATTTCAAATGCGGTTTTTATGAAAGTTCAGACGCAATAGACAATAACCCTCTTTGGATTTTGTTTTGTTAGATCGGGTTCGGATTTTATGGCCCTATCTAAACATGGCTAAATATTGACTTTTTAAAGAAAATCGGAGCTATATCTTTGATGCCAATACGAATCTTTCCATGACATCCGCAGCAAACTTGTAGATAAGAACAAGAAGATGTAGTTGGAAACATAATGAACACGAATAACCTCATTTATTGCCTCAAATTTTATAATATATCTAAAATTTCCGTGATTTGTATATATTTTGCAGCGTATTTTCAAAATCGTCAAATTTTTCTTAATGTTATCTTTGGGAAAAATATTCGCTGGAATGTAATACACAACTCTTCAGAACATATCACTGTTGTAAAATTCCTCTATCGCGTTGTTTCTATATTATTTTTCAACGACAATTTGATAAATATATCAACAAGACATTAAAATTTCAAATATGACAATAAACAGCCTGTGTGAACGTTGCTTGAAATATGTTTTGTAGAAAGTATGATATGAAATACCGGCTAAACAACATGAAATAAGCGTTTTACAGTTTCAGAATGTTCTGAAGAGTTGTTGAGGACATTATTTGGAAAATTTTTGCGAAAGGCTACTTGGTTCAACTGTCAATAGTTTGGCAGTTACTGACCATAATTTCAGAAATTATGTAATCTTTCCTATATTTTATGAATTTTGATGCGCTATATGCGGTTTTCCGTAGTTCGTCTGTTTGACATATAAGTTCTACTACTTTAGGACTACAATATTTCTGAAGACCGCAAAGCAAAATTCTTATTAGTTTCTGAGATAAAATACGGATCAATTGAAAAAAGTGTAGTTTTAGCCTGGTATAGATGTGGCCATTAAATCCAAACCCGATCTAAAAACACGAAACCCAACTAGGGGTTTTGCAGTCTTAATATGTACTTTCAGAAAATGCCCACTAGAAGTTGTTTGCATTTTCAGTGTTGCACAGTGTTATAATATTTAGACCTTATTCCAAAAGCGGAGTACAAATTTGCCGTTAAGTTTTTGTCCATAAAGCCATAAAAAGAAAAAGACAACATTTACATTTTAGAAGGTTTTTGATTTTTATACTATCTACATATATCCTCCAAACGCACCACATATAATAAATAAAATACATATAACGGCAATTAATCGTCATCTACGAACCATTTGCAGCATTTCCTGCGGTCAGGATATGTATATGTAACAAAATTACTACCAGTCTGTTGCTAAAATATAATGTAAAGTTTTCAACTGTTTTCTTCTTTCAATAAAATCCTTTAACAACTATAGCAAGAACATTGTCTCCCTGTCACATCTAATAAGCAACTTATCTCTTAAAATCGATGCCAAATGAATAATAGTCAAGTTTTCAAATTTTCAATAGTCCTAAGTAATATTCAATAGCAACAAATTTGAGGTTTCATTAAATTGGTTCTTATTTAATATATTTTAAATGTAAAATATTTTTGATAATGAAGGTAGTTCAGTTTCAGGGTGAGCTATTGTATATGTTTGTATTCATAGTCAATGATTTGGTATAGCCCCACATTACAGTACCTACTGATTGTCTTTTTTACTTGTTTTATTTTCTATCAAACTAACATTTCCTACAACAAAAGTAGTTTGACAGTAATTCGAACGAATTTGAATTCGAATTAGAGGTGGGCGCGTGTCGTGCCGTGAGTAGTGCGTGTTCGTGCCTTCTCGAAAAACGCCGTGTTTGTGCGTGTCGTGCCGGAATACATTTTTGGCCGTGCGTGATCGTGTTTTTTTGTTCGACACGGTTTTGCACGACACGACTAAACACGATCTGCACGTGCAAGTGACCATACTAAACACGAAAATCGAACAAGAATATAAAACCGACCAAAAAATGACTAGTCTGGTTTTTATTAATGTTTTGTTTTGGAGAGGCCAATTTGTTTTGTTCATGAGAGAAGCAAACACAAAAACTACCCAGAGGGTTAACGCAATATACTCTCTTTGCAAATCAGATGTTTATCTGACTGTATTATCTGTTATGGATGGTGTTATTGAAAAACATCCTCTTCCCGAATTGGGAAAACTGATTGACTGTCCAAAAAAAAACTTGTAAGATATTTTAAACATGCTTGAGAGCATATACCAAGTCCACAATGAGATTAATAGTATTTTCCTACAAAAAATGAGGTGGGTCGTATATCTGACTTAAAGTTTGCTAGAACCTCTATTGGGTTTTCATAAAATATTCAAAGAGTGTTCCCAAAAATTAAGCTCGGAAAAGTACCCTACTACGCACATATTTGCCCTTTGGTCTAAAAAACTTTTGAAAGTCTGCTCAATTGACACCATTAACTCAATTCATGAAAGATTTGAAAGCTAAAACTAAACAATCATTTCTTAAACGATTTGTACCAACAATGGCACATCGTATAGGGACATTTTTATTTCCGCCGTCTAAGGAGACGATTTTTTTATTAGCTAATGTAAAAGCAATGGTTTTTGATATACAAAGTGAGAACATAGAGTTCTCTAATGATGAGCAGGAAATTACAATGCCACATTTACACGAATTTTCAGAGTTTTTGGATCAAAATGGCAAAAAGACGAAAAATGAAAAAGTCTCCAATTGATACGGAAATTGGTACATATTACCGAGTGCCGTATCTAGCCAGACTGATGTTTTAAACTTTTGGAAACAGTCTAATCTAAAATATTTAAAAGAATTAGCCAGGAAATTGTTGACTATACCCGTCAGCTCAGGGGGAGATTTTTCCACATATATTCACAACGAAAGGCGTACTAGACTAGAGTTCTAACTTGGATAAAATAATGTTTTTAAATAAGAATAGAAATTAAATAAGATTAGAAAAATTAGAAGTACATATGGGGATTTCTGAGTGAAATCGGACAATTTTTCAATAAGAGGTTTTTTATTTCCTTTATTTTTTGATGTGGTGATGCTCATCTTCAACAAAACATTTCAGTATATCTTCTGATTTTTTTCGACCAACCCAGGGATGTTTTGTTATTTTATCACATATTTAATAAAAAATGGAAAACAGTTTGGCACAGTTGACTTGGATGCAATTTTCGCGATTTAATATTTAAAATTAATTTTTAACAAACTACGATCAATTACAAAAAAATTAAGTCCTACTTGGTAGTGGGATTCGAATAATAACTATTTTAATTTTTTTTTGAAATTTGTCAATAACGTTTTTCCTATATACTACTGCGAAAATATCTTATTTTACCAAAAACATATTTATTTTGCGATTTTAAGAATTGTTTAGAAATTGGTATACCAGCATTAGTGAATGAAGTTTTTTTTTGCCCGCGATATGTTTAAACATTACGTATTTCATATTCAAATCTTATTTCGTATCTAAATAATAATCTTCTGGCATGAAAGCCATATAATGATTGAAGAAATATTCAACGTTGTAAAAAACAAATTGCATTTGAAAGAGGAAAAGTTAGATGATAGCGAAGCCGTCCCATCCTATATGTCTGAGGAGACTTTACCAAAGGCGAAACAGGCCATGTCATGGGTTCGATTCGTCTGCCGTCCTTTTTCACTTGCATTATTTATCATCAAGCTCGAATTCAACGAGAAATTAATAAAAAAATAATACTTAAAACTATCTTCGCATAAAAAAGGCAAAATTTTCGGAAAAATTATGTTGACAAATTCTAAAAAATTAAGAAAATATAGTAATCATTCGAATCCCACTACCAAATAGGACATAAAATTTTTGTAATTGATCGTAGTTTTATACAAAAAATATCAAGAAAGTCGAAGGGGTCATTGTTATAAATTGATTTTAAATATTAAATCGCGAAATACTTTTTCCAATTACACTGTGCCAAATTGTTTTTTATTTTTTTATTAAATACAACAAAACATACAAGAAAGATTTTTTCAAATTGGACCAATATTAAAGAAGTTATGAGTATTTCTTTGCATATATGTTTCATAGAATTCGACTTTTTCATGGCGCGAGTTCTAACGAGTTCTGGAGCCGTTGGTAGAAAAATCAGAAAATAAAGTGAAATATTTTGTTGATTAGCAGCATCACCACAGTAAATAATAAAGGAAATCAAAAACCTCATATTGAAAAAGTGTCCGATTTCACTCAGAAAACCCCATATGAATTTTTTTAACAAAAAATGTACACCTATATCGATTTCTCTTTTTTTTGTTTTCGTGCGTGAGTGTGCGTGTTCGTGCCTTCTCGAAAAACGCCGTGTTTGTGCGTGAATGTGCATAAAAATGTTGGTCCGTGTTCGTGCATGTTCGTGCCTAATTTTTTAGGCACGCGCCCATCTCTAATTCGAATCGTGTTAGATAAACAGGTCATTAATAAATTACGGGGCTTTTGGTAATGTGTCGATAACTTTGTGGTTGCACCGAATTATTCTTCCGTTCTTTTTCGAAAACGAAACTAAATACTTGTATTTTTCTTTTTCATATTTGAGTTTTACACGTTTTATTATACTCTCCACCATAGTGCGGAGAGTATATTATGCTTGTTTTTCTGTTTGTAGCACATCTAACTAGTCATTTGCGACCCTACTAATGAGAATAAAATTCTAAGACGATGTAGCCATGTCCATCGGTCCGTCGCACTGTGGGCGAAATTTAAATCTAGCGGGGAAAAAGTCCGAAAAATGAACTAATAGTTATTTAAAAATTATTAATGCAGTCTTTTTCTAAACAAGTTATTGGTTCTAAAAATAATAAACATTACCGAATTTTATTGTTGTTGACCGTTATAACGGTACATTCATTCAGAGTTTTTATTTGGGATTGACAAAACTGATTTTTTTAATATTTGTTTTGATCGCCAATTATGTGCGAAAATTGAAAGTAAACTGTGTATAATTTAATTTTATTGGATAGTTTGGAACCACTGCTTAGTGAAAAAAATTAAGGTAACATATTTTGTTGTGGTAAATATTCTTAAAAAAAAAATAACTATTCGTATGCGGTTTTTTCCTCTTAAGGCATTTTGTGCAAGCTTCTACTAATTGGAAACAAACGGAAACACTTCAGGGTTTTTTTATTCTTCAATTACATGCTCCGAAGTAACTACTCCCAAAAGTTCGTCTGCCTTTTTTTGCCTTTTTTCGTGTTATCGCAATTTTAAGAAAATGATGATCAAGAGAAGGGAAGTTTTTGAAGTTTGGCTAAAACGCGATAAAGCGACTACGCAACTATCAGCGATATTGCAGTATATTTTAAACAAATTAAAACTGAATATTGAAAAAGGAAGCAATGAATATAAAAAGGTTGAAAACATAACAAAGAAATTGTGTTCACAATTTAAAAAGAAATGGATTGAAGCCAGGCGCTTTAAGGATGTTTTTGAAAGTAAAAATGCACATTGGTTGAATGAAAATATCAAAGATCTTCCCAAACCAGTTAGCCGATCAGTGAGGTTATCTTTAGAACAAAGTCAGAAGAGAATCGGACGACCTTTAAAGCTTTTCTCAGAATGTAGTGAAGCTGCTAAAAAAAGAAAAACATCGGATTTAGTTAAATCTTCTTCGAATGAAGAGCTCGTCCGTGCTACAAGAATGAGCTTATACAAAAGTGGCAAACGAGATGTAGCACAAATTATGATGGAAATTGAAGAATATCCAGAAACCGCCACAAAAATAAAGAAAACGATGAATAAGCCTGAAATTAGCCCATATACCCCCGAGGAAGCTTTGGCTCTATATGTTGATGGCAATTACACTAAAAGTTCTTATATTTTAATGCAAAAGGGTGCTAAAGAGCGAAACGCAAATATATATCCATCATACGAAGCCATTAAAAGAGCTAAGAGAGAGTGTTATCCAGAGGGTAGTTCCATTTATATATCTGACGTCAGTGCTGAAGTCAAATTGCAAGCTCTTGTGGACCATACCTTGCAGAGATTATTTACTGCACAAGAGTTCTCCATAAATTTGTGTGATAATAGTAACATAACGATGATATACAAATGGGGCTGTGATGGTGGTTCTAATCACTCAACATATAAACAAAAATTTGCAGACAACAATCAAAACGCGTCTGATGCATTTTTGTTTTCTATTTGTCTGGTTCCATTACAACTCCAGATAGACGAAAGTATTATATGGAAAAATCCTCGACCATCATCAACCACATTCTGTCGGCCCATTAAATTGATATATGAACAAGAAACAAGCCAGTTAATTCAAAAGGAAGTTCATGAGATTAATAATCAAATCAAGAGTATAACACCTACTAAAATTGGGAATACTAATATAAGAGTAAATCATACATTTTATTTTACCATGATAGACGGAAAGGTCTTTAGCACAATCACGGAATCGTCCACACAATCATGTGGAATTTGTGGAGCAACTCCTAATGACATGAATGATGCAAAAAAACTTGCAGCTTTAAAACCAAACATTGAAATGTATAAATACGGTTTGTCAACCCTCCACGCCCGAATACGATGTTTTGAGTGTTTAGACTTTAAAACATGGCAAGTTCGCAGTTCGGAGAATAAAGAAAAATTTAAGGCAAGAAAGAAAATGATTGCCGATAAATTGAAAGAGAAATTGAATATTCTTGTTGACATCCCTAAACCAGGATACGGCACAACAAATGATGGCAACACTGCAAGAATATTTTTCAGCAAGCCTGACATAGCCGCAGATATTACTGGACTCGATAAAGACTTAATAAAGAACCTTGGAGTTATATTATGCGTGATGTGTTCAGGCCAAGCTATTAATACACAGGCATTCCAAGAAATTTGTCAAAAAACGTTTGAGTTATATATTAAAAACTACTCATGGTACAAAATGCCATCAAGTGTCCACAAAATTTTAAGACATGGGAGTGAAATTATTGAAAGTGCTGCATTACCAATAGAAATGTTTTCGGAAGAAGCCCTGGAATCGCGAAACAAAGATCTTCGAAATTTCAGAGAGTTTTATACCCGAAAAATGAATAGACAGCAGACAATGGAAGATTTATTTCATAGACTTCTTTTCACCTCGGATCCATTGATATCATGCATATCTAAAAATAACAATCCATCTTATGGCAGAAGTGACCCACTTCCTGAAGAAGCACGATATCTCTTATTATATCCTAATAACAATTATGAAACATTTTCGGATTCTGAAGATGAATAGAAATACTATTTAGTTTAAGCATTATTTTTATTTAGTTTTGAAGTATGTTTTATAAATAAATACTCGTCAATACAGTTGTTTATATAAATATTTTGAATAAATTTGTACGATTTAAGATGAATAAAAAGATTACAATTTAGTTTCTTACTAATAACAATTATGAAACATGTTCGGATTTTGAAGATGAATAGAAATACTATTTAGTTTTGGCATTAGTTTTTTTTACTTTTGAAATACCCGTAAACACAGCTGAATAAATTTGTAAATTTGTAAAAAAATGATTTTGAATAAATTTTTAAAAAAATGATTTAAAATTAATAAAAAGGATTACAATTATGTTATATTATTAAATTGTTGTTTCTTAATAAACAAATAAGTACAAATCCCGGACCATAAGTTTCTAACTACAGCTGATTCGGTCAAAAATAAGCTGAAAACTTCAAAATGCCGAAAATTCGACGGTACAGGTATATGGGGGCTCTATAGACACATGGACCTATGTCCACAATTTTAGGTGGAGAAATTTGTTGACCTCTAGGAATCCTAAAATTTAAAATACATCAAAATATATAGCTGAAAACTTCAAAATACCGAAAATCGGAGGGTACCGTTATATGGGGGCTATTGCAAAACGTGGACCTATATACACAATTTTTGGTTGATGAGTTTCTCGGCCCCTAGAATCCCCATATGGTAAATTATAGCTAATTCGCTTTGAAAATGTGGCTACAAACTTCAAAATAACGAAAATCGGACGGTACCGTTATATGGGCGCTTTTCCAAAACGTGGATCTATATACATCATATTCATTGAAATTATGCCTACGGGCATAATAAACATGTATACAAATTTTCAATTATCTATCTCAATTAGTTTAGGAGTTATTAATTTTTCCCCGCTAGATTTGGATTTCGCCCACAGTGCGTCGGTTGTATTCACTCTAGCGTCCGCAATAATTGAGATAGAACGCTTATATGTTGCACCCGAGTATCTTTTTTCCATAGGTCAAGTTCGAAAATAGACTATATACATGTCCACGTTTTGGTATAGCCCCATATGACGGTACACCCCATTTAAGGTATTTTTTGAGGATTTTATCTGCATTAGTTGACCAAACTAGCACTGAAATTTGACTTCATGGACTAGAAGCTTCTCCACTACGAATTGTCAACATAGGTCTAATTTGGCACTTGGAGTTTCAAGAGATCAAAAAGCTTCTGTGGCAAAAATGGTGAAGATAGGCCCACGTTTTGTTATAGGTCCCATATAACGATACTTAAATTTAAAGTATTTTGAGGCTTTTAGATACAATACTTCACGAATTAGCTGAAATTTGACATTTGAGGTTCCCAATGACCAAAAAGCTTCTCTGCTAAAAACTGACAAGAGAGGTCCTCGTTTTGGTATAGCCCCCATGTAACAATACCTCTCCATTTAAAGTATTTGGAGGCTTTTATCTATATTTTCTGACCGAATTAGCTGAAATTTGATATTTGGGGTTCCCAAATGACCAAAAACTTCTCCACTAAAAATTGCAGATATATGTAGGTCCTCGTTTTCGTATCGCCCCATTATAACAGTACCGCCCGATTTCATGTATTTTGAAGTTTTGGCTACATTTGCATGCAGACCAAATTAGCTACAATTTGTCATTTCAGTGGTCAAGCAACTTCTCCAACAAAAATTATGGGCATAGGTCCACGCTTTATTGTAGCCCCATATAACTGTATCGGCCGATCAGAGTATTTAATGGTAGAGGGTATAAAAAGTTCGGCTCGGCCGAACTTACCGCTATTTTACTTGTACTTATTGCGATTTTATTACTATACTAATGATTTCAAAATATTGAACTTACCCCTCTGTTAACAAGGCAGTAAACAAACTTTGACTTGACAACTTCTCGTTTAACGGTAAATGATTATTTACAACAAACAAATTTTGTTTTCGTTGTTTTGGAGCTTTTACGTTCATATTGCGATAAAAATTCAATGAAAGGAGAATTAAAAACAGGTAGGAAAAGCATTAACTTCGGTCGGGCCGAACTTTTTATACCCTCCACCACAAATTTCAGCCATTTCGGTGGATTAATGTGGCCACAACCTTCAAAATACCGAAAATCGGAAGGTACCGTTCTATGGGGGCTATATGATGGCGTCTACATATACCTACAAATTTCTGGAGGAAAGTTTTATACCCCCAACGAAGACTAAATACCAAATTTCAGCCATTTCGGTGTGCCAAAACCTTCAAGATACCGAAAATCGGGAGATATCGTCCTATGGGAGTATATCAAAACGTGGACCTATGGTAGAAATGTTTCTTAGCCTCTGGAAACACAAAATACAAAGTTACATCCGATTCTGTTGTCAAATGGGACTAATACATTCAAAATATATTAAAATGACGCGTACTTTATATGGGGCGTTATATGGGGGCTATACCAAAACGTGGACCTATGTAAACAAACTTTGGTAGGAATGTGTTTTGGCCTCTGGAGACACAAAATACCAAACGACAACCAATTCGGTGGTAAAATGGGACAAATATCTTAAAAATTCCTTAAAACGACAACGCGTCATTTTGTATGGGGGCTATACGAAAGCGTGGACCTACATAGCCCGTTATCAATACCAAAAGTCCTACGTACATATAATAGATTTTCCCAAAATTTCATCAACCTACGTCAATCCGTTTGGACGCTGGAGTGATTTCCACAGACGGACAGACATGGCTATATCTATGTAGAATTGCACGCTGATCAAGAATATATAGTTTGTGGGGTCTACATTGATTATTTCGAGTAGTTACAAACACAAGAAGACAAACTTAATATACCCCATCCTATGGTGGAGGGTATAAAAAAATAGATTTTTGGAACCATAGTGCAATGGTATGAAACTTACAGTTTTGCCCACTTGTATTTCTTTTCCTGTTAAAGACTGTTGTATACTTGTATTGCTTTCAACTGTGTTCGAGTTTGGCTCGGAATTTTTGGTATATTTAAACTTTGTGAAAAGTAATAAAGTATGATAGCATGTAAATTTTATTATAATCTAGTTGACGTTTAGTCCGACGAGGCTAATAAGGCAACAAACTCTATTTTAACTAATACTTACACGCTATATCCATTTTTTAATTGAGAAGCAATTTTAACTTATTTTTTTCAGTTTTTCTACGTATCTAAAAAATGTCGGACTTTCTAGAGTTAATTATGGATATAGACAAACTTATTAAAATAATAAAAATATAAGAAGATATTCGACGTACATCACATTAGGATAAGAAATAAATGAATTTATGATAAAATCGACAATAAGAAAAAAAACAAAGTATCATACATAAAAGTCAGTAATGAAAAAGGAAAGGATACATTAGAGGATTACTTAGTAAGCGTTTCGAAAATCCTGTTACCAATAATTACCATACTTGCCAAAATACATATCGTGAGACAATCCATTACAATAATTTCATATGAATATTGTTATTTTTCCTTTCCACTTAAATTTGTCCTTAGACACTTGTCATCATCTTCATCCATATTACAAATTCATAAACATATCCGAATTTCAAGATGAGTGCTATTTTTATCATCGGTCCTTTCGAGATAAAAACAATATTAATACTCATATGTTCCGTTAACAGGATACTTAGGGCAATATGAATGTTTATGAGAATGCTCTTGAGTGCTATTCCGGCAGAAACACGCACACACACATGCTTATTTATACACTTAGCTACATGTGCACATATTTGTATACTCAAGCATATTTGTTTAAGTATGAAGTGTTATTTTTGGATAATATTCCAATAAATTATAATTATTTTTAGTACAATTGTTGTAGCTGCTGCTTCTGTTGTTGTTGTTGTGATTTCCCAAAAGAACCAAACGTATGTTGTTGCAGCTCGGAGCATGAAGCAAAAATAAATTATTTCGGCATTTGAATGCTGTTAAGGCACGTTTCAATATTTAATGTGGCCACAGACTATAACTGACTGCAAGCATGCATTGTGCATAGAGCATCGTCGTCTGTCTGCCAGACTGACGTTCGACATTTGTATTGCAACATTATTCCATTTTCTCCAGTCAAAAATGAATTGATTTGGTTTTAATTTTATTTCTGCCCTTTCTTGTATGGGTTTCGATTCTGTCGAAAAAAGAAAACATATTCTTAGATGATAAATTAGTTTTGTACTGGAACTGCATTTATTTTTGGACATTTGTTTGTTTTCCAATATATTTTTGGGATTTCATGTTTGCATTTCAATGTTTTGAATTCGTTCCATTTTTTGTTGGTGTTTTTCATATGCTTGTCTTCTTAAAGAGGAAACATCTAAAAATATTTGCTGTTGTTGAAATGCATAAAAATGTATTTTTAGGGCTAGAAGTTCAAAGCGTTTAGGTTTTTTTGATGCTCGAAAAAAATTAATGATTTTAATGGGGCCATTTGTTAAATGTGTTTATTAGAAAAATAATTTTTGGCCAGAAAATTTGGGTCTTCCTTAACCATGTTTTGTATTAATATTTTATATTGAATACATTGGCATATGAGGTGATTTTAATGCTTAATCCAATTATCAATACCTTCGTAGACTTGAAGGACTTTTTGTTCGTTAGCTAACAAATTAAATATTTTTACGGACAACATTACAGTCTGAGAGCCCAACATTTAATATTAGAAAAACACGTTCACCGGACCGAGCCTCAACATCGTGGAGTATTTAAAAATATATAAAATAAAACATTGCCGTTGAATTTAGTTCAAATAAGCATGATTTCTATACAAGTTGACAAATTCTAGATGTGCAGCAATTGGAAAGTTTAGTTTTATGAATTATATACCAAACGACCCATATTCCACACCATATCGTTAATTTCAAATTGGATTTTCGCATTTATATACCGTACACAACAATGTGGAAAGGGTATTATAAGTTTGTTTTTCGAAAAATTCATGTAACACCGCGAAATATTCGTCGTAGACCGTCCATGTCGTATAATAAAACTAATATCTCGACGAGATGAAGCGATTTTGAGATATGTGTCCGTCCATTAAAAATTGTACGCACGCTACAAGCCGCAATTATATACCAATCTTCACGAAATTTTGTATATATATGTCGGGTTCAGACCAGAATAGACCCCTATAGTTTTTGGCGATGATCGTGAAATATTTAGGTGATGAAATGGACCATAAACTATATTTTTTTTATACAAATTATTTAAGTGTTAAAATTAGTATAATTAATTGTTAGTAAAATTACTATATCTTTATTCCTGGAAACTATGTTAAACCAATGTAAGTTATACTTAGAAGAGGAGCGCATGTCCTTTCCATTTATGCTAATTATGTTGATGTACGCGGTCAGATAACAGAGTTACGGCCTAGTATATACAGGGATCCCTCAGTTTAAATTGTGGGTAGTGTAACCTTAATCATGCTAGAAGTCCAATACTGACAAATGTTTGCACGAGGTAATAGTTTTGGCCAAGGATATGACCAATAATTGCTGAAAATGATCGAATAGTGTTTGGAATATTAAGAAATAAGTACCATAAATTAACGAAAAGTATCTAAGCGGTCTAAATGTTGTATCGGTTGTAGAATAGGGTTATGACTTTTTTACAACCTCGTATCCCTGTATGATAGTTTGATGAGTTTTTACTTAAGATGGCATAAAATCTTAATTATAAAGTGATTCAATAAAAAAGCTTCCGCACAAAAAGCTTTTAAAGAGTTTGTTTTTCAAAACGTTTGAAAATTTTTTTGAGTCACTGTAAGCAGGTATTTAACTGAAAACAAAATATAGGGACACACGATATAGCCAAAACGACATAACCGTTTGTTTCTCACTAATTTTATCATCGCAACGCGGTAATCCGGACACTAGAATTTTTACATTGTAGACTCTGCAATTTGGTCATCACATATTTTTCTTACCTCGATAATCTGGACACCAATATTTTTTCCTCTATTGAGGGTAAGGTTCTTATTTATTTCATTGACATTTTCGTTCTTAGCAATAGCAATTGGTGTATAAATAAGAAAAATTAAGATTTTCAAAGTTTTCGGTCCAAATCTCGACTTTCTGGCTAGCCAGTGTTGATTCAGTTAGACACTCAATATGGAATTAACTATCTGAATCTGTCAAATGATTTTCTCATCGCTCAACCATTGATGACTGGCTATGATAAGCAATAGCATTTAAAAAAATAATGTTGGGTAGCCCTGAAAGATCGATGTTGCGTGTTCTTTTCCCTGTAAAGGAATTAGTTCATTTGATCTCCAGTTAGTGAGAAAGTCCCTTGGGGCATGTAATATATTCCAAGGATATTTTATGTAGAAATGTTTAAATCACTTAATGCGTCAAGTTTAATAGCTTAGTTTTTATTGGGATTTATAACTAAACAGGGAAACGAGTAGATACCTTATATGGGAATTTCAATAAATTAAAAAAAAAATCGTATGACTTCCTTTTTCTCTTTCTTTGACATTCAAAATCACAGACGACAAAGGATTTTGTATTATGTATCTCGTAATTATGCAATCAAAAGATTTGAATTCCATTTTGTTTTATTCGTAAGCTAAAACATTTATATAAAATCATGTTTCTTTTTGATTTCGTCGAAGTCATTCGGTGATGTTCATAGAAATGGCTAAATATTCACCATAATGAGATGAGTGCATTTGAATTCTGAAGTTCTATCACGAGTCATAAGAAGCTCGTATCACATGGAAAAGGGAAATCATTATATGTACATGGACTACGAAGTTTATATCCTTAAAAACTTTAAATTACCGGGGTACAGAAATAAGGCCCCATTAAATAACACCCCAAACGGAAATGAAAATGGGCCCCAATTTTTGGGGTGTTTTTTTAATTTGAAAAATGTGTAAAAAACAATATTACATTTATGCCCCAAAATGTCATTGGGGCCAAAATGCATTTTCGAAATTGAGGTGCATTTGGCAAATGTAGTATCACCCCAAACACCGAAAATACAATTAGGCCCCAAACTATCCATTTACGCCCCAAAAAAATGTATTCACTTAAATTTGGGGCGTAAATGAAGCCCTAAATTTGGGGTGTATTTTTAAAAAAGATTTTTAAAGATACTCATTCAATAGTTTTGTAATATGTAACTAATTGATGGTTATACTTTTTTATAATTTTAACATATTGAAACGTCTACTCTCCATTTTTTCTAATTCTGTTTGAATTGATTTTTTCAAAAATATTTTCACAATTTAAGGATGTACAAAATTTTTGCAAAGATATGCAAATATGTTTTTTTTTACAAAAATATTTTTACAGTTTTGAGAAAAAATATAAAGTTTTTCTAAATAATTGCAAATACTTTTATAAAACCGAAAAGAGACGCACGCGATTTCTTACAAAACTATTTTCACTATTTTAAAAAATACAAAGTTTTTCTAATAAACTCCAAATACTTTTATAAAAACGAAAAGCGCGCAACCAAAATATTTTTTTGAAAAAATTTCGCGATTTTTTCAAACATATTTTCACAATATTGGAATTACAAAGCCGCAGGCGAAAATATTTTTGAAAAAAATCGCCCGATTTTTTCAAAAATATTTTCGCCTGCGGCGCTTCTCGGTTTTATAAAAGTATTTGCAGTTTTTTAGAAAAATATTTTTGAAAAAATCGCGCGATTTTTTACAAAAATATTTTCACAATTTTGGAATTACAAAGTTTTTCTAAAAAATTGCATCTCTTATAAAAACGAAAAGCGCAGTTGCGATTTTAGAAAATACAGAATTTTTCTAACAAATTGCAAATACTTGTATGAAACCGAAAAGCACCGCAGGCGAAATATTTTTGAAAAAATCGAGCGATTTTTTACAAAAATGTTTTTACTATTGAAAACATACAGAGTTTTTGTAAAGAAATGAAAATACTTAAAAAATTTCCCGATTTAAATTTGTTTTCAAATTAAGTAATTAATATTTCCGAACTGCTACTTACAAATTCAGATATAATTTCATTTTTAAATAATATTATGAAATCTAGAAGATTTTGTGGAGACTTCGCAATTGTTTGGCACTTAAGAGTTCCCAAAAGTACAATTCCGTTCATATTCTAACATCTAAAATTTATAACAGTCCTTTGATCAATTAAAAATAATTAACAATTTCGAAAAGCAAAAAAAAAATAACTTTGAAATTAAGAACAAAATCATTGGGAGTTATGTCCGCGTTTTTTATAGTTATGTATGTCCACTTTGCTTCACGGGCAAAACTCCCAACCAATTTTGGGTGTTATTTTTGTGGGACAACTTTTTTTTTTTGTTTGTTCTTAATAAAATTGATGAAATTGCACCCTAATTTTTCTTCGTTTTCTTAATAACAACTTTGGAAAATTCACCCCAGTTTGTTGTTTCTGTTAAACACTGGATTGCATTTGGGCCCTAAACATGTGCAAAAACGTCCCAATGAAAAATGCTATTAGACCCCAATATTATTTAAACCCCAATTTGATTTTAAAATTTTCGATTTACTTGTTGTGAAGACAAATTGGCCCCAACAGCTGAATGAAAAAGGTCCCAGAAAGACGAAAATAGGCTCCAAAAGTTTTGTTGTTGTTTTCCATATACCTGTTTGGGGCCTATTTATACCCTATACCACAATGTGGAAAAGGGTATTATAAGTTTGTTTTGGTAAAAATTCCATATAAAATATATTCCGTTATTTGTTTGTAGTGTAATAATAAACTCGCTAGAAGTCGCAATTGTACATCAATAGTCACGAAATTTTGCACCGGGTAAGAGTATAGGTCGAAAATGATGCCTACAATTTTGAATGATGATCTGATATTCTTTAGCAGGTGAAATGGACCATTACTTTTGTATGACAAATATAAAATTTTTATTTTTGGTCGATATTTTAATTCCTTGAGGACATATATATATCGCAAAGTAGCCTACATATGGAAAAAAACTAGTTACCTTTCGTCTGATGTAAATTGCAATAAAGTGTTTGCTAGATAACGGGCCTACTGCCTAATATATAATGGGTTCTGTGTAGAGAACCACATTTTTATCCCATGCTACATATTGTCTCTCCAAAAGTTTATGTAACACCACGAAATATTCGTCCTAGACCCCTTATTTGGTATGCCAAAATTCATATCTCGACGAGATAAAGCGATTTAGCGATGTGTGTCCGTCCATTAGAAATTGTAAACAAGCTTAAGGCCGCAATTATGGACGGATGGTAACGAATTTTTTAAGGAGGTGGCTTCGGGCCAAAATAGAAATGATTAATTTTTGGTGATGATCGTGAAATGTTCAGGGGATGAAATAGACCAAAAACAAAATTTTAACCAATTTTGTAGCGGCTCTGTAGGTCAAAATAATAACCCGCAAAATTTTAAACAAAGTTTGAGTTTATGATGAAGAAGAAGCGTACAAACCAACGTAAAGATCAGATAATACTTAGCGGGTTAAATGGACTGAAACTTTTGTGTGAAATTGGTAAAAATTTCAATAACGTAGCGGTTAAACAACGAAAGTAGTAGTACTACATCAGTGGGTTTCATTACATTTTAGTTTGTGTGAACTAAATTTTCCTTTCCTGCTACAAAAATGTCTGTAATGCTAGATAACTTTTTGGTTTTGGTCATAAGCATTATATATTACATCTCTGATATTTGATAATTAAATTTTCACAGTCATTGAAAAGAAGTTATGTGGAGAGCGATTGTCCAGGGAAGTGGTATAGGGTATCTCATGGTCGGCTCCGTCCGACTGTAGACTTTTCTTACTTGTTTCAATTTTCAATTTGGGGTGTTATTGCATGGGGCCTTATTTCTGTACGCCAAATTACCAGTTGTAAAGAAGTTTCAGATGACAAAACTACTTAGCAGATGTCACCTTACGATGGAGGAATATAAGAAGTACATTTGGTAGCCAGGGAAGCTGCTCCCGGTCTTAAAACGGTCGCAACCCGTGATATTTTCTTAATATGAATTCGTTTACCTTAGATGTCAGGTTATTATCTAGTAAACATCCCTTATTAATGTTTTAAGCTTTCAAAATTATTTGTTTTTGTTACTACTCGGTAATCCGGACAATTCGATAATCCGGACGCCGCCGAAACATGAGGTGTCTGTCTGTATAACAACAGGTTCCAGTCGGCATTTGTGCTAGAGTTCCGTTGATCCACGAATCTCTGTCTGGAATTATTGCCTCGTATGAGGCAGCTGCAATTGTTTCAGGTATACGCTACAATGTTATCCAATGACTCTTCCGTTGTATGTTTTGATCGTATGCTACGTGCTTCTTTTTGATCCACTCGTCCATCGCTTTAAGTCGTATAGCTGCGACGGCTGATTCATACTTTATCTGGATTTCTATTAGGTGTATATATAGAATTGTTTCTAGAGCCCTCGTTGGTGTTGTCCTCATTGCGCCGCTTACACATAAGAAGCACATTCGTTGGACTTTCTGTAGTAATTTAATAGACTACTAAAGCGTATGTTAGAATATGACTAACTACGCTACGACCAACATATATACGCTTTGTTAGCTCTCTCTTCAATATGGTCTTTCCATTTTACTCCATATCCAGGATTACTCCCAGATTGGATAGGGAAATACTGATTGTCTTGTATAGGAAAACTGGTTCTTCAAAGTGTCACAGTTTTGTTCTTCTAGTGAAAGATATATTTCCATTTTTCCGCGTTTACGGTAAGACCTCGTGGTCTAGCCCTGTTGTGCGCAAGTTTTAGGGCCGATTCGGCTCTTCTGCATAGCAAATTTGGATTCTTACCCCTCTGAAGTATTATAGCAGACTGGGTCAAATCCCTCATCGGTCAAAGTCCTTAATAGTCCACTTATGGTAGAGAAACATAGGAGTGGGGAGAAGATCCCCTCTGTGGTGTTCCCTGACCAACTTTGTCCCGTACTGTTACATCATGTAGCCCGTGGCTTATCCACCTGTTCCTTAGCATGTGGCTTATCCAGTCACTAAGGGCCCGGTTCACCTGAAATTTATCTTGGGATTGGATAAGGGTTTCGGTTATTGAAAGCACCCTCGATGTTTATGCATACTGCTAGTGTATACAATAGGGCGGTTTTAAAAAATCCATATCGGATTTTTTAATACGGCACCCCCCAAAAGTTCTTAGTTTTGTCAGATTTTAAGATTACCAAAGTTTGAGCACAATCGGACTATGTTAACACGTGTCACTGGGGCCCAAAAGTTTCTATAGTAATTTCTATGGGACCAAAAGCAAATTTTCACGAAATCGCTCTACGGACCACGTTTATTGACCAATCCAAGAGAACATTTTACCAGACAATTGATGTGGCTCGAAAAAAATCCAAAAAAATTTGTGTAAGTCGGGTAAGATTTTGATATTGCTCCAATAGTATATTTGACCAATTGGGGCCATATAATGTAGCCTTACATTAAAATCCAGCAGATTTTCATAATTTTCTGTAGGATTACTTGTTTAGCCACAGAAATGAACGGGTACAATTTTCATTTTGATTGGACAATAAATGTGGCCTTTAGAGCAAATTCGTGGAAATTCACCTTTGACTCCATACAAATTATTATGAGAACTTTGAGGCCCCAGTGACACGTGTTAACATATTCCGATTATGCCCGAACTTTGGCAATCTTAAAATCTAACAAAACTAAACACTTTAGGGTGTGCCGCATAAAAAAATCAGACATCGATTTTTTCCCTTTGAATTAATACCAGTCTAGTTTACATCTTCCTCTCGATGTGGTGTACAACCTCATGTAATGCGGTTTCCACTGATCTACCTTTAACGTATGCGTATTGTTTGTATTTAAGCATGTCGTTTGGGATCCTGCTCTCAATCATGGTATCGACTATACGTTCCATATTTTTGAGTAAGAAGGATGTTAGGCTCATCGGACGATAAGACTTAAGAATTGCGTAAATTGCCTTCGCAGGTTTTGGCATAAATGCATATACATCAAAAGCCCTAATGTGTCCGCGATTGTTTCTATCTTATTACTCATATAACTCACCATAATCTCAGACACAACACGGAAGTTGGACATCGGTAAGCTGCAATCACAACAGATAGCCACAGCATATTCCACTCAACTGGCCCAACTGCTTAATCAAAGCACTCCTCGTCCCGATAACATATCATGCAAACATATATAACATATCCATGCAAACAGCCGCAAAATTAATACTTGGATACCAAAGACCTCCACCAAGGAATCCATGGTATGACTAGGAGTGTCGTGCTGCTACAGAAGAGAAAAATGCGGCGAATAGGGCTACTTTACAGTAAGTAGCAACGCGTAGCGCACTAGAGAGGTAACGGGTGAAAAGGGGAGAGAAGAAACGTCTTTTCCGCAGGAAAAAGAGAGAGATGGAAAAGCGGGAGTGTGAACAAATCGAGATGTAGAGGAGACAGAATGGAGTCCGAAAATTCTACCAAAGATTGAAACATCAAACTGATGGCTTGGAACTGGCACATCATCCTGTAGAGACCAGCAAGGTAATCTGGTAACTGATACAGGTAGTGTGCTAAGGATATGGAAAGAGCATTTTTCTAAACTGTTGGTATCCAATAGTAGCGAAGTCGACGAAGATACCACAGATCCAATCCCAGAAGATGGTATTGAATGTATGCCACCCGGCCAAGATGAGGTAAAGACAGTAATAAACCGACTGAAAGATAATAAGGTAGCAGGAGCTGATGGCCTACCAGCCGAGCTGTTTAAAACCGGAGGCGACACGGAGATAAGGTGTATGCATCAGCTCCATCTGGCAGGAAGAATGCGTACCCCACGACTGGAACCTGAGCATCCTGTGTCCCGTCCATAAGAGAGGAGATAAGACTTTATGCTCCAACAATAGGATAGTGTCAGGGATATTGTGCGAACGACTAAAGCCCATGGTCAACGAAATAATTGGACCATACCAATGCGGCTTTAGGCCTGGCAAGTCCACCATTGACCAGATATTTACCCTGCGGCAAATCTTGGAGAAGACCCAATAGATGCAGATCGACACCTACCACCTTTTTGTCGATTATAAAGCAGCCTTCGACAGCCCGCTACGTTCTAAGGTATTGCAAGCCATGTCTGAATTTGGTATCCCCGCAAAGCTCATTCGGCTTAGTAAAATGACTCTAACTGACACAAGATCTTCAGTTAAAATATCAAAGAACCTCTCCGAAGAATTTTGTACCACAAGAGATTTCAGGCAAGGAGACAGCCTTTCGTGTGATCTTTTCAACATCCTGCTAGAAAAGGTTATACGAGAGGCAAACGTCAAAAGAAGTGGCACAATCTACACCAATAGCCCCATGTTACTTGCTTATGCTGATGATATAGACATCATGGGACGATCAGTAAAAGAAGTAACCGATACGTTTATGAAGGTCGAAGGAGAATCTGATAAAGTGGGTCTGGTAAACGGCGAGAAGACCAAGCTGATGATGACGAAGCTCAATGCGTCAGTTGAGATCGGTCCAACTGTTGAAGTTGGTTCCTATAATTTTGAGGTAGTAAAAGACTTCGTCTACCTCTGCACCGCCGTAAACACAACAAACAACATCAGTTGTAAAATAAAAAGAAGAATTGTATTGGCCAACAGATGCTACTTTGGCTTAAGTAAGCACTTCCAAAACAAAGCCACAACTCGTCAAACAAAAATAACGCTCTACAAAACACTGATATTACCCGTGTCTATGTATGGTTCCGAAGCCTGGGTACTTGCGAAAGCAGATAAGGCAGTGCTTGGCGTGTTTGAGAGAAAAATTCTTCGATGGAACTCTGGACCCATCTGCATTGACGGTGAATATCGACGTCGTATGAACCACGAGCTGTATCTGCTATACAACGACATCAATAAAGTTAAACGTATCGAGATGCAACGATTGCGTTGGCTAGACCATATAATAAGAATGAGCGATGATGAACCCGTTAAAAAGGCGTATAAATTAGAGCCACATGGCGGTGCACGCAGAATTGGCAGGCCAAAGAATAGATGGGGCAAACAAGTGCATGAAGAGATGACAAGGCGCGGTATCCCAAAAAGCGAAGCACTAAACAGAGAGAATTGGAGTTCTTTTCTTAGTTCGGTCTATGGAACAAATGTTCTGTAATGAGCCAGCTAAGTAAGTAAGTCAGTGGTCACAAAATTCTCCACCAAAAATTTTCAATATTGGTCCATGTTCTGGTATATTGCGCATTTAATGGACCTCCTTATTTTACATTTTTTTTCTATATTTTTGACGAACTACCTGTAATTTGGCATTTAAGTTTCCCAGTGGTCCCAAAACTTCTCAAACGAAAATTGTCAACATAGGTCAACTTTTTGCTATGGCCCCAATAAACGGTAGCACCGATTTCACGTTCCAAAAATTTTATCTACATTTTCGGGCAAAATTGGATGTACTTTGGCAGTTATGGTACCCAGTGGTTAAAAACATATCTATCAGAAATTGTTGGCATTGGCCCACGTTGTTGTACAGCCTTCATATAACGATGCAGCCCGTTTTTAGCTGACCGAATCAACCAAAATTATGAAAAATGGGTTCCCAGTGCTCTAGAAGATCTCAACATAAAACCCTGACAATTATTTATAGAATTTTCACTATCATGGTCAGAGATAGGTTGTAAAGCAGGGCTTCGGAGTCGGAGTCGGAGTCTGGAGTCTGGAGTCGTGAAAAAAAGCTCGACTCCGACTCCGGGCAAAATGTTTTTTTCTACATTTATCAAAAGAGTTTTTATTTTTTAAGATAGAGAGATTAACTTTATTAAAATTTTGACAAATCGTTTATTCATTTTATAGGAAATCTATGAGTAAACTTAACGTAAGCAAAGGATTTATTATATTTAGTAATGTTCCATGACAATAGAATTATAATTGCATCTTTCAATATGAATCGATTTCTTAATATACCATCACATTTATGACAAAACTTATATACACTCTGGAATACTAGTTTTAGATCTCACATATTTATACTTCACAATATAATGTGGAAAAAGTATTATAAGTTTATTTTGTCCACAATTAAGGGGTTATGGTCACTTATTGTGCACGAAAAATGAAATTTTTCATGAATTTAATCTACCAATTTTTTCCAAAAGATATTGTTTTCATCTGATTTATAATACCTTGAGCTACTTTCAGAATTTTTTTTTTTGTTGAAAAATATTGCACAGTTTTCTGACAAATGGCCACCTACGAAACACTGTTTTTACTAAAGCAGTTTGCGGTGACCACTGTAGCTCGAAAATGAATAAACCGATCAGCATATGTTTTTGTGGGATCATTAAGAACATAATAATCGTGTACTTAAGCGAAACGAATTAAAAAATATGCATTTAAGAAAAATGTGAACTGTAGAAGTCAGAATTTCGATTTTACCTAAAAAAGTTGAGAGTTTTTTCGCCATAAATCCGTCAAAATTTTTTTTAAAAAGTCTCTTGCTTAAGTTCAATCTTTTTATACGTATAATAATCCCAAAATGCTATTTTGAGAAAACCGTGTTTTAAACTTCGATGTTACATACAAATCACAATGAATTTTCTCTTTCTAACGCTCATATCTCAGCTAATTTTTATCCGTTCGACATATTTTATTCTACATGTACTTTAAAATGAGTCAGCAAAAAATTTTCGCTTTCGTAAAATCTGTAAGTAACAAATTACTGTTGGCATACCCATCTTCATATTTCGAAAAAATAAAACGAAAAAGATATGTGACGGTGACGTACAAAAAAAAAATTAATCAAACTCGTCAGTTCTACGTGTTATACCCTCAGCATTTATTCTATACACTTTCATACGGGCAAAATGTGCCTCATCGAAATAATGGTTTTAGACCCCAAGTATGTTTGGACCAAATGTGTTTCAGACAGTTTGGAGTCGATTCAGCAATGTCCGTCCGTCCGTCTGTCTGTCTGGCTGGAGCGCACGTTAACTCTCGAACGGATGAACCGATTCGGTTCAAATTTTGGCTTTCGTAATATTTTGCCCAAACTTAGTTTAAGTTCGAAGATGGGCTATATCGGTCCACTCCTTCCGGTACCTTCCCCACAAAAGTTCGAAAATGTTCGGAAAATTTGTGCGCACGATAACCCTTGAAGGGAGTAACCAATTTGGTCCATACTTTGCCCATCGTAAAGTGTGCACCAGACTTAGATAATGTTTCAATATGGACTCAATCGGCCCACTCCTTCGGGTACCTCCCACACAAAATTTGGGAAAAGTTCAGTTTAGGGCCATCTCTCGAATCGCAATGATTTTTGTTTTAGCAACTTGTATTCACCGCCCTCCATACGACGGTTCAAGTTTTATTAGGGGCATGTCCATACTTCCTGAGAATATCGCCTGAAAGGTGCAAAAAACGAGTATGACACCGTGTGAGGCGGTTGGAGCGCAAGATAACTCTAGAACGGATCTGCCGATTCGGTCCAAAATTTGGCGTTTGTAACATTTTGTGCAAAGATAGTTTATAGACGATAGACGTTTGAAGATAAGCCATATCGGTTCACTCCTTCAGGTACCTCCCCCACAAAAGTTCAAAAATGTTTGAAAATATTGTTTATACGGTAACTCTTGAAGGGAGTGGCCGAATTGGTCCATACTTTACGCATCCTAATATATCTACTAGATATAGATCAAGTTCAAATATGAACTATATTTGTCCACTCCATCCGGTACCTCCCACACAAAATTTCGGATAAGTTCACTTTAAGACCTGCTATCGAATCACTTTGATTTTTGTTGAAGCAACTTGCATTCGCTGCCTCAATTACGATCGTAAACGTTTTTTCAGGGGCAAGTCCATACTTCTTGAGCAAACATCCCGAAGGGTGTAAAAGCCCCCTATGGCACCATATGTAGTGGCTGGAAATCCACTTCCATAATGGTCAATGTAGATCCATTCCTTTTAGTATCTCTCCCGCAAAACTTTTGATCTCTAATCCTAATGAACATTTTTGTCGATTCAAATTCCCAATATTTTTAAAACCCCTAAATACATACGTTTTTTGGGAAAAATTATTTCAATATATACAGGTGATGGTATATCTCTGTCGGCAAAGCCGACTGACACTTTTTTACTTGTTTTTGTTTTAAATTGATAATCTGAGGGTATACTCGTACATATATTTCGGCAAAATCTACTGAAACTTTCTAAATTCTTTCTGCTGTTGTTGTTCTTTTTGATATAAGATACAGCAGATTCAATACGGAACATCAATTTTACATCGCATTGCATTACAAATTGTCTTAGAGAAAAGAACAGATAAGCATATAGGGTCCTAGTATAGGAAAATTTGAAAAATTTAGCAAATTTTACTAATTTTTAGTGGTATAGGAAATTACCCTCGGAGTCGACTCCGGAGTCGGAGTCGTGAAAAAAACTGGCCTGGAGTCGGAGTCGGAGTCGAAGGAAAAATGGCTCGACTCCGAAACCCTGTTGTAAAGATTTGCGTTTACAACTTACTTTTCCATAGGAATCTTTGTTTTCCTTTCTGTTGATAAATGATGGGCGTTTACCTAATTAGGGTCCTCCATCAATGATAAGATAATTTTTTTTAGTATTTCCCATTTCCCTCAATAATCTGACACAATCTGTATTGTACTCGTATCTGTTAATGCGTTTATTAATGTCAACATATACAATGGGGTCAAGGTAAGGAGGTGCAATTTTTTTTTGCACTAATTTTTGTAAAGAATTCTTCCAATATATTTTAGTAGTGTGATATATCAATCAAAAACTAAATCAATCTGTGTCACTTAAGTATGTATTTTGAAAATTATATTTATGTTATTAACCCATAAATATAATTTTCAAAATACATACTTAAGTAATGATAGTTAAATTTCTAATTACAACTTTAACGATAACATTACCATCCTGCTGCAATTAAATTTACACGATTGCACTTATCATTAATTGAGAATTTCAATATTGATTTCATGTGACTCCTTATTTCCTCATTTATTAAAAATTTCATTTAATACCCATTACATGAACAGTACTATTGTACACATGTTGGTTGGTTCTTGTAGTCTACCCTCTTATGATAGCTTATTACTGTTTCACTACGACTCAGAATCCAAATGAGTTTGAAATGCCACAACGCTGTGTAGTATCAAATATCCGTTTAAGCATTCTGACATAGAAACACTTTCATTACCATATCATAACGTCATTTATGAGCTATTTATTAGCGTATATCGTTATTCATTGAAATAATGAAAACTGTTATAAAATGTTGCAAAATAGAAACATTAAAAAAATTACATTTATTTAAGTTCAATATGTAACTTTTTAGATTTCCAATGGCAGTTTGGGTCAGATGAGTATTAGTTATTACATGTAAAGAAATTCAGCTTAATCTTAGCTTTTTTGTTTCAAATTTAAAACGAGAAGTTTTTTGATTGTAGGTAGGAGGGTAGCTGACACTGATTTCCTTTCGTAAAAGACAGAGATGACTATAGTTGCGGATATCGCCACATATTCTCTTCAATTCTCTATTTTTTTGAAACAAAATATTTGGAAAACCTTTTCGTTTTCTATCCACCTCAATGAATACCGAACCACGCACCACCGATTTGTACTTCGTTACGTCTGTTAGCCCAAAATAATGTCTGCCAAGGCACTTGTGTATCCTCTCAATATTTATGACAATCTAATAATGCTCCAATGCACCCACCACAACTAAAACGCGCAAAATGCACACAAAGTGTCGGCGTACAACCACGCTGCCATTCATGTTGCTTGCTGTACGTTGATGTACAAGGATATGTCTGACTGTGAACGGTGCCGTATAGTGCTGATGACAAGTGGCAGTTAGTGTAACAAAAAACACCACAAAACGGCATTTGATACGAAATTTGAATTACACTTGAACCCCAATATAAGAAATTTCTATGTCCATCGACATTTATTGGCTGGCTATAAAATTGAGCATTCTTCCTAAGGACATAAAGCATGGATCCATGGTGATAAAATAGGTAAACAGTTTTAATAGTTAATAATGCTGTAAAACCGACTTTAACCAGAAGAGCCATAAAACCTCAAAGTACGTCCAGCATATAAAAAAGGAGCCTGCGTATTTCCTGTAGGTGAAATGTCAAGTCAGCAGTATTAGGAAGTGCGGAACAGGTTTATGGCACATAGCTTTAAAATGATAAAATGTTGTATATGTTAGTTTTTATTATTTATTGCTTTAGCGCTTGTTAAGTGGCGCATAGTACTTACTTAGTTGGCCCTCTACAGGGCATTTGTCCTATAGGCGGAACTAAGAAATGATTAACATTCTTCTCTATGTGTTGCTTTATTTCTTCTATTTGGAATACCGCGTTTCTCGATCTAGTCTTCCACTTGTTTACTCCATCGAAGCCTTGACCACAGCTCGTGTTTCATACGACGTCGATATTCACATTCAACGTATATTGACCCGTAGATTTTTCTAAGAATTTTTCTCTCAAACACACCAAGCACTGCCTTTTCTGCTTCCGCGATTACCCACGATTCGGAACCCACAATACATCATGTTACTGTTATTTGTAAAGTGTTATTTTTATTTAACGAGATGCGGCTTTGTTCTTAAATGCGAACTTTAGGCAAATAGCACATTTTCTGTGTGGGCAATACTATTCTTCATATTATTTTCCAAGTGATGTTGTTTGTCATGTTTAAGACGGTGCGAAGGTAGACGAAGTCGTTAACTACCTCAACCTTATATAATTGTATAATTATAATCCAACTTCCACAATTGGCCCGAGTTTTTTGGACGCACTGCGCATCGGTGCCATCAACTTTGCTTTTCACCGTTTACTGCCGACCCACTTTAGAAGATTCTCCTTCGACCTTTTTAAAGGTATCGTCAGCGTAAGCAAGTAACAAGTGGCTATTGGCGAAAATTGTGCCATTTTTGACATCTGCATCAATTATAAACTTTTTCAGCAGAATGTTGAATAGGTCACATGAAATGATGTCTGAATGATATGTGAAATCCCTTTTGGTATTAAACTCTTCGGGGAGGTTCTTTCGTATTTAAACTGATGACCTAGCATCATTTAAAGTCGTCTTACAAAGCCGAATGAGATTTCCAGGGATACTAAGTTCAGACATGGCTTGCAATTATAATCGACAAAAATATGATAGGCGTCGATATCTTGGGTCTTCTCTAGAATTTGCCGCAGCGTAAATATCTGGTAAATGGTGGATTTGCCGGGTCTAAAGCCGCTTTTGTATGGCTCAATTATTTCGTTGACAATAGGCTAAAGTCATTCGCACAATATCCCTGACATTATCTTATAAGCAATACGGAGTAAACTTATGCCCCTGTAGTTTGAGCACACAGTCTTTTCTTTCTTTCATATGATGCTCAGATTACAATCGTCGTGTAAGCGTTCTTCCTGCCAGACGGTGCTAACAGGCAAACACCTCATCAGCGTGTGGCCTCCGGTTTTTAGCAGCACGACTGGTAGGCGATAGCCTCCTTCTGCCTTATTATTTTTCAGCCGGTTTATTGCTGCCTCATCTTGGCCGGTCGGTATACATACAATGGATTCTTCTAAGCGCTCATTAGTCCTCGTCTTCAGTGGGAGCATTAGCGCAAACAAAGCCGATTTAGAAGAATTTTGCTTTTATCCACATTGTAGTAAATCTTTAATTCACTGGGGTGAAGCTGGAGACCAGATGTTTTAACCTCCGACCAACTACAAATCTCCAACCAAAGTCATACGTTATGTCATGGCAGCTATAATACAGTGCGTCGCTTTAGGTGTTGTTGTGACGCCTTTCCCAAGCGTTAACTGCACCTTCGTTATAAAGAGTGAGAACATTCCAGGTGCAGATTCGCAGATCATGGTCCTCAAAACGTTTGCGGGGGTCGTCAACATTAGAGGGGTTTGTTTTTTCACAGTATGTTGCTTTGCAAGTGAACGCGCTTCACATGTTAGCTCACTGCCTTTGACAACTCCCCGGTTGACACCACTAGAGGTCAGTGTCTACTTGAGATGAAAGAGAGACCAAGATAAGTCCTAGACTTTGCCATGTTAAAGCCTTACAGGGCCGTTGCTTGGTAGCTTCCATTCCCTAAGTGGCGCATAGTACCGTCTAGTATTTCGGGCCCCTTGTGGGCTTGTATAACTATGTTGTCTGAATATTCATCCATCTTACTTACTTAGATAGCTTTTATATTCAACAGAACATCTTGTTCCATTAACCGAACTAAGAATAGATTTCAAAACGTACCGATCTTTTGCTTTAGTTCTCCAATTTTGGATGCCATGTTTTGTGATATCTTCTTCAACTTGGTCTTTCCATCGGAGTTTTGGCCTTCCCTTGGGGCGTATACCGTCGAGTGGCTCGTATTCAAATGCCTTTCTGGCGGGGCCATCTTTATCCATCCTGCTGACATGGCCAAGCCAACGCAATCGTTGTAGTTCGATACGTTTTACTATATAGATGTCGGTCGGCTGGTTCGGCTGGTATAATTCGTGGTTCATACGACGTCGGTATTCACCATCAAAGCATATTGGTCCATAAATCTTTCGAAGAATTTTTCTGTCAAACACACCAAGTTCTACTTCATCTGCTTTCGCAAATACCCATGCTTCAGATCCATACATACATAAGTACGGGTAGTATCAGTGTCTGGTAGAGTGTTTTCTTTGCCCAGAGGTGGTGCCGAGGCAGATAAAGTCATTTACAACCTTAAAATTGTAATTCTGAACAACAACAGTTGGTCCGAGTCTACTGGACATCCTGCGTGTTGATATCATACATTTTGTCTTGTCACCGTTGACAGCCAGACCCACTTTGGCAGACTCTTTTTCAATTTTCGCAAAGGTGGCTGGTACCGATCGACTTGATTATATCAATATCTTCTTCGTAGGCCAGTAACATTATATCCTTAATTTACATATATAGTGCTATTTGTATCTCTATCGGTATATACATTCGCTTCTCGTAAGTCCTTTTTCAATAGAATGTTAAATAGGTCACACGAAAGACTATCACCTTGTCTGAAACCTCGTTTTGTTTCAAAAGGTTCCGAGAGGTTATTTCCTACTGTAACAGCTGATCTTGCATTAGCCAATGTCATCCTGCGTAGTCGTATAAGTTTTGCAGGGATAACAAACTCAGACGTGGCTTGGAACACCTTGGATCGAATTGGTCTGTCGAAGGCTGCCTTATAGTCGACGAATAGGTGGTATGTGTCGTTCTGTCTTTCGTGGGTCTTCTCCAGTATTTGGCGCAGTGTGAAGATTTGATCAATCGTCGATTTACCAGGTCTAAAACCGCATTGGTATGACCATGGGCTTTAAACGTTCACACAGTATGCGATTGGTAGCAGACTTATGCCTCTGTAGTTTGTATACACCGTCCTGTCTCCTTTCTTGTGTACGGGACATAGGAGGCTGAGGTTCCAATTGTTGAGTATGCTTTCTACGGTGCCGTGACATAACTCCCAACGGACATAACTCCCAAAACGCACTCCCAAAATTTTTGGGAGCTATGTCCGACCCCCCCTTAGCGGACATAAGTCCCAATGGGAGTTATGACCGTTTTTAACATTTTAGGTAATTTTTATTTAAATACAATTTTTATTTCAAATGTATAAGAAAAAAATTTATAATTGATTTAAAATTTTTAAGAAAATTCAGTACAAAATTAGTAGTAGCCATCTCAAATCGAACTATATTCAAAATTTGTCTTCAATCCTATTTTAAACGAAAAATGCTGCCTTCAGGAAAATATAAAGTTTTTGTTAAAATTCGCAAATACTTTCTGAAAAAAAATCGTGCGATATGTTACAAAGATATTTTCACAGTTTAAGAAGATAAAAAGTTTTTGGAAAAATATTGAAATACTTTCTGAAAAACGAAAAGCGCTGCAGGCGAAAATATTATTGAAAAAAAATCGTGCGATTTTTTACAAAAATATATTCAAAATTTACGAAAATAAAAAGTTTTTGTAAAAATATTCAAATACTTTCTGAAAAACGAAAAGCACCGCAGGCGAAAATATTTTTGAAAACATCGCGCGATTTTTTACAAAAATATTTTCAAAATTTTAGAAGATAAAACGTTTTTATAAAAATATTCAAATACATTCTGAAAAACTAAAAGCGCCGGAGTCGAAAATATTTTTGAAAAAATCGCGCGATTTTTTACAAAAATATTTTCAGAATTTAAGAAGATAAAAAGTTTTTGTATGAAATATTCAAATACTTTCTGAAAAATGAAAAGCGCCGCAGCCGAAAATTTTTTTGAAAAAATCGCGCGATTTTTTACAAAAATATTTTCACAATTTTAGAAGATAAAAAGTTTTTATAAAAATATTCAAATACATTCTGAAAAACAAAAAGCGCCGCAGTCGAAAATATTTTTGAAAAAAACGCGCGATTTTTTACAAAAATATTTTCAGAATTTAAGAAGATAAAAAGTTTTTGTAAGAAATATTCAAATACTGTCTGAAAAACGAAAAGCGCCGCAGGCGAAAATATTTTTTAAAAAATCGTGCGATTTTTTACAAAAATATTTTCGCAATTTAAGAAAATAAAAAGTTTTTGTAAAAATATTCAAATACTTTCTGAAAAACGAAAAGCGATGCAGGAGATAATATTTTTGAAAAAGTCGCGCGATTTTTTACAAAAACATTTTCACAATTTAAGAAGATAAAAAGTTTTTGTAAAAGTATTCGTGATTTTTTACAAAAATATTTCAGAATTTAAGAAAATGAAATTTTTTTTTAAAGGTATTCAAAAATATTTTCTCAATTTAAGGAGATAAAAGGTCGAAAATATTTTTGAAAAAAAATCGCGCGATTTTTTACAAAAATATGTTCATAATTTAAGAAGATAAAAAGTTTTTGTACAAATATTCAAATACTTTCTGAAAAACGAAAATAGTTTTGAAAAAATAGCGCGATTTTCTTTACAAATATTTTTACAATTTAAAACTTCTCCTAACTGCTACTTACATAATTTCGGGCATAATTCCGTTTTTAAATAATTTTATGAATTCAGGAGGATTTTGTGGATACTTCGGTATTGGTTGGCACTTAGGCCTTCTCAAATGTATAATTCCGCTTACATACTAACTTCTACTCTAAAATTTAAAAGAATGTATAACTATAAATTTCAAAATTAAGAAAAGAAATAATTTATAAATTGAGAAAAAAATCGTTGGGAGTTAAGTCCGCGATTTTTTGGGTGTTATGTCCGCTTTGCCTTCACGGACATAACTCCCAACGAATTTTGGGAGTTATATCCGCAAAGCGCAGCGGACATAACGCCCAAAATCATTTTGGGAGTTATGTCCGGGCACCGCTTTCTACCTGCCAAATTTCGGTAATTAACTGATGCATACTCCTTATCAGCATTTCGCCACCCGTCTTGAACAGTTCGGCGGGCAGCCCATCAGCTCCTGCTGCTTTACTGTTTTTCAGCCGATTAATTGCTGTGATGACCTCACTTTGGCTAAGTGGAAGACATTCAACGTTGTCGTTTGCGATTTGAAGTGAGTGGGCTATTCTTTGTCACTGCGCTCCCACATTATCGGGATAAACACTGCCGTCTTCTAGAGTTGGGCAATATAGTTCCTGGAGCGGATCGATCTTTCTTGTTCCTTTTGCCAAAAGGAACTAGTTCCTTAATATATTTCCATAGTTCCAAATAGTTCCCAGAGCGATGTAGTTCAATGAATCGTTCTCTTTCATCGTTCTTTCTATTTCCTTCGTTCCAAATAGTTCCGAGACCGATATAGTTCAATGCATCTTTCTCGTTCCTCGTTCTTTTTATTTCCTTCATTTCAAATAGTTCCGAGAATGATGTAGTTTAACGAATCTTTTTTCTCTTTCTTTTTGTTTTCATCTTTTGGTGGATGAATTGACATAAAAATAAATAAATTGCAGCAATGTAACGAGGATATGATTTACGTTTATTTAACAGCGTGGCCGCATCTGAATGATGAAGGAACCGAACGTGAAAGATCGATGAAAGAAAATGAATTATATAAATGAAAGGAATTATATGCACGGCTGGAACTATATTAACTAAAGGAACTATATAAATGAAAGAGCCGGATATAGTGCCAATAGTTTATTGTCCGGAATAGTTCCTTGGAACTATTTCGTTCCGAAACTACACAAGTCTACCGTCTTTCAGCATGTGAGTCAGTTGAGCGAAATAAGCTTGTGCTATCTGTTGTTTTGCAGCTTCTCGACAACATTAATACGAGTGCGTACATTTGCTGCTAGAAGGAAATGGACTGGACGAGTGTCTTCCGTCTATCACAACATGATCAATCTGTTGTTTTCCCATCTGGGGATATTCACGTGGCCTTGTGTATGTCGAGGTGTTGGAATCTGGTACTGCTCACTACCATGTTTTTTACCGCTGCAAAATCGATCAGCCTCATTCCGTTGCCGGATGTTACGTCATGAATGCTGAACTTTCCGATAGTGGGACCAAAGATATTTTCTCTCCCAATTTTAGCATTAAAATCTCCTAGAACAATCTTAATGTAATGGCCAGGGCAGCGGTCATATGCTCTCTTTAGCCGCTCGTAGAATATATCATTGGTCTGTTCATCTTTCTCTTCGGTCGGGGCATGGGCGCAGATGAGGCTGATGTTCAAAAACTTTGCTTTATCCATCACTCATCCATCACAACTACGAATATAAGAAAATTATTGTTTGACACCGCCCATAATATTTATAGATATGTAGATTCCTAAAATGAGTACTTATGAAGAATCCGGCATTGAAACTCCAAAGCTCTTTTAATAGCTTCGCAATTTTGTTTGGTAAACCCTTTTGAAAATAAACCTCCAAGATTTTTAATGATTTATATTGTTGAAAGCTCTTTGTTAATTTGTTCAGTAATTAGTAGCATCTACGCAATATAATGAATATAAGAATATTTGACCAAAACCCGGCTTATTGCCTTTGAAGTGCGGATTCGGTTATGTTCGAACATCGGGTGTTTGTAATCAGTTAGAAAATTTTGAAGGACATAAAAAGCAACATAAGTCCTTCCATTTCTTCTATTCTAGATCTACCATTACCCTACCTTAATCTAAACATTTCGGGTATTTGTCGCCTACCGTCCTAATCTTTAGCCAGATATGTTTTTACGGATTTGCAGCTTCAATTTTATAATGGTGTGGATTTGGATTTTCATATTAACCCACCTAAAGCAACTTGCCGTTTAAACGCCACCAAAAATGGTTGGAAATTTTACGAAAAACTCGGACATTTTCGAAATTTTTTGTGGCCTTTTTTGCATTTGTTATAGTATTGTCTGTTATCTATCATTCCATGCTTATAAAGATTTATTTGGTCTATGCATTTCCACGCAATTTCAGCCCGATATTGAGCCCACAACCTTCAAAATACCGAAAATCGGGAGGTACTATTATGTTGGGGCTATACCAAAACCATGACCGATATTGTCCATTTTCAATACCAAACATCCTAGGAGTAATATAATAATGTTTAAAATATATTTCGGATTATTTGGTAACATAAGAAAAACAGAATTAAAATGTGAAGACCACAACTCTCGATTTCAAGCAAAAATCCATTTAGAACGCTCAACAACGCCCCTCATTTCTTCACAATCTAACCCAAATAACAAACCTTTATTTGTTATGAGTTTTGTTACTCGATTAGAACCTGAAATACCAATTTACATACAAAATCCATTATCACAAGTAAATTTTATCAATAAAATTCTAAACGCTTTCAATTTCAAGCTAATCATTGAAAATTATAAATAAAATTTCGAACAGTGTCAAATTTTACATTTTATGACCCTTCTTATTCTTAAAATAAGCATATCGAATTGTTGTATCTTTCTTTTGCTGTCATTGTTTTATGAATATAATATTTATCTAGTTTCCATTGATTTTTTATGAATGTTCTGAATTTCCTTGAGTTGTTTTTTTCTCTTCGACGAATTCAATGACAATCTCAGTTTTAAAATATTGTCTGTTAACACTTTAAGATAATCCATGTGACATTTTCCCATACACAGAGATGAGGATGTTGTGCATGCGCAGCATATTTAGCCGATGGATGAGTGTGTGGAAAGTACTTAAAAGTACTCACATGTTGCAGTTAAAAGTGAATGTAAGAATTTTTGTGTATTTATGTATACATGTGTGTATGTATATCGCACACTTAAAAGGGCGTTTTAAGATTGTCAATTAACTGTGGCTTCATATCCTTTTACTTTGTTATTGCTTGAGATTTAATTTTGTTGTTCGTGTGATAATATTTTTTGAAGTAAGTGACAGTATTTTTGTGTGTTGTTGTCGTGATTCCCTTTCGTTGATTTTTTCCATTTTTTGGTATTGTGTACATATGTTTTCTTTTTATTAATTCGTAGAAATTCTTTTCCCACACTTTAGATTTAGGGTTTTGGTTATTTGCTTCGTTGAGATAAACATATGTTAATTATTTATAGAATTAATAAAATGTTAAGTGGCAACAACATCGAAAAAGGGAATGGTAAACAAATATGTATGTACGATACAAACATGTGCATCAGCTATAAAAGAAGAAGAAGAAAAAAAGTTAAACATGTTTTATATGACTGAGTTTTCCGCTAACAAAATCATTTAATTTACATAAGCATATCACTTTTTGAATAATGAATTGCATATGAGGCGTTCAGAGCACACTTCGACTAACTCCATAAAACAAAAAGTTGAGAAAAGCAATGATGAAATGTATATTGTTTTTTAAAATTCCCCTGATTATATGGATTCAAATATATAATGTAGAATGCATAATAGCAGGTATAGCTTTCATCTAACGGTATATAAAATAAAATAAAAACAATAGTCAACAAACAATCGTTAGTAATGTTGTGGTAATGGTGGAGTTAATCGAAGTGTGCACTGAAAAAAGTAATAAAGTTAGGTCTTGAATTTTTTTATTAACGAAAAACTTAGTTTTTTACACATATATAACAGGTTTTACATAAAAATTAATGTTGCCAGTTCAGTTATAAAACAATATTTGTAATTAATTCATGTTAGCTTTATGTTAGCGTCATTCCTCATTCTTCATGGCTAGGTTTACGACGTTTCCGACGTACGTAATATACGTCAAAAATGTATGTTATATACGTCATAATAAGGCCATCTATGGTTTCAACAAAAGCCGAAAGGACATTGCAAGTAAAAATGTACACGTTGCGAGCAGAGCTACATATGAATGTGGAGTTAATCGAAGTGTGCACTGAAAAAAGTTGCATATTATTCAGTGGTCAATAAAAACTTGTTATTTAAAGGTGCTCATCTTTATTATTCAGAAAAGATATTATAATCATAAATAGATATGGCGATATCAAAGGCTTTGACACTAAAATCTCAAAATTTTCAAAAAGTGGAGTTAGTCGAAGTGTGCACTGAGCGCCTCATATATCGTTATACCTCGTCTAAATATAAATACCGGTATACAAAAAGTTGGGTCTAGGAGCAAAAACTCGGGTGGTTCTTTTGGGCAAAACAAATGCATAAAACTTAACGTTGTAATGTAGGGTAAAGAAATTGTCTTTACCATAAATTATTCGTTAGATCTTAATTAAAGCGTATGCTTGTGCAAAGGATTAAAGCATATGGCCAATAAATAAAGTACTATTAATGTGGTTTTAGTCTCCTATCTTGCTGTAAATTCTGGAGTAGACTATATGGTTTTTTCGATAATCCGATAGGTTAAAAGTGTTCCAAGCCATGACTTAATTTGGTTCTCTACAAACCTCATTCGTCCTTGTACGTGGTCTTGTTAAAATTGGAAGAAATAAGCTATCTGAACCGTCGTTTACTACCAAAAAAACACAAATTTTACTTGCTCATGTAGACGACACTGGCATCGTGAAAACATGAAAAGAGGTTCCCAACTTTGTTAAAAAAAATAACATCGAATATTTTAATTGAATGGGAAATTTGTATTATCAGTTGAATGAATATTCTTTGGCATTTATTTTTTTAAGTTTACGTCTACCAAATGTTGGCCGCGTCTACATCTTACACGGTCTGTCCGTAGAGTCCAATTTTCGATGAATCATTCGAACATTTCGACTGGTAACTGACGAATGACACGCGTGATGTTTGGCCCAATCCCTGAATCGAAGGGGGATTGTCGACATACACTTTTGACTTTACATATCCACGATCTTGGTAGTCAATCGACCGTCCCAAAAACTGCTCATCAAAGTGTTCTCTTATAAATTCATTTATTGATGCCATGTGGGGAAGTATCGTCGTCTTGTTGAAACCAAAATATCGCCGAGATCACGAGCTAAATTTTCAGGCATCAAATATTATGTCGCCATTGAAGGTTACGTTATCACCGACATACTTTTTTAAGAAATATGGGCGGATGATTCTTCCAGCGTACAAACCACTCCACAGTGGATCCAGTCATTGGCTAAAAATAAAAATAAAAAACAAGTAAAAAAGTATCAGTCAGCTTTGCCGACAGAGATATACCCTCAGCCTGTGTATATGGAAACAATTTTTTACACCCTTTGGGCTGTTTTCTAAAGAAGTATGGACTTGCCCCTGAAAAAAACTTTTACCGTCGTAATTGAGGCAGCGAATGCAAGTTGCTTCAACAAAAATAAAAGTGATTCGAGAGCAGGTCTAAAAGTGAACTTATCCGAAATTTTGTGTGGGAGGTACCGGATGGAGTAGACAAATATAGACCATATTTGAACCTGATCTATATCAGGAAGATATATTAGGATGTGTAAAGTATGGACCAATTCGGCCACTCCCTTCAAGAGTTATCGTACGAGCAATTTTCCCAACTTTTTTGAACTTTTGTGGGGGAGGTACCTGAAGGAGTGAACCGATATGGCTTATCTTCGAACTTAAACTATGTTTGGACAAAATATTACTACGTATTAGTACTCGTAAAGCTAAATGTTGGACCGAATCGGCAGATCCGTTCGAGAGTTATCTTGCGCTCCAACCACCTCACACGGTGTCATAGCTGTGTTTTGCAACTTTAATGCTATTTTCTCAGGAAGTATGGACTTGCCCCTAATGAAACATGTACCGTCGTATTGGGGGCAGTGAATACAAGTTGCTAAAACAAAAATCAAAGCGATTCGAGGGATGGCCCTAAAATGAACTTTTCCGAAATTTTGTATGGGAGGTACCCGAAGGAATGGACCGATTGAGTCCTTATTGAAACCTTATCTAAGTCTGGTACACATTTCAGGATGTGCAAAGTATGGACCAAATCGGTTACTCCCTTCAAGAGTTATCGTGCGCACAAATTTTCCGAACATTTTCGATCTTTTGTGTGGGAGGTACCGGAAGGAGTGGACCGATATAACCCATCTTCGAACCTAAACTAAGTTTGGGCAAAATATTACGAAACCCAAAATTTGAACCGCATCAGTTCATCCGTTCGAGAGTTATCGTGCGCTCCAGCCAGACAGACGGACGGACATTGCTCAATCGACTCCTTATACTTGGGGTTTAAAACCATTATTTCGATGAGGCACATTTTGCCCGTATGAAAGTGTATATACCCTCGTTAGCATAAATGCTGAGGGTATAATTAATGTCAAATTTTTGGTAAAACATCTGGCAAATCTGAAAGCTATGACATGGACCTTTTTAAAAATATATTATATATTGTCAAAGTTTACATCATTTCTCGAATGTTTTGATACTTTTTTCAACATTTTTCAAACATTAGCTTTAAAATACAGTTGGACCTCGATTATCCGTAATGGTCGGGACCGGAGGCATGAGGGATATTCGATTTTTCCGGATAATGCAGTGACGCATATATTTTTAATCAAAAAATATGCATTCCTGGCAATATTTATTAAAAAGAGCAATTTTGAAGTTAATGTAAAGTTTAAAATAACACTGTGCAACACTGGAAATGCAAACAACTTCTAATGGGCATTTTCTGAAAGTACATATTGAGACTACAAAAACCTTAATTAGGTTTTGTGTTCTTAGATCGGGTTTAGATTTTATGGCCTCATCTAAACCGGCCTAAAATGAGCCTTTTTTCCAGTGATCGGACCTTTATCTCCAAAACTAATAAGAATTTTGCTTTGCAGTCTTCAGCAATATTGTAGCCCTAAAGTAGTAGAACTTATGTGTCAAACAGATGAACTAGGAAAACCTGCATCTAGCGCACCAAACTCGTTAAAATATAGAAAATATAGAAATTCTGGTCAGTAACAACCAAACTGTTGGGAGTTGAAACAAGTAACCATTCTAAAAATTGTCCAAATAATGTGACCGTCAATTCTTCAGAACATTCTGTAACTCTAAAATGGTTATTTCACGTTGTTTAAGGGGTATTTCATAACATACCTCTTACAAAACTTATTTCAAACAATGTTCACACAGGCTTTTTAGTCTCATGTTGGGAATTTCAATGAATTATTGAAATATTTACCAAATTGTTGTTGAAAAATTTGCTATAAACAAGTCGATAGAGGCATTTTACAACAATAAAATGTTCTGAAGAGTTGTGCATTACATTCCAGAGAATATTTTCCCAAAAGGTAACATTAAGAAGAATTTAACATTTTGGGAGATACGCTGCGAAATATACACAAATTATAGAATTTTTAGATATATTATAAAATTTGAGGCAATGAATGCAGTTTTTCGAGTTCACTATTACAAATATTTTCTTCATGTTCTTATCTACAAGTTTGCTGCAGATGTCAAAACAAGATTCGTATTGGTTTCAGAGAGGACAGAAGTTGTTTGCACGCGATTGGCTCAAAAATGTTGCACAGTGTAATACATTTGCACATTGTTTTTGTCACTGCCATTTTGTCGAATAAATTATAATCCCGAATCATAAAGATTTTCAAAATTAATTGGTGTCAAATGAACAAAAAATTATGTATTTTCCTTTCCCGGATAATGGAGGTTTGCGGATAATCGATTCCCGGCTTATTTGACATCACTTATTAACTTTTGTACCAATAACTAAAATTAAATTAAATATGTATAAAAAAATTTAAAAAAAGGCAAATTTGTTTATAAGACGAATTCTTGTGAAATTTGTACGCCATAAAATTTTACTCTAGGTCCTAGAATACATCGAAACTTCTGAATATAATTTTGTTTTTAAAATATTAATTTTAAGAATTTACAAAATGTCTAAAAATTGCCGAAGCCTCTCCACCTTTGAATTTAGGTACAAAATACATAATATTACTAAAATAAAATGCTAAACTTCATAATATTCGATTTTTACTTCACATAATAATATTGTATACCTGTGGCATAAATAATTTAGGTTAAACCTGACAAATTTCTCACATTAAGCCACCACGCCTCTACCATGGCCTAGGCGCCGTACCCCCTACATACATATTTCATAATATGAATATAGTAACATTTGTTAGAATTTCTATTCTTCAGTAGGCAACTACTACTTAATTGTATAAAATATATTTTTAATATCACCAAAGGTAAACAAAATATCACAAAATATACCTACCATGAATATTTTTCGCAATATGTACTCTAAAAACACAAAACCGCGTGCATCTGCAATCATATCTTTGACACAAATGCGCACTTTTGGGATATGATAGATCTTCGTTAAGCTCACAATTTTCCTTTTAACAACTTTTTTCTAGCACTTGCAGTTTTAAAGAAAATTGGCGATGGCGAAGGCGCCCCAGTACACTATGGTTTCAATCAAGAATTTTTTGGCCAAAACTATTTTTTTTAATTTTTTTCGCGAATTATAATAAAAGCACTTCAATCAAACCAAAAATAATAAATTGTTGTTAATACTGATAGATGCCGTTAGGTGGTGCAATGTCAAACTTGGCACTTTTTTTGTATAAATATAAAAAAGATTTTGTGTTGTAAAATACATATACTCTTTTTGTTGTGTTGTCTCCTTGCAAATTTGTGAAATTAGCGTACCAAATATGACCTCGGCCAAATCAATTTTGGAAGCTAGCAGGGGGTCTGTACTACCAAATTCAGTAGTAATTTCTTGTCACTTTTTTTTTTTAAAAAAAAGGCGCTTTAGTATATTTCGTTGGGAGAATTTTTTTATAAATACCTGTTATGACTGTATGTAGGATCCAATTGAAATTGATCGGTCATAGCTACATTTTTCAGGATTTTTCCTTAAAATTCATATTTAGAGGTTTGGGAGTGCAGAAAACAAGTCTGCACACTTTTTTAAATATGTCCAACTTTTGCCATAGACTCCATATAACGAGACTAACCGATTTAAGATATATTGGAAGTTTTAGCGATATTGTATAACCGATTCGGCTGAAATTTGGTACTTCGACTTCTTGGAAGATAAGAATCCTTTTTACTGAAAATTGTTTACATATGTCAATGTTTTGTTTTAGATGCCATACAACGCACCACCCTGTTCAATTTTGGCAGTTTTTCGTAATTTTGGGCGAAAACACGTAATAATCACAATTTTTACACATATTTTTTTCCTTTATTACTCCTCTTGGGAGCATAGGGCTTCTACAAGATGTTTCCACTTATTTCTATCATTACAATATGTTTTTAATTCATCAAAGGATATATTAAGTTTCTTGATGTCTGTGAGGATTGTTCGTCGCCATGTTGTTATCGGCCTGCCACTCCTTCTACTGCTTTGGGGGTTCCATTCAAGCGCTTCTCTGCATATACTTTGTGGCGGTCTGCGTAGAGTGTGTCCGATACATGACCACTTCTTCTTCATAATTTGTATATTTATTGGCGTCTCATTTGTTTTCCTCCATAGATCAGCGTTGGAGATTGTATTTGGACAAAATATTCTGCATATGCTTCGTAAAAATTTGTTGAACTGGGTTTGAATTTTTTGATTAATTGCATTAGTTGTTAGCCACGTTTCACTTCCGTATAATAGCGTCGGTTTGACGCATGCATTGAAAATATGCAGTTTAGTTTGAAGGGATATCTGTGTTGAACGCCATATATAGTTTAATCTACCAAAGACTGAGTGAGCTTTCCCTTACTTGTATTGGACGTCGTCATATATGCCGCCATTGTCCGACATTATACACCCCAGATAGCAAAAGGAGGTCACCCATTAAATTTCTCCTTGTCCGTTTATAAAAAATTTATTGGTATTGTTGTGGTTGATGTGCATGGCTTACGTTTTTTTTAAGTTGACTGTTAAACCGGTCTTTGCAGACAACTTCACTATCTCGTCCAGTTTAGATCGCATATCACTGTGTCTATGAGACATAAGACATATGTCATCGGCGAAATCAAGATCTTCGAGGTGGTTTTGAAGATTCCAAACTATCCCCCTTTTCTTTTTACTTACTTCACCCATTATGTTGTCTAGTATTACGGCGAAGAGTAGAGGTGATAATGGACAGCCTTGTTTCACTCCAGCGTTAGTGGAAAAGGTTTCGCTGTACGTTGTCCCATTTCGAACCCTCGTGGCTCCCTCGTACATTGCTTTTATTAAGATGACAATTTTAGGGGGTACTCCTTTGGCTTCCAGTGCTGTCCATATTACGCTTCGACGGATGTAGTCAAATGCCTTCTGGAAATCAATAAATACCAGGTAGAGTGGAGAGCGCCCTTCGATTGACTGGTCTATGACAATTCGACTCCAACTCCGGGTCGACTCCGAGAGTGTATTCCTATATCACTAAAAATGAATAAAATGTGCACAAATGTTTAACATTTTCCTATATTTAACCTATATAGGCTAATGTGTTAGTTTTTCCTTACATATTCATTAGAAAGGGCATTCGTTCGAATACATTCGAACATATCAATACTGTTTCTCCGAATCCTACATTGAAAAATAGCAAAGTAAGAAAGTTTTTGTCTGTTTTGGATAATTTTATTGAAATATTTGAGATATATGATGTACACCACTCACCACGTAGGCAGATGGATGTTTTCTGGAACTGAAAAATTAGCAAACGATGAGATTTCGTGCATGAAAATATTCTACAAAAATGTTGCTAAGAAAATTGTATGTAGGGTCGTTCCACTAGGACAAGAAATCGATATTGTCATGTTTTCAGTGTCCTTTATCACTTTTACCCGATCCTTTTTCGTGAAAACTCTATGATTATGTATTTCATTGAATTTCGTATATGCTGTTGATTGTGTAGAAAACTCGGATACATATGAACTATATCTGTTCCTGGCGGACAGACCCGGTTATTTGAATGTCTACATCTAAAGCCCACATTGAGTACATTATGAATCCTAGAAGAAAGATTCGCTGTTTGTCAGACTTCTGAGTTACAGCGGGATGAAACTGTCGTTAACCAACAACGAATTTATGATGCCTAATTCAGAAGCGTGACCATCCGAATTTGATATATAGTTAATAGATTATGCGAAATTTACCGAAATACATAAATATACGTTTTTTATACCCTCCACCATAGCATGGAGGGTATATTAAGTTTGTTTTTCCGTTTGTAACGCATTGAAATACTCATTTGCGACCCTATAAAGTATATATATTCTTGATCAGGGTAAAATTCTGAGTCGATCGGTGCACGTCCGTCCGTCCGTCCGTCCGTCTGTGGTAATCTTTCTAGCATCTACAAAAATGGAGATAGGACGCTGAAATTTTGGGAAAGTGCGTATTTTGTTTGCAGGCACGTCAAGTTCGATGATGGGCTATATCAGTCCACGTTTTGGTATAGCCCCCATATAACGGTACCCCCCGATTTACGGTATTTTGACGTTTTTAACTACATTTTCAGACCGATGTAGCTATAATTTGACATTTAGGGTTCCTAAGTGTCAATAAACTTATATAACAAAATTTGTGGACATAGGTCCACGTTTTGGTATAGCCCCCATATAACGGTACCCCCCGATTTACGGCATTTTGACGTTTTTAGCTACATTTTCAGACCGATGTAGCTATAATTTGACATTTAGAGTTCTTAAGTGTCAATAAACTTATATAACAAAAGTTGTGGACATAGGTCCACGTTTTGGTATAGCCCCCATATAACGGTACCGCCCGATTTCAGGTATTTTGACGATTTAAGTCGCATTTCTAGACCGAATTAGCTATAATTTGACATTTAGGGTTCTAAAGAGTCGATAAACTTATATAACAAAAGTTGTGGACATAGGTCCACGTTTTGGTATAGCCCCCATATAACGGTACCGCCCGATTTCAGGTATTTTGACGATTTAAGTCGCATTTCTAGACCGAATTAGCTATAATTTGATATTTAGGGTTATTAGTGACCAAAAAACTTATATTCGAAAAAAATTATGAACATAGGTACATGTTTTGGTATAGCCCCATATAACGGTACCTCCTGATTTTCGGTATTTTGAGATTTTTACCTACAAGTTTTAACCGAATTAGCTGTAATTTGAAAATTTGACATTTGAAGTTCTTAGTGGTCACCACACCTCTAAACCAAAATTGTCTGAAGTGTTGGGAAAATGCGTCTTTTGTTTGCAGGCAGGTCAAGTTCGATGATGGGCTATATCGGTTCACGTTTTGGTATAGCCCCCATATAACGGTACCCCCGATTTACGACATTTTGACGTTTTTAGCTATATTTTCAGACCGATGTAGCTATAATTTGACATTTAGGATTCTTAAATGTCAGTAAACTTATATAATAAAAGTTGTGGACATAGGTCCACGTTTTGGTATAGCCCCCATATAACGATACCCCCGATTTATGGCATTTTGACGTTTTTAATAAATAAACTTATATAACTAGTGGACATAGGTCCATGTTTTGGAATAGCCCCCATATAACGTTACCGCACGATTTCAGGTATTTTGACGTTTAAATTCACATTTCTAGACCGAATTAGCTATAATTTGATATTTAGGGTTCTTAGTGACCAAAAAACTTATATTCGAAATAATTATGAACGTAGGTCCATGTTTTGGTATAGCCCCATATAACGGTACCTCGGTATAACGGATTTTGGTATCCCCATATAACGGATTTTCGGTATTTTGAGAATTTTACTTACAAGTTTTAACCGAATTATCTGTAATTTGAACATTTAACATTTGAAATTCTTAGTGGTCACCACACCTCTCCACCAAAAATTGTCAAGAAAGGTCGATGTATTGATAAAGCTCCCATATAAAAGTACCTCCCGATTTTCAGTAATTTGATGATTTTAACTACAATATTAACCGAACTAGCAGTAATTTGACATTTGAAGTTCTTAGTGGTCACAACACCTCTCCATAAAAAATTGTCAACATAGGTCCATCTTCGGATATAGCTCCCATATAACGGTACCTCCCAATTTTCAGTAATTGGCAATTTTAGCTAAAATTTTTTAACCGAACTAACTGTAATTTGACTGTTGTAGTGGTCACCACACATCTGCATCAACAATTTTCAACATAGCCCTAATATAACGATACTTCCCGATTTTCGGTACTTTGAGGATTTTACTTAAAATGTTTAACCGAACGTAGATCCATGTTTTGGTATAGCCTCAAAACAAACCTCCCGATTTTCCGTACCTTAGCTTTATTTTTTGGACGAACTTTCTGTAATTTGAAATTTAAAAGCCAACAAAAATTGTTCATTTAAATTCGTATTTTCGTATAGCCCACATACCTCCGAACTAGCTGTTAATGACATTTGAAGTTCCCACGTTATGTACCGATTTTCGGTATTTTGAGGACTCTAGCTACAATTTTTAACCGAATTAGGAGTTATTTTCCATTAAAGGCTCCCATCAAAAACTGTCAACATAGGCCCATGTTTTATTATAACCCCTATATAACGGTACCACCCAATTTCTAGCCCACCAAAAATTGTCAACATACATAGTTAGATATAGGCTCCATAAAAAAGGGCCTACCGAATGAAACATTTTATGTACATTATCTGACATTGTAACGTACCCACTTAAAGTTGGGGACAGGAATGAAAAGTAATTATTCAATATTAGTTCAGAATATTTTATGGTGGAGGGTATGAAAAGTTCGGCCCGGCCGAACATAACGCTGTTTTACTTGTTTTTTTTTTAGAAAGTAGCGGGTAAAACTGATAAATTTCAATGAAAACGTGACATTATCGATTTCATGGATATGGGAAACCTACATATAATTTTGGTGGACATTTTTTGCAGAACATTTCATTTTGTTTTACTTTTTGAGTTCAAGATCAAAAACGATATGAAAGGAACTGAGCTGAAACATGTCAGCTGAATCTGAAAACTTGTCATCTAAAAATTATGAAACAGTATCTCCAAAAAGTGATATAAAGCTATTTTCTCACTGATTGATGATGGTCAGTCAGAAAAATCACTATGTCATAACTCAGAAATTTCAGCTATGGGATTCTTTGGGGTTCTCAATTGGGACTTTCATGCCCAAAAGGAATTTTCCTCCCCCAGATCTTAACTTCCATTTTGTGTCACAGGGTATTCAGTAAGATCTCCCATAGAGACCACAATGTCTTTAATAGAAGACAAGGATGACTCTCATAAAAAACAAGATGAGAATACCAATAGACCTTTGTGAGAAGAGCAGTAAGACTTCTGACGAAAGAGGTTAAAGGTCCAATCATAATTTGATTGTCCTAGAACTTTACTTTTGTTTGCAAAAATGGAAGGAATCAATTGGATCAACAAAATAGGGATGAATAGACTACACTTCAGAGCAAATATCCTGTGAATTGTCCTTTAACTTAGTATAATATATAATTTGCATAAACATTTTCTTATGCCTTTCTTTAAAAAAAAATAATGATTTTTAAAAAATGTTCTTGTTCCAAATTTAATGTTATATTTCTATAACGTGGAAAAAATTTTGTCCGGAGTCGGAGTTATTTTTTTTGACTCAGACTCCAGCAAAATTGCTCGACTCCGACTCGTAGACTCCGAAACCCTGGTGTTAGCTTGGTCTACGCAACTGCGATGGGGACGGAACCCAGCTTGTTCGTCGCGTAGAGTTCTTTCTATTTCCTGGAGCCTTGTGTTAATTATGACTGCAACTATTTTGTATATTGTATTAAGTAATGTTATTCCTCTCCAGTTATTGCAGTCAGTTAGGTTGCCATTTTTTGGCAATTTTATAATAACCTCCGTTTTCCAACTTTCTGGGAGTTGTTCCTGTTGCCATGTTTCCACTATGAATTTGAAAAGGATTTCAGCTGACAACTAGTGGGTCGACTTGGAGAATTTCGGATGGTATGCCATCGTCTCCGGGTGCTTTATTTCGTTTCATGGCTTTTATTGTTGTTGCGATTTCGTCAACACAGGGCGGATCGATGTTTATAGCTTCTGTCGCCGATGGTGATTGATATGTATTACCAGTTGCGACTTCGCTTTCCTCATTTGGATTTATGTTGCTGGTTGTTTCGAAATGTTCCTTCCAACGCTGGGTTTATTTATTTATTGAGTCTATGGAAATATATCCTTACAGACTAACGTACATACATAATAATAAAAGAAAACTTAGCAGTTATAAAAATTTTGATAAATTAATCCATAGGCAGATTTAGTTGCACTTTGGAGACATTATGAAATGGCCGAACTTTAACATCCGAAGGCCAAATTGTAGGATTTAAAACTTCATCGTAGTTTTCTATATTTACTCCTAATTTAAAATTTACACTTTTCAGCTTATCAACGTTAACCCCTTTTTTAACCAACTTAAAGCAAATTAAGAGTTCATGGGCAATATTAGAATGTCTAGCCACATAAGAAATTATATCATCAGCTGCAACAGTGGATTTAAATGATGATAAGTGTATCCACTTTTTATGCACAACAACATCCAATTCATTATTAGAGTTCTGACCAAAAACAACTTTATTTCGTTTGACATTTTTTCTGACATTAACCCAATCAGAAGTGTTTGTTGGGTTAGATAAAGCAGTATGACAAGAGATTTTTGTTGTTAAATCACCTTGCTCAGAATTTGTTTCAGCATTATCGTTCTCCACATTATTATTAGACAACAGAGAACGCGCATTATTTGAATTATCACCAACAACAAGGGAAGTAGAAGAAGCATTCGACGGTGGCAACTGAGCAGCATTTCGGCGTGGTTTCGCCTTTTTAGCAACATCAACTTTCGACGAAGAGCGGGAAGTAGCAGCATTGACAGCAGTCACATCACGGTACGAAGATACATCAGATAAATGAGCATTAGTTGAGAGACACAAATCAGCAGTGGCGGCACCAAAACCGGTTTTGAGATTGGCAATGGTTTTCTCATTGCCTACTTTCTCATTATCAGTTTTATTTATAATTTCTTTCAGCATATTTTTTAGCTCTTTGACTTCAAAAGAGAGCATGGATACCGATGAAACCAACTCCCGCGAAATGGTAATGCATTCATTGCAGTTATAAAATATATTTTTTGTTTTCTTCACAACATCAAATATATTTACATTATCAACTTCAGTGCAGATATAATGAAAGCGACATCCACAAATATTGCATCTAAAAAATTTTTCACCATTTAATGGTTTATAGCACTTAATACATAACGATTTAGGTGGCAACGAAGTCATTGCAAATTAGCACGTCCGCTTACATTAAAGGTTGCTGAGAGACTGTTTGTTGTTCAGTTGATGTCAGAAGTTGTCCATTGACATCCATAATATGTTTGTTTTGATTAAAGTTTTGTTTTCCAAGTCTTATTATAAATAATAATATTATAAATAATAATCAATTTTCCAAGTCTTATTATAAATAATAATATTATAAATAATAATCAATTGCAAAACAAAATTGACGTTGAAATAATTTTGACCAGAAAATTTGGATTTGAGACCATAGTGCAGTGGCGAAGCCACCCGTTGTCTTCGGTAAGGGCATGGATCTCAACCGAACTCTTATTGTTGTTCTGGCACCTTTTCCAATCCATCGTATTTTCTGTATGATAGTTCCACTTTCTCTATAAAGAGTCCGAACATGTGCATATTCTCAGACTCTTGCGGGAGTCGTCGACTTGGTGGGGTTTGGTTTTTTTAGTTTCTTTCGTATTATTGTAGTTTTTAGGGGTTGGTTACTGACGCTAACCCAAGTTCTTATGAGTGAACGCACCTGTCATCTCATTACCTTTAATGGTTGACACCACGTGGAGATCAGTGCCTACTTTAGATGAAACAATGGCCAAACTAAGTATTGGACTTTACAGAGTTAAAGATGGTCAGGGCCGTTCCTATGTATCGTTCACCCTTAATAAATACATAATCTAAATGTTTCGTACCTTTTGAGCATAAGCAACACCTTGAGCAACAAATGACATCATCCAAGTAATAACTGTAGCATAATTCCTTATAGAAAATCACCCCAGGATATTAACTCTTCGTTGTTTCACAACACCTTAAACGAAACTTAAATTTGTTTCCTGCATTGTGATTAAGACAAACCCTAATTAATAAAACATTTGAAGAGGGTGGGCCGTACAGAACTTTTCCATTAACCCACTAAGTAATGTAATTATTGGCATATCTGGGGAATATTTGTATGCTGGTTCTGCAGCCACACCAAAGCATATACTTTAAATTATTTTGTTTGTATTTTGTTTTAAAGGGGTTTGTAAGAGCTTTTTTGTACGGACTCACGTCAGCATACCGCAAAACCATGTTAAAAAACTGACGAAAAGGGAAAACTTTTTCTAGAGTGGTTGAAATTATTTGCTAAAGGATGTTTTTATTACTTTCTTGAAAATGTTTTTGCCCAACTTAGAGCCAAGAAATGAATTGAAATGGCGGTAATGACCCTTGGTATCCCACAAAAGTTATAATTAAAAAGAAAATGTTTGTGATGAAGCCAACAAGTTTTAGAACAAGCTCAAATCAAACAATCCAAGTCAGTCCAGCCGGAAACGTTGCTGATGACTTGTAGACGGATTGAAATAAAATGTAGGTGCTGGTATTCCTGAGATGTTTGAGATTTTGCAGGGAATTTTCTTACCCGCATCTATCTTTAGTCATACGAGTAAATAGAAATGTATGTTTTTAAGATCAACAAGCCTGGTGTATATTTTATGTTATTGTAAAATTTTACATTAACCTACAACGAACTCTTATGTTATAAATTCCCTTTGAGGTTTATATTAATTAAAGAAAACACTCCCCACATTTCCAATACAAATTGATTTTATATTTAATAACAACACCCTTTCTCCACACTTTCCCCTTCATGACCAACATCTGCTGCATCTCCTCCGGAAGACCTGTTCGAATAATAAATAATAAATATATTCCTATAGTTTTGTTGTTGGGTTTGTTAAGATCCATAGCCATAATTGTACCGCATGAATAGACATATGGATCCCCGAAAAATACTAAAAGAGACAACAATCCCAAAACAATAACAACAATGCCAACCAACAACAAATCTGTATAAAAATATGCGTTTATATTAATTTAAATGATGGGCTTTGTTATTTATGCCATTACAATTTTTATGTAGGTATTTATTTTTAGAAGCGATAACAGAAACAAACATGTGTTTGTTGCATTTTGTTTTGTTTCCCAACGATCTTCAAGACTATTGTTGTGCTGTGGTGGTGCTGTGATACTGTTGCTCTTGAGCTAATGTTGTGATGCCTTCCTTCCTTCACTGTAAATGCGGTGGATGCCACTCAGGCCAATAACTAAAAACAGAAAAATCATTTAGTTATTGCAACCAAAAATAAATCGTTGGAGAAAATTGAGGCGTCTTTGTGCTACACATGTTCGGTGTATTGGCGTTGATGAGTTTCACAGAAGGAGAGTAGTGCAGTGCACTGTTTTCGTTTGTATGCAAAGATAAATGTTTTGTATTTCTTTTCGAAGAAAAAAAAGTAATTCGACGTTACGATAGGGTAGAATATAGTTGCGGCCATTGAATTGGAAACGTTTGTATATTCTCGCATCTGTTCGGGGTTTTTAGAAATGAGAGGACTTATTACTTATCGAAATATTTATAAGTTGTCAAAATTTAATTTTTATACCATAAGTAGAGATCGGATTTTTGAATATTTTTGAAATTTCAACCAATTGTAACTACGTTATTATGTAGAATTATATCGTTGCAATCACAGAAGTTCGATGTCCTATTGAAAATAGTCAATAATACGTGCAAAGCTCCAGCTTTTATGGTTTAATAAACGAATTAATTGCATTATAATTTTCAATAATATGCTAAAAACAGATGTCTATCCATAAGCATTTATGCTAACGAGGGTATATACACATTCATATGGGCAAAATGGGCCTCATCGAAATAATGATTTTATACCCCAAGTACATACGTTTGGACGAAATCCATTTCAGACAATTGGGAGACTGTCTGTCTGATTGGAGCACACAATAACTCTCGAACGGATCAACCGATTGGGTCCAAAATTTGGCCTTCGCAGTATTATGTCCAAACTTAGTTTAAGTTCGAAGATGGGTCATGAGGAGGTACCCGAAGGAGGGTCCACCCCTACAAAAGTTCAAAATTTTTCGCTAAATTGTGCGCACATACTGATCCGTACTTTTACCATATATAGATGCAGCTCCAATATTGACCTTTTTCGGGTACCTCCAATACATCATTTTGGAAAATTGCAGTTAAAGACCTGCTCTCGAATCGCTATGATTATTTTTGCAACAATTTCTATTCGCTGCCCCCTCAACGAAGGCACACGTTTTTTCAGTCCATAAGTCCATAACTCTTGAGAAAATGGGACGAAAGCTGAACAAACCCCTACGGCAACATGGGTGGTGGCTGGAGAGCATGACAACTCTCGAAAGGATAAGACGGTTCGGTCCAAAATTTGGCTTTCGTAATATTTGTCCAAACTTAGTTCAAGTTCGATGATGGGCGAAATCGTTCCACTCCTTCCGGTATCTCCTCTTCAAAAGTGCAAAAAATTTCACTGAAATGGTATGCAGAATTAATAAATTAACTTAAATTGGTCCAAATTTTGGATCTCCTAATATTTTGTCCAACTTTGGCTTAATTTCTCTTCCCCCACAATAGTTCAACATTTTTGTGGAAGTGGAGTTCAGGATCTGTTCGAAGATCATTTAAAAATTAATACCGAATCTATTCTCAATGCTCCAGTTTACAGCGATATTATGTCAAAGCCTCTAAGTTATACTGTCACCAGCTGAAATGACTGGAGAGCTCGCTATATATCGAAATGACTACCAAAATAAAATCCTCCTACAAATTGGACTATAACGATGCATTCTTTTAGGTACCTCCGCAACCATTTTTGTCGGCAAGTTCATACGTCCAGAAAGAGCCACAAAATCTGAAAACCCCCTAATACATAATTATTGGGGAAAAGGTTTTTGGTATTCGATTCTGTATTGTCCATAGACAAAATTTTCAACTCACACAGTCTAAGGCATATCTCTGGCAAAGACGACTAATACTTTTTGATAACTGAAGCCATCAAAATACCGAAAATCGAGAGGGATTTTTAGTCCAATCAAAGTACACATGCGTGTGTATAAGTGCAAAATAACAAAAATTCCCACAAAGCTAAATTTTGGTGGAAACTAGGTTTGCCATAAGAAGTAAAGTCCTAAAAGTCCCCATCGATCAAATGTAATTTTTGGAGACTTTATTCACCTGAATATGTGCGTTTTTCCCCTATAAGTGCAAAGTGGGGACATGTCGACACTTGACCCCAGGATATTTGACGTGCTCAGCGCCAAAACGGTCTAACCCACATGCCCAAAAAATCAAACTGGCTATGAAGATCTAACCAGAACCTTTTGAAATGACTACTAAAAACTCCATATTGCATTACACTGTGTGTAATTTTTGAGTCATGATTTATTAACCATATTCTGACACCGCAGCGTGATAGAAGACCAAAAATAAGAAGATACGTGTCCCGGCGTTTTTCTCTATCACTTCAACTTTCGCGGTTATGGGGCCACAAAGACTTGGGACCATGAAGTCAAATGTTCTAGAAAGTTGTTTATTGAAATCTTAGGTACATTTTGTAGTTGACTGTATCCTCAATTTTTGGGCGGTTCGGCATCTGTGGACCGAAATCGGAGAAAAAAGTATAAAAATTGAATATTTTCAAAAGTTTTTGGCTATTTTCACATTAAAGAACCGGTCATGTTTTCTTGAATTATGAACGGTATCTATGGAGCAGAAACCGAGAAAAGAGGAATCGAATTTGTGTTGCTATGTTGACCATTACGAACAATTTCTACAGAGTTCGTATGTTCTAGAAAGATGTTTACTAAGATCTAAGGTACATTTTTCTAGTTGATTATTTGCTTAAATTTTGATCGGTTTGATATCTGTAGACTAAAATTCGAGAAAAAATTAAAGGGAAATTTGACGTTGACGGTTTTCACCTTGAAGTTGAGGTTGAATGGATTTCATGTGTTCACAATTATTATTCTTTAAAACGAGAGCTACAACTTTTCTTCTACGAGTAGACCCAAATTATTGGCGGTTTCGAAGATATGTGCCTGACAAAATGATCCCTTTTGACATCAAGGCCTCAGGTCTTTTGTGGCCCATAACCGCGAAAGTTGAAGTGATAGGGAAAAACGCCGGGACACGTGTCTTCTTATTTTTGGTCTTCTATCCCTCTGCGGGGTCAGAATATGGTTAGTAATTTTCGTGTCGCATAGTGTTATTTTAGAAGGTAGTATAAGTTAGTGTTCTACAATGCAATATGAAGTTTTCCGGTAAAATCTTTATAGTCAGTTTGAGTTTTTTAGACATGTGGGTTATACCAAATATCGGAAAATTCAGGCTCAACTACTAAACATCTGACAATAGAATCAGGGTATTCGCAGCGTCAATAATCATAGTAGTAAGCAGCATCAGATTTATGCATTTCGGTATTTAAGAGGCAACATGACTGTCACCAGATCAAATGTGAAGAAACCAAATTGATCACGTTGTGATAGATAGACATAGCCCCATAGAACTTTATCTCCCGATTTTCTCTATTTTTAACGTTTTACGCTCATTAAAACATCGAAATAGCTGAAATTTTAAATTATGTCTTCGTTTGGGTAACAAAACTTTCCCCAGCAAATCTGAGGGTAGTGTTAAGGTTTCCCTGCGAAAGGAATAGAAGACCAAAAATAAGAAGACACGTGTCCTGGCGTTATTCCCTATCACTTCAACTTTCGCGGTTATGAGTCCCAAAAGACCTGAGGCCTTGATGTCAAAAGGGATCATTTTGTCAGGTACATATCTTCTAAACCTCCAAAAATTTGGGTCTACTCGTAGAGGAAAAGTTGTAGCTCTCGTCTTAGAGAATAATATTTGTGAACACATAAAATCCATTCAACCTCACCTTCAAGGTCAAAATCGTCACGGTCAAATTTCCCTTTTAATTTTAGCTCGGAATTTAATCTACAGATGTCAAGCATGAAGTATCTTTATACCCTCAGCATTTATGCTATTGAGGGGCGATTTAGCAATGTCCGTCCGTCTGTCTGTCTGGCAGGCTGGTGCGCACGATAACTCTCGAACGGATGAACAGAGATTTGGATTTCTTAATATTTTGTCCAAACTTAGTTTAAGCTCGAAGATGGGTTATATCGGTACACTCCTTCAGGTGCATCCCCCATAAAAGTTCGAAAATGTTCGGAAAATTTGTGCGCATGATAAGTCTTGATGGGAGTAACCGATTTGGTCCATACTTTGCACATCGTGAAATTTCTACTAGACTTAGACGAGGTTCTAGTATGGACTCAATCGGTCCACTCCTTAGGGTACCTCCCACACAAAGTTTCGGAAAAGTTCGGTTTAGAACTAGCTCTCGTATCGCTTTGGTTTTTGTTGTAACAACATGTATTCCCCCCTAAGATGGTACAAGTTTCATCAGGCACAAGTCTATAGTTTTTATGAAAATCGAATGAAAGGTGCAAAAAACCGCTATGATACCGTGTGTAGTGATTGGAGTGCAAGATAACCCTCGAACGGATCAACCGATTTGGTCAAAATTTTGGCCTTCGTAATATTTTGTCCAAACATAGTTTAAGTTCGGAGATAAGCCATATCGGTTCACTGCTTTAGGTACCTTCCCCACTAAAGTTCAAAAATGTTCGGAAAATTGTGCGCACGACAACTTTTGAAGGGAGTGACCGATTTGGTCCATACTTTACACATGTTAATATGTCTACCAGATATAGATCAGGTTCGAATAAGGTCTATATTTGTTCACTCCTTCGGGTACCTATCACACAAATTTTCGGATAAGTTCACTTTAAGACCTGTTCTCGAATCACTTTGATTTCTGTTGAAGCAAATTGCATTCGCTGCCTCAATTACGACGGTAAAAGTTTTTTCAGGGGCAAGTCCATACTTCTTGAGAAAACAGCCCGAAAGGTGTAAACAACCCTTAGGGCACCATATGTAGTGGCTGTTGAGCACGATTACTCTCGAACTGATCAACAGATTTGATCCAAAATTTGGCATTCGTCATATTTTGTCATAGTTTTAGTTCGAAGATAGGCAATACCGGTCCACAACTTCCGGTACTTACCCCCGAATATTTGAAAAATGTCACTTAAATGGTATGCACGACATCTCTTGAACAAATTCGGTTCAAACTTTCGATCTCCTAATATTTTTCCAAATTTTGTTTAACTTCTAAAATGGAGGTACCTCCCCCACAAAAGTTCAACATTTGTGTCTAAGTGCAGTTTAAGATATGTTCGAAGATCCTTTAGAAATGTATACCGATGCTGTTCGTTGTGGTCCTCTTTACAGCGATATTATGTTTTCCTTGGACAAGTCCATGCTTACTGGCATACTGGTCCAAAATTGTACGATGACCCACTAAAAAGACTAGTGGGCGCGATTTCTATCGATACGATATGACTCCCAAAATAAGATCCACTTCGATAATGGACTATGTCGGCCCATTCCATTAAGACCTCCTTTTCAACACATTTGATATTTAATTCTAATCCACATTTTCGTCGGCAAGTTCAAATATCAAAAAAGGCTACAAAATACTGAAAACGCCCTAAATACATTCGATCTGGCCGTAGATGAAAGTTTCAATTCACATAGGCTGAGTGTATATCTCTGTCGACAAAGCCGACTGATACTTTTTTACTTGTTACATTACATTTTTACTCTCGAGAAAGTTGGAATAAACCCAAAGAAACGTCGAGTGGAAATGAAATAAAATTTAATTAATTAATTGAATTAATCGAGCTAATATGGGCTACGGAATTTGTATTGAAAAATGAATTCTAGCGAAGTACCACACACTCAACCACTATGTTACGATCGTTTCGCTGGTGGTTTAAGCCAGCTCATCAGGCATATTTTGACCAAGAAGCCCAACAACACAATTCACTATAAATGGCGTACATTATTAGTCACAACAAAAAGTTAAAAAATAAATTTTTATATTTGGTAAATACGAATGCTTTTAATATACATTTGAGATACAGTGGTAGCCAATACATTTGAAACAAAATTGCACGTTTAAGAATAATGTCTTTAAAATATATATTTTTTTGAGAGTGTAATGCTTCAGTAATAAGAAAATAAAAGTTTTGACTCGATATACAACATTTATGAAAAAAGTTGAAAATACATAACACACCTTCAAATTTAATGTTAAAACATATGCAACTGAACCAATGCGCATGCAAAAATCTTCAATATTTTGTAAAATATAATTTTTTATATGATTCAAATCATTTAATTTTATTTTGAGAAGTCTAAAAGTGAGTAACATTTTTAAACTGATATCAGTCATACGTACTTCACCGGTTGGGCGGCGCGTCATAGGGGAGAAGCATGGACATGGGTGCATGAGTCAGAAATAATGGACATTTCTTCACATTTCAGTTTTCGGTATAATAAAATTCAGAGTCTATAGCGCAGTTACATCGTTTATTAGCAAAAGTCAGATGTATGGGTCTCGAAAAACATATGAGCATAGGCATTGGATCCTTATCAGGGTGAGTAATACTGATTTATTGACGTTATCACGGGTGTTACCCCAAAATAAAAGGAAATCATATAAAAATTCTCTTCAAATTTCTAAAGTACACAATTGTAAAAATGTCAAAGATTATTGCAGGTACCGGAACAGAGTCATATTCATAACGTGCACACACTGTGTATGCGTTAGCATACTTAAATAAAGTTAACTATTAACCTTATTTTTCCTTCATAGCAAATATACAATGTGTTCTCATGCCCTTGAGAACGGAAAATGCCTTAAAATTTTCTTCAACAAACCCATTCCCATTCATTGCCCGAACATTGTATTCTACTTCGATTCTTACACGGCCAATGTTCATACAATTAAAAATTTCCCCGCACTCTCACTCATTTTAGACGGATGATACACTCTCACTAGAGGTCGGCCGTGCAAGGCAGGCAGGCAAGCAAACAAACAAAAACAAAGGAATGGAAAATTATTTTTGAGCGGGAAAATTTCGTGTGTTATTTTCAGCAAGAAAACACTTTTCAAAAAATACACCACCACATGTAATTTTGAGTATAAGTAGAAAGGCAGGAACCTCGACATGATCATTACAAGAAACGTATTCAAGGAGTGAACATCTAAGAGATTTTTAAGACTGTTGTTTTATTTCAGTTCATAGCTGGTCTGTGGGACATGTGTTTTGTGATACTATAAAAATATATTGTGATTTTATTTGTTGTATTGAGAAAAAACGAAATATTTGTTTAAAAACGAAAAGAAATTGATTTTCTGAAATTAAGAATTAACAAAAAATAAAAACAACCCAAAACAAAAACAAGTGTTTAAAACATTAAAAAGCAAATATTTAAAAATATTTTATTAAATGGGTATTATGTATAAATTAATGAAACATAAAAGTCTGAATTCAGATATAAATATTAAATCAACAACAACAACGGCAAAAAAGAAAAGTGATAAGTGTTTTTTATTAACAACAACACCCACAAAAGAAACTAAAATGATGAATACCGGCCACATTAGCAACTGTGATGTCACACAAAATGACAATGATGTCGTCATGAGTAGTGGTCCCCCCGATGTTGACTACATCAACCCAGCAATGCGCAAAATCGAGTTGGAAACAGAAAAACGTTTCACGGCCGAGCACATTTTGCAATTGTGTAAATTTTTAGCTGAAAAATCCAAAAGAAACGTAAGTTAATGAGAGAGAGTGAGAAATGAAAATTGAAAACAAAGGGAAAATAGAAAAAATAAAACATGTTTGAGAGAGAGAACCAGTAAGGATAATGAATAAGGACTGTTGAATGATAATAGAAACTAATTAGAAACAATTTTAGAATAACAACAATTTGAAAAATTTTAAAAAATTTGGAATGTGGTTGTTTCAGTTAACACTGTGACCTTAAACACACAAAAAATTTATTATTATAATTTATAGAAAAAATGTTTCCCAGAAACATCCAGAAGGGACAATGGGAGACTTGTATTCATATTGAAACGGTGTGCAGAACATTACACTGAGGAATTTAACCTCGCAGAAAAGTTATAATGTTGACTTATGGAAGAGGCGGACATTTTACCTATTCCTCAGAAACACAACAGATAAGGCATTCCGTCTGTGCTAAAGACTGAGAGCTTGTTAACGATACCAATATAAAGCTCACATTGCATGACTAAGGTATTCATGGGAAGAATAAGTATTCGGTCTACTTTAAGCCGTTCAGATAAACCTTTGGTGACTGTAGAAGATTTTGGATAATTCAGAGTCTCCATAAAAAATAAATTAGTGAAAATCAGAAGCAGAACCAGAACATGTTATATTGGGAAAGGTCAACTTCAAAAAAAAAAAAAATAAATAATAATAAATAATAAATAAATTTGTTGTAGTGGGAGCACAATGCCCACCAAATTTCCACATTATCCGCGAAACTTAAACTGAATTTAAGCCTAAATTTCTAGCCTTTTTCTCGGGAGGTGTCAGAAAAAACTATACCAATTATTCCACAGGCAGATAATAAAAACACCATTTGAGTTGGTTTTGTGTGGAACTTTTGTCTCATTACAGAGGGAAATATGGTTTTCCGCAATAAAAAAGTATATCGTTGTAATCCGCACCTCAGGGACTAATTTGTTAAAATATGATTCAAGAAGTGGCCCTACACTGCAGTTAAACTAAGATGTTTGAAATGTTGTGAAGGAGATACCGGAAGTAATGGTTCTATATAGACAATTAATTGATTAAGTAAGTTCTGAAGGACTATTACGGTGCGTACAGATTGGACCCTATAGTATCCTTCCTTATTGAATTACTTGGCTCAATTTTAGAAGCAGGACGTAGGTTTTTTACAGATTTTTGGTAATTATTGAAGGTAGTATGGACTTGCCCCCGAAAATAAGTTATACGATCTTAATAAGGCCGGAGAGGGCAACCTGCTGTAAGAAATTCAAAACGATTCGTTAACTGGCCTTAAACTGCTCTTACTCAAAAACGTTACAATTTCGTGTGGAAAGCCACAAGAATTGGATTTGGTAAACTTTTTTAAAAACTTTAACTTAGTCAAAAATGCTTTAATAAATATATTGTATCTGCGACCATTATCATAGCGTGCAAAAAATATTACGATGCACAAAGTTTGGACCTAATCGGTTACTGCATTCTAGAGCTATCGTGCGTACCAGCCTGACCAACCTGAGATCATCCACTTCTCCAAATTGACAGAAAGGAATTTGATCTTATAATAGGTATGTGGGATCTATCGGGGTTTTTTTATTAGGTACTGGAGGGTGGTATTACATAGAGGGTATACTAATTTTTACATTTCGTTTGTAATACATCGAAATATTCGCCAGACACTCTATAAGGAATATATAATGGTACGATGTCAGTATGTCCATATGTTCGTCTGCCTGTCTGTCTGTAGAAATCAGTACACAGTTCGCAATATTATAGATAGAACTTTGTAATTTGGTACAAAAGTTTCAATAACTCCCAAGATGGTTGATATTGAAAATGGGCTATATCGGTCCACGTTTTGATAGTCTCCATAAAACGGCACCTCTCAATTTTTGGTATTTTGAAGGTCTTTACAAAATTTTCTAACCGAAATGGCTAAAATTTCGTTATTTTTTTTTGTGGAGCTACAAAACTTGGCACCAGAAGTTTGTCAGTATAGGTCCACGGTTTAATACAGTCCCCATTGAAAGATACCTCCCGATGTTTGGAATTTTTAGGTTTTAGCCTCATCATCCCACTAATTTGTCTGAAATTTGTTATTGAGTCCTCGTTGTGGGTAAAAAAATATCTCAGAGAATTGTCGACAAAGGTCCACGATTTCATATTGCCCTCATAAGGCAGTGCCTCCCGATTTTTGGAATTTTTGAAGACTTTAGTCACCTGATCCAATCTCTGTTTCATTGGAGCTGCGAAACTTTCCTTCAGAAAGTTGTCGATACAAGTCCAAGTTTTCATATAGACTTCATACAACGGTATCTATCCAAAGGTGAATTTTCACGAAAATTCTCTAAATGCCACAATTATGGTCCGATCAATGAAAAAAACTTTATCAGCCCCCCCTATTCAGTAACTTTTTAGCAACTTTACTCATTGTTTGTTTTACAACAATTCCATTTGTTTGTTTTGTAGTTGCTACAAAAACAAAAGAAATTTTAACAACATTTCAATCGATAAAAGTTACAGAATAGGCCTACAGTTCATTATTGTGCCTAAAAAACGATTTGTAAAAAAAAAATGAAAATCGGATCGGATTTTATTATTAGCTATATTATAGGGCATAAAATACGCAAAATCTGCCAAATATGTGCTATATCATAATCCGATCCGATTTTCAAAAATTTTGTAGAAATCGTTTTTACCAAAATAATGAACTGGTAAAGTTTTTTCATCGATCGGGCCATAGTTGTGGCATTTAGATAATTTTACTGAAAATGAGCCTTTGGCCCCATACATATTATGTACTGTGGAAACAAAGATCGCTAGGTTGGCACGGGTTAACCTTAATCTATCGCATTAAAATGTCATATATAAAGCTTTTGGATCACATGGAAAACAATATGGGGATAGGAGTTCCCAAAAAAATATTTTCTTGTTTGTTTTTTGGGTCACTCTAACGTACATGTTTTGATGTATGTATACTAGGCCGGGGCGATTTGAATAGAAGGAAAAAATTTTAATGGGCGCCTGGAGTTTCTGATTCTTGGTATTGTACTGAGCAAAAAAGTCTACTAGACATATGTCGAGCCCCCGGATTTTTGTTTGATGTTTTATTCAAGGTTTTTTGGATATTTTGGCATGTAAGAGTCAAACCAGTGAGATTTTCGATCCAACACAAAGACAAAAATTGTAGCAAAGACAAAAATTAAGAACTCTCTAGCACACCGCAAACGCATTGGAACGCCCCTTCAAGCAGTTATGGCCTCGAGAATGTGTACATTTTTCGGAAAATATCGATAAATGACACTGTGCTACAAAATGGGACTCAAAGTTAGTGGGTGGGAAATTCCTTTTAGAGATGGTGAGTGTACTTAGAAGTTCTAAGTTTGAACCCAAATGGAAATTTCGATTTTCGGCATTTTTAAAGTTTCAGCCACATCATCCAACCAAGTGGGTGAAATCTGTTTCAATATCATTAATGGCCATAAGGCTCAGGGTTCACCATGTGTTCACATTTCTAACCGCGTTACATTAAAATTGATATTATTGTTTTTAATATTCGAATTTGTCGAAATAGGTTTAGGTTTTGGTACAGCCCCATTTTATTTTAAAGTCATTCAAGGCCACATTTTCCAACTAAAGCAGCCACAATGTTGCATTATAATTGTCAGCAGTCACAAAACAACGCTACCTACAAATGACGTTATACATATCTCCACTTATTGCCATTGAGTTTCCACCTATTAATGTAGTCACCATATAAAGGCACAACCTGATTTCCGGTATTTTTAAGTTTCTAATATATTTTCCGGTCAAATCAGTTTAAATATGGCAGTTAGAAAAGTTCACTAACAAAAATGCAGGATGTAGCTCTATAAGCCCTACAAATATCCAATAAAATTATGAAGCAGCTCTCAAATCAATTTTACTGCATTGTGACAGTGCTCGTAAACTTATCTTAAAATCAATCAATGGTTTCCGACATTGGAATTATGTTGGCGAAGTATTCAGTTCATTTCACCTGTTACCAGAGCACGTTGCACTGCGTAATAAGTCATTTATTGACAGAGTTTATGTTACAGAAAATTCCTTTAATATTATCCATTACTTTGCACATTTTTTCTAGCCAAAATTAATCATCTTCTTATTCTTCTGTGGCCTATTGATTATAACATTGCACATGCTAGTTTTGCCAACATGGAACAGTCCTTATTTCAATATACCCTAATTAATTTGTGAAAAAGGCTCTCAATTTGGTTCCCTCTCTGGTTGACTATGCTCTTTAAAATGTTGCCTTTGGGTAGTATTCAATTTTCGTTTGTAATGAGAGGTCCTCACATTCTTCAATTGTTTTCATTTTTTTAATGAAATAAAAACAGTGAAAAATATAATCAAAATGGTCATCTAGGTCAGGAATTTAAATTTTAATACATAACATTAACTCTATTTATATATTTTTCAATACTAAACTACATACTTATCACAAATTACATAAAAAACACCAGTAAATGTTCAATTTCTCTGACACACTTTACTGGGCTAGTCTTTAGGACGGGCAGCGCTATTATTGGAAATGTCACAGAATACAATTCAAATGTCAACAAGCACATGCTAATTTCGTTTTCGTTTTGTTTTTCTCTTTTCTTTCCGTTTTTCACAATTTAGAAAAATCTACACAAACAACAACAGAGTCCTAAAAAATTGACAAAAACACACAAGCAATTTCAATTTCAAGCTATGGATGACAGCAATTATGATGATGATGAGGACAACGATGATGATATCAACGCCAGTGAAGGTAGCCAACACAGCAGTGAGGATATGGATGAGCAATGTTTGGATAAACAACACCATGAAGATGAGTTTGCAAAAATAACATGTAGTCGAACGAATGTCTTTCAAAATCAACCCTTACCATTATTAAGTCACACAAGGATAATTGCCGAACAATTGCGACAGCAACAACAACAACAAGTAACTATTATGAATGCAACAAACAACATTTTATCCACCCGCCTATCATCAGATATAAATTCCATGAATATTTCAATAACTGCCTATCAACAACTACAACAACGAGGAGAAGAAGAACAACATGGCCAACAATATCAACGTTTACAGTATTCAGCAATGGACCAACAAGATGAACATAGCCAACAGCAACAATACCAGACACAGCACATGCAACAACAACAACACCACCACCATAATGGTAAACGTGATATTTTGCTAAAAATCCGCCATCAAATATTTGAACGTAAACGTTTACGTGAAAAAGGTTATGAACCTCAATCTCTTAATGGTTCGGCGGCAGCACAACAGGTATGGCGACCTTGGTAGAAAACACACACGAAATGTAATGATATATTTATTTACATATCTTAAGAGGGCGGGGAAAAATTGTGACTCCTATTTAAGGAATTTTTTCCATAAATATTTTAATGTAAATTTACGGGGCCATTTAAAAGAAAGTTTTTTTTTTCAAGGCAAATGGTATTTGTTGCAATTTGAAAAAAAAGAAAATCAATAATTGAAAGAGAGTGGTAAAAAGTTTGAGAAAGATTTAAAAAGGAGAAACATATGCTCTCGAAATGTTTGTTGGTATATGCCAAATACAGATGCATTGATTAGGCATGTTTTACGTGTGAGGATTAATTGAAGAAAGAGAGAGATAGAGAGAGAAATACCATGAGAGTATTCGAAATATTTAAATCTTTGGAATATTCCTTGTAGGAAATGTCAATAGTGAATCTATACTGACTTACTACTGACGTTGTCAACAGTACTACTAACTAACTGTAGACAACTCATGTAATTTCCTAGAGACATTTTGTATGAACGTGTCATTCGAAAGTCACTACCCAGCAAACCAAATGTCGGACCTCCGGCACATCTGAACAATTTCGGAAGCAAAATCGTTCAGATTTCTCTCCGATTTCTATACGATTTTTCGTAGGGGAATTCGTTTAGATTTCTTTCCGATTTCGGAGAGTATGTCGGAAGTAAATTTCCCTTGGAATATACCAACGTTTTTCTTCCGATTTCGGAGCAAAATATCGGAAACAAATTTCCCCTCGCACAACAACCACCTTTTGTATCTAACAAAAAGGGGTTGGTTTCATGTTATTTTGTTACCAAAAACAAAGTGGTTGGTTATAAAATTCGCATATACAATTTTTAAATATAAATGCAACATATAATAATTCAAGCTAGTGCTGATAGACTCAATATATTCATACACAAAGTTTAAGTTGTTCTACTATAACTACAAAATTAAAACAACAGTGAAAATCATTAGAAACGTTTAACATTACAATCTTTCAATTAAAAAAAAAAAAAAAAAACATAAAAAAGAAAAGTAGGTCAATAAAAGAGGTCTCATTCCTCATTTTTTTCCTCCTTTATTCATACGACATTATTCCGAAATCGTTCATAAATCTGTTCGAAAATTCGTAAAGTACATTCGATTTTTATACGACATTATTCCGAAATCGTTCAGAAATCTGTACGAATATTCGGAAGAAAAAATTCGGCTTCCGAATTTCCCAAGAATTTTCATCCGATTTCGTTTCGAAATCGATCCGATTTCGCTCCGACATTTCGTTCCGAAATTATGTCAACCACTTCATACAACTTTCGTTAAGATATCGTTACGATTTCGGATCCGACATCGGACGTACAGTCTGAATTTCGTACCGATTTCGTTACGATGTCGGTACGATTGGTTTGCTGGGTAGTGACATTGGAACTAGTATGTATGTCACTAGTTGCTGAGGGACCATGTTGTGGTTGAAGGGCCATATGGAGACATTGGTACCAGAGTTTCACTACTAGATTTTTTGGTCTACTTGGAACTTTTTGGTAGATTTTAAAGAAGGATGCAAACACTACATTTAGATTAACGGAAACCACTGGATTTCAAATGTCACTCCAATAGCGTACAAATCAAATAGAGTCTACTTGATTTATTACGATTGTGTGATGTATTTGAACTATATGCACGCAATAAAATTATCATAAGAAATTCAGTGGATTTCTAAATGTGCAATAAGATAATGGACTTAGTCCAAACACTACACTTTTGTTTAAGTTGTATATTTTATTTAAAATGGTAAAAAATTGAGATTGTTGGCAACATGTTGACAAAGTCACCATAATAGATAGTAGACAAAGTTGTGACATGTGGACACATGACCCCATGCTTCCTACAGGGTTTCTAACCAAGCGGTACATACATATTGCTCATTTACCCAAAGAGTGGCATAACTCAAATTCAATTTTCAATTTTTTCTACAACTTCTGCTTTATCTTGTGTCAAATTTTCATGCCGAAATCTCTAAAACTCAAATATTTACAGCTCATTTACTACAAGTCTCATATAATTCAACAAAAAGGTTTTCAAATCATGTTTGATCTTGCACAGAAATTTAGTACTAATATCTGGCTAACTGTTCGTAAAACACGACCCAATAGTTACTTTATGTTTTGTGTAATAATCTTTTGAAGTTGGGAAGTCAAAATTCAATCGCCAACTTAAAACGCATTTTTTCTCGAAACTGGTTTTTTTTGAGATGTGTCACTCTCTGAGTAAATGAGCGATATGTTTGTACCAAAGTTTTATTTGAAGGCATGGTTTTTCTGTAGACATGAGGTTAAAATTAAAAAAAAAATCAAAATAACTTAAATTGAATGGCGCCGTTTTAAAATAAAAATTGTTTGTTTTCATTGTTCGAAAACATTTCCCCGACAATCTGTATGTATGTATATTTCCAAACGAAAATTGATTTTAGACAATAACAATTAAGTTAAATTAGATTATGATCGTTTCTCATTACAGTACTTTGAAACCTGTGGTTATACCACAAAACTGAAAAGTCTAACTGGGTATGAAAATCCCAACAAATCTATTTTCTTTCCCATGAATATGTATATTCTCTCTTAAAGAAGCATATTTCACAGGAAAAGGTCTACTGTATTTTTTCGTAGGCTTATAATTATATTCAACAATTCATTACATACTTCTCAGCAAAAATATCCCTTACAGAACTCCTTACTAAACCATTATTTTAACAAGGGCATGTCGGTGGAAATATGTGGTTATTGTTTTACCACTAAAATAAGTCATTACTTTTAACAACTACTTATTTTATAATAATAATAATTGTTCCACAAACATCCCAGATGGGACAAGTGAGACTTCTCTCATATCAATGAGTGCACGCCGATTCATATTGGCTCAATGATATGGGACCTACTTTTTATTGCCGAGTCCGAACGGCGTGTCTTTCGACACCACTTGTAGAGAAGTTTTTCATGGCTTAAATACTCAGGAAATGTCGCCAGCATTACTGAGGGGGAATTTTGCCACCGTTGAAAATTTGATGTTGCTTGGCCTGGGATTCGAACCGCAGACCTTCTGAGTGCAAGGCGGACGTGCTAACCATTGCACCACGGTGGCCCCCTACTTATTTTAGTGGCCAAAAAATAACCACTTATTTCATGCGACATCCTCATATTAAAAATAATGTGTTAGTAAGGTGATTTGTGGGGGTATTTTTGCTGGGTTATGTCCAATTTAACAATTGGTTTAAATGCTTATGCATCTTTGACTAAAGAATCATTAAAACCGTCAGTTTTTAAAATTGAAGAGCAATACAAAAGGACTTTAAACATTGAAGAGCAATACAAAAGGACTTTACAAATTGAAGAGCAATACAAAAGGACTTTTAAATTGTATATATTTTATTGTTATTCCGTGTTAAAACGAAGCAATTCATATTAGTAATATAACTTTCAACATAAACAGCAACAAATTTCTTTCAGTTGCATTCCTTTACAAATCCCTTACTTAAATCACACAATTGTTGAGATGGACATAACCCATCAAAAATGCCCTTTACAAATCATCTTACTAAATATGTGGATAGCATTTCCCTAGTAAAATAAGTAATTACTTTTAACAATTACTTATTTTAGTGCCAAAAAATAACCACCTATTTTGTTCGACATGTCCTTGTTAAAATAATGGGTTAGTAAGAAGATTTGTAAAGGGTATTTTTGCAGGGTTATGTCCAACTCAACAATTGTGTTAAATGCTTATGTATCTTTGACTAAAGAATCATTAAAATCCTCAGTTCTATAAATTGAAGAGCAATACAAAAGGACTTTTAAAAATTGAAGAGCAATACAAAAGGACTTTACTAATTGAAGAGCAATACAAAAGGACTTTACAATTTGAAGAGCAATACAAAAGGACTTTTAAAATTTAGAAATTCTATTATCATCCCGTGTTAAAGTGCATCTATGCATATTATTATATCATTAGAATCCTGCACTATAAACTACAAAAAATATAACTTTCAACAAATTTATTTAAGTTACTTTCCCCCTAATATGAATATTAGGTAGGAAAAGGCCTTTTTTAAAAAGGCTTATTAATATTATATAGCCATCTTAGACAAAAAATAGTAAAATAAGTAATTACTTTTAACAATTACTTATTTTAGTGCCCAAAAATAACCACCTATTTTGTTCGACATGTCCTTGTTAAAATAATGGGTTAGTAAGAAGATTTGTAAAGGGTATTTTTGCAGGGTTATGTCCAACTCAACAATTGTGTTAAATGCTTATGCATCTTTGACTAAAGAATCATTAAAATCCTCAGTTCTATAAATTGAAGAGCAATACAAAAGGACTTTTAAAAATTGAAGAGCAATACAAAAGGACTTTACTAATTGAAGAGCAATACAAAAGGACTTTACACATTGAAGAGCAATACAAAAGGACTTTACAATTTGAAGAGCAATACAAAAGGACTTTTAAAATTTTAGAATTCTATTATCATCCCGTGTTAAAGTGCATCTATGCATATTATTATGTCATTAGAATCCTGACTTTCAACAAATTTCTTTAAGTTACTTTCCCCCTAATATGAATATTAGGTAGGAAAAGGCCTTTTTTAAAAAGGCTTATTAATATTATATAGCCATCTTAGACAAAATTATATTTTATATAGAAAATCTGATATAAGTTAAATGTTATAATTTATTTAGAATTCTTCACAGAGCATTGTGTTGGATGAGACAAGACATCATTGACTAAAGAATCCGATAAACAATTTTATAGCGAAGTAAGTGAAACTTAACGACAAACAAATATTTATCAAATTTATTATATTTATTCTTATCTCGTGCATTTTCCTCCCAGAGTATCATGTTGGATAGAGATTATCTTTTCTTATTAATATTAGAAAAGAAATATACATCGTTGACTAAAGAATCTTTTAGACATCTATGTACTGGAGTAAGTGAAACTTAACGACAAACAAATATTTATCAAATTTATTGAATTTACATTGTCGCATATTTTCCTCTCAGATTATCATGTTGAGTAGAGAAAATCGTTTCTTATTAATATTAGAAAAGAAAAAAATACATCCCTGACTAAAGAATCTTTTTCACATTTTTGCACTAAAGTAAGTGAAACTTGTCGATTCCCTTACAGTTAAGTGAAACTTAACGACAAACAAATATTTATCAAATTTATTGAATTTTTTTAAATTTTGTATATTTTCCTCCCAGAGTATCATGTTGGGTAGAGACAATATTTTCTTATTAATATTAGAAAAGAAAAATACATCGCTGACTAAAGAATCTTTTAGATATTTTTGTACTAAAGTAAGTGAAACTTGTCAATTCCCAAATAGTTGACAACACATTTTATCCATTTTTATTAGTGTTAATGCAACAGAACTATTAAGTAAGACAGGTTTTATTAAAGAAATCTGTATCTACCCAGCTAGCATTTGGAAGTGACTTACTCACTTCCTCTACCAAAAGTAATCGCTTTCTGAACTTCTTTTCTATAAAAAAGCGATACTTTATCATTTTACAATAACAAATGTATTACTGTTCAAATTAGATCGATCTGCAAGAACTACCTAGTGTCACAGAAGAAGATGAAAATTCTGCATTTGATTGTTTACACAAACAATTTACATTGTTTTACTATTTCTTCTCGTGAGAGAGATAAGGTGAGAGTTTTACAGCTACTCCAAGTATTTGCAAATATCAACAATAAGAAAAATATCAGTCAGTTTGATATTGTAAGTGCGAAAGGTTCGTGGAAAAGTGAAATTGAAAAAATTAAATTAATAATTTAATATTTAATCATTTATAAATTGAAATGTAAAAAAGTGCAGTGACTAAATAATTGTGAATGATAAAAAGCAGAAAAAATAATAATATGTATTGTGTATAATGTGAGTGATATTTAGAGTGAATTTGAATATTAGAAAAAAAAACAAAAAATCGAAAAAATTCCAAAAATTCAAAAGTGCCAACAGTACTTATTACACTCATTTATTATTATTTATTTATTTATTTATTTATTTATTTATTTATTTATTTATTTATTTATTTATTTATTTATTTATTTATTTATTTATTTATTTATTTATTTATTTATTTATTTATTTATTTATTTATTTATTTATTTATTTATTTATTTATTTATTTATTTATTTATTTATTTATTTATTTATTTATTTATTTATTTATTTATTTATTTATTTATTTATTTATTTATTTATTTATTTATTTATTTATTTATTTATTTATTTATTTATTTATTTATTTATTTATTTATTTATTTATTTATTTATTTATTTATTGGTCATTGCCACTATTTTATGGTAAAATATACAATATCTTTCAAACAATGTACTTATTTGTCGCCTAAAGGTACTATATCCAACAAGCATTTTCTATCGCCCATTACCCGAAGCAGTCACTCCCGGGCGATAGAAACACACATCCCCGATATCGCATTCTAATTGATGTAGGCACACCGTTCGGGAAGAAATGAACCACGCACTCGTTTCCTCATAAATGTGTCTCATGCGTTGTCTTTGAAAGAATCGCTTTAGTCCAGAGTCGAGAGTCACGATGGCGATATTTTTATGAGGAAACGAATGCGTGGTTCATTTCTTCCCGTACGGTGTGCCTACATCAATTAGAATGCGATATCGCGGATGTGTGTTTCTATCGCCCGGGAGTGACTGCTTCGGGTAATGGGCGATAGAAAATGCTTGCTGGGTAGTTACAACCATGGTATAACAGTGAAGGTAGAGCAGCTTCGGAAAAACTATAGAAATACAACCCTACAGGCAAATTACAAATTTAACATTAAAAGAAGTCGGTCACACACATAATAAAGGTTTAATCATATGGAAGCACTGTTATACCTTTTATTTGTACCATGGTTACACCCTATAATAGGAAACATTTTTAAAATGGCAGGGTTATTCTCATTAGGGGATTAAAACAAGCAAAAATCTGATGAGAAATTTCTGCCAGACATTTTTTAATTAAATAATAAACTCAATGATAGACTTTTGAAAATAATAACCAATAATGCCGTATCGATTTAAATACTCAAAATAAAAAGATGCCGGAACAAAGCATTGAAGTGAGAAATAGAAATTAAATTTGGAATCAATTTGTAATTGGAAAACCACCAATTGCAAATCGATTTATTTTATGTTTAATTTAAATATTGTCATTTGTTAATTCCATTATAAAAATGTTACTTTTGAAGTGTTTTATATTTAATTTGAATTTGAATTTAACTCAAAACTGGAATATAAAATTGAAAATAAAATGTACTTATTCCAATTACAATGGAAAAATGTTCAATCCAAAATGAAAAAAAAAAAAAAAAATAATTTTAAATGAAGACGAAGTAAAAACGTTAATTACAAATAAAATAATTCGATAATGACATAAGTTCGAATTAGGTTTGAACATTTTAAAACAACAAAACTGAGAATAAACTTAATTTCTTTACAATAAATGCTCTGTTCCAACACCTGCACGAATCTACAAATTTGTAATACAATAACAATTTTCCTTTATGATATCGAAAAAAAAAAATAATTCAAATTAGTAGACTCTTGCAGTTCTGGAAAACCACAAAAAATGTTTCAAATAATATTTAAAACTTGAATATCTGAAAAAATAGTTTTATTAATTTATTTAATAAAATAAATACATACCTTGGAATTTCAAATGAAGTATTAAAACGTTAACTAAACTTCTAAGCATTAGACCTAAAAATGGTGTAATATTAATTTATCACGGCAGTCTATCATTGTAAGTTTATTGTTATTTTGCAACTTAAACATTTGTTGATTATTCCATTTGATATTTTTAGAAATACAAATACGCTGGTATGGGTTTTTAACTACCCCTTAAAAAGTTTTTGAGAAATTTGGTACTTCAATGGTACTAGCGTAGCCTCAGGAAACGATTAAACTAGATGGCTTTCATAAATTTTCCTATAAATGAACATGGAGGGGCAATAGTCCTTCCAAGGGTTAATTTGTAAAGAAAAAAATAGTTCGATATCATTTGAACTCATTCCAGCCAACAAATTTCATTACAAATGTCTAGAGAAATAAGTAGTTATTTTTGGCTACTAAAATAAGTTGTTACGACTGTCAGTAGCCATATACTACCTACATATTTTACTGGACGAAAATAATTACCTATTTCTCGCGAAATTCCCTTGTTAAAATAATGGGTTAGTAAGGATATCTGTAATGGTTTTTTTTTTGCTGCGATGTTTCTATTTAACCCTTAATGAATTGAAGTCAAAACTAGTCGTTCTTTTGCGGTTACATGCTAAGAACTCTTCTTTTTTCTCTTCTATTGGGTAATGGTCATAATTTTGAAGTATTAATATATTTCAGACATTACTCAGTGTCTTTCTTTTCTTCTTATTCATTTCTGTCATCTATTGATCTTTACTTTGAAGATTTTTCTTTTCATACAGTATGTGTTATATACATGTATAGCATAGTTATTTTCTTACTACTTTTTTCTCTTTGAAGCATTGATGTGTGCTTTCAATGCTATTTTTCTATTTCTATACAAATTTCTCTTGAGCGAAAATATAAACTTTTTTCTTTACTTTCATATTTCAAATCGTCGAAATGTGGATTTTATGTCCACATTTTTTATATATATATTTTAAATAAATAAATAAAACGGAATCCCAAAAGGAATAGGAAATATATGGCGAAAGATTCTACGACTACAATTTCATTCGACATAAAATAAGCGACGACTTCCACCATATCGTGACACAACATTATGGTATTTTCCAACGCCATCTACCGTGGTATACTAACCATGAAATGTCTTTCGTCTTGAACTTCAAATTCATTTAATGTTTATTTGGGACAAAAACCTGAAAATGTCTGTATGAAATATATATCTATAATATTTTATGTGGTGAATGACTGATATATGACATTTCACCAATAACTAGGCGTTTACACACAGTATTGGCAAGACAATAGCAAAGTTACAAACCATTTTCACCAATATATTCATACTTTTCTCTATAGATATTTAAAAATGTACAAATGTATTTGTGAAAAAGTTTGTATTTTTGCTATTATCTTGCCAATACTGGCATTTGTAAACGCAGGGTTAATTATATTCTGTCGAACAAGATCGAAAAGGATAAGGAAAATTTTGGCTTAGAGAAGCGTGTACTTGGAACGTTATGGATACAATCTCTAGTTTCGATTTCAGAGAAGGTATGAAGTCCACATTGTATTGGAATATTTTCTAACTCCATGTACCGCATCAATATACATATTTATGTATGTATTTGCTGTAAGCTTCGATTTCATTGTAGTTAGGAATTTATTTTTCTTTAAGGCAAAACTTAAAAATAGATGGTTATTTTCCCATACACATTTTTTAGGTAGTAAATGACTGCCGTATAATCAAAACATTTTCGCAGTAAATCGTTTTCAGGTGAACAAGACCGAAAAGGACAGTGAAATTATATTGCTTAGAGATTCCAAAGATTATAATCTCTATTCGATTTAAAAGAAGGGACTACTACCAATACTTTCACATCGCGATTCATCCTGACTTATCATTATGTAAGTTTTTAACGCCATCTACCGCAGTATAAAAAACTAAATATCCCATCTGCATGCACATATTTGTGTCTTGTCTTACAGCTCTAATGCTACTATATTTACGAATTTATGGCCTGTTTAACTAAGACGATTCGAATTCAAATTCTTTCAATCTACCAGCAATCGTCATTTTTTTAAAGTATTTGATTGATTTTTATTTTCAATCAAAACGAAATTTTTCCACAATAAAAGAGCATTTGGTAGTAATTCGAACTAGTTTGAATTCGAATCGTTTTAGAGAAACAAACAATAATTAACGGAGTTGTGTATCTATCTATGCTATTGTTAGATGGTGATTGACTTTTAAACCTAACGGTAGAACCGCAGATCCTTAAATTGTGCATTGATGTCAGTAGATCTTCATGATTCTTCATGTAACTTCATGATATTTAGGCATTAATATTTAGTTCGGACAAACACCAGAAAACGTATGAATTAGATAAATATCTAAACAATTTTTAAGTGGTGATGTACAGCCAGCTTCACTATGTCGAACGAAAATGAAAACGAAAGAAAAACTACTAAACTCGTGTATGATTTTCAAATTTTGTATTGTTTCGAAGCAAAAACAAAGTCAACATTACCATTAAAAGCAAAGTTTAGGTGTTATTTATTTATTTATTTTGGACAAAAACCTGACAATTTATGATAGAGTTAGTTATCTATACAATTTTCAAGCGGTGGATGACTAATTGATATTCAATGCCCAAACAAAATAATTTCATGAAATTAACAAAATAATTTCATTAGATCGAGTTACCCACTACAGCAATGCCATAAAATTACTTTAGTAGGAAACTCGATCTGAGAACGCATATTTTCATGAAATTTTTTCAATGAAACCACTCTAGTGTGGACCGGGACTTAAGCATGAATGCCTTAAGACCTTAAGTCAGATCTACAGCTGCATATATTGAACAGAGTGATGGGTGATTAATGAGATCAACAGCGTCTCTGGAAATGAAGTCCTGAATCTTAACGCCGTCTATTAGTAATATTATACCTTCTTATAATCCGATAAAGATAAATTGATGCGTATACTTTTGGAAAATAGCAACAAATGTGGAAATTGTGGATTTGGATAATAAAAGAAAAATTTATCCATGTTGTGATGACTTGAGCTAATATAACGAGGGATTTTTGAAAATCCTTTCTAGAAAGAAAATATAAATTAGGCATTATTTTATAACTCCATCTATTGTTCAACATTACCCACACCTTTTAATAATCTGCTTAATACCCTAGACAGACAGCAGCGTTAATTTGCATTACCTGCCTTAATTCAAATTAATTCGTGCATTATCCACATTATTAATGCACAAAGGGAATTTAAACTGAATATAGGTATTTCAATATGGCAATGCTGTAAAAGAGAGCCCATATTCATGTAGAAGAGAGAGAGAGAGAGCATATTCATGCTCTGAGACACAATTTGCATTGCTAACAACAACAAAACAGTTGTTTACCAGCAAACAGCTGTTTCGTAAATGCAGAAACTGTCGTCTGTCAGGTTAAAATTAAATGCACATCTTAATGCAAATTAACGTTACCGTCTATTTATATTTTATCAGGGTAATCATGAATAAAAATTCCGTGCGGATTTTTTCCCTTTCCCCAATTTTCAGTTTTTTATTTCCATATTTATGTGCAAAAAGGAAATATTTTTGTCGATTCGACGTGAATATTGCATAATTAAGTGATTCTAGTAGTTTTCAACACTTTAAAATATCGATTTTAAAAGAATTTCACTTTTCAAAATTATTTTCCGTGCGGAAAATTCCGCGGGAACTATTCATGATAGCCCTGTATGTGTGTTTCAGAACCTGCATGAATCTACAAATGTTTACTACGATAACATTTTATAATATCGAAAAAATAGTACAAATTAGTAGATACTTGCAGTTCTGGAACAGACAAAGTAATAAATTCGGATATTGAGGTTTTGTAAAATAAATGAATAATAATATCCATTTTTATTACTCTGATAAAATAAACCGGATACAAAAAATCTTTTCTTGAAAGGAAAAGTGTATAATTTGTATACCATTCATTATTGTTTGATTTAACGTATTTTGAAACTCTCAGAGAAAAGTAAAGCTTTATGGTTGCTATATCTGCCACAATTGAGGGAATTTTCAAACGATTTTGGCATTGTCAATTTCCAGTGACTAAAGTCAAATGTTTGGACCCATATACTCGTAGCGATACCAAGCGATGTTCAAAATCTTTACAATCAATAAAAATAAGCAAACAATTGTTTAAAAGGTTTTACTTGCAAGGAAAAGAAATTTCACCAACTAAAAAAGTTTGTGCCTCTCTTTACTCCCTTTCTCTAAATTTATCTCTCACATAAATATCACATATAAATAAATACACATAAAAATCGCATCTCAAATAAGTAATCGCTCTTCAAATTTTTTAATAAATAAAACGCTATTTCCCATAACCAACAAATACAATTCAATTTCAGAAAAAAAACTTTTATTAAATGGTCCCTACCAACAAAAAAAAAACTGCAATATTTTACTTTGTTCAACAAACAAAAAAAAAATCCCAAATAAAAAGCTTTAAGAAAAGACACACTTTGAGATGATCTCAAATATTGTCTAATAATATAGAAAAAAAAACAAATTTCCAAAGATTAAAATTAAGTTTGTATACAATAGAAAAACGAAAATATTAAAAACCAAAACATATAAAATATATTAGCTTTAAGATTTAAAACTAATTAAAGAGACCAAACAAAATGTATTCTAAACGAAATCTTCCAATAGTATTAAGCAAATATTTGTATATGTTTTTTTATATATAAACCAAATCTTTTACCCATAAAACATTGTACCAACACACCAAAAAATACCAAAGAAAAAAACTTATATTTTTAAATATATATTTTGTAATATTTTATTTTTATTTCGAAAAAATATATGTGTTTCAATAAATGAATTTTTGGATCTGTTCTTATTTTTAAACCTATTTATACGTGTATATATAATTTGTGTTTTATTTCTTTTGGAACAATATAATAAATTTGGTTTTTGGGGACTTTTTCCATCCTTGCTTGGGTTTCATCATCATAATATGTATGTTTGTTTTTTATTTTTTGAATTTTTTCTATTTTTAGTAAATCTTTTTTTAGACATTTTTGCTTTTATTTTTAATTTCATTTAGTCATTTAGCAGGTCTTCATAATGCCATGCCCTCTGTTTTACATCAGCCTTATGCTGACAACATTATTTATATCTAGGGTAAGTAAGCAAGAAGAAGAAGATGATGATGAAGAATAAGTCAAACAACAGCAATAAGATTCGAAGTCGAAGTAGAACTAGAAATAGACTTGACAAGGGGAAAGAAAAGAATAACATTATAGATCAAAAGGCTCCAGAAAAGAATTTGTTTCCTACAAGTACAATAAAAACAGAAACAAAACAAGCAAATTAAAAATCTAAAGATAAACTACAATACAATGAATACGCAAACACCAAATGCCCATGTGGTAAAAATCATTACAATGTAAATATTCATCGACCTGGACCTGGATGTTGTGATGATGATGGGTGTGTTGCTGTAGTTTCTATTTTTGTTGACTTGTTTGTTTTTCGTGCTTTTATAGATTTTTTTGTTTATATTCATATTGGCATTTTTTTGTTATTCTTTTAATTAGCTGCGTATTCGAATTTAGACAGATTCTTCTTTTTATTTCAAATGTTCGTTTTAGTTTTTGTAATATTTGTTATTAGCGTTTGTTTTCATTTGTTATCTTAATTTTCTATAATTAAACTTTGTGGTTAATTATTTATGAATGTGTTTTTGTATGATGTTTTAGACTTCATGCTGCTTAGTGCAAGCTTAAAGCACTACGTTTCTGGCACAGTGTTTTGTCAAACTGGAATAACCTTGCTGCAATAACATAATGATTTGCAATATTTAAAAAAATGTGAACAAAATAAAATCATGTTCGGCTGCATTATTTGCGGATAACTCTACTTAGATGCCATTTCATAAAATCAATTTTAGTTGCTTTTTGGAAAATTGGTTAGAAAGTGAATTACAGACAGGACCACCTCTCGAATCGCGTTGAAATTAGGATACATATTTCAACGCGGTTCAGAACAGAATATAAAAGGTGCTCTTGAAACAACTTTAAATGGAAGGTGCTTACACCTAGGAAGTTTTTGCGGATTCTGAAACTACAATGTTCATAGAAGAGAAAAATAAAAAAAACGCCGGAGTGCCTTTTAAATAAATCGCGGTCAAAGTTCACATTTTTAGGTTTTCACGATTTTGCTGGGAAACCGAAAGCGCTATCAAAATTGAACTAAAGAAAATTTTATAGCACTGAAAATGCACTACAAGATTGTTTTTTTTTTCAATGCTGTCGTAGGTTCTTCCATTTTTGAGATATAGAAGTTCAAATTTTGACAATTTACTGACTGTATCGTCTCCTTAGAAAACAATGTCACGACTGCAATTTCCCAACTTAGACTTATATATCTCGAAAATGGTACAACCTAAGAAAAAATTACAAAAGCCATTCTTATAGAGAATTTTCACAGCTATAAGATTTTTTTTAGTCCCATTCCGATAGGACTTAAGCAAATCGTGAAAACCTAACAAAAAAACCAAAAATGTGACCTGAACTTCTATATCTCACTAGAGAATTTTCACAGCAACAAATGTTTCTTTAGCCCCATTTCGATAGGACTTGCGGTTGCCAAGCAAAAACGCAAAAACCTAAAATAAACCTTAAAATATGAACTTTTCTTGCGTTTGGATTTTTTTCATCTATGAACATTGCTGTTTCAATATCCGCAAAAACTTCCCAGGTATAAGCGGTATTGTCTTGAAGTTAGTTAAGGCGCACCATGTATGACATTGTTTTATAGGGTAGCGATACAGTCAATGCATTGTCCCAATTAGAACTTCTATATCTCAATAACGGTAAAACCTACGAAATTATCATCAAGGTCAATCTTATAGAGAATTTTCATAGTCTCAGTTCGATAGGACTTGCGGTTTCCAAGCAAAATCGTTAAAACCTAAAAAACCCCTAAAAATATCAACTTGAATCGCGATTAATTCAAAAAGCGCTCCGGCGATTTTTTTTTTTTGATTTTTCTCTTCTATGACCATTGTAATTTCAGAATCCCAAAAACTTCCCAGGTGTAAGCACCTTCCATTTAAAGTTATTTCAAGAGCACCGTGCATACTAGCCACAATAATTTATGCAATGTCTGCATCGTTTTAAAGCTCGTGCCGCCAAGTAATAAGTAATATAATTATCCAATAATAATTTATTAAATTATTAATGTTAATTTTGTCAAGACATACATCAGGAATTCCGTCAGAATACTATACATTTTTGTATACAAGATAACAAGCACTACTTATGATGGAAATTTCAAACAGATACGAAGGTGGTCACTATACAGCTTAATTTTGATTAAGACTTCCTCCCGACATGATATATGTTGCTGTGATCAGGATAACGAGGACTACCTAGAATAAAATTTCCAACCTATCCAATAAGTGGCCCTACGCAACATTATGGTAAGATATTTCCTAAGAATCAGGACCCATATTATTTTTATTTTATTTTAAGCAGAACATGTTGTACCATAAGCCGTACTAAGAGTATATTTTCAAACACCCGATCTACTACTACTTTACTTTCAATGTTTTCGATGCCATGCTTAGTGGTAGTATTACCTTCAACATGGATTTCCATCAGAGTTTGGCCTTACCTTGGCTCGGCTCCCATTCCTATATATGTCCGATGGTGATGTCTTTATCCATACCATTGACAGAATCCAGCCAACGCAAGCGTTGTAACTAGATACGTTTTACTATATCGGTTCACCTTGTAAAGTTAAAACTGTATGCGGATAAAGCCGCTTCGATTCCGGTGAGTCGAAAAGCTTGAACGAGTCATTGGACCTTACGGATGGACAGTCTGAGTTGTAGCCTTGTTCTTTCAAATGATAATAAACATTCCCCATTCAATTTGATTTTTCTGTGTTTTATTTTTATACCCTCAGCCTTTAGGCTAAGGAGGGTATATACACTTTGATACGATGAAAATGTGCCTCATCGAAATAATGGTTTTAGACCCCAAGTATGTTTGGACGAAATGTGTTTCAGACAATTTGGAGTCGATCTAGCCATGTCCGTCCGTCTGTCTGTCTGTCTGTCTGTCTGTCCTGCTGGCTGGAGCGCACGATAACTCTCGAACGGATGAACCGATTCGGTTCAAATTTTGGCTTTCTTAATATTTTGCCCAAACTTAGTTTAAGTTCGAAGATGAGCTACATCGGTCCACTCCTTCCGGTACCTCCCCCACAAAAGTTCGAAAATGTTCGGAAAGTTTGTGTGCACGATAACTCTTAAAGGGAGTAACCAATTTGGTCCATACTTTGTATCGCGTAAACTTTCTACCAGAGTAATATGAGGTTCCAATATGGTCTCAATAGGTTCACTCCTTCGGGTACCTCCCACACAAAATTTCGGAAAAATCCAGTTTAGGGCCATCTCTCGAATCGCTTTGATTTTTGTTTTAGCAACTTGTATTTACTGCCATCCATACGACGGTACAAGTTTCACCAGGGGCAAGTCCATACTTCCTGAGAAAATAGCATGAAAGTTGCAAAAGCCCCCTATGACACCGTGTGAGGTGGTTGGAGCGCAGGATAACTCACGAACGGATCTGCCGATTCGGTCCACAATATGGCCTTAGTAATATTTTGTCCAAACATAGTTTTAGTTTGAAGTTAAGCCATATCGGTCCACTTCTTCAGGTACCTCCCCCACAAAAGTTCAAAAATGCTCGGAAAAATTGTTCGTACGGTAACTCTTGAAGGGAGCGGCCGAATTGGTCTATACTTTACACATCCTAATATTTCTACTAGATATAGATCAGGTTCAAATATGGACTATATTTGTCCACTCCATCCGGAACCTCCCACACAAAATTTCGGATAAGTTCACTTTAAGACCTGATATCAAATCACTTTGATTTTTGTTAAAGCAACTTGCATTCGCTGCCTCATTTACGATGGTAAAAGTATTTTTAGGAGCAAGTCCATAGTTCTTGAGCAAACAGCCCTAAGAGTGTAAAAACCCCCTATGGCACCATATGTTGTGGCTGGAGATCCACTTCCATAACGGCCAATGTCGATGCATTTCTTTTAGTATCTCCTCCTCAAAACTTTTGAGCTTTAATTCTAATCAACATTTTTGTCTGTTCAAACGCCCAAAATTGTTAAAACCCCCTAAATACATACGTATTTTGGGAAAAAATGGTTTCAATATACACAGGCTGAGGGTATATCTCTGTCGGCAAAGCCGACTGATACTTTTTTACTTGTTTCCTTTAAAGAGAGTAGGAACCTCTAAATGGATCACCCTCTAAATTCAATTCCGTCTTTTATACTTGGATAGCCGTCCATGTTCGATATCAAATGCTTTTAAAATACTCCTTACAGATGCACAATGCTTTTCATAAATTTTGGGACGATTTAGGCCTGTCGGTTCCTCTGTCTTGCTGACGGACGGATCTATCGATTCAGCCCAAAATTTAGCCGTCGTAACATTCTGTTCAAATTTGATTCAAGATTTGAAGGGAGTAAACTTCTACCACACATAGATTATGTTCGAATATTGGCTATATCGGTCCACTCATTCCCTTACCTCCCACACGATATTTCAAACAAGAGCAGTTGAAATTTCAACTTCTTTATTAATTTTTTACGACGGTACAAGTATTTCAGGGGCAAGCCCATATTTTCTGAGAAAATGGTCCTAAATATAAAAAGCCCTACGAACACCATGGTAGTGTCAACCTATTTGTTCCCACCTTTGGATCTTTTATTATTTTGTTCAAACTTAGGTAATTTTTAATCGGTTTATTTCTTCCGATACATCCCCAACAAAATTTTCGCTACTTGGTGCCGATGGTAACTCTCGACGAGAGTAACCAATTTGGTCCAAACTTTTACATCACCATATTTGTTCCAGACATAGGTCTGATTCCAATATCTACCATAGTTCCCTACATAATTTCACAGAAAAAATCAAGTTTCAAGACATAGTTTGGGTTTTTTCCAGTTTTCGCAATATGTTGTTTCCTATAATTATGGACCAAAAGTTCTGAAAAACTATGTTGGTAAAAAGTAAAATGACTAAAAGTGAGTTTACGATTTGTATGAAACTTCAGAGTTAGTTAAATATTTTCCAAACGTACATCAAGTTCCAAGAAGGTTTTTTGCACGAAACCACATTTATATTTATATTACAAAATGTGCAATCATAATAGAAAAGTTTTCAAATCATGAAAGAAGGATTTCCAGGTTTTTAAATTATTATAGACTACAATGGTGCATGGGGTTTGTTTATACCCTTAATATTTAGGCCAACGAGATGATCGAAATAATGATATTAGATCCTAAGTATGTTTGGACGAAATCCGTTTCAGACAATTTGGAGTCGATTTACCCTTGTCTGTCCGTCGGTCTGGCTGGCTGGTACGCACGATAACTCTTGAAGAATCAACCTGTTTGGTTCAAATTTTAGGTCTCGTAAATGTTGTCCAAACTTGGTTTTAGTTCGAAGATGGACTATGTCGGCCTACCCCTTCCGTTAATTACCCCCACAAAAGTTCACAATTTTTGACTGAGATTGTTCGCACGATAGTTCCCGAATGTACTAACCGAATTTTTCCAAACTAGGGATGTGGAAATATTACTTCCATGGATATATCTGGTTCGAATATGGATTATATCAGCCCACTCCTTTGGGAAAAGTATAGTTTAACAGATCTTCTCGAACCGTTTTGTTGTTTAAAACATGTTCGCCTTGCGGCCCCTTTTACGACAGTGCATTTTTTTTCAAGTCCATACTTCCTTATACGACACCAACTAAACTGAGTGGTGCCTAAGATAACCCTCGAAGGGAGAAATCGATTTGGTTTTAATTTTGTACATTGTATTATTTCTTAGAGACTTGGATTACGTCCGAATATGGACTAAATCTAAACACTCCTTCGGGTGCAGCCCACACCAATATTGGAAAGAGTGCCGTTTAAGGACTCTTCTCAGATTGTTTCAATTTTTATACCCTCAGCATTTATGCTAACGAGGGTATATACACTTTCATACGGGCAAAATGTTCCTCATCGAAATAATTATTTTAGACCCATACTTACTTTGGGCGAAATGTGTTTCAGACAATTTGGAGTCGATTTAGCCATGTCCGCCCGTCTGTCTGTCTGGCTGGCTGGCTGGTGCGCACGATAACTCTCGAACGGATGAAACGATTTAGTCCAAAATTTGGATTTCCTAACCTAGTTTAAGTTCGAAAATGGGTTATATCGGTCCACTCCTTCCGGTACCTCCCCCCCAAATGTTGGAAAATGTTCGGAAAATTTGTGCGCACGATAACTCTTGAAGGGAGTAACCGATTTGGTCCATACTTTGCATATCGTAAATTTTTTTACCAGGGTTTGATCAGGTTCCAATCGCTCCACTCCTTTGGGTACCTCCCACACAAAATTTCGGAAAACTTTGGTTAAGGACCTTGTCTCGAATAGCTTTGAGTTTTGTTGTAGGAACTTGTATTCACCGTATGTATTGTATTCTATACGAAGGTACAAGTTTCATCTGGGGGAAGTCCATACTTCCTGAGAAAATAGCCTGAAAGTTGAAAAAACCCCTATAACACCGTGTGTAGTGGTCCGAGCGCAAGATAACTCTCGAACGGATCTGCCGATTCGGTCCAACATTTGGCTTTCTTCATATTTTGTCCAAACTTTGCTTATGTTCGAAGATAATCAATATCGGTCCACTTCTTCAAGTACCTCCCCCACAAAAGTTCAAAAATGTTCGGAAAAATTGTGCTCACGATAACTCTTGCAAGGAGTGACCGATTTGGTCCATACTTTACACATCCTAATATATCTACCAGATATAGATCAGGTTCGAATATGGTTTAGATTTGTTCAGTCCTTCGGGTACCTCCCACACAAAATTTCGGATAGGTTCACTTTAAGACCTGCCCTCGAAACACTGTGATCTTTGTTGTAGCAACTTGCATTCGCTGCCTCATTTAAGATGGTTCGAAGATCCTTTGGATTCAATTCCAATTCTGTTCGTTGTGGTCCTGTTTACAACCATATTATGTTTTTCGTGCTTCCAAAAGTTATAGGATGACCCACTGAAATGACTAGTGAGCCCAATATATATCAAAAAGATATGACTCTCCATGTAAGGTCCACTTCCATAAAGGACTATATCGGTCCATCCCTTTAAGTACCCCCTCCGCAACACTTTAATCCCCATTGTTGTCGGCAAGTTCAAATATCGTCACCATAAATGCCGGAAGACGTAACCGACATGGAAATCGAAATTCGTTTTTTTGATGGAATCTGATATATTAAGCTAAAATGCATGCTCTGGCAAAATTTCAAGCTTCTACGTTTAAAAATAACGATCCTATTCAAGAAATGACAATAGACGTAACATCATACTGTAATTTTCATAGAACACAAAAGGCGTAACCCACATTATTTCAAAACTAAACAGCAGTACAAACAATGTATTCATTGATTTTTGCAGCAATTTTAATGCCAGAGGGAGGGCTTATTGAGTTAATGTATAATTCCCACGGGGGCGGATTCGGTTAACCGGTTATTTGACCCGAAAGTCCAGGTTCAAAACCGGGTTAGACCCGGTTCTATTGAACCGATTACTACAAAATGGGTAACGTATGAAAGCTTATGGAAATACCTACCACATGGAAATTATTTCTCCATATGTGTAATTTGACTCTTAGGTGACGATATTTCAAGAATGGTAGCTTTTTTCAAAAATCACAAAGACCATTCTTTTAGTTAATTTTTAAAGCAATAACTTTGACTTTAGACGGTTTTTACTGGTCTTACAGAAAAAATCCATAATTGAAATAATTGAAGATGATGACAGAAGACCTATGCTCTGTATGTTAACCGGACAAAAGGAAGTGGTTATTAGGAAGGCAATGCTCGTCTCGATATTGTTCATTTCTCCAAGAGAAAGAACGAACGGAGATATTCAAAATTTGAGGCATTGATACGAAAACGTGTAAACGCTCAAAATTCACGCCGTTCTAGTAAAAATATGTATTCTTTAAAGACGGATACGATTAGGCTGTAAGTTTGCAAAGATGGTCTTGTCAACCAACCCATGGTTTAATAGAGATCAACTGATTGTAGTTATCAAATAGGTCCAGAGAAAAACGCAAATTTTCTGTATTGGTTTACTTATACAGAAAGACAAGTGATTCTACAGTCACTGCGAGCATTGGCTTTTGATCCTAGCAGTATAATCTTTTTTAAAACTGATATCAAAGACGACTGCCAGATTATACCATAGAGAAGTTCCGGAAATTTTGAGGCAGTGGATCCTCCTCAGGTGTACACACACAGGCTAAAAGTTTCAAAAAAGAAATTTTAACACCTGCAAGACTTAAAATGCTTAATTCCAAGTGATTGTCATTTCTTTTATGACAACATTCCTTATGACAATTAAAAGTTACATTTAAACTGTTACAGATCACTTAATTTATATGAACTATATTTTGTCCATAAATTGACTTAAATACAACAATAAATACAATATTCCAGATTTAATATCGTCTAATACAATTATAGTGATGGTTGAAATAGACAGTTCACCTACTTGTGGTCCATTGCAATATTAACGTCAAGACTGGGAATTGAACCCAACACCGTCAGATTGCTAGTTTAAAATTCGCTTAGCCGCGTAGGCCAATAAACTAATTCTAATTTAATTATAATTTTTCATTTATACTACTTTCTTGTGGGTTACGTCGTTTGGCATTTCAGAAAAATACAATACCAAATGACGTAACCCACATAGCTTCTAACATTCTGGAAAAAAATTTAATTTTTTTCCAAAAATATATTTCTTCTCTGCGTTAAAACACGATACTAAAAATTTTCGATATTTTGTAACACCGTTTTCATTTTATAACGTTTTTTGCTTCTCCTGTAAAGGTTTATTTTTGTGGGTTACGTCTTCCGGCATTTATGGTGACGATATACAAAATTCACATAGGCTGAGGGTATATCTCTGTCAGCAAAGCCGACTGATACTTTTTTACTTGTTTTTACATTTTTGTCTTTGTCCATTCTTCTTGGGAAATTGACCCAAATTTAAAAACAAACAAAAATAAAAAAAACATAGAGTCGTTATAAGTATTGAGGCACAGCTGACTGATATTTACTAACTTGTTTTAATAATATGTAGCGAAAAATCCACGATTTGTCATTATAATGTACGGAAAATAATACCTTACGTTTCTAGTTACGACGGAGTATATATGTACCATGTATGTATGACCGAAAGGCTAAAATATGTCGCAATCACATAAAAGAAATTTCTTAGAAAATAGTGCCGAGGTGTAGTGGAGTATTGTATCACATGGTCGACCCTGTCCGACTGTAACCCTCTCTTAATTGTTTTATTTTATTTTGCTGTCTGCTGGATTTGATTATGCGAACTTCTGATTTGTACGAACATTAATAGTTGTTTAAATGCTTACATGTGCACCACCAACTATTTATAGACTTTAGACAGACAGAGAAATGAGACATTAATCAGCATGTGTGAATACCGGCTACACAACCAAAATATGTTCCCAACTATAATGTATTCAGGAAGTTTTGAGAATTTTGTGACCTTCTTTGGATGTATGAACTTGCCAACCAAAATATTACAACATTTGGGATATTTATCTTAACGATTTTGGAAGTGCGAACTAATAAATGTGATTTTTATTCTTTTTGATAGTCATTGCGTCCACCGGACAATTTAGTTGGCCATTGTAGGATGTAGAGCTTTTGGACCACTCTGTCAGGGGGCAACGACATGGTCACAAAAAATAGAAAATCACTATAAACAAAGCCACAAAGAGTACCTGGTCAAAATGTCCCAAGGATTCTCGAACAGTACTTAAACTGCTCTTAAAACTTTATGTACGTTTGGAAATAATTCTATGATGTACAAAGTTTCGTCCAAATGGGATATTTTAGGTTTTGTGTAGAAGGTTCTGGAAGAAATGGACTCATATAAGCTAACCTAATCTATGTCTGGGAGAAAAATATCCCGATATGTGCAAACATGTTAGCGAAATTTTTTTAATTTTATTGGGGGAGGTACCCTTAGGTGTGGACCGATGTCACATTAACTAAGTTTTCGATAAGATATTACGAGATCCAAAATTTGGGACCAAATCATATGGTGCGATCGAAAGTTATCATTGCGCTCCAACCAGTCAGACGGACAGACAGGACTAAATCGACTCCAAATTGTCTGAAACGTATTTACCAAAAATATGTGTAATCTGAATCCATTACTTCGATGAGGTATGTTTTTATCGTATAAAGTGTATCTAACCTCGTTAACCCCGTTAACCCCAAATCACAGCAGATTTACCTTTCTAATCCAAAAAATTAAGCTACCTATTGCAGTTTTTTGTTTTAGACGCACAATAATTAATTTGTCTTCATTGTATGGCATTTCATCATAGAAAGACTTACGTCTGAAATTAGAGCTGGCAAAAAATCGACGGCACTATCGATAATATCGATTGTTATTTAAAAATTCAATACCGATAGATAGTTTTGCCTATCGATATTATCGGAATAAAAATACCTAACCTGATATCCATTGAAATAAATAGAAATTTCACTGCTTTTCAGTTAGAGGTAGTTTACACTATCTATCAATGTCATATGACACGAAATAAAAACATTCCATATTTACCCACGGAGGCAATGTGGAGACGTAGTTTTTTTTACATTTTTGCTGGTGTGGACGCACAGAGTAAATGGCGTAAGGAAAATCTCCAATATTACACATATTAGCGAATATATAACGATGGAAAATTTATTGTCATATGACATTTACATATAGTGTAAACTGCCCCTTATGTGTGTGTAATGCCTTGTTCAGATTGACGGTGTTTCGCTCTCTATTCGTTGTTCGACCCCAAATTACGATGTAATTACTTCATTTCCCATACAAAATATTGAGAACGAACAACGATTTGTGTACATTGTTCAATTTAAATTACTCTCAGAACGACGATAAAATATGTCCCATCTCTAACAAATGAGAGAATTTATCGAAATAAATTAATTATGACAGGAAAAATACAAAATTTAAAAATTTATTAAAAACCCAAACATTTTTAGAAAAACTGCAAAATATGAATGAAAAGTAAACGGTTTAACGACTAGTATATATTCAAACCATAGGAAATTGTGTCTTCTCTTTCATTGCATTTGCATTTCTTGTCCATCGTTTCAAATTCGCGTACAAATTTAGAAACAAAAATCAAATGCCTGCCGGAAAGTCTGTATACCAAAAAGTTATTTTGGCAGGTCTCTCTCTCGTGTATTTTTAAAATAGAAAAATTTGAAAATATGCTGAAAACACCAAAATTGTGAGAAAAAATAGAAAACATGAATGATAATAATAAAATTTAATATTGATTAGATAGCTGTAAAAAGGACAAATATTTTTTCAGTTCATATCAATTAATTTTACTCGTCTTTTGGCTGAAACTTTCCTTAAAATCAGTAAATAAAAATAATGAAAATATGAATCATGTTGCTATGAATTGTGTACCATTTCGTATGAACGGGTTAATTCGTGTACGTAATTATGAGAACGAACGACGTTATTCAAATGCCGGTCTGAACATGGCATAAGAAAGTATTTTTCGTAAAATAAAAAAATAAAAGCATTTGTTTATTCTCCTTTACATTTCTGTGAACTACTTTTGCATAATTTGAATTCAAATTAATGGCGATGACAACTTAACGATAATATCGATAGATATCGATATTTTAAAACATTATATCGAAAATATCTAATGTTGGGAATATCGATGGTTTGCCAGCTCTATCTGAAATACGTTTACAAATCGCTGAACTTCATAACAAAAATTCACGTTCATTGAGAATGTGTTTCAAGCCAACTTTTATTCAGAGAGGAGGCCTATTTTTGGCTTAATGGGTATGTAAACAATGAAAGTAGCCCATTTGAGTTAAGCGCAACCTAAACAGGTTCAAGAAATGTCAGTTCATTCAGAAAAAAATCGGTTTCATGTGTTTTGTCCGCTGGTCCATATTTCTTCATCGGTCCATATTTCTTCAAAAATGATGTGAGAATGTACCTTTCAATGTCGGCCATTATCTTACCATAACACTGTGTCCGGATGCAGTTCAAGGGAATCATGAAAAAGGCACTCCGTTCGATACATTTTACAAGCAGTTGCTTAGTGATCCCAAGCAAGAAAGCCAATTTGTAGATACCTACAACTACAGAATTTTTCAAATATAGAAAAAGTGTGCGTCGATTTCTAAAATTTGTATATAAAACACTGTGCAACACGAAAATTATTAAATATATTCTGACACCGCAGCGTGATAGAAGACCAATGAAGAGAGGACACTTGTCTCGCCGTTTTTTCATATCTCATCAACTTTCGCGGTTATAGGCCTCCAAAGGTTTGAGGCTTTGTTGTAAAAAGGGTCATTTAGTCAGGACTATATCTTCCAAACCGTTAGGAAATTTGAATTAATCTCAGAGGCAAAGTTGTAGCTTTTGTCTTAAAGAACAAAAATTTTGAACACATATAATCCATCAAACTTCATCTGCAAGGTCAAAATCGCCATGGTCAAATTTCTTTAACAATTTGATCTCAAGTTTTGTTATACAGCTATCAAACCAATCAAATTTGAAGAAAACAGTATAGGTCCACGGATTCATATATCCCCCATATAAGGATACCTCTTGGTCTTCGGTATTTTAGAAGTTTTACCGAAATATAGGAAATTTGTTATTTAGTCTTCGTTGATCATAAAAACTATAGATCGACGTTTTGATACAGCACCCGAATTTCGGTATTTTAAAGGTTAGCCACATTGTTTTACCGAACTTGCTGAAACTATGTATTTACTATTCTTCATAAACGAAAGGAAACTATTTGTTCCATAACGAGGTCGGCCTGTCAAAACTTAATGCCGTTCTTACTTATTTATTGGCCCGAAAAATCCGCAAAACCCGGTTTAAAGAATTTTGAAATCCCGAATCTCGGGATTTTTGAAAACCTGTCCCGTTCGACATCCCTAACAAAAACTGAGTGGAACAAAAATCTATTCAAATTTTCGCTGCAATCTGTATATAATTGAGGACTGGTCATTGATAAGAATTTATAATGTACATACGTACGTACTCTCTGTCTTTTCGAGATATAAAGATTGATATACTATAAGATAGGATGTTTAAGTTAGAATTGACCAAATGATTTAATTTGGCCCTATGAATTGCTCCCTCCTCATTCCCATTTATTACACCAATTTGATAACAAGTATGAGAGGTTTCAACGAATATTCTTTTGACAACCGCCTTCTCGAAGCATCTATGAGGATGTCAAAAAACACAACATAAACAAAACAAAGAACATCGGCTTGAATTGCATGCATCGCAACAACCCCTGCGCTTTATCGTTAGCATTGTTACATATTAGCTGTGTCTTTTTACGTGATAATTAGTAATAATTATTACTAATGTTGCAGATTTTGACAGTTGTATAAAGGAAAAGTTGCTGAAAAAATTGTTTCAGCAACATTTAGTATGTAAAGAGACACCCCAATTGTTGTTATTATTTCGCAAAGGTAATATTGTTTTCCATAAATGAACACACGGCAATTTAGCCAAACCACTTACTAAACTATCGTGTTTTCTGTAATACCGACGGCCACTGGCTGCTGATAAGGTTGAAGTAAATATGTCATTTGTGTTATTCAAATCAAAAGACACGCCATGTGTTCCATTTGACACTGACTACTTGTCTATTTCTATATCTATACTTATAAAAGAGTTCAGTAATGATGACTCACTGACTGACTGACTGATAATCAACGCCCAGACTAAACGGCTAAAGCTAGAATCTTGAAATTTTGGGTGAGGGTCACTCTTGGTCCGAAGGTGTCAGATAAGGCTGGATTTTTGGAAATTCGAACTAGAACTGTACTAAAAGTACTAAAAGGTACTAAATATGGTACCCTTTGTATTAGGCAAACGCGAAGAGCTAGAATTCTGAAATTTGGAATGAGGTTCACTGATGGAGAGTTAGAAAGGTGTACCAAATGGTTTTTGGAAATACGAACTATAAGTGTACGAAAAGTACTAAAAGTTACTAAATTTAGTACTATTTGGTATTACGTGAACGGATAGAGCTAAAATCTTGAAATTTGGAATGAAAATCAAGGTTTAGAAGATGAGTTGATATAAGGAGGTGGTTTTGAAAACGTGTACTCATGTGTACGAATAGTACTAAATGGTACTAAATTTGGTACAATTTGAATTTGGGCGAACCGATAAAGTTGGAATTCTGAAATTTGGAATTACTATTACTGTTGGAGCATAGGTTTGAGATATGGAGGTAGTTTTCGAAATTCGTACATATGGATACGAAAGGTACTAAATAGTACCAAATAAGGTACAATTTGGATTTGGGGGAACGGATGCAGCTGGAATCCTGAAATTTAGAATTAGGATAACAGTCGGGGTGTAGGATAGAGGTATTTTGGAAATTCGTACTTTTGGGTACGAAAAGTACTAAATGGTACCAAATTTGGTACAATATGAATTTAAGTGATCGGATAGAGCTGGAATAGTGAAATTTGGAATTAAGATTACTATTGGAGTGTGGGATTGGGATACTTTTGGAATTTCGTACTTATGGCAACGAAAAGTACTAAATGGTACCAAATTTGTTACAATTTGGATTTGGGTGATCAGATACATTTGGAATCCTGAAATTCGAAATTAAGATTACTTTTGGAGTGCTGGATAGAGGTAGGTTTGGAAATTCGGACCTATGGGTACAAAAAGTACTAAATTGTACTAAATTTGGTACAATTTTGATTACGGTTATCTGATGCAGCTGTAATTCTGAAATTTGGAATTAAGATTACTGTTGGCGTGTAGGATTGAGGTAGTTGTGGTTATTCGTACTCTTGGGTACGAATAGTACTAAATAGTACCAAATTTTGTACAATTTGGATTTGGGTAAACGGATATAGCTGAAATTCCGAGATTTGGAATAAGGAGTACTATTGGAGTGTAGGATTGATAAAGTTTTGGAAATTTTTAGTTATGGGTGGGAAAAGTACTAAATTTGGTACAATTTAGATTTCAATGATGGGATACATTTGGAATCGTGAAATTCGGAATTAAAATTGCTTTTGGAGTGTTGAAAGAGGGAGGTTTGCAAATTCGTACTTTGGATACGAAAAGTACTAAATAGTATCAAATTTAGTACAATTTGGACTACTGTGATCGGATGCAGCTGTAATCCCGAAATTTGGAATTAAGATTACTGTTGGCGTGTAGGATTGAGGTAGTTGTAGAAATTCGTACTCATGGGTACGAAAGTACTAAATGGTACGAAATTTGGTACAGTTTGCATTTTGGTGAACGGATATAGCTGGAAACCCGAGATTTGGAATAAGGAGTACTGTTGGAGTGTAGGATTGATAACGTTTTGGAAATTTGTAGTTATGGGTAGGAAAAGTACTAAATAGTACTAAATTTGGTACAATTTGGATTTCAGTGATAGGATACATTTGGAATCGTGAAATTCGGAATTAAAATTGATGTTGGAGTGTTGATAGAGGTAGGTTTAGAAGTTCGTACTATGGATACGAATAGTACTAAATGGTACCAAATTTGGATTTGAGTTATCGGATATATATGGAATCCTGAAATTCGGAATTAAGCTTATTGTTTGAACATAGCACTGTGGTAGTTTTGAAAATTTGTACTTATGGGTACGAAAAGTACTTAATGGTACTAAATTTGGTACAATTTGGATTTCGGTGATCTGATGTAGCTTCCATCCTCAAGTTTGGAATTTGAATTTGAATTTTAGGATTGATAAAATTTTGGAAATTTTTAGTTATGGGAAGGAAAAGTACTAAATTGTACTAAATTTGGTACAATTTGGATTTGAGCGAATGGATAGAGTTGGAATCAAGAAATTTGGAATTAAGATTACTGTAGGAGTGTAGGACTGAGAAATGGAAGTAGTTTTTGAAATTCGTACTTATGAGTACGAAAAGTACTAAATTTGGTACAATTTGGATTTGAGCGAACGGCTAGAGCTGGAATCTTGAAGTTTGGAATTAAGATTACTGTTGGGATGTAGGATTGAGGAAGTTTTTTAAATTCGTACTTATATGTACGAAAAGTACTAAATGGTAGTATATTTGGCACAACTTGGATTTGAGCGAACGGTTAGAGCTGGAATCTTGAATTTTGGAGTTAATATTACTGTTGGGGTTAGTTTTGGAAATGCGTACTTAGTTTTGGAATTGCGTACTTATAGTACGTTTATATATAACCGGATTTAACAAACCCACTGGATTTTAAATGTCAATTCCATTACATATACGTCAAACAAATCCTCATAAAGAAGGTTAACCCAGCAAAAGGCTATAATATAAACATGGCCTTATGCTTACAAAAAGTACTACATTTTGTACAATTAGGATTTGGGTGAAATTATAGCGCTCGAATCCTAAAATGTGGAATTAGGTACACTTAGGGGTACGAAATGGTTCCATGTATGGTACAATTTTGTATTGGATGAACGGATAGATCTGGATTCGTGAGATTTGGAAATCAGATTACTGTTATCATTTGCTTATAACGTCCGATTTAAGAAATATGTGCCATAAATATACGAAAAGTTGTAAATGGCACAGGATTTGGTACAATTTGTTGTTGTGTAAAGGGAATTTTGAAATAATAGGAGAAGGTTCGTATTTATGAATTTACATGTAAAGTACTAAATAGTTCTATAAATGGTTTTGGGGGAACAGATAGAGCTGGCAATGAGGATGGCGGTTGTTGGGTTAGGCCGTATTCGCGCTGAAAACCTCAATTAAAATATCTCAAAAAATGTGGATTGCTCTTGATGTGTAGGCGCGACGAAAATCGAACTTAAGTGGTACGTATTAGTACACAAACTGTTTCCACCATTCTATATTACATATTGTTTATTTGTCTTGTATATTTAACGCATACGAAGTAGCGGGCACTTTGCTAGTATCACATATAATAATAACATATGTATTACGTTCCCAAAATTTCAAAAATTTCGAAATTTTATACTTCTTTTGAATATATTTGTCCATCTAAATAAACAAATGTCTTATATGTATATGCCAATATACAAATGTAACAAAAAATTCCCTTGCGCTTAAGCCCGTATTGCAAACCACTATGTCATTGCAATTTTATCTAATCACGTCCTGATTATGTGTTTTGGTTCAATATTTTTTTAGAAATATTTACGCTTTTTTCGGTTGTGGTTGTTAATACACATTTGCACTTAATTTAATAGTAGTAGTAGTTTTTTCTTGTATCTTTATTATTATTTGTTTTCGTTTACATGATAATCAAGTTCACATTTGTTTAAAACTATTGTTATTTCTGGTTTGTGTTTTCCATTTAAATATTTCAATAGATTATTGTTTTTTCTATAGGTACATTTTTCAACAGTTTTTAACACGTTTTGTTGTGTTGTTATGCATGGCATCATGTTATACGTTTCGGTTAGTTTTTCTCTTCTCTTTGTATAAAGTAAATTGGTTTTTTATTAGTAACAGGATCTTTATAACAAAAAAAAGAACAAATTAAAATATGTGATTTTATGAAATTGTGTGAAAACAATGAGACAAATTATGTTATGAATAAAATATTTGCAATTTCATTTATTGTTAAACTAAATGAAATGCCTGTCGGACATGGGATTGGAATTATCAATGCAGTTTATTTCTTAGCTTTAAGTTTGTCACAGAAATTTGAAATGTTCGACAATAGTAATTAATGAAAACAGCTCTTTAATTTTAAACGAATTATAAGTTTTTGGTAATGCTTGTGGATTTGTTTAAATTAAAGAACTAATAACAAATTATATATGTAAATTAATGTAATCAGAGCGAACGATAGCAGAACTCGGGAACAATTTCAATCTAATAGTCTTGTTTTCATTATCAAAATTTTCTGATAAAATAAAGGGTAAAGAAAAACATATATAAATCATATACATATATGGCCATTTGAATACGTTGGCATCTTTCTAAATATTAATATTATACATTTTTTGTTGAAACCCACTACACGTCAACGCGGACGAGAAAAAATCATAACGACCCAGAAGACTAACTGTTCGTAGACATTTGACACGGAAGCCAAAACGAATATAACCCTTTCGGTGCTTCTTTTTTGTTTTTGATCTGAAAAATATATTTTTCCAATTTTATATATCCTTAAGCCCACTATATGAATAATCAAAACTAATTTTTTACCATTTTGTTTGGAAAAGTGGTTTTTAGACACTATGCCATATGGCATAGAATGTATTTAAAGGAAAAAAAAAAACAAAACTAAAATATCCAAGTTTTTAATTAAATTTCATCTTTCAGAAGACCAGGAGGCCTTACAGAAGAGGAAGAGGTCTTCTTATAGAAGAGCAGGACGTCTTCTCATAAAAGAGCAGAAGGTCCTCTCATAGAAGCGCAGGATGTCTTCTCCTGGAAAAGCAAAAGGTCGTCTCATAGAAGGACAGGACGTTTGCATATAGAAGGGCAGGAGGTCTTCTTATAGAAGAGCAGGAGGTCTTCTTATAGTAGAGCAAGATGTCTTCTTATAGAAGAGCAGGAGGTCCTCTCCTTGAAGAGCAGGAGGTCCTCTTCTTAAAGAGCAGGACGTCTTTTCATAGAAGAGCAGGACGTTTACATATAGAAGGGCAGGACGTCTTCTGATAGAAGAGCAGGAAGTCTTTTCATATAAGAGCAGGACGTTTGCATATAGAAAGGCAGGAGGTCTTCTTATAGAAGAGAAGGAGGACTTCTTATACAAGAGCAGGAGGTCTGCTCATAGAAGAGCAGGGCGTCTTCTCATAGAAGAGAAGGACGTTTGCATATAGAAGGGCAGGAGGTATTCTTATAGAAGAGAAGGAGGTCTTCTTATATAAGAGCAGGAGGTCTGCTCATAGAAGAGCAGGAAGTCTTTTCATAGAAGAGCAGGCCTTTTGCATATAGAAGGCGGGAGGTATTCTTATAGAAGAGAAGGAGGTCTTCTTATACAAGAGCAGGAGGTCTGCTCATAGAAGAGCAGGACGTCTTCTCGTCGAAGAGAAGGACGTTTGCATATAGAAGGAGGTATTCTTATAGAAGAGAAGGAGGTCTTCTTATATAAGAGCAGGAGGTCTTCTTATATAAGAGCAGGAGGTCTTCTTATAGAAAACCTAGGGACTTCTTATAGAAATGCTAGGGTCTTCTTATAGAAAACCTAGGGTCTTCTTATGGAAGATTTGAGGCCTTCTTATAGAAAAACTGGAGGACTTCTTATAGAAGACCTGAATGTCTTCATATAGCAGATCTGAAGGTCAGCTTGTAGAAGACGTGGAGGCCATCTTATATAATATCTGGAGGAGTTATTTTAGAAAATCTGCAAGAATTGTTATACATCATCTGGAGGTTTACCTATGGTGGATCTGGAGGTTTCCTTATAGAAGACCTGGAAGTCTTCGTATAGAAGACCTGGAGGTCTACTTATACAAGATCTGGAGGTCTTCTTATAGAAGACCTGGAGGTCTGTTTATACAAGATCTGGAGGTCTTCTTATAGAAGATCTAGGGGTTTTACAATAGAAGATCTGGGAGTCAAACAAAGTGAAACATTTCCGTTGGGAAAAATCTATGCCATATGGCATAGTATGAAATATAAAAAATTTGGCAGCTCCATTGAACTATATTTCGGATCTTTTTTTCGTTTTAATTATTAAGGCAATGATTATCTACTAAATTAAATACAAAAAGTTAACAAAACAAATATTTTTGTTAATAAAATATATAAAATTATAAGATGGTATTTTCATGCAAATTTTAAATCGAACGAGGAGCGCTTGCTCTTTGAGACATAACAATGTATAGGGTCCACCAATCAAAAATTGTTGTCGAATTATTTTTAGATATCACTTCAGGGAAAAATACAAAATTATTAAAAAAAAGAGTGCCCATAAGTATTTTGCCTTAAAACGGGCTTCAAAAACTGGTTATGCCATATGGCATAGAATCACCGAAAAGGATAAAATAGTATGACACCCACAATACCGCATTGACATTTATACTGATCCAAATCTTACACTATGTGCCCAATGGCAGGTTTCTTAAGCAAAAAGAAAAATTTTCAAGTCATATATTTGAAAAAAAGTAACGGTATTAGATTCTTCACACTTTGGAGAAAAACATTTCAACCCGACAACGCTTTATGATGGCATACCGGGCTGTCAAATATTGTAAAATTTTATAAAATTCAATCAAAAGAAGAACAAAATTGTTTCGCTCGACATTTAAACGCCGTTAACATAATTAGCCTTTTTTAATGGTAATCACGAGGAAAGGCATGCTAAATAAGATTGCGATTAAGAATTTAAAAAAGCTAGATGGGATACTTTTTTGTTTTTTTTTTTTTTTTTTTTAATGTAACTCTCGATATCGCGACGTATCCGCGAAACTATATATATATGTGGTAGAAGTTAATAGTGACTACTACATGTGTAGAAAAATTTATCCCCTTATGGGCCCATAAACTTATAGAAATATACTAATAGATAGCGAGCCTTTCCCGATTTCAGGTTTTTTTGGAGTTTTTATCTACATTTTCGGCTTGGTTGTAATTTGGTATATGGAGTTCCCAGTAGCTATAAACATTCTGCAAGAAGAAATGTGGACACAGGTCCTGGTTTTGGTATAGCCCTCATATAACGGTACTTCCGAATTCCGGTATTTTGAAATTTGTATCTACATTTTCAGTCCAAATTGTCTGCAATTTAGTATTTGGGGTTATCATTGATCGGGAAACGCTCACACCAAAAAGTGTGGACATAGGTCCGGGTTTTGGTATAGCCTCCATATAACGGTACCGCCAGATTTCAGGTTCCTTGGGTGACATTTGGTTATGATCCAGCAAAAATACTCATTACAAAACCCCCTGCTAACCCATAATTTTTACAAGCACATACAGCGCGAAATTGGTAGTTGCTTTGTTTGCCACTTAAAGAAGTATGTAGTTAAATAAGTATTCACTACTTTTAGTAACAAGTTATTTAACTACTTATTAAAGTGGTCAAAAATAACCACTTATTACCCTCCAACAAGAAATATTATGAACAAATACATAATAATGAGTCTTCTTTCGATTACGAAAGTATAAACACTGGGAACCCCTTATACCTAATCTTACAAATGCGGTCTGCCAAAAAAATTGAAAGTACCTGAAATCGGGAGGTACCATTATTTGTTATACATGGGGGCTACACCACAACTTGGGCCTATCTCCACAACATTTGACGGAGATGTTTGTTCACCACTCGGAATCGTAACGACCAAAACACTAATTTGTTGTTGTCACCGATTGTTAATTTCTATATGGGATTCGATAGTAAACATTGAAACTGTGGGCGTGGCGTGCTCCTAAAGACGAAAAGTGTTTGACAATTTTGGAAAATACGTAATTTTTGCAAATTTCTGCAGAAACAGTTATTTCTTAGAAACTATAACTGATGTTGTGTTCATTGTTTTTTGTTAGGTAGGTGGGATTGTTGCCTTTAAGATTAGTTTTAATAAATTACCGTAGCGTTTACCCGAAGTATTTTTTCTCAGGTACTAAATTTTGGTGAAAATCCATGTTTAGTTGATTAGATCTTTTAGGGAACAGCTTGGAACAAAGTTCCGTTTTCACAGAATGAGAGTGTTTTCTTGGCAGTTTTTACCAAACAAATGACATCTAAAAATATAAACAGTTTCCACTGCATAATTTTTAGTTTTTTTTTCAAACTACATTATAATCTCGATAAACCGGATACCACATGTTTCGTCGGTGTTCGGATTACATATAGAATTTCCTGGATTACCGAGTAATAACAAAACATATAATTTTGTACGTTTAAATCATTAATAACGGACTTTTACTATATAATAACCTGACATAAAAGGTAAGCAAATGTGACCGTTTTAAGACTGGGAGCAGCTTCCCTGGCTAACAAACTTACTTCTTATATTCCTCCAGTGTAATTTGGGTGACATTTGCTGATTATTTTGGTCAGCTTAAACTTCTCTACAACTGATGTATATTAATTCATATGATATTTTGTTTTTCAAAATAGTCAGGCTAATCCCATACTCGTTGTTTTAATATTTTATTAAAACAACTTTAATTTATTAATGGGAAAAAATTGGCGATGTTCACCAAGGGGTAAGGCAGGGAAGACTATAGTTTCAGATCTTGCCACCCATAAGAACTTGGGTTTGGGCGTCGGGTTAGTAACCCTCCCCTAGAAAAAGCAGCCTACTATGAAAAAACGAAAGCAAAGGAAAACAAACCCCTCTAAAGTTGACGAACCCCGCACACGTTTTAAGGACTAAGTGCGAATCTGCACTTAGAATATTTGCACTCATTATGGAGAAGGTGCAGTTTTCGCATTGAAAGATATACAGCTTCACCCCAGTGAATGAAAGACTCGCCACAATTTGATTAAAAGCAAAATTCTTCAACATCAGCTTTATTTGCGCTCATGCTCCCACTGAAGACAAGATATATTTTACGAGCGCTTAGAAGTAACATATGACCGTTGCCCTGCCCATGACATTAAAATTATTCTAGGCGATTTTAATGCCAAAATTGGAAAGGAGAATATCTTTGGCCCAACAGTCGGGAAATTCAGTCTCCACATAAAACATCTGACAATGGCATGAGGCTGATAGACTTTGCGGCTTCAAAAACATGGTAGTTAGCAGTACCAGATTTAAGCATCTCGATATTCATAAGGGCACCTGGCTGTCTCCAGATCAAGGAACAAGTAATCAAATTGATCATGTTGTGATAGATGGAAGATATTCATCGAGCGTGTTGGATGTACTATCGTTCCGAGAAGCAAACATAGATACGAACCACTACCTTTTTGCCGCAGACGTACGTACCCGTCTGAACGTTGCAAATAAAGCACGAGCAGATACAACGCGGAAGTTGGACATCGGTAAGCTGCTAACACAACAGATATGCACAGCATATTCCACTCAACTAGCCCAGTTGCTTAATGAAAGTACTCCTCGTCCCGATAACATATCAGCACAATGACAAAATATTGCCCACTCCATGCAAACAGCCACAAAATCCATACTTGGATACCAGAGACCTCCACCAAGGAATCCATGGTATGACCAGGAGTGTCGTGCTGCTACCAAAGAGAAAAATGCGGCATATAGGGCTACTCTACAATCACTAGCAACGCGCAGCGCACGAGAGAGGTATCGGGAGGAACGGAGAGAGGAGAAAGGTCTTTTCCGCAGAAAATGGAAAGACGGGAACGAAGTCCAAAAGGATATGAAAAGAACATTTCTCCAAACTGTTGGTATCCGATAGTAGCGAAGACGGCGAAGATACCACAGGTAACTGATACAGATAGTGTGAACATGATATGGAAAGAACATTTCTCCAAACTGTTGGTATCCAATAGTAGCGAAGTCGTCGAAGATACCACAGATCCAATCCCAGAAGATGGTATAGAATGTATACCGCCCGGCCAAGATGAGGTAAAAATAGCAATAAACCGGCTGAAGAATAATAAGGCAGCAGGAGCTGATGGCCTACCAGCCGAGCTGTTTAAAACCGGAGGCGACACGCTGATAAGGTGTATGCATCAGCTAGTTAGCTCCATCTGGCAGAAAGAAGGCGTACACGACAATTGGAACCTGAGCATCCTGTGTCCCGGAGGAGATAAGACTTTATGCTCCAACTATAGGCCATAAGTCTTCTCCCTATCGCCTACAAGATAGTGTCAGGGACATTGTGCGAACGACTAAAGCCCATGGTCAACGAAATAATTAGACCATGCCAATGGGGCTTTAGACCTGGCAAGTCCACCATTCACCAGATATTTACCCTGCGGCAAATCCTGGAGAATACCCAAGAGATGCAGATCGACACCTACCACCTTTTTGTCGATTATAAATCAGCCTTCGACAGCCCGCTACGTTCAAAGGTATCCAAGCCATGTCTGAATTTAGTATCCCCGCAAAGCTCATTTGGCTTTGTAAAATGACTGTAACTGACACAATATCTTAGTTAAAATAGGAAGGAACCTCTCAGAATAGTTTTTTACCTGCTAGAAAAGGTTATACGAGAAGCAAACGTAAAAAAAGTGGCACAATCTACACCAATAGCCACATTATACTTGCTTATGCTGATGATATAGACATCATTGGACGATAAGTAAAAGACGTAACCGATACCTTTATGAAGGTTGAAGGAGAATCTGCTAAAGTGGGTCTGGCGGTAAACGGCGGTGTCGACGCGCAATGCGTCCATTGAGATAGGATCAACTGTTGAAGTTGGTTCCTATAATTTTGAGGTAGTAAAAGACTTCGTATACCTCGGCACCGCCGTAAACACAACAAACGACATCAGTTGTGAAATAAAAAGAAGAATTGTATTGGCCAACAGATGCTACTTTGGCTGAAGTAAGCACTTTGAAAACAAAGCCACAACTCGTCAAACAAAAATAACGCTTTACAAAATAATGATACTACACGTGCCTATGTATGGTTCCGAAGCCTGGGTACTTGCGCAAGCAGATAAGGCAGTGCTTGGCGTGTTTGAGAGAAAAATTCTTCGAAAGATCTACGAGCCAATCTGCGTCGACGTCGTATGAACCACGAGCTGTATCTGCAATACAACGACATCAATATAGTTAAACGTATCGAGATGCAGCGATTGCGTTGGCTATGCCATATAATAAGAATGAGCGATGACGAACCCGCTAAAAAGGCGAGCCACATGGCGGTGCACGCAGAATTGGCAGGCCAAAGAATAGATGGCGTAAACAAGTGGATGAAGAGATGAGAAGGCGCGGCACTCCAGAAAGCGAAGCGAAAAACAGAGAGAATTGGAGATCTTTTCTTAGTTCGGTCTATGGAACAAATGTTCTGTAATGGGTCAGCTGAGTAATTAAGTAAGTATTGGTCGTGGATTACATTGATTTGGTTCCCATTCTTCATCATTTGGGTCCATATAGCCGTTGTTTTCTTGACATTCTGAGTTCACAAACTCACTATCAGTTTCAAAATCACTACGAGGCTCACTTTGAATTTCATTATTGCCATCCAATTCGCTTGACTCCAGTATTGACTGTTTGGTCGAAAACATTATGACTTTCTTCATCCGGAGATTGGCTTAGCAAAGGGTAGTTCATATTAGAAGGCGAATTTTCACTATTTGCGTGACAATTTTCAAGAAATACCACGTCACGGCTGACTATTATTTTCTTGTCACATAAGCCAAATAATCTATACGCTTAACTTTCCGTGCTGTATCCAACCATGATACATTCTGATGACTTTGAATCAATTTAGTTCTCCTTTGTTTAGGTACATGGACCAAAGCTGGACATCCGAAGACTCTGAGATGCTTCAAATTTGGTTTTCGGCCGGACCATAATTCTTCGGGACATCTTTCATTTCCTCGGCATGGTACTCTATTTATCAAGTATGATGCTGTAGACGCAGCTTCTGCCCAAAAACGTTGATCTAATCCACTGTCAATAAGCATTTATAATCGTCATATTTATTCGTTCGGTGACACCATTTTGCTCGGGTGTATTTGGATATGTTTTTTGATGTATTATTCCACTTTTTTCGAAGAATTGAGAACATTTTTTGCCGGTGTACATTATCCGATAGTATAATCTTGATTTTTTCAGAACACTGATTTTTTTAAATAAATCCGACTTTTTCATCATTGGAATACATGTCATTTTCCCACTTTTTTGTAATCACGCTAAAGGTCAGATTTTTGATCGCATCTTTTCGAAATTTTGGTGTTAATGGAAGTCCAAGATAGGAAGAAGTCTATTAAGTTTGGTGGTCCTGGAGGGGAAGAAGTCTATTGATTTTGGTGGTGGTGGGATATTATTCATGGGTTGGTGTAGGTGGTCAAACACAAACAAAAGTAGGTAATGCATCCCATTTTTTAGTCACACAACAGGTCGCACTTTTAATCGGATCGTCACAAAATGTTGGTGGCTTATGGGGGACCCAGAGAGGAAGAAGGATATTGAATTTGGTGATGGTCAGTAAAGGGGTATTTCAAAAGGATAGCGCATTGATCGGAGAAGAAAATATCACCTTTGTAATAATGCGAAATAGGATGGTGTATACTGACGAATATTATAGCGTTTCAACAAAAGTTGCTATCCGAATTTTAATATTTTTAAAGCTTTCGTTTTAATGAAAAATATCTCTGCTTCTATTTGGGGTATTCGAACCATGTAACATTCTAATCAAAAGACCAGCAAAGCTTTAAAACAATAGCAAGTAGATTGACGATATTATTCATGGGTCGAAGGTTCAGTTTGCCTCAAGTCTTTCGGTATAAAAGGCAGGGCTGATAACATTAGTAACTCCCTTAAAGAAATGTTTACCAGTGGAAAGCCTATGTACAGGGGTCCTGGTGTAGGGTATAACGTAGTCGGTCCCGTCCCGGCTTTAACCTTTGCTCACTTGTTTATATTTTAGTTTTTTGTTGTCAAAATATTTCCTGTCCAGTGAAAACCGAAAATTTGAATTACCACTAATTCGTTTGGAAATTTCTCTAATGAAATCTATACCAAAATAATGTCAGAACAATTTGGTTTACCTGGTTCCTGACCATAGAGCATAAAACTTTCATATGTATAATAAAATAAAAATAGTAAAAAACAAGTAAGAAAAGTCTATAGTCGGACGGAGCCGACCATGGGATACCCTATACCACTATCACTGGACAATCGCTCTCCACGGAACTTCTTTTCAATGGTTGTGAAAATTTAATTATCAAATATCAGAGATGTTATGTATAATACTTATGACCAAAACCAAAAAGTCATCTAGCATGACAAAGACATTTTTGTAGCAGGAAAGGAAAATTTAGTTCACACAAACTAAAATGTAATGAAACCCACTTATGTAGTACTACTACTTCCGTTGTTTAACCGCTACGTTATTGAAATTTTTACCAATTTCACACAAAAGTTTCAGTCCATTTAACCCGCTAAGTATTATCTGATCTTCTTATCGTTGATTTGTACGCTTCTTCCTCATCATAAATTCAAACTTTGTTTAAAATTTTGCGGGTTATTATTTTGACCTACTGAGCCTCTACAAAATTGGTTAAAATTTTGTTTTTGGTCTATTTCATCCCCTGAACATTTTACGATAACACCAAAAACTAATCATTTCTATTCTGGCCCGAACCCAACCTCCTTAAAAAATTCGTTACAATCGGTCCATAATTGCGGCCTTAAGCTTGTTTACAATTTTTAATGGACGGACACACATCGCTAAATCGCTTTATCTCGTCGAGATATGAATTTTGGCATACCAAATAAGGCATACCGAATATTTCGTGGTGTTACATAAACTTTTGGAGAGACAATATGTAGCATGGGATAAAAATGTGGTTCTCTACACAGAACCCAATATATATAAGGCAGTAGGTCCGTTATCTAGCAAACACTTTATTGCAATTTACATCAGAGGAAAGGTCAGTAGTTTTTTTTCCATATGTAGGCTACTTTGCGAAATATATATGTCCTCAAGGAATTAAAATATCGACCAAAAATAAATTTTTTATATTTTTCATACAAAAGTAATGGTCCATTTCACCCGCTAAAGAATATCAGATCATCATTCAAAATTGTAGGCATCTTTTTCGACCTATACTCTTACCCTGTGCAAAATTTCGTGACTATTGATGTATAATTGCGACTTCTAGCGAGTTTATTATTACACTACAAACAAATAACGGAATATATTGGGCTGTAACTCTGTTATCTGATCATGCACACCAACATAATTGGCATCAATTGAAAGGTCAAGCGTTCCACTTTCAAGTATATCTCACTTGTCCGGAATGTCACTTCCAGGAATTAAGATATAAGCTGTATATTAAAAATTTTCACAATTTTCACACAAACGTTTTGGTCCATTTAACCCTTTAAATATTATCCGATCGCCATCTCAAATTGCAAGCTTCTCCTTTGTGATATACTCTTACCTTATTTAAAATTACGCGTTGATCTGACTATTATTGAGACCTACAGAGCCGCTAGAAAATTGGATAAATATTATGTTTTTGGTCCATTTCACCCGCTCAATATTTCACGATCATCACCAATAAGAATAGGGATCTATTCTGATCTGAACACGACCTCCATACAAAATTTCGTGACGATCGGTCCATAATTGCGGCCTGGAGCGTGTTTACAATTTATAATGGACAGACGGACGGACGGACAGACACACATCTCAAAATTGCTTTATCTCGTCGAGATATGAAGATTGGTATACCACATTGGGGGTCTCCGACGAATATTTCGCGGTGTTACATGAATTTTTACCAAAACAAACTTATAATACCCTTTTCCACATTGTGGTATAGGGTATAATAATAAGAAACATATTTTGTCAATAAGGTTGAGGGTGTAAAAAAAAAATTGTCACTATCTTTGAATTTTGAAGGAATATATAAAATCCAAGGCACATATACTCGTATAGAAGGTAGAAGCTACAATCATCTGTATGTTTAATTTATTGTAAATTTAGTTTTCAAAATGTAATAGGGACTACTCATGAAATTTGAAACTTCGAAATATGCTTTCATAAAATACTTCCTTTCCTTCTTAAACATATAATAAAAATGACCTACGACAGTTCTGAATGCCTTATTTTTACAGTTTGATTTAAATTTTTTCTATTTTAGAGGATTTTCAAAACGTATTTATGTTTTTCCTGCGAAAATTTTTAGAACGACCCTATTATTCAAGATTTTTTTGATATTTAATTTTCAATAACATCAATGTTGTTTTTGTAAATTTGTTAGATGTTGTAATTCATGCATCTACCCTATATAAATGTGCCTTGTATAAAATCCATATATTCCATATTAGACATTTTTTAAATATGCACTTTAAATATTCCATATTTATATTAGACAATTTACAGTTTGCAGCAATTTTGAGTTTGAAGGAGAGAGAGAGGTGAAGCATATGGTAACCCTTTGCCTCTCAACACCCTCTCTCATCGACAAACTGACAATTGCCGCAAGGAAAATTGCCTAATGCAAATATGGACATAGAAAGCAAATTTCTAGATTTTTTTATTTTGTCGAATTTTGGTCCTTCTTGTCTTCGTCCCCACAAGAATCCAATTAGTTCCCATTATGTACTTACCGCCTGAAACATGTATGCGTGATTGAATTTTGTGAATACTGAGTATAGAAATTAAAACCAATTTAATGTGTAATAATTTAAGATGAGGATATATTTTTGTTGTTATTATGAAACCCATATACAAGAGAAATGTTTTATGATAGAAATATTAAAAATAGTAAATACCAAATATTAACAAAGAAATGTCAATGGCGGAAATAAATGAACATCTATAGATCTAATGAAACATTTTAAGAATTCGAAATATTTTAAGTTGAGAAGTTTTTAATATAAGTAAAATTAATTTGTAGGATAGTATATTTTTTTCGATTTGGCAGTTAACGTTACAAAACATAGGATGTTTATTTGAGATATATTGTGTTGAGGTAAGTAAAATAAACTGTACAAATTAGATTGTTTTTAATTCTTATTCTTAAAACCAAAAGTTAACACTTAAAGCTATTTTATATATTTCACTTTTGTTTATTCGTCTGACGAAAATGCAAAATTGTATTTCTTTCTTTGTTTTCTAATACTATACACATTATTACAAACATTAATATATGTATATATGACAATTTTTGAAATATACTTTTAAAATATTTAGTGATTTAATCAATTAAAACTAAAAAATAATTAATTTGAACTAAAAAAAGTATTTATATTAAATACAACCTAAAAATATACTGAGGGTGTAATAATGATATATAATTGGGAAAATAATTCAGATGAATATAAATTAATTAATGTTAATAAAATATTAATTTTTAACTTTACAACTATTTTTGATTATAGATTTTTACAAACCCGTCTACTTCTCTGTTCTTTCATATATTAGTAATAGTATGTACCGAAATTATTATCTGTTGAGATCTTAAATAAATTATATCTAATAGTTGCAGAATAAAAAACACTAAATAGTTTAAATATATATTCCTTCATGTCTTGCTTTAAATCAAATTTAATTCTTAATACATTTTTGTTGTATATTATTTGTGTTCGTTTCCATTATATGAAACATTTTTTTTGTTCAGGCATCTGTTGACTGCATTTTACTCCATATGCAATTTCTTGCATTGCATACAAACATTAATTTTGTAATTAAATATTGAATGTATATATAGAAGAATATAAGTATAGTTTTGTATTATATGAGCAAATTTATACATAAAATATTTCATTTTGTTTTTATTAAATTTTTTGTAATTGAAATAGGTAATTATTTTATGTTTCTTTTGCTTGTTGGTTTTTGGTTGTTTGGCTGTGGGTACTCTATTAAAATATATCTTTTTTTCTCTTGATGTAAATTCCCAAAATACTTTATTTTCAAAAATAATATGGTTTGGTTTTTACGTAAGTTATTTGTAATTATTGTAAATAAATATATATTGTGTATATATAACTATTGGTAATATTATTTTCTTTTTTCATCAACAATGAACACAGAATTTAGTTTGCTTTTTTGCTTTAAATTTTTATACATATGTTTTTATAGGTTATCGAGTATATAACATGTTCGGGTTAGCCGTTTTAAAGCATATTTACCTATTTGGTATTTGTGACAAATTACCCGTGTTTTTAGGAAGTGTTTTTTGTTTTCTACCTCGTTTAATAGTTTTGAATGAAACACATTCTTTAAAGAAGAAAATCATCTTAAAAGATCACAAGAAAAATGTTCGATGCCGATGATGCTGTTCAGGCATGGGTAGAAGTGATTTGACATTACATCTTTTTAGCATCTTCATCCATTATTTTTACAAGGCCGTGACCCCCAAAAGCTTCAAGTTATTTACAGATCCTAAGCATGTCATCTTTACTAACCCAGTGTAATGACTTATTTACCAACCCTTTGGCATCTTAATAAATTCCCTAGAATAGTATTTTGACTAACCTCTAGCACAGAAATAAATAACTAGTGATGGATTACGAAAATAATGAATGAAGCATGACTACATGGCGGCGGGTTCTCCGACACCGAGTTGACCAGGAACCACACAACACCCGTCAGATCAGTAGATGCCAGCTAGCTGCACATACAAGGTGGCGCAAAAGTAATCCTCCTATCAGAAGATGCCATAAATTTTGCGATTGGCCCCTAATGTCAGTTCTGTTTTGAAATTTGTGTAGTAAACACATGGAAAATACACGTTAATAAACAATGTTACGCTCACTGCTCCAGAACGCCATTTTTAATCACCACCAAGAGGAAGATGATTTTTCATCAAAAATAATCATGAGTGATGAGGCGCATTTCCATCTTAGCGGGTACGTAAATAAGCAAAATTTACGCTTCTGGGATACTGAAAATCCGCGTGTAACCCATGAAGAGACATCACACCCGCTCAAAGTCGCTGTATGGTGTGCTGTATTCATCGGGCCTTTTTTCTTCGAAGACGTCGCGGGCCAAACTTTTACTGTGAATGGTGAGCGCTACAGAACAATGATCAACGAGTTATTTTTGTCGCAACTTGATGAATTGTGATTGGAAAACATGTGGTTCCAACAGGACGGTGCAACGGCACACACTGCACGTGCCACAACCGATATGCTGAAGGATGCATTTTCCGGGCGCCTAATCTTCCGTTTTGGGGATTTGCACTGGCCAGCAAGATCGCCTGATTTGACCGCTCCAGACTTCTTTTTGGTGGGCTTTTTGAAGTCGCGAGTTAATGTCAACAAGCCTCAGACTCTTTCAGCTCTAAAAGACAATATCCGTCAAGAATGTGAGTACCTATCGGCGGAGGTTTTGGCCAAAGTGATGGAAAATGCCATAAAAAGGGCTCAAATGGCAATAAACTGTGGCGGCGACCATTTATCTGACATCATATTCTCGACTTGATGTAAAAAAAAAATTAAAAGACATAATAAAAAAAAATAATCCACAAGAAGAATCAAAGTTTTTTTTTTTTTAATTACAGCCAAAAAACATCGGAAGTTTACTTTTGCGCCACCTGTTTGTATTTGTATATTTCTTTTTCTGTTGGGAGCAGCATATCCCGCAATGCTTGCTCCGGATTATGTGGTCCGTGCTGGGATAGAGGAAAATCTAGGACAAATATGAATGTGTTCGGCTTGTCACATCCACATACACCACGCACAAACTTCCTTAATATAAAAAATATGTTGGGAGTGGGTGAATTTCAGAGATTGCTCTAAATTCGTTCATGTGTTGCTACGTGAACACAGACCCCAGTGAATAGTCATCAGAATACGCGACTCTCCCGCAGTCCCGCCAACAGCAGCCGCACACGCAGTATTTAACACTAGTTGTAACTGTTTCAATCCATTAAAATGCATTATTTTCGCAATTTAATTGCAATAGACTCCGAGTTAAGATCGAGGAAATAGTGGACTTTATGAATCGGAAGTATATCATGATCCCGGCGGTGCAGTTTACAATGTTGTAGCAACGCAAATATGTTCGTGTATTGTTTCAGTTATCTGGTTACTCTGTAGACAGACTCAAAAATTCTGCAACCTGTTCTGGTCGCATCCATAAAGAATCAGGAGACAGGTGAGATGTAGCTAACATCTCAAAATACCGAAAATCGGGAGGTACCGGCAAATTTCAGGGGAAAGTATGGAAGGTCCAATTAAGATTAAATATCAAATGTCAGACATTTCGGTTGGATAATGAGACCACAACTTTCAAAATACCGAAAATAGGAAGGTACCCCTCTACGGAGCTATATGAATATATGTCCCTATACAAATAATTCTCTCCTTGAATGTTTTACCCCCTATATGAAGGCGTTTATCTATACCCCAACGAAGAGCAAATATCAAATTTCAGCCATATCGGTGCGGTAGTGAGGCCACAATCTACAAAATACCGAAAATCCGCAGATATCGGTATATTGGAGCTATATGAAGGCGAAAACCTATACCGACAAATTTCATGTGGAAACGTTTATACCTGTAATGAAAAATTAATACCATATTGCAGCTATTTCGGTGGAATACTGAGGCCACAATCTTCAAAATACCGAAAGTCGGTAGGTACCGTTCTATGGGGTCTATATGAAAACTTGGACCTATATCGCCAAATTTCAGGTGGACACTTTCATACCTTCAAAGAAGACTAAGTACCAAATTTCAGCAATTTCGGGGGGATATTGTGGCCACAACCTTCAAAAAGTCGGGAGGTGCCGGTCTGTAGGGGCTATATTAAAATGTAGAGCGATATAGCTAAGTTTTAATACCAAAATTCCTTGGAGTAATAGAAGCTACTTTCTGTACCAACTCGTGTTTACCTTGGCAGCTGCCGTTATTCAGCTGCGATGAATGGCGGGCTGGTCCCTAAGTACGGCTTTTATACTGCATCTATGTACTACCTGTGGGACTAATTGAGGTGGCTGCATCGTCTTGATCTTAAATTGGCTAAAACCACTCGTTGTTGTTGTTATTGTTGTAGCAGAATTTAAGCCTACTTAGAAGCATAAGTTTAATGCTATGGTTCCGGGTCAATCCGGTCAATCGTGTTTGCCTTGGCTGCTGCCACGATGGAGTGCGGGCTGGTCCGCAAGTACGGTCATTATACTGCATATACATATGTACTACCTGTGGGACTGCATCAGAGTATACGCTATCCAAGCCTGTCTGATAGGATCGTTGGTCTAAAGTTTCTCGTTTATACCATTGGACCTCTCTCTCTAAATCATTAAGGTCTCTACTGAGGTGCCTGGGTGGGGGAAGCCTATCCATTCAATCGTGACAGGGATGTTCATTATGATAACACCCAAGCACGTAGTGCATCGATAAAAACATTCATCTCCTCATAAATATGGTTCACTTTGTCATGAGGAGGCACCCTGTTGCAGTCCTTAGGGCGGCATTCTGGCAGGCATGAATACGTACGCTAACATTTGCATACCACTCTGGCGCCGCATAGCTTACCAAAGACCAGTCCATTGCTTTGTAAGAGTTTGTAATGTGACCGCTACATTGCAAAACCGCTGATATTACATCCAGTATCAATACAAAACTCCATTATAAGTGCATGCCTATTCCCAACTTCATGCATAATTACAAACTCCATTTAAACTTCAGTGTATTTCCTGGTTGTCTCGCCTTACAAATAATTCTCATTCACTCCGTAAACCCAGATGGATAAGATGTTTAGTTTTCGTCGCTGAATTTGTCGAGTGCTGGCGTTGACCGACGTGAAAGAGAAGACGTGTGGCATTGTCCGCAGTCCTATTCGATTTAACCGAAAACTACATCAACCATCGACCTTGCGATACGTTCGCTCCTGTCGATTCTTTCGATTTTGTCGATTCGTTCGCTCCTGTCGATTCGTTCGCTCCTGTCGATTCGTTCGCTCCTGCTGATTCGTTCGCTCCTGTCGATTCGTTCGCTCCTGCCAATTCGTTCGCTCTCTGCGATTCGTTCGCTCCTGTCGATTTGTTCGCTCCTGTTGATTCGTTCGCTCCGTTGTCTAACTATATCCGACTCCTTTCTTTACAGAACTGCAATCCGAATAGGAAAGAACCGAACTCAACACCCGAGAGATTACCGAGCCGAACTCAACACCCGACGACTACAGAGCCGAGCCCAACACCCGAAGACTGCCGAGCCGAATCCAATACCGGAGGCTACCGATCCGACAGCAATCCGAATAACAGCAATCCGAGCCGTGCGATACCCCAACAACGGGAACTACCAACTCATTGCCAATCCGAGTGTTGCCGAGCGAGGGCTGACGATCAGAAGATTGCCGATTCCACTATTGCCGCGCCGAGTGTTATCGACCGACTGTCAACGACCAACTCCATCTTGTATCCGCCGATTACCACTTACTTTATACCGACCAATTCGAAGCGATTCCACCCGCGGCTGTTCCCCAACTTTACCAACATATACAACAACATCATACAACATCAACTAATCTCCATACTATCTGAAACTAATGTTAACGAAATTATATAAATAAAACTCTGAAGCACAGTTCCATCGTGTCTCATCTTACTTAAGGTTTGTGGGTCTTTGACTCGACCCTGGCAGCGGCTGAGCAAACCTCAGCCTTTGGAAAACCACTCGTTATAAGTTCATTAAGTTTTTTATGCACCCCGAGTGCCGCCGGCCAGCGACTTGTGTTGCTACTTCCGATCTTATCGCAAATAGCTGTGGCTTGTACGGACGACTTAAACATGCTATCGAACGTTATACCCAATATTTTAGGGTAGTTAGTGGACGGAATCAGTACACCATCGTCCAATATGTTCAGTGGCAGCCTCATTTCAGCCGTCCAAGTGGTGAACTGTGTTGCAGTGGATCTAGCGGTGAATATTTTCATATTCCACAGATGGAAAAAAATCACTACTTCAGCTATGTAGATATTAAACCTATCACATATTCCATCGACGACAGGATCCGACGCATACATTACGATGTGGAATTCCAGAAAGGTAGTGGGAGGTTGAACAGTTCCGGAGATATCACCCCGCCCTTTCCTAAATTCCAAACATATAACTGATTATCCAACGTTTCAAACACGGCTGGAGGGTTTTCATCCTTATATCCTCGAAAAGCTTGGCATGGTTGACGGTATCGAAGGCCTTGGATAGGTCAAGAGCCACTATGACTGTTCGATCGCACGGCCTGTTCTGGTTCAGTCCTCTATTGATATGTGTGTATACAGTATGTAATGCTGTTTAAGTATTACGCATTTTTCGGAATCCATGTTGATGTTGGGCCACTGGAAAACATTAGCATGCCTTGCAAGGTCATAACCGACTGGCCTTAAGGTACTTTAATGCTCATCATGAGTTGTGACATTTGGTTCTCGGCAATGAGCAGGGGTATGGCGCTGGTTAAGCACCAGAAGTTCTTTAGATATAACAATCGTGTCACCTTGTCTGAGAAATTACGTCCCCTGACATTTAGGCGTTTTCTTGGGTCAGATCATTTCCCCATAATTGCCTTCATCAGCAGACCGCCCGATTTCATCACCTCCGATTGGTTTAGTTTCAGAGAGTTGACTAATCACGGCTTCAAAAATCTGTCAATATGTTCTGTCAATATATGTAGCTATCTGCGACAAATTGAGATGTCAATCTGGATTGATCTGAAACCATAGAGTTCAGGCCAGCGGCTGCCACCTAGCATCAAACCTATGATTCTACGTAGGTTTCTATGCTGCTACAACAACAAAAAACTAAGATGTAGGAGCAGGGTCCTCAAGTCCCAGCCTTCAGCACTTGGGGTTCAGATAAAGAAAACTTCTTGGCCATACATAACGTGGTAGATCGGTCGGTGGCAACCTATTCCGCGCCAGTGTGCTCGGCGAATATATGTATGTGCAACGCTATGGAAAGATATTCAAAACTGAGAACTGCAACAGGATGCATCCTAATGTCATCAGTGATACAATAACATACTCTCGTTGTAGTACTTCTTCAGGTGTTAACATGAGTGCCATCCTAATCATTATATTGTGGATAGGACCCCGATCCCAACCCAGGTATGACAGAAGGGACCTTCATGATCTAGGAATTTCCTGTAGACTCCATTAGTTGCTTTAACACAGCTCTTAAACTGCATTTAAGCGACAAAATGCTAACTATTGTGGAAGTATCAAAAACAATAACACCCATTATCGAATTTGGTCAAAATTTGGATTGAACCCGACGATGTGTAATACAGTCGCTTATTTTTCGAGAGCAGGAAACGCCGAAGGGCAAAGCACATTCTTGTATGCTACCAAATGTAATTACCAATATTCTATCAAAAAGTGACTAACCCCAATATGTTTACACTCACCGGTAATTTAATGTGTTTTTTTCTTTTCTTTTATACTTATTATTTAAAAAATAAAGGATTTTAATCTTACGAACTATCATAGTATAATCGGTACTTTGCATCAAATGCTACTGGAACGACCAATGCCTGTACAGACTCCGGATGTTGTGGTTATGTGGTGATTACGCAAAGTCAATTTATCGAAATTTGTTAGAGGCGTTTGCTTGGCAGATGCCTGTTATAAAAATTAAAGAGAAAAACAAAACAAATAATACAAAAACCATGAAAATTACTATTGAAGTTCTATACCCACCTCATCAACTTGATGACACAATTGTGTTCTTATCCATGGCCATTTTATGGTCCTTATCAATGTGTTACGAAAATCTTCACTGAATAGACAATAAATATAGAAGGTTATCGAATAATTGGTTAACTCCATTAGATTGGCCAATGCTCTGAACACCTGTACAAAAATAAAAGAGAAACATAAAAATAAAAACAAGAATTTATAAATAGAATAGCTTTGGTGTGTTGGTAGTAATGGAATGGGATGGTTTTTGTTTTAATTGAAAATGATTGGAAATAGAAATAGCTGAGTTTTGTACTTTTTCTGCAAATCCGGTAAGTAGAAAAAAAAACGTTAGGACAACGGAAATGAAAACGTGTTACAGCTATGTTACATACAAAGTGTCTTCATATGTGTACGTGTGCCATTTAGATTCGTATTCAATAAGGACGTAGGAAAAGTTATAAATTCTATTCGGAGTGGGATATAATTTAACTGACGATATATAAGAGCTTGAAGCCATACATAGAGTAGACTATTATGCGCCTTCGCATGTCGCACTGAAGGTTCGCTTACTGGAAACCTGTTGTAAGTAGAGGAGCCTCATTTTGCTATCAAATTGCTGCATTGTAGAAGCTACACGAGAAGCTACACGAGACAAGTATAATAAAAACAAGTAAAAAGTCGTTGAGTTTGGCCGGGCCGAACTTTTCATACCCTCCCCCATAAAATATTCTTTACTAAAATGAAATAATGAGTTTCCTTTTCCAATACCCCGGATACCTCAAATGCCTAAATAATCTAATCTAAAAAATGTATTCAATCAAGTGGTACCTTAATATGGGGGCGATATCAAAGTGTGCACCTATCTTTTTGGAAGAAAAGTTGTGTAACTGCAGGAAACCTCAAATGTCAAATTACGAGTAGTTCCCCAAACAATGTAGCTAAGACTCTCAAAATACCGAAAATCGGGACGTACCGTTATATGGGGGCTATAACAAAACATGGACCTGTGTTGACAATTTTTAGTGGAGAAGTTTCGTGACCACAGAGAACCTCAACTGGAAAATTACAGCTCAAAATACCGAAAAAGGGGAGGCTTTGTTATATGAGGGCTATACCAAAGCAATAGGGTGACGTCGGGGATGGAAGATACAAAGGAACGGTCCTGACCGGTTTTAACATGGCAAAGCCCAGGATTTATCTTGGTCTCTCATTCTTCTCAAGTGGACACTGACCTCCCCGTTGTGTCACCTGGGGAACTGCCTTTAACACCTGTTAAAGGTAGTGAAATAACATGTGCCGCGCGTTCACCCATAAGAACGTTAAAAACTTGGGTGTGGGCGTCGGGTTAGTAACCCTCCCCTAGAAATAACAGCCTACTATGAAAAAACGAAAGAAAAGAAAAACAAACCCCTCTAAAGTTTACCAACCCCGCAAACGTTTTAAGGACCATGATCTGCGAATCTGCACCTGGAATGAAAAGTACAAGGCCGACTATTGCCATACAGGAAATCCGATAGATTGGGAAAGGCGTCACAACAACACCTAAAGGTGACGCACTTTATTATAGCTGACATGACACAAAGCATGAGTTTGGTTCATTCACCCCAGTGAATGAAAGACTTGCTGCAATTCGATTTAAAGCAAAATTCTTCAACATCAGCTTTATTTGCGCTCATGCTCCCACTGAAGACAAGGACGAACAGACCAAAGATATATTTTACGAACGCTTAGATGAAACTTATGACCGTTGTCCTGCCCATGACATTAAAATTATACTAGGCGATTTTAATGCCACAATTGGAAAGGAGAATATCTTTGGCGCAACAGTCGGGAAATTCAATCTCCACAGTGAAACATCTGACAATGGTATGAGGCTGATAGACTTTGCAGCTGCCAGAAACATAAGCTACCATGCTTCTTGCAGCTGCAAAGCCTATCAGCCTCATACCAGTACCAGATTTAAGCATCTCGATATTCAGATCAAAGAACAAGAAATCAAATTGATCACGTTGTGTTAGGTGGAAGGCATGCATCAAGCGTGTTGGATGTACGATCGTTCCGATGTGCAAACATAGACTCGGACCACTACCTTGTTGCAGCAAAGGTACGTACCAGATTAAACGTAGCAAACAAAGTGCGAACAGACACAACACGGAAGTTGGACATCGGTAAGCTGCAATCACAACAGATAGCCACTCAACTGACCCAATTGCTTAATCAGAGCACTCCTCGTCCTGATAACATATCAGGACAATGGCAAAACATTGCTACTCCATTCAAACATCCGCAAAATCAGTACTTGGATACCAGAGACCTCCACCAAGGAATCCATGGTATGACCAGGAGTGTCGTGCTGCTACCGATGAGAAAAATGCGGCATATAGGGCCACTTTACAATCAGTAGCAACGCGTAGCGCACGAGAGAAGTATCGGGAGAAAAGGAGAGAGGAGAAACGTCTTTTCCTCAGGAAAAAGAGAGAGATGAAAAAGCGGGAGTGTGAACAAATCGAAATGTACAGGAGACAGAATGAAGTCCGAAAATTCTACAAAGAGTGAAACATCAAACTGATGGCTTTGAAACTGGCACATCCTCCTGTAGAGACCAGCAAGGTAATCTGGTAACTGATACAGATAGTGTGCTAAGGATATGTAAAGAGCATGTTTCCAAACTGTTGGTAGCGAAGTCGACGAAGATACCACAGATCCAATCCCAGAAGATGGTATTGAATGTATACCACCAAGATGAGGTAAAGACAGCAATAAACCGGCTGAAGAATAATAAGGCAGCAGGAGCTGATGGCCTATTAGAAGAGCTGTTTAAAACCGGAGGCGACACGCTGATAAGGTGTATGCATCAGCTAGTTAGCTCCGTCTGGCAGGAAGAACTCGTACCCGACGATTGGAACCTGAGCATCCTGTGTCCCGTCCATAAGAAAGAAGATAAGACGTTATGCTCCAACTATAGGGGCATAAGTCTTCTCCCTATCGCCTACAAGATAGTGTCAGGGATATTGTGCGAACGACTAAAGCCCATGGTCAACGAAATAATTTAACCATACCAATACGGCTTTAGACCTGGCAAGTCCACCATTGACCAGATATTTACCCAGCGGCAAATCCTGGAGAAGACCCAAGAAATGCAGATGAACACATATCACCTTTTTGTTGATTATAAAGCAGCCTTCGACAGCCCGCTACATTTAAAGGTATTCCAAGCCATGTCTGAATTTGGTATCCCTGCAAAGCTCATTCGGCTTTGTAAAATGACTCAAACTGAAACAAGATCTTCAGTTAAAATAGGAAAGAACCTCTCCGAAGAGTTTTGTACCAAAAGAGGTTTCAGGCAAGGAGACAGCCTTTCGCGTGATCTCTTCTACATCCTGCTAGAAAAGGTTATACGAGAGGCAAACGTCAAAAGAAGTGGCACAATCTACACCAATAGCCACATCTTACTTGCTTATGCTGATGATATAGACATCATGGGACGATCAGTACAAGAAGTAACCGATACTTTTATGAAGGTCAAAGAAGAATCTGCTAAAGTGTGTCTGGCGGTAAACGACGAGAAGACCAAGTTGATGGTGCGACGTGCAATGCGTCCATTGAGATCGGACCAACTGTTGAAGTTGGTTCCTATAATTTTGAGGTAGTAAAAGACTTCGTATACCTCGGCACCGCCGTAAACACAACAAACGACATCAGTTGTGAAATAGAAAGATGAATTGTATTGGCCAACAGATGCTACTTTGGCTTAAGTAAGCACTTCAAAAACGAAGCCACAACTCGTCAAACAAAAATAACGCTTTACAAAACACTGATACTACCCCTGCCGATGTATGGTTCCGAAGCCTGGGTACCTGCGCAAGCAGATAAGGCAGTGCTTGGCGTGTTCGAGAGAAAAAATCTTCGAAAGATCTACGGGCAAATATTCCTTAACGGTGAATAACGACGTCGTATGAAAAACAAGCTGTATCTGCTATACAACGACATCAGTATAGTTAAACGTATCGAGCAGCGATTGCGTTAGCTAGGCCATATAATAAGAATGAGCGATGATGAACCCGCTAAAAAGACGTATAAATTCGAGCCACATGGCGGTGCACGCAGAATTGGCAGGCCAAAGAATAGATGGCGCAAAGAAGTGGATGAAGAGATGACAAGGCGCGGTATTCCAGAAAGCGAAGCACTAAACAGAGAGAATTGGAGATATTTTCTTAGTTCGGTCTATGGAACAAATGTTCTGTAGTGGGTCAGCTAAGTAAGTAAATACCAAAGCAAGACAATTTTCGGTGGAGGTGTGTTGTGACCACTGAGAACCTTAAATGTCAAATTTGGTTACAAAATTGTAACTAAAATACCGAAAATCGGAGGTGCCGTTATTTGGATGTTATACCAAAACGTGGACCGATATAGTCCATCTTCAAACTTGACCTGCATATGGCAAAATGACACTCTGGTGCAAAAATATAGCGTTGTAGCTTAATTATTGTGCACGCTAGAGTGATTACAACAGACGGACATGGCTATATCGACTCAGAATTTCATACTGATCAAGCAAGTTATTACTTCAATGCGCTACAAGCGGAAAAACAAACGTAATATACCCTCCATACTATGGCGGAGGGTATAACAAGTAAGAATGTATCGGTCAGCTTTTCCAACAGAAATATACCCTCAGCTTCGGACCTAAATAAAAGAAGTAAACACAATACTTCTGATGTCTAAAAGGAGTATGGAATTGCCCTCTAAAATAATTGTAAAAAAATAAAAACGGTCCCAGGCGAGTGTTACACTACAATCTTTCCAACTTTGTGTGGTAGGTACCCGAAAAGTGACCCGATATGGTCAATATTCGGTTATAATCCGAGTCTGTAAGGAATAACATGGCCTGCATGAAGAACTTGTTGCAAAAAATTAAAAACGATCCGAGACGAACTGTTAAACTGGAGGTACACGAAAGAGTACGTGCATTGTGCCACCGTGGTGCAATGGTATGCACACCCGCCTTGCACGCTGAAGGTCGTGGGATGAATTCCCCGTCTAGGCAAGATTTCCTGAGTATTTCAGCCATGTAAAACGTCTCTACAAGTGGTGTCTTAAGACACGCCGTTCGGACTCGGCAATAAACAGTATGGGATGTTTGTGGAACAATTATTATTATAGTTACAACCAATTCGGTTAATCCCTTCGAGAGTTATCGTGCACACAATTTTAGCGCAAAAATTTTAACTTTTGGGGGGAGGTAACGGAAGGAGCGGATTGATATAGCTTATCTTCGAACATAAACTTATTACGAAATATTTCGATACCCAAAATTTGAACCAAATCAATTTTTCAGTTCGAGTGTTGTAAACACCAGCCAGCCGGACAAACAGACTTACGGATGGACGGACATGGTTAAATCAACTCCAAATTCTCTGAAACTAATTTTATCCAAACATACTTGGGGTCCAAAACTATTACTTTTATGAGGCTCAATTTTGATCGTATCAAAGTGTAAAGCCTAAAGGCTAGGGAAATAATAAGAGTGGAGAAGGTCTAAAATTCTAGAAAAACTAGTAAAAAAGGATCAGTCAACTGTGCTGACGGAGATATACCCACAGTCGTTGAAAAAAAAAAACAAACCAAACACAATAATTATGCCGTATATTTGATTTTGGAGGAGCCGCAAGGACAACCTACTGAAAAAATTTCAGAACGATCTGAGAGGAGCTCTTAAACTGCACTTTATCCTAATTTTGTGTGAGAAGGAACCCGAAGAAGTGGACCGATATAGTTCATATTCAAACCCGATATATATCTGGAAGGAATAATACGATGTGCCAAGTTTGGATCAAATCAATTGCTCCCTTCGAGAGTTATCTTTCAAACCATTTTACAGGAAAATTTTGAACTTTTGTAGGGGACGTGCGGGAAGAAGTGGACTAATATGGCCCATCTTCGAACTTAAACTAAGTTTGGACAAAAATTACCATACACCAAATTTGGTTCCGTTCGAGAGTTATCGTGCGCAGCAGCTAGCCAAACAGATGGACGGACAGAAAGACAGATGGACAGACATGGCTAAATCGACTCCAAATTGTCTGAAACGAATTTCGTTCAAACATACTTGGGGTCTAAAACAGTTATTTCGATGAGGCACATTTTTGGTCGTATCAAAGTGTATATACCACTTCTAGCCTAAAGGCTGAGGGCATAAATAGACCTACAAACGTGAATCAGAATAAAATCTGAAAGTTTTTCCAAGAGCTCACTCTATTGGTTATACTTCGCTATAGGGAATTCCGACTGCATTCTCGCCTTCTTACAATCATGAAAAATATGTAGCGATTGATACACATTAAATGTTGATTGGGAATTTCCCCTTAATAACATTACTTACCTGAAATGAAAAACTCGGCAGTACATCTGATGCAATTGTCATATGAAGTATGGCCATTGGTGATACACAAACCAAAAACAATATTGACGTGCTTCCTAAAAGAAAAATTCAAAAAGTCCCATATGTGTGTAAAAATCCCCATCCCCTCAAAACGGATGACTTACCTAACAATAAAAACAAACGTTTCTCTTCAGCATCCTTAATATATGAGGCACGTGACGAAGTCATTTTGCGACGTTTCTCACACGTTTGACGATAAACCATCATAATGCGCAAATTTAAACCGGCTATAAGGACAGTGGGTATTAATTTAAATATCACTTCCAACATGACCTTGTAAACCTGAAACATTGGATAAAAATGAAATATTGAATAAAAATATTTTCATTATTAAGGACTTATAAAAATATAAATCTATTTACATTATAAAAAATTGTTGTCATAAAGGCATTATTATCTCTTCGAAAATATACATAACGGCCATCGGTTTGTAATACACATTTGATTAGCTCTCCACGGAAAACGCTCGGAAGATATATGATAAAGGTAATCAGTGTGGTGAGGAAAACTATTAATCTAAAAAAACGAACAAAATATTTATTACTCCTTGAATATACCAAAGTATAACATATACTTACCCTGGAGGACCCATTACTGGTCTTGTAAAACTTGGATGGCACACGGAAACATAACGTTCTATTGTCAATACCAGGAGCATCATAACTCCCACACCTGAAATAAAAGAAACCCCCACATGAGTAAAGTATTTCGAATCAACAACCATCATTATCAATCATTATCATCATTATGATTCATGCACTTACCCAAACATCCATTCCCCAGAAACAACTCCAAGTGAGCTGTGTAAAATGCTGGCCCAAACTCTTCCCATTGCCCTCTATCTTTGTGTACCAGCATTCGTATGCCAAAGGGAATAGCAAAGACAATGGCCAATAATGCGGCTGTGGAATATGCTGAAAGGAAAACAAAACACATTCTGTTATACTATGCATAAAACTGTTATACCAGAAACTATTATGATAGGGTTTGTGCCTTCGATGGGTTTATGTATAAGTTCAAATGTCCCAAAAATTTGTGTTTTTGGGACATATATTAGGATCTTGTCTGTGCTAAACATAAAAAGTTGTTGCCACATATTGCCCCTAGAAAAACAATAAAACTGGTATACTTAGTGTTGCCTTTATTAATTCTTTCCAGTTCTGTTATAAAATATACACAAATACAGTTTGTCAAGTAATTGTTTTCGAACCAAGAAAACTAACATTTTTCTGTATTAATTAATGAAAAAATTACTGATAATTGTGATAAAAATTTTGGGTTTTTTGCAAAAATTAGTTGGACGACTTATTTAAGACAAGATAGGATGTATAAATAAAAAATTAACCCACGTAGTCCAACAAAAATAACGAAAAGCAATAACTACATGTAATGCAAGTTGTCAAATAAATGTTTTCGAAATGTAATGGAGGTTCCAATATACCCCATATTTTCGGTAAATACTTGAAAATCAGGACACTTTATGAATTTTATTTTTAACAGGGAGTAACTACTAATAAGTATCAACAATATTAGTCATCGAATATCCGTACTAGGAGGGTTACCATATGGACCAAGGGAGTACCAGGTCATTTCCATGTAAACAGGGTCCTGTAGGTTTTAAACCGGGAATATTTGAAAACTAAGACTTTTTATGAGTTTCTTTAGTTCACTAGGACGGATTGTCATCAACTAAAATAAATATTACCTTCAGAATAGTTAAATCAGGAGGGTTGCCAGATGTACGACAAAGTAAACGAGACCACCTGTGTCTCAAAACAGGGCACCGAAGTTTGTTGTTTCACTTAATATTAATTAAGAAGTAATAACATTTCACGAAACTATCGGAAATATCGCAGTAGAAGACTAATATTGCTTAGAAATGTATGGGGTAAAGATTTCGACAATTTTCAGAAATGCCTACTACGACCTATTGGACTCATTTCGTGTATTCTGCAATACTACTCAGCATATTTTTTAAGGGAAAAATTATGCTGGCGGCAAAATAATGCTTCAAAAAACTTAGAGAATTCCTCTGAACTGGCTCTAAACAGTTGACATCGGATGTCCATTATAAAATCAGTATAGACTGACAATATCTTGCATATGTATTTCTAAGCGATATTTGTACTTTTATGTCATATTTTGATTTGTTTTAGAGAATTGTTTCATGCATTAATTCAATTTGAGTTAAATAAACAAATCTTAAGCCCTGGTTATGGATTCAGGTGGTCTCATTTACTGTTTATATAACCTGGTACCTTTTTCGTACATCTGGCAACCCTCCTGATTTAATTATTCTGAAGGTAATATTTATTTTAGTTGATGACAATCCGTCCTAGTGAACTAAAGAAACTCATAAAAAGTCTTAGTTTTCAAATATTCCCGGTTTAAAACCTACAGGACCCTGTTTACATGGAAATGACCTGGTACTCCCTTGGTCCATATGGTAACCCTCCTAGTACGGATATTCGATGACTAATATTGTTGATACTTATTAGTAGTTACTCCCTGTTAAAAATAAAATTCATAAATTGTCCTGATTTTCAAGTATTTACCGAAAATATGGGGTATATTGGAACCTCCATTACATTTCGAAAACATTTATTTGACAACTTGCATTACATGTAATTATTGCTTTTCGTTATTTTTTGTTGGACTACGTGGGTTAATTTTTTATTTATACATCCTATCTTGTCTTAAATAAGTCGCCCAACTAATTTTTGCAAAAAACCTGACATTTTTATCACAATTATCAGTAATTTTTTCATTAATTAATACAGAAAAATGTTAGTTTTCAGGGTTCGAAAACAATTACTTGACAAACTGTACCTCGATTTTCGTTCGTCCAAAAAATCAGTAAAATTTTGTTAAGCCTGTTTCACTAAGAAGATTCGAATACAAATTCGTTCGAGCTACTACCAAACTTCTGTTTTTGAAAAATATTTAAATTGTTTTTAATTACAACCAAACAAACATTTCCTAGAGCAACAGGAGTTTGGTAGTAATTCGAACGAATTTGAATTCGAACCGTCTTAGAGAACAGGCCATTAAAAGCAATCAAATGAGATTGAAACTTCAACCAAAACAAAACAAACAAAAACAAGTGAACAAAGGCTATAGTCGGGGCGGGGCCGACCATGTGATACCCTACACCACAGCCCTTGTGCATAAGCTTTTCACTGGTAAAAACTTTTTAGGGAATAAAATCCGACTACCACCAAACATAATATGCCTCGTTCTCTCTGGGACCCCCATAAGCAACCAACATTTCGTGACCATCCGATCAAAATTGCGACCTGTAGCTTGATTGCAAAAAATGGAAGAATTGGATGCATTATCGATTATTGTGGTACATATCTCCATTGTTTCACCAGCTTCGCCAACCTACTTTACACAAATTTAAAGGTAATATTTTCTTCTTCCATTGATAGGCTTTGCAGTTGGAATACCCCTACTAGAAGCCGATATATTCACAAAGAATTAAACATTGACTTTGTCTCCACATGAGTTTTTCCCCATTCCGACCCCTAAATATTATCCGACTATCCAAAAATCAATAGGCTTCTTCAAATGTGGGGCCCCATCAACCCCAAAAATTTCGTGGCTATCCGATCAAAATTCCAACCAAAAAATGGAAAAATTGGATATATTATTGATGTTCGCGATATCACGGTTGTTTGTCCACTTATAAAGGAGATCTTTTCTTCTTCCATTGACGGGCTTTCCTTTTGGAATATTCGCATAAGCTTTTTGTTTATTCCGACTCCTGAATATTATCCGATCATCACCAAACTTGATAGGCTTCTTCCTCTGTGGGACCCGCATCAACTCCAAAAAAATCGTCACGATCCGATCAAAATTGCGAAGTGTAGCGTGATTACAAAAAATTTGGAAAATGGGATGCATTACCGACTATTGCGATGTCTCTGTTGTTTGACCACCTACGACAACCTACTTTACATCGTTGTAAAGGTGATATTTTCTACTTTGCTTGCCAGGTTTTGCTTCTGATATACCTCTTAAAGAAAGGGAGATATTGGCTTTGAAATAAAACGTTGACCTTTTCTACATATAAGTTTTTACTCTTTCCGACCCCTGAATATTGTCCGACCATCATCAAAATCAATAGGCTTCTTCCTCTGTGGGACCCCCATTAACTCCCAAAATTTTGAGATGATCCGTTCAAAATTGCGACCTGTAGCGCACTTTGGAAAAAAATGGGATGTATTACCGACTATTGCTATATCTCCGTTATTTGGCCACCTACGCCAACCTACTTTGCATGATTGTCAGGCTTTGCTTTTGGAAGCTTCCTAACCAAAGTGTGATATTCGTCATTATAATTAAAATCGCAAAAATGAAAATTTGGGTTGTATTAGCGACTATTGTGATGTCTTCGTTGTTTGACCACCTACGACAACCTACTATACATCGTTGTAAAGGTGATATTTTCTACTTTCTTTAGCAGGGTTTGCTTTTGCTATACCCTTTATAGAGACGAAGATATTTGCTTTGATATAAAACGTTGACTTTTTCTCCAAATAAGTTTTTTGCCCATTCCGACCCCTGAATATTATCCGACCATCACCAAAAAAGGCTTCTTCACCAATAGGCCTCTTCCCCCCCGGGACCCTTATCAACACCCAAGATTTGGTGACGAAACGATCAAAATTGCGACCTGTACCGTGATTACAAGGTTTAGATGGACAGACGGACGGACACACATAGCCAGATCGACCCAGCTCGTCGAGACATTAATTTTGGTATATATATAAATATAGGTCTACGACCGTTATTTCGATGCGTTACAAACTTTTTGGCCAAAACCAACTTACAATACCCTCCCCACATAGTGGTGTAGGGTATAATTACGCGCAAGGTACCAATCTTTTATAAAGGAAAAAATTCAAAAAACCAAAAAGTTAAAAAAGTTTTCCCCTTTTTGGAAAGCTAACTAATTTTCCGTTTTGATACAAGTAAATAAACATAATAATGTTTGGTATCTCCATTTGTAATTCGAATTATTTCATTTGTAAATCGAAATATTTTGTTTGAAATTACAAAAAAAAATGATTCGAATTACAAGTGGAATAATTCGAATTACAAATGAAATGTTACGAATTGCAAATAAAATTCTAGAATTACAATTAAAATAATTGCAATTACATCTGAAAAAGGTGTAGTAAAGTTTTGCATCGATTGGACGGACTATAACACTGTGCTACAAAATTGGACAACATTTTTTTGCAGAGGTTCTGATGCATAAATTCGGTATTGTGGGCGTCCATGGAAGACGAAAATACCTTTGGTTTCTTTGGGTTACTTCGTTTTTTTGATTTTATAACGAAAAATGTAGTAAAAAACGGGGTTTCTTGGATTTTCAACTTAAAACGAACATAACTTCTTTTTTCCACAACGGACATTTACGAGTGCAGCTTATTTTTTATTTAAAAGGTGAAAATCATGTCTTTCGAACAATCCATAATTTTTAAAAATCGGGTAAAAAATGGTTAAGTTATAGTGATTTAAGTGTGACAAAAACGCATTAAAAACAGGCAAATGCTTTTCCTCGTGCTCTAGGCTGCGTAGAAGACACCAAACTGCGTAATTATTTACTTTTACACTATGCAACACTGAAAATGCAAACAACTTCTAGTATGGATTTTTTGAAAGTACATATTTAGACTACAAAAACCCTAGTAGGGTTTTGTCCTGTGAGATCCAGTTCGGATTTTATGGCCTCATCTAAATCGGGCTAAATCTACACTTTTTTGCATTAATCAGGCCTTTATCTCAGAAATGAGTAGGAATTTGGCCTTGCTGTCTTCGGCAATATTGTAGCCCTTAACTAGTAGAACTTATCTTTTGAACAGACCACATAAGAAAAACTCCACCTAGGTCATCAAAATCTATTAAATATAGACAATTTTACATAATTGCTGAAAATCTGGTCAGTATCGGCTAAACTATTGAGAGTTGAACAAAGTAACCTTTTGCAAAAATCTTCTAAATAAAGTTCTCAACAATTCCTTAGAACAATCTGAAACTCTAAAATGCTTACTTCATGTTGTTTCAGCGGTATTTTGCATCATATCTTTTACAACACGTATTTCAAACACAGTTCACACCAACAGTTTATCACCGCACTTCGAATTTCACTACATTATTGACATTTTGATTAAATCGTTGTTGAAAAAATGTGCTGAAAACAACGGCACAGAGGCATTTTACAACAATGACATGTTCTGAAGAGTTGTGTATTATATTCCAGGGAATATTTTTCCAAAAGAAAATATTCAGAAAAAATTAACGGTTTTGGAGATACGGTGCGAAATGTATAAAAATTGTGGAATTTTTGCATATATTTTGAAATTTGAGGCAATAAATGTAGTTTTCCGAGTTCATTATTTCTCCAAATATTTTATTCTTGTCCTTATCTACAAATTTGCTTCAGAGGTCAGAAGAAGATTCGCATTGGTTTCAGAGATATAGCCCCGAATTTCTTTAAAAACTCAATATTTAACCATGGTTAGATGAGGCCATAAAATCCGAGCTGGATCTGACACAACAAAACCCAACTAGGGTTTCTTTTCGTTTGGGTCTGTACTTTCAAAAAATCCTCAGTTCGAATTGTTTGCACAAGATCACCTTAAAAATGTTGCACAGTGTTATCGAAGAGGAAATTTAGTTAGCTTTACAAAATGGGAAAAACCAATGAAATCGGTTGAAAAATGCGTGAGTTATGCCATCTTTAACTTTTTGGTTTTAACTTTTTGGTTTTCCTTTATAAAAGATTGGTAGCTTGTGCGTAATTGTTAACTAGACAAATTCAAACTACAATCATAAGCACGAAGGTACCAACTTTTATAAAGGAAAACCCCAAAAGTTAAAACACAAAAAATGCCATAACTCAGGCAATTTTCAACCGATTTTATTGGTTTTCTCCATTCTGTAAAGCTAACTAACTAACTTCTGGATAACATTAAATAACTACGCAGTTTGGTGTCTCCTGCGCAGCCTAGAGCAACCGGAAACGCATTTTCCTGTATTTTAATGCGTTTTTGTCACACTTAAATCACTATAACTTAACCATTTGTTACCCGATTTTTAAAAAGTATAGCTTTTTCGAATGCCATGATTTTCACCTTTTAAATAAAAAATAATCTGTAAATTTCCATTGTGGAAAAAAGATGTTATATCCGTTTGAAGTTGAAAATCCAAGAAACCCCGTTTTCACTACATTTACCGTTATAAAATCAAAAAACGAAGTGACCCAAAGAAACCAAAGGTATTTTCGTCTTCCATGGACTCCCACAATACCGAATTTATGCATCAGAACCCTGGCAAATTTTCACTGCAGCACAGTGTAATCGAGAATTTTCGTGAAAATGCACCTTTGGCCCCATGCAAATTACTTTAACAGATCGAAACCCGTATTGCATATCGGATAACAAGGATTTGTCAGAGAGGTATTCAGACATTTGAAGATGTAAAATTTTTTCGAAAACTTTTGATAAAAAGCATAGAATCGCAATGGGGCGATATTCTAAATTTGACTTGGGGATTGGAATAATTTTTGAGTGCTTCCAGATAGTTGGATAGACGCTTGACATTAAAATGCAATTGAAAAGATGCGTGAAAAAGGGTAAAAGTTGAGGAAGCAAAATACGAATAAATTTTGGATCAATGCCATCAATGCCAACAGCGTTGGATTTCACATGAGAGAAACAATTCAGAACTTCGACTTGGGAGACACATCTGAATTCAAAATCGGAGCCATCATCATTGGAGTCTATTTGTTCAATTATATTTTCGTAAAAAGAAGAATCAGTATGTATAGTAGGTATGTCTACAAATGATTTATTAAGTTCATCTAAGTCTCCTTGATACTTTGCAGATGATTTAGATTTCCCAATTCCAAGGTCCTGTATTATTTTCCATTTACTTTTCGAATTTACAGCGGAACTGAATTTGGATGAATAATATTCCCGTTTTGCAGCATTAATAGACTTATTGACCTCTCTTCTTGCATTACGAAATTCCTCGTATAGATCAGGGATTCGGAATCGCTTCCATCTAGAGTAAGCCATATCCCTTTCACTTATTAACGTTGGTATTAAACCAAAGTTTTGTTTTTGAGGTTGATCTCTTTACTTTTAAAGGGACTGTTGCATTATAAAGATTCATAATATTGTCTTGGAGAAATGCAACTTGTTGATCTACAGATGTAAAAGTATAGAGTTCATTCCAGTTAATTAGGGACATTTCATATGAAAGATTTGCAAGACTTAAGTTTTTAAAATCCCGATATGAAAAAATAACCTCTTCTTTCGGGACATAAAACTTGTAAGAGAGAAAGATGAGGTCGTGTTTAGAAAAACAAGGGACAGAGATCTGGTCGTAGAGTAAAATGTTTGTGATGTTGTTAACAAAGAACAAATCTAAAAGTGTGGAAGTTGTTGATGTAAAATGAGTGGGGTTTGTGTTGTTTACAGGGAAAAGTCCCAGTGTTTGCATATTATCTACCAAAGACGAGTCTACGAGTATATTTGAGTTGAAGTCCCCAGTAATAATGACGTCCTCATAGCCCAAACTTGCGATTTCCAATGTGTCTTGAAGCTGATTTAAATCTATTGTGTTGTTTGGTCGGTAAATGCACCCAATTAGAATTTTATTCGTTCCGTTGGATAACTCAACAAATATATGTTCTATACTATCACCAGTGGCTGATCTCAAACGAAGTCTGGCTTTCAATGTGTTCTTCGCATAAATAGCGACACCACCGCCACGTCGTTCTCTGTCAGATCTAAATAGAGCGTAATCATTCAAATTGATTAAGCTATCCAAAATTGAAGAATATAGCCAAGTTTCTGAGAGGCAAATTATGTCAATGTCAGATTTTCCAAATATATATTTGAATTCATCCAGTTTGTTCATCAAGCTTTGGGAATTAATATGACATATGTTCAAACCCTCTCTTTGTTTGGCTAAGATTTTTACCAGATTTTTGGTTACGTCTTTGGAATCTCTATGATGGTTACCCGTTTGGACCATAGAAAGGTATATATGTGAACAAAATTATAGCAACAGCAGCGCGTATGTATGGTATTAAAAATGTTATAAAAAATAAAAACCTATTTAACATCTTAAGTAAAAAAAGAAAAAATTTAAAAAATGTGTAATAATGCAAGTGGAAATTGTGTTGTTACGCAGGAATAGTTGATTGATTACATGGTAAACAGCTGGTTCACCTTTATGATATTTTCGTAGGTTTTACCATTTTTGAAATAGAAAAGTTCAAATTGGCATAATGCACTGACTGTATCGCATCCTTATGAAACTTAAAAACAACTTCCCAAGTGTAAGCACTTTTCATTTAAAGTTAGTTCAGGCGCTGTTGTTATTTTCATCATTTTGAGGCCTACCAATTTTCCTACCTACTTTAAAGACAATGTTATATACAATTTGTTATTCTTTTCACAATTGATGCGAAACCAGATACGCTGTAAGTCGTTCGTTCATCATTTGTTGCTATTTGCTGGTTCAATAACAACTAACATTACAAACGTGTTTATATTTTAGCGGCACCTGAAGCAAAATATAAATTGTATTTTACGTAAATGCCAGTGTTTTTGAAAGTTGTCTGGAAGTATAGTATATTCAATCTGTTATTGTTTCTAATGGAGTATTTACGGCGTAAAATTTCAATAATATTAGAAATAATAACAGGTAAATGTTTCAATTTAATCTCCTATTTTGCAACACCCACATTTATAGAGACAATTTTTTCCTTCTATTTTAGTTGTATTAAAGCTTTGCCTTGAATATTCTACTTTTTATAAAAACACATATTTACATATGGGCAAAAATTAGGTACAAAGATTAAGAAAAACAATCGTCAATCCAAATCTATTTTTGTAACTAACCTTGATCGGTGCGCGCAAAAGATACGACCGTTTCAATTTGAATGTTTAGAAAATTAAAAAAAAAAAATCGCGACTGAGTTCGTACTCTTTAAGTTATTGCGCCATGATAACCGACTATTTGATGTCTGAAATTTAACCTCGTAATCTCGGCGACATTTGGTTTCAACAAAACGGCGCCACTTCCCACACATCGCATCAATAAATGGGTTTACTGAAAGAACACTTCGGTGAGCACGTTTTTGACAGTCGATTGGCAACCATGATCGTCTGATATCACTCCGCAAGACATTTTCCTGTGAGAATATGTATAGTTAAAATTGTATGCGGATGAAGCCGCTTCGATTCCGGACTTGAGGGATAACATCAGACGTGCCATTCGCCAGTTACCAGTCGAAAAAATTTAACGAGTCATTGAAAATTTGACTCAACGGATGGACCGTCTGAGACGTAGCCTCGGCCAATATTTGTTTGACATAATCTGCAAAAAATAAATGCCACAGAAAGTTCTTTCAAATGCTAATAAACATTCCCCATTCAATTTGATTTTTCTGAGTTTTTTTCTTTAAAGAAAGTAGGAACCTATAAATGGATCACCCTTTATAAAAAACTTACAAAGGCATCCAGACTTCGTGAAAAATAAAATTAGGCCTATGTCGTAAAGGTTGGAGCTTAATATTCATGTTACTTTCAAAAATACTAATTTGGGGATAAAAATTTAATTATTCTAATTTTGTTATTTTCTAATTTTATAGGAAAAGTTTAAGAAAAATGTTCAAAAAGGTTCAATCATTGATATGAGAGAAGTCTCCCTTGTCCCGTGTGGGATGTTTGTGAAACAATTATATTTTATATTAAATCACAAGGAATTACAACGCATATAAACCGCGTAATAATGGAAATAACATCATGAGCATCCGATTTTCCAACACAGCGGATGAAACCTTTTATTTGATATGCACTTTGTGAAATTCTATTTGGCGACCAGGATGTAGCATCAGTTGTTAAGGTCGAAAAACAGTAAAATCGCTATTATATCCACCAAGTACATTTACATTTTATGAGCATCCGAGTTCAATGATCACCATTAAAAAATAAATCATTCTATGCCGTTTCAGTGCGATCCAACAAGAACCGTGGAAGTAGCATCTCACTCAATTTTTAGAAAAAAAAAATATTATATCTCCGGATTCAAGATAGTTTTTAAATAACAGTTTTCGCAAATTTTAAACAGACGCATCGATCTATTTATTTAACTAAAAATGAAACATCGAAAACGCATTTTAATACGCGATATTTGGGAAACCCTTTTTTGCAATATTTTGAAATTTGAGGGGTATCATATCCACCGACCTAAATGAAAGATTTGGACGCGCCTTGGCTTATTAGTTTCAGAATGCAAAAAATAAATTCACGCTGGTTTCCACGGGATTTGTATGACAGTTGTGAAATTTTAAAAAAAAATATTTTTTTTTTTTGTTGAAAAATTTACGTGCAATAATTTCTACTCTGGGAGAGGATTGCTCTGATCCTATGAAGGTTACACTCCAGAGTGCGTAATCGCGAGTACTATAATCACATATTAATCTTTTAGATAAATCCATTTGCGCGACCAAAATAGAGACAAATTTCAAAAAACGCAATTTTTCAGTCTTCCAAATGTCAACATCCTTTAGAGGCTGATGTAGTGGATATATGCATTATGAACTTCATCTATGAAGGATATTTTTTAATTTGCTCTTGGAGGGTTAGGCTCTAAATTGTGTTGAAAAGCCACTTATAGGAAATTAATAAAAAACACGTTTTCTACAACGATTTTTCCTATTTTTTACATTTAGGCGTGACCCACCACTTGTAAATTTCAGAAAATCGGAAAAAAAATACAGGCCTATTTTAAATTTAATTTTAGCATCTCCTGCTACATCTTTAAATTGTCTTTAAATATCAGGTTTCTTTCTTAAATGCACCTAATATAAATAAATATATACAATGCAATTTGCCATATCTCTGGTATTTGTCAGTAAGAGATACAGATGAATGGACAGGGCTAAATCGACTCCAAATTGTCTGAAACGAATTTCGTCCAAACATACTTGGGGTCTAACAGGTCTAACACCATTAAACCATCTTTGGTCGTATTTTTATATTCCTTTTATCCTAAAGGCTGGGGGTATAAAAGAGGTGGCGAAGCGACCCCTTGCTGCAATATTTGTAAAAAATCCAATTGGACAACTGAACTGAAAATTTCTCTGTCATGATAGAGACAATTTGTAGCATGGGAGGAAATTGTGGTTCTCTACACAAAACACATTGTATATTAGGCAGTAGGCCCGTTATCTAGCAGACACATTATTGCAATTTGCATCAGGGGAAATGTCAGGAGTTATTTTTCCATATGTTGGCTACTTTTCCGATATTTGCCATCCAGGAATTAAAAAACGGACCAAAAATAAAATTTTTATATTTTTCATACAAAAGTAATGGTCCATTTAACCCACTAGATAATATGGGAGCATCATTCAAAATTGTAGGCATGTTCTTCGACCTAAACTCTGACATCGTGCAAAATGTCGTGACTATTAAGGGGTAGTTCACACTATATGTAAATGTCATATGACATGAAATTTTCCATCGTTAAATATTCACTAATATGTGGAATATTGGAGATTTTCCTTACGCCATTTATTCGGTGCGCCAACCCCAACATAAATATAATAAAATTACGTCTCCACATTGCCTCCGTGGGTAGATATGGAATGTTTTTATATCGTGTCATATGACATTGATATATAGTGTAAACTACCTCTAAGCTATAATTGCTCTAGCGTGTTTATGATAACACTACAAACAAAAAAGATATATAAATCTATATATATATATATATCACGAATATTGTCAATTATTTCATATTCCATTTCAGAAAAAAAGTATAAATTTTTTTCGCGCTACATCAACGATTTTTGATATGTAGGTTAAGAAAAAAATACCCACTACGAATCTGGTCGCGAGCCAATTTTTGGTTGTTGCGGACAAAAGTTATGGCGCTTTCTAAGAAAGAAAATATTATAAAAACGCTAATTATTTTAATGAGCACAATTGTTACAAAAAAGTGCTCTCGAAGTGACTTCAGCAAGTAGGTTGCATAATACCTGCAAAATGTTACACAGACTTCGCGGAATGTCCATAAAATTGATAAATTATTGAATATAAGTCAACTTTTTTTCAAAATTAAGGCCCATTCAGTGGTCATAAAATTAAATAAAAATTTGATGTGAATCAAAACTTCACGGCAAATCAAATGAGACTACAATCATACAGAATGGTGGTTTAGTTTCGATGTTACATCCAAAATAAGCACATTTTTTGGTCAAAAAAATAATTTTTTGTTTGAAAAAATATTTTTTCACATGCATTATGTAGTAGAAAATATTGGAAAAATCTAAAGGAATACTTCCTTCATTTTGCTTAAATCTCCCAATAAAATAGACGGATTTTGCTTTATTGACATTCGTATTAAAGCTTTCCCATTAGGGAAGGTAATTGGGTTGACAAAGATATATTTCGAAGCTTTTGAAATGGAAAGAGAGGTCAAGTAACCCATTTTAATGTATATGCATTTTAAAATACGTGTAAATCGCGTAATTATCAAAATCATTTTGTCCGCATGTGATTTTCATGTACAGCAAGACCATATCTATTAACTTGTATATATTTTCGAAATATAAGTTGGACTCTAAGATGTAGCATCGGCTGCATCTTAGCATTAAAAAACCTATAAAATATCGCTAATTTGCGCAAAGTGCATACAATTTTTGTCCGCATCCGATTTCAGTGTCCACCATGAAAATCTACATCGATATATATCTATTTGAAGGCGATCAATCAAGAACCGTGGATGTAGCATCACACACTATTTTTTGGGATAAAATGAATGTAGCTCCCTTATCAGTGAAGTTTTCAAATCTCTGTTTCCGCTAAAACGAAGATGCCGCACTAGTTTTTTCATTGCAGTGGAAACGATCGGCAGAAAACGCGATAAACTACGCGATATTTTCAAAAACAATTTTAGGTGATTTTTCTACTTTGGAATTTCTCGTAACTCGCGTTTTAGTAGATGGATTTTCACGAGGAATGATTTATTGGATCCGGAACGTAAAAAACTAAAATGTGCAATGGAGTACGTGGTATTCTAGAGACAATTGCAAATATTAGACCCGAAAAATATGATTTTTAGAAAAATGTTCGCACAAAATTTCTGCATTTAGATGCAGATTTCTATGAAGCTGTGCAGACTACATTCACAATATACGTATCAAATAACTCAGAATCGCAAGTACTACAATCCTGTTTATGATTTTTTGAAAAACCTGTTTGCGGAATGAAATTAAAAGAGAATTTCAAAAAACACTGTAAATCTGGCTTCAAAATGTCAGCATCATTTAATGGTAGAAGCAGACGAAATTTTGAAAAGTAATACATTAGTGAGATGATCATTAATTAGTTTGCTTCTGCTTTTACTTTGACAGGAAACTCGAGAGAAGTGTGGTTTACTCACAAATAGAGGGATAACAAAAAAAGACATGGTGGCTTCAACCCATTTTCACCAATTTTTTAACATAAATATAGCCATAGCTTCCTCGCAAATTATCTTTAAAGGCCAATATTTTTTGCCACGGCCAAAAGCATTTCATATTATCCAAAAATATTTAATTTGTATAATATACAATCACAAGTCGCGTGTTCTGAAAGGGTAAACCTTGGCTTCAGCTATGTTAAATTTTCAAAAATATTGGTGATATATATATCACGTACACCAACATAATTGACATCAATGGATCGGCAAGGGATCGTCTTCCAAGTATAACAATAGGTGTCTATTCTGATCTAAGACCGATCTCCATGCAAAATTTCGTGACGATCGGTCCATACTTGCGGCCTGGAGTTTGATTACAATTTATAATGAACAGACGGACGGACACACATCTCTCAAATTACATGAACTTTTTCCAAAACAAACTTATAATACCCTTTCCACATTGTGATGTAGGGTATAATTATGTTCGTTGTAATTTCCCCAACAACATTAAGAACATTTTGACGTTTCATATTCAAAATTTTACGATACCACTACCTGGTATAAGTATCATAAAATATGTGGTAAAACTTTCAAGTTGATCGGAATAAAACTGACTGAGATATGAGTGTTGGAAGGGAAAAAATCATTGTGATTTGTGTGTAACATGGACAATAAAAATGTGTTTTTCTCGAAATTACATTTTGAAAACGGTGCCAACTCTAGATCATAAACTAATAAACCGATTGTCATATAATTCTATGGGCTTATCAGGGACATCAAAAACTAGTCCTACATCGATCGATTTTATTTTTAAAATTTTTTTGCTCGTTTTTTTTTTTTGACCAAAAACGTCAGTTTTTTAAGCAATAAAATGAAGTTTTGAATTTTTGGTTCCACCATTCCCCAAAAACCTAATATTTTTTAAATAAAATATAATTAAAAAAAAATTAAGTTTCAGTGTTTTATTTAGAAATGTACTTAAAACTAGAAAATAATTTGTCGCTTGGCCTCAATAAATATATTCTTTCTCATAATGGAATCTCTCAAATAAAACGCTTGCCGTTTAATTTTGCCACCATTTATAATTTAAATGCAAGCGTTTTATTTGAGAGATTCTGTCTAAAAATGAAGATAAAATCCTATACCAAATCCTATACCAAAGTCTGTATCATTGGAAACGACAGCTAATTCGGCCAAATATGAAGATAAAATCCTCAAAATACCTGAAATATGGTGGTGTCGCTATATGGGGGCTGTAGGAAAAATTGGGCCCATATTCCTGTACTGTCATCCAAATCTGAAAAGTGTGCAAAGTTTCAGTTCGAATGCTCAACTGCAACTGTGTAGAAAATGAGTTACCAGAGTTGAAATGCAAGTTAGCAATATCCGTCCGTCTGTCTGTCTGGCTGGCTGGTGCGCACGATAACTCTCGAAAGAATGAACCGATTTGGTCCAAAATTTGGCTTTCGCAATATTTTGTCCAAACTTAGTTTAAGTTCGAAGGTGGGTTATATCGGTCCACTCCTTCCGGTACCTCCCCCACAAAAATTCGAAAATGTTCGAAAAATTTGTGCGCACGATAACTCTTGAAGGCAGTAACCAATTTGATCCATACTTTACACATCGTGAAATTTCTACCAAACTTAGGTGAGGTTCCAACATGGACTTAATCAGTCCACGCTTTCGGGTACCTCCCACACAAGATTTCGGAAAAGTTCAGTTTAGGACCTGCTCTCGAATTGTTTTGATTTCTCTTGTAACAACTTGTATTCATGGCCCCCCATGCAGCGGTACAAGCCTCATAAGGGGCAAGCCCATACTTCCTGAGAAAATAGCCTGAAAGTTTCAAAAAACCCCTGTGACACCGTGTGTAATGGTTGGAGCGCAAGATAACTATCAAATGGATCTGCCGAATCGATCCAAAATTTGGCCTTCATAATATTTTGTCCAAACTTAGTTTAAGTTCGAAGAAAAGCCATATCAGTCCACTCCTTCAGGTACCTCCCCCACAAAAGTTCAAAAATGTTCGGAAAATTGTGCGCACGATAACTCTTGAAGGGAAGGACCGATTTATTCCATACTTTTCGCATCCCAATATATCTACCAGATATAAATCAGGTTTGAATATGAACTATATTTGCGCATTCCTTCGGATAAGATCACTTTAAGACCTGCACTTGACTAACTTTGAGTTCTGCTGAAGCAGCTTGCAATCGCTGTCTCAAGTGGCAAGTCCATACTTTTTGGGAAAACATCCCGAAAGCTGTAAAAAAACCCCTATGGCACCATATGTAGTAGCTGGAAAGCCCAATAACTCTCGAAATAATAAAGCAATTTGGTCCAAAATTTGGCCTTTGTCATATTTTGTCCAAACTTAGTTTAACATCTTAAATGGCCGATGTCGGTCCTCTTCATAGGATACCTCCCCCATAAAAGTTCAACATTTGTGTTGTTAGGGTCTGTTCGGAGATCCTTTGGAAATTTATACCGATAATGTTCTTTGTGGTCCTGTTTACAGTCATTTTATGTTTTCCGTGGACAATTCCATGCTTCCTGGCATAATGGTCCAACAGGTGTACGATAACTCAATGAAATGACTAGTGGGCGCGGTATCTATCGAAGAGATATGACTCTCAAAATAAAATCCACTTCCGTAATGCACTATGTCGGTCCATTCCCTTCACCGCAAAACTTTTGAACTTTAATCCTAATTCACATTTTTGTCGGCAAGTTCAAATGTCCAAAAAGTGCCACAAAATTCTGAAAAGACCCTAAATACATTCGATATGTCCGTAGATGAAAGTTCCAATTCACATAGGCTGAGGGTATATCTCTGTCGGCAAAGCCGACTGATACTTTTTTACTTGTTTAATTTCATATTCATGTATTGTCATCTAAACCTGAAAAGTGTGCAAAGTTTTAGTCAGATTAGTCAACTGAAACTGTGTCAAAATTGAGTTACCAGACTTGAACTAAACGGACCAAAGCAAGTTAAATAAAGCACTGTAAAAATCGATCGATAAAGGACTTGATGTTTATGTTTTTAATAAGCATACAAAAATATCTCAAGATCGGTCTATTAGTTTTCGAGATAGAGTTGGCACCGCAAAACGCTTCAAAAACATGGTTTTACTATCTATATTGCCACAAAACTTCGTAATATTTTTTAACAAGAGAAATTCAGTAAGCAGTTAAAGATGTGCTCTTTCAGATGAAAAAAAAACATCTACTAAAAATTGTTCATATTTTTTATGAAAAAAATTAGTAATGAAAAATGGCTTAATTTGGGCTTTACAACTGGAGGGTCACTCCTTAATATGACCACAGCTCCGCGCAAATCATTATTTTAAAAAATACCTCGGTGAATTGTGTTTAAATAGTTGATTTTATACAAATGCGTTCAAAATGTCTGGAATAGTACAATTGTTCGCGTGTGCAATGCCCTATACCTCAGCTTCAACATATGTTTATTTTCTACAATAAGGACCGCCCATATACATATATTACCTGGAACTTATTACATACACATAAATATGTTCCTACAACCACCCCAGAAGTGATATGGGAGATTTCTCACATGGCGGGCTTGATTTCATGTGGTTTCATATGCTCGCAACCATGGAATATATTAAAAATGTAGCCAAAACTTGTTGAGTGAAATCATAATTGATTGAAGGACTTGTAGGTATCCAGTATGCAATGTTAAGCATATTCTTGGTGAACTACTAGATATGGGGCTACTTGCGGTACATTAAGAAGGTTACTCAGTCAATAAGTAATTTTTTACACGTGTTATAAATATACAAATTATATTGTCTGTGAAAACAATCAACAAACATAATGTATTTTTCGTGAAAATCTTTCTATGTCTACAATAGGAACCATTCAAACATCTATTTAGTAATTAATTTTCTCAAATCCCCATGGCGAAACAAGTCGGTACATATCCGCAATCCAAAAATATAACACTATCAACAACAACAATATACACTGCTGTTTAACATAAAAGGAAGGAAGGTAAATTATTTTCAATATAACAAACAAACAATACGGAAATATGTATATGAATGTTGTTTTCAATTCTATTTGCGGCTCTACTAAAGTGTTTCGCTGCTGATGAGACTGTAAGGTTGGAATCCTTGTTGTCGCTCAGAACAAACAATTTGAACTTCCCCAACATTTTTCCTAATGGCATATAATTTTTTTTCTGTTATATACTTCCTAATGTTGTGCTATTACCATGAATACATTGAAATGGCTTATTATTGTGTGCGATAGATTGTTCTTGTTGTTATTGCTGCAAAGCATAAGTCTATGTTGTTGTTGACATTTGTTGTCGTTGTTGTTCTTGTTAGAATTCTATGATTTAAAAGGTGCCACAAAAATAATACTTAAAGTAGAGATTATGGTTGAATGCTTCGAGTTAATGATTTATTTAAACAATTGTTGGAGTCGTTAGTCTAACATCATTTAGTTGTTATTTTACATACATATGTATGTCAAGACACCCAATTAAAATGTGTAACCAAGTGATAGGCATAACTATACAAAATACCAATTATTATCCTTCTAAAATGAATAAATTAAATATGTAAATTTGTGCAAATAAATTTCGATTTCGATTGAAAGCAACAACCAAGCTGTGGTACATCTTAGTAGTAACTATAGCAATACCCAGTCCCCATTATCCAATTACAATGGAAAAATTTAAGAAATAATATCCCTTAAGTTTTTTATGCTACATGAATAAGTTTGATGTTTGATGACAAATCACGAGTTGAATAACACTGTGCAACATTTTTAAGGTGATCTTGTGCAAACAATTCGAACTCAGGATTTTTTGAAAGTACAGACCCAAACGACAAGAAACCCTAGTTTGGTTTTGTTGTGTCAGATCCAGCACGGATTTTATGGCCCCATCTAAACATGGTTAAATATTGAGTTCTTAAAGAAATTCGGGGCTATATCTCTGAAACCAACGCGAATCTTCTTCTGACCTCTGAAGCAAATTTGTAGATAAGGACAAGAATAAAATATTTGGAGAAATAATAAACTCGAAAAACTACATTTTTTGCCTCAAATTTCAAAATATATGCAAAAAATACACAATTTTTATGCATTTCGCACCGTATCTCCAAAACCGTTAATTTTTTCTGAATATTTTCTTTTGGAAAAATATTCCTTGGAATGTTATACACAACTCTTCAGAACATTTCATTGTTGTAAAATGCCTCTATGCTGTTGTTTTCAGTACATTTTTAAACGACGATTTAATAAAAATGCCAATAATGTAGTGAAATCCGAAATGCGAGAAAAAACTGTTGATGTGAACTGTGTTTGAATTACGTGTTGTAAAAGGTATGATGCAAAATACCACTTAAACAACAGGAAGTAAGCATTTTAGAGTTTCAGAATGTTCTAAAGAATTGTTGAGAACTTTATTTGGAAGATTTTTGCAAAAGGTTACTTGGTTCAACTCCCAATAGTTTAGCCGATACTGACCAGAATTTCAGCAAATATGTAAATTTTTCTATATTTTATAGATTTTGATGCCCTAGATGGAGTTTCTCTTATGCGGTTTTCTCAAAAGATAAGTTCTACTAGTTTAGGGCTACAATATTGCTAAAGGCAGCAAGACCAAATTCCTATTCATTTCTGAGATAAAGGCCTGATAAATGCAAAAAAGTGTAGATTTAGCCCGGTTTAGATGAGGCCATAAAATCCGAACTGGATCTGACAGGACAAAACCCTACTAGGGTTTTTATAGTCTAAATATGTACTTTCAAAAAATGCATACGAGAAGTTGTTTGCATTTTCAGTGTTGCATAGTGTAATAGATGCCAGAGACGTGACAAGGAAATAACACACACTTCATCAATTCTTTGTCATGACATTTCAGTCCATTAATGAAGATTTATTATATCACACGATGATATTTTTTTATACCCTCAGCTGTCTATCTGTCTGTCTGGCTGGCTGGAGCGCACGATAACTCTCGAAGGGATCAATCGATCCGGTCCAAAATTTGGCTTTCGTAATATTTTGTCCAAACTTAGTTTAAGTTCGAAGTTGGGTTATATCGGTCCACTCTTTCGGTACCTCCCCGACAAAAGTTCGGAAATGTTCGGAAAATTTGTGCGCACGATAAAGGAAATAAACGATTTGGTCCATACTGTGCACATCGTGAAATTTCTACCAAACTTAGATGCGGTTCCAACATGGACTCAATCGGTCCACTCCTTCGGGTACCTCCCACACAAAATTTCGGAAAAGTTCAGTTTAGGACCTGCTCTCGAATCGCTTTAATTTTTGTTGCAGTAACTTGTATTCACTGCCCCCCAAACGACGAAGAAAGTTTCATACTTCCTGAGAAAATATCCTGAAAGGTACAAAAGACCCCTATGACACCGTGTGTAGTGATTGGAGCGCAAGATAACTCTCGAACGGATCTGCCGATTCGGTCCAAAATTTGGCCTTTATAATATTTTGTCCAAACTTAGTTTAAGTTCGAAGATAAGCCATATCAGTCCACTCCTTCAGGTACCTTCTCCCAAGAGTTCAAAAATGTTCGGAAAAATTGTGCGCATGATAACAATTGATGGTAGTGACCGATTTGGTCCATATATATATCAGGTTCGAATATGGACTATATTTGTCCACTCCTTCGGGTACTTCCCACACAAAATTTTGGATAAGTTCACTTTAAGAACTGCTCTGGAATCAATTTGATTTTTATTAAATCAACATTCATTCGCTGCCTCAATTACGACGGTAAAAGTTTTTTCAGGGGCAAGTCCATACTTCTTGAGAAAACAGCCCGTAAATTGTGGAAACCCTCTATGGCACCATGTAGTGGCTGGAGAGCTCGACAACTCTCGAACCAAATACTGAGTTGATCCACACTTTGCATATCGTAATATTTCTTCGAATGACGGGTGACGTAGGGGACGGAAGATACCAAGGAACGGTCCTGACCGGTTTTAACATGGCAAAGCCCAGGATTTATCTTGGTCCCTCTTTCATCTCAAGTGGACACTGGCCTCCCCGTGGTGTCACCTGGGGAACTGCCTTTAACACCCGTTAAAGGTAGTGAGCTAACATGTGCCGCGCGTTCACCCATAAGAACGTTAAAAACTTGGGTTTGGACGTCGGGTTAGTAACCCTCCCCTAGAAAAAAAAAAACAGCCTACTATGAAAAAACGAAAGAAAAGAATATTTCTTCGAATATTAGACGAAATTCGAAGGTGGTGCTTATAGATCCACTTCTTCCGATACCTCGCCCACAAAAATTCGCAAAATTTTAGCTAAAATAGTACGCGCGATATCTCATAAACAGAGGGTCTGTGCGAGAATCCCTTGAACATTTTTAAGAGGACCTGGTCCTGTTCACAGCGATATCATGTTTTTCGTAGGCAAGTACATGCTTCCTGATATAATCGTCCAAAACCTCTGAATGATATGGTGATCAACTTAAACGACAGGTGGTCGTTATATCTATCGAGGGGAATGACACCCAAAATAAGACCCACTTTCAAAATGGAATATGACGATCCATTCCTTTAGATATCTTCCCCGCAAAACTTTTTGAGCTTCTATCCAAATCCATATTTTTGTCGGTTCATACGCCCAAAATTTTCAAAGCCCCTTAAATATATACGTTTTTGGAAAAAACAAGTAAAAAAGTATCAGTCGGCTTTGTCGACAGAGATATACCCTCAGCCTGTGTATATTGAAACATTTTTTTCACAAAAAACGCATGTATTTAGGGAGTTTTAAAAATTTTGGGCGTTTGAACTGACAAAAATGTTGATTAGGATTAAAGATCAAAAGTTTTGCGGAGGAGATACTAAAACGAATGGATCTCCAGCCACTACATATGGTACCATAGGGGTTTTTTACAACTTCAGGGATGTTTGCTCAAGAAGTATGGACTTGCCCCTGAAAAAACATTTACCATCGCAATTGAGGCAGCGAATGCAAGTTGCTTCAACAAAAATCAAAGTGATTCGAAAGCAGGTCTTAAAGTGAACATGTACCCGAAATTTTGTGTGGGAGGTACCGGATGGAGTGGATAAATATAGTCCATATTTGAACCTGAACTATATCTGGTAGATATATTAGGATGTGTAAGGTATGGTCCAATTCGGCCACTCTCTTCAAAAGTTATCGTACGCACAATTTTTCCGAAAGGAGTGCACCGATATGGCTTATCTTCGAACTTAAACTATGTTTGGAGAAAATATTACTAAGGCCAAACTTTGGACCGAATATGTAGACCTGTTCGAGAGTTATTTTGCCCTCCAACCTCCTCACACGGTGTCATAGGGGTTTTTTGCAACTTTCAGGCTATTTTCTCAGGAAGCATGGACTTACCCCTGATGAAACTTATACCGTCGTATGGAGGGCAGTGAATACAAGTTGCTAAAGCAAAAATCAAAGCGATTCGAGAGATGGTCCTAAACTGAACTTTTCCAAATTTTTGTGTGGGAGGTACCCGACGGAGTGGACCGATTGAGTCCATATTAAAACCTGATCTAAGTCTGGTACACGCTCCACGATGGGCAAAGTATGGACCAAATCGGTTACTCCCTTCAAGAGTTATAGTGCGCCCAAATTTTCCGAACATTTTCGAACTTTTGTGGGGGAGGTACCGGAAGGAGTAGACCGATATAGCTCATCTTCGAACTTAAACTAAGTTTGGGCAAAATATTACGAAAGCCAAAATTTGAACCGAATCGGTTCATCCGTTCGAGAGTTATCGTGCGCTCCAGCCAGCCAGACAGACAGACAGACGGACGGACATTGCTCAATCGACTCCAAATTGTCTGAAACACATTTCGTCCAAACATACTTGGGGTCTAAAACCATTATTTCGATGAGGCACATTTTGCCCGTATGAAAGTGTATATGAAGAAAGGACAAAATTTTTTAGTTTTCCATAAAAAAAAAATTAAAAATTTTTTTTTAAGCTACATGAATGATTTTTGGTGCATACATTGGGAAAAAAATCCCATTCTTAAATCTGTTCGAGATACTAATTTTGGTTGTTGCGCGCAAAAGTTATGGCGGTTTCAATTCTGATAAAAAGAAAAAAATCTTTAAAAGACTATAATCATTAAATTGAGAAACTCTCTTAATTAGGGGCTCCCTACATACTATATGGTTACTGAGGTCCCATAACTTTAGTGTAAAAGTTGTAAATTTTCGCGGAAATTAGGAAAGCATTCAAAACAATTGGTAGTTTACAACCTGTTCTAATAAAATTCAAGCTGTTTATGCATCTGAAAAATATATAAAAAATATGTACGTAATCTAAACATCGCGAAGATTCAAATGAAACCAAAACTATACAAATCCGTTTAGCGGTTTGCATATTATAGCAAAAATACAAAAAATATATTGAGGAAATTTATAAAATTTTTGTAAGAGAAAATATTTATTAAAATTTATTTTGTGAGTTAGTTGAACAAAATGTAAGAAAAATAGGTCGGAGTTTTTCTTCTATTTTAGTTAAATTCCACGCAATAAATCACATTTTTTATTCTAATCACTTCTCGAAAACACGCTAACATCTTGCAGAAGATATGGATATCTTTCAAATAAATGTTGGGTTCCTTTAAATGGGGTATAATCTTGAAATAAAATTGTATCGGGTAATGTTCATTTTGAAATGCGTGTAATTCGCGAAGTCCTCAAAATCACTTGATGCGCATGCGGTTTATCAATACAGCGAATTCTTCTCTTTTAATTTGTACACATTTGCCAGGATTTACTTTGGCCGCTAACATGTAGCATCGTCTGCAGTTTAGTGTGCAACAAACTGTATTACGCTTATATTTTGCACAAAGTGCATACACTTTTTATGCGCATCCGATTTCACTATCAACCGTGAAAAAATACATCGATCTAAACATATTTCAATAAAATCCATCAAGAACCGTGGATGTAGCATCACACACTATTTTTGGGATAAATCGGATACAGCTCCCATGCCACTAAATTTTTCAAACCGATGTTTTCGCACAAACGCGAGTGATGATTCACTGTCTTCATTGAAATGGAAACGATCTACATAAAACGCGAATTAGTCAGCGATATTTTGAAAAACATTTTTCGCAAATTTTTCAATTTTTGCAGTAGCTATTTCCGCCGTTCTAGTAGATGGATTTTTACGATCTGTGATTCATATGATCCGGATCGTCGAAAAACTAAAATATCGCGGGGTACCAGCACACTGAAAACGATATTGTAAATACTGTACCCAAAAAAATAGGGTTTTTAGAAAAAATATCGCACTAAATTTTTGCCTTTGGCAGTAGATTACTCTGCTGCTGTGTGGGCTACATACTTAATATACATATCAGATTATGCAAAATCGCGAGTTCTTTAGTCCTATAATTGGTTTTTCGAAATATCCGAATGCGCGTCCCGGTTACATAAAAAATACAAAAAACACCTGAAATCCGGCTTCAAAATGTCAGCATCCATAAAAGGTGGATGCAGTGGAAATTTTGGAAAGTGATACATTAGAAGTGTAATCTTCATTTTGTATTCTCCTACTTTTATTTTGGACAGATGTCCGTCATTTGAATGGTTAAATCAGAAATCGAATAGCAATGTAAAAAACATTTTTAGCTTCAACGTTTTTTACCTATGTTTTTTCCTTTACGCGGTCGTAACTACCACGTAAATTAAATTTTTTTGCTAAATGTTTGAACTTTGTACAAAAACATCTAAATTAATCCAGCAATAGTCATAGTTACTGGTAAACTACAATAGTTCGCGTATTATAATAGTGCAAACCTTGGCTTCATGGAAACTAAAAAATTTTGACTTTTCCTCATATACCCTTCATAGCCTAAAGGCTGAGGGTATAAAAAATGTTACAATTCACACAGGCTGAGGGTATATCTCTGTCGGCAAAGCCGACTGATCCTTTTTTACTTGTTAACATAAACATAGCCACAGCTTCCACGCAAATTATCTTTTAAGGCCAATATTTTTTGCTACGTCTAAAAACGTTTCATTTTATCCAACAAGTAAAAAAGTATCAGTCGGCTTTGCCGACAGAGATATACCCTCAGCCTATTTACGACAAATTAAATGTATTTAGGGTCTTTTCAGAATTTTGTGGCCCTTTTTGGGCATTTGATCTTGTCGACAAAAATGTGGAGTAGGATTAAAGGTTAAAAGTGTTGCGGAGGAGGTGCTTGAAGTAATGGACCATAATAGTCCATTACGGAAGTGGACCTTATTTTGGAAGCCATATCTTTTGGATAGATATCGCGCCACTAGTCATTTCAGTGGGTCATCGTATAACTTTGAGACCAGTATGCCAGGAATCATTGTCCACGGAAAACATAATATCGCTGTAAACAGGACCACACCGAACAGCATCGGTATTCAAATCCAAAGAATCTTCGAACAGACCCTAAACTGCACTTAGACACAAATGTTGATATGGGCCATTTTAGAAGTTAAATTAAATTTGGACAAAATATTAAGAGATCAATGTTTAGACCAAATTGGTTGCCCCGTTCAAGAGATATCGTGCATACCATTTTAGTGACATTTTTTTAAATATTGGGGGGAAGTAGCGGAAGTTGTGTACCGGTATTGGCCATCTTCGAACTGAAACTAAGTTGGACAAAATATGACGAAGGCCAAATTTTGGATCAAATCGGTTGATCAGTTCGAGATTTATCGTGCTCTCCAGCCACAACATATGGTGCCATAGGTGTTTTTTACTCCTTTCGGGCTGTTTTCTCAAGAAGTATGGACTTGCCCCTGAAAAAACTAACCGTAGTAAGGGAGGCAGCGAATGCAAGTTGGCTCAATAAAAATCAAAGCGATTCGTGAGCAGGTCTTAAAGTGAACTTATCCGAAATTTTGTGTGAGAGGTACCCGAAGGAGTGGGCAAATATAGTCCATATTTGAACCTGGTCTATATTTGGTAGATATATTAGGATGTGTAAAGTATGGACCACATCGGTTATCGATGCGCACAATATTTCGGAACAATTTTGAACTTTTGTGGGGGAGGCACCTGAAGAAGTGGACCGATATAACTTATTATCGGACTTAAGTTTGGAGAAAATATTTCGAAGGCCAAATTTTGGACAGAATCTGCAGATCCGTTTGAGAGTTATCTTGCGCTCCAACCACTACAGACAGTGTCATAGGGGTTTTTTGAAACTTTCAGGCTATTTACTCAGGAAGTATGGACTTGTCCCTAATGTAACTTGTATCGTCGTATGGGGGACAGCAAATACAGCGATTCGAGAGGTGGTCCTAAGCTGAACTTTTCCGAAATTTTGTGTGGGAGGTACCCGAAGGAGTAGCCTGATTGAGTCCATATTGGCACCTCATCTAAGTCCGGTAGAAATTTCACGATGTGTAAAATATGAACCAAATCGGTTACTCCTTTCAAGAGTTATCGTGCGCACAAATTTTCCGAACATTTCCGAAGTTTTGTGGGGGAGGTACCGGAAGGAGTGGAGCGATATAACCCATCTTCGATCTTAAACTAAGTTTAGGCAAAATATTTCGATACCCAAAATTGGGTTCGAATAGGTTGATCAGTTCGAGAGTTATAGTACGCACCAGACAGACGGACAGACATTGCTAAATCGACTCCAAATTATCTGAAACACATTTCGTCTAAACATACTTGGGGTCTAAAACCATTATTTCGATGAGGCACATTTTGCCCGTTAACATAAATGCTGAGGGTATAAAAATATTTAATTTGTATAATATAAGGGTAATATATAAAGGGAAAACCTTGGCTCCAGCCATGTTAAATTTTTAAAAATATTGGTGATATACCATTGTTAACATAAATGCTGAATGTATAAAGAACGCTAACATTTTACACTGACGCGTCCTTCGTTTAAAGGCAGAGCAAGTTCCAAGATGGGCTGTGTTGACTCATGTTTTGGCATAGCCCCCAGGCCAAGTTGAATGTAATTTGACATTTAGGGTTCACAGTTATCCCCCAAAGGTTTAGATATAGGTATTTGAAACTTTTATCTAAGTTTTCCCACAGGTTAAAAACTTCTGCACCAAAAATTGGAAAAACAATTTTGCCTTAAAAAAGTCTCTTACAAAACTTGCGGACACAGGGCCACGTTTTGGTAGGTTTGAAAATATAGATTTGCGCCATAAATTTTCGGTAATTGGTTTTTAGGATTCCTAGTGGTCAGATTACTATTTTGTTCTTTTTTGTAGGGATATAATGGATGACAAAAAGTGACATTCATATTTTAATTTAAACGGAAAGTGATAAAAAAACACATTTATGTTCTTACAGTATGTGTCTCAAAATGTGTTAACAGGAAATAAAAGACAAAAAAAAAATATCTCCAAAATTGTAATTTTATGTAAACCGATACATTCATACATGTATTGATAGAATCATTTCAACAATCATAAATTACAGTAAATGGGCGTATATCTAGGAACAATAAAAAAGTTAGTTGGAAATTTATACAAATTATACAAATAAATCCATTAAGAACATTTAGTTTTAAATACTGTTTGATTACAAGATAAGCAATAAATATGATTAGTTTGTCACCACTTCCATGTTTATACATATTTATCCTCAAGCATGACGGTAGAAGTATTTGGTTGTCAACGACAGGAAATATGACATAACTAAAAGAGCCCTATACTCCAGTGGGAGTTAAAAGAATAAAAAAAAACATCTGGGGAAGTTCTATAATATTTTTTTATTATTACAATTTGTTTATATAATCAAGTTTACCAAGAGTTTAATATTATAATGTGGAAAATTTACATCATACCAAGTGTTGCCTAGCACAAAAAAATGTTCATAACGAGTTTTCGTGGAATTCGGTTTATGTTTATATTTCTTGTTTGATTATTTTGTTATGTTTTCCTTAACTACTTGTATAAATGAAAGTTCACAACAAATATTTGTGAACTAAATATAAGATGTTGGCATTGGCTAGGAAGCTTTGTGGTATATGTTACACTTACGTAGCAATATCTCGTATTTTCGGTGTCTTCTAGCATATTATAACTTTTTAAAGCCAAAAAAAAATCACGGAACACCTCCAAGTGTTAGTCCTTTTCTGTATACCGATTTCCATATTTCCAAGAGAAAAAACGATCGAGCTATGAGCTTGCGTTCGTCCGTCCATTATAACTTGTAACCATACTCCCGGCCGATTGTGCAGAAATTTTTAATGGAGGTCAGGTTCGAACCAGAATATATACTGAACAAGACTCTATTAAACTGCATGAGGATCAAAGAATTTCTCCAATGTATTTCCATGTCTTTTGAATGAATAATTATACACTACGCCACAATTTGGAAAGTTTGTTTTTCCGAAAATGTAACAACGCGAAATATTCGTGGTCTTGTGGTATACCAAAATTCTTGTGGTATACCAAAATTCATATCTCGGCGAGATAAATCGATTTTAGTGTGTGGTCCGCCCGTCCATTGAATATTGTACACAAACTACAGGCCGCAATTATGGACCAATCCTCACGAAATTTTGTATGGTGTTCAGGTTCCGACCAGAATAGAAACGGTCAGATTTTGGTGATGAAGGTAAAATTGTAGGGGGTGAAATGGACCAAATACATAGATTTTATCCGATTTTGTAGCTGATCTGTAGGTCGCAATAATATTCCGATCAGCGCGAAATTTTAAGTAAGGTTCGAGTTTATGACTTGGAAGCTTGCAATTTTTAAAATGGACCGAAACTTTTGTGTGAAAAATAGCAAAATTGTTAAAATACATCTTATATCTTTCTTCCTAGAATACATATTCCACCCACGTGGTTTATGTTGACCTTTCTGTTGGTGACAATTATATTGTTGTGAGTTGTATAACAGAGTTGCAACCTAACACATACAGAGATCCCACAGTTTTAATTGTGTGCAGTGTAACCGTAATAACGCTAGAGGTCGCAGTTATAGTACAATACTGACAAAATTTTGGACGAGGTAAGAGTTTAGACCAAAGAAAATAGCAATAATTTTGGATAATGATCGAATGGTATTTATCGGGTAGAATTGATCATAACTTATGGGGGAAATGTCCAAATTTAATGTTTGGTTCATATTTAAATTTCTGGAGGACATATTCCTACAAATTATGAAAACGAAATTTGAAAACACAGTCACGACATCTCTCTCCCTTGATGCAAATGTAAGTACAGGTTCGATAACCGAACTACTGTCTAAAATATAAGACGGTGCATTCATTGTTTTGGTTTGTTTGCAAAGATCTACATTTACCTAAAACCTGTCCGTCTGTACATCATACAATAAGGAAAATAACACCTTACGTTTCCAGTAAAAAGGATGGAAACTTTATTAGGAAAGACTGTGTTTTATAATTTTGTAAGCATACAATATCAGCAGGAAGCAGCAATGAATACTATTAAATCCAATTTATGAAGTTTATCAAATAAAAAAATAAAAAAACTTCGCATTAAACATTCGAAAATTTTCCGAATTTCTTATAAATAACCAGAATTTGCTCCGGATTTCGCATGTAACTTTCGAAAATATTCAGATTTATTTCGAACTTCGGATCAAACATCCGATAATTTTCTGAATTTCAGATCAAACATCCGAATATTTTCGAAAGTCATCCGATTTTCTGTCCATTTTCGAATGATCCTTTTGATTTTTTCCAAAATTTTGAAAAATATCGAAAATTCCTTTCGAATTTCCCATTTTTAACGATTTCTTTTAGAATTCAGAAAGAAACTCAAATGACCCTTCCAATTTTTTTCAGACAAAACTTTCCAAATTCGTGGGCACCTGAATACAATTTTGATCGGAACGAATTCGGAATCAGAATCGGAAACTTGTGTAGGGTTTCGTTCTGAATTGTTAGCTGCGATATTGCGCCTAGGGTTTGTGGTGTAGGGTTTGTGGTGTAGGGCTGTAGCCCTTTTGTTTTTTTTTTAATCATATTTATCGGGGTGCCACCGTGGTGGCACACCCGCCTTGCCTGCCCCGGCCAGGCAACTTTTCAACGGTGGCAAAATACCCCTCAGTAATGTTGGCGACATTTCCTGAGTATTTTAGCCATGTAAAACTTCTCTACAAAAGTGGTGTCTTAGACACGCCGCACAGAGGACGAAATCATTGATCTAGCGGCGCGATAGTAAAAAAAATCAAAGTATAAAATTGCAAAATGTTTTCCATTATATCGATTACAGACACTCTGCTGACTAAGATTTTGTTTTTACTTTTTTGTTGTTGTAAATATTCACTCAGTTATTCAGTGTCAAGTGTAAAAAATTTTGACGGATCAGATTTTAATAAAATTGTTGCTAAAAACCTGATCTCATATTTGTTTAATTGTTAAATAAATTCGTAATAAAACTAAACAAAGTTTATTTTTTATTGATAGGGGAGGGTTTAAGTTAAATTAAAATAAAATGTTTGGGGCCTGAAGTTACATAGTTATAAAGCAATAAATTTTCAAAAATTATTATTTTTTGTATGTTTTTAGTGCAATATACTTTTGTTGGATGGAGCGTAACTACAAAGGTCCACCGAGGTTCGGTCCAGTTATTTTTTTAATAATTAAATTGGACTCCCTAGATTCCGAATAACCAAAATATAGCTGCATATAGCTGCAAATCTTACTGATAAAAGGTCTTGAAAAATAGCTTAAATCCTCAAAATACCCAAAATCTGTCGGTACGGTTATATGGGGGCTATATCAAAATGTAGACCTATGTTCGCAATTTTTGGTGGTGAATTTTTGTATCCACTGGGAACCCCAAATACCAAATTACACCTAATTTGGTCGGACAATGTAGCTTTAAATCCCCAAACTACTGAAAGTCGGGAGGTACCTTAAAAGGGGCCTATACCCAAACGTGGACCTATGTCCACAATTTTTGGTGGAAAGCTTTAGTGATCACTAGGAACCCTAAGTACCAAATTACAACTAATTTGGAAGGACAAGGTGGCTTGAAGCCTCAAAATATCGAATATCAGGAGGTACCGTTATATGGGAGCTATACCAAAATATTTGCCTATGTTGTTCATATTTAGTCCATAATTACCCACAGACACAGATTGAGTTTGTGCAAAATTTCAGGAAGATATCTTCATTCGTTTCCAAGTTATTAATTTCGCGCCGCTAGATCAGTGGTTTCGACCACTGTGCGCCGTTCGGACTCAGCGATAAACAGTAGGGCCCATATCATTGAGCTAATATGAATCGGGGTGCACTCATTGATATGAGAGAAGTCTCCCTTGTCCCTTTTGGGATATTTGTGGCACAATTATATATATTTATCGGGGAAAGTACAGTCCTAAAGTGGTATCGCAGTTTTGTTTCCTTTATTTGCTATCCACTTGCTTGTTTGGTTTATAAGTCGTTGCAGTAGCAACGCAAATATGTTCATTCGTGTAATTTTTTAGTTATCAAGTTTTGGTTCCTCTATATCCAGACTTAAAAATTATGCAACCTGGACTGTTTGCGTCCATAAGGAATGAGGAGACAGGTGAGTGGGTTTAGATGGGCAGCTAAACCAATGCACATGCCGGACGTGTGTCTGGTATTGTGGCACAAATTCGAGCCCAATACAAATTGAGGCGGCTGCATCATCTGGATCTAAACTCGGCAGCTGGCGTTGTTCTGCTGCGATAGATGTGGTTGGACTCCAAGTACGGCATACGCGACTGCGTCAGTGTGGATTCTATCCAGGTCTGCCTGATTGGCGCGTTGATCTAGAGGTTCTCGTTTTTACCATGAAATCTCCTTCCCTAGATCATGAAGATATCTCTTACGTGCCTGGTTGGGGGAAGCCTGTCCATTAAATCGTGACACCCTAGCAGGTACTGCATCGACAATATCCTGTTGTGCTGATGCACCGCTAAAACTTTCGATTCCTCATGAAGATGGTCCACAGTAGAAGTGAGCGATTGTCGTATTCGCGGCACTAGAAAACACGACACACAAAGTTAAAAGCTCCTTAGTCTTCGGTGAAGTGTTGTCGTTGCTTATGTACGTATTTGTTGTTGTGTTGTGTTTTCTAGTACCACGAAAACGATAATCGCCCACCTCTAGTCGACAGGTGTCATGAGGAGGCACACTGTTGCAGTCCTCGACATTCTGGCAGGTTTGAATATTCTTCCACTGCGTAGAGTAAGCATGTACATTAGGGTTATGGCCTTTTTATCAAAAATGATTTCCTGTAGCGGGAATGGATGAAGTTTTGCCTATTATTGACTATAATAAATTGTATTCCATTTAAATATTGAAAAAAATTGGTATGATATATGAATAGTAGGCCGGGGCGATTTGTGTGGAAGGAAAAAACCTTAATAGGCCCTTCGCGATTCTGATTCCTGGGATTGAACTGAGCAAAAAAGTCTACTGCACCATATGTCTACGATGAAAATCGAGCCTCCCGATTTTGACTTTAAGTTTTTTATCAACGTTTTTTTGACATCTTCGCATATAACAGCTAAACCATTGAGATTTTCTAGCCAACGCAAAGACAAAAATTGTAGCCAAGACAGTAGTTAAGAATTCTCTAATACATCGCAAAAGCTTTGGAACGCTCCTTCAGGCAGTTTTGGCCTTGAGAAAGTACAAACTTTTTGAAAAATGTCGATAAATGGCACTGTGCTACAAAAGTTGACCAGAAAAATATTCAAGCGTTCTGATGCAAAATTATATCGTGTTGGGATCCATGGACAACGACAATGCCTTTAGTTCGTTCGTGTCACTTCGTTTTATTTTTTATAACGGTAAAAGTAGTGTAAATCTGGGTTTCTTACATTTTCAAATTTAAACGGACATATCTTCTTTTTTCACAACAGATTTCTATTGATCCTTCTTCCTTTTAAAGGAGTGAATAATATCTTTCGAACAAGTTATTATTTTTTTTAAATCGGTTAACAAATGGCTTAGTTATAGTGGTTTAAGTCAGAAAACCCCCACAAAAAAAAACTATAACTGAATTTCTCATAATTTTCAAAAATATAATGTTTTTTGTTCAATATTTATTTTGAAAATTGTAAGAAATTCAGTTATAGTGTTTTTGTGGGGGTTTTCAGACTTAAACCACTAAAACTAAGCCATTTATTAAATGATTTAATACAATAATAGCTTATTCAAAGATATTATTCAGCGTTGGCTCGAAAATCTCAATGGTTTGGCTGTTATATGCGAAGATATCAAAAAACGTAGATAAAACAAGTGAGCAAAGGCTATAGTCGGGATGGGGCCGACCATGTGATGCCCTACACCACTACCCCTGTGCATAAGCTTTTCACTGGTAAACATTTCTTTTAGGGAATATAATCCGACTACCACCAAAAATAATATGCCTCTTTCTCTCTGGTACCCCCATAAGCAACCAACATTTCGTGACCATCCGATTGCAAAAAATGGAAGAATTGGATGCATTAATATAAAAATTGGGTATATTACTGAATTTTGCAATATCTCACTTACGTCAACATACAATATAAACAAGATCTTTTCTTCTTCCATTGATGGCTATTCCTTTTGGAATACTCCAACCAGAGAGATCGCATAAGAAAAAAACGTTGACTTTTCTCCACATAAGCTTTTCGCTTCTTCCGACTCCTGAATATTATCCGACCATCACCAAACTAAATAGGCTTCTTCCTCTGTGGGACCCGCATCAACTCCCAAAAATTCGTGACGATCCGATCAAAATTGCGACCTGTAGCGTGATTACAAACAAATCGGAAAATGGGATGCATTACCGACTATCTCGATATCTCTGTTGTTTAAGCAGCTACGACAACCTATTTTACATCGTTGTAAAGGTGATATTTTCTACTTTCCTTGCAGGTTTTGCTTTAGATATACCTCTTAAAGAAACAGAGATATTGGCTTTGAAATAAAACGTTGACCTTTCTCCAAATAAGTGTTTGCCCATTCCGACCCCTGAATATTATCCGACCATCACCAAACTTAATAGGCTTCTTCCTCTGTGGGACCGCATCAACTCCCAAAAAAATCGTGACGATCCAATCATAATTGCGACCTGTAGCGTGATTACAAAAAATCGGAAAATGGGATGCATTATCGACTATTGCCATATCTCTGCTATTTGACCACCTACGACAACCTGCTTTACATCCTTGTAAAGGTGGTATTTTCTATTTTCCTTGCCAGGTTTTGCTTTAGATATACCTCTTAAAGAAACAGAGATATTGGCTTTAAAATAAAATGTTGGCTTTTCTCCAAATAAGTGTTTGCCCAGTCCGACCCCTAATTATTATCCGACCATCACCAAAATCAATAGGCTTCTTCATCTATGAGAGCCCCATTAACCCTCAGATTTTCGTGACGATCCGATCAAAATTGCGACCTGAATCGTGATTTCCAAAAAATAGAAAAATGGGATGTATTACCGACTATTGCGATATCTCCGTTATTTGGTTACCTACGCCGACCTAGTTTGCATCATTGTAAAGAGGGGATCTTCTACTTTCAGAGTCAGACTTTGTTTTTGGAAAGTCCCCAACCAAAGCTGTGATATTCGTCATTATAATTAAAATCGCAAAAATGAAAATTTGGGTTTTATTTGCTACTATTGCGACATCTTCGTTGTTTGATCACCTACGAGAACCGCACTACATCATTAGAAAGGTGATATTTTCTACATTCATTGTCAGGATTTGCTTTTGGTATACCCCATATAGAAGCTGAGACATTCCCTTTGGAAAATAACGTTGTATTTTTATTCACATAAGTCTTTTGCCCATTCCGACCCCTAAATATTATCCGACCATCACCAAAATCAATAGGCTTCTTCCCCTCCGGGACCCCCATCAACATCCAAAATTTCGTGACGATCCGATCAAAATTGCGACCTGTAGCGTGATTACAAGGTTTAGATGGACAGACGGACGGACGGACGGACTGACGGACGGACACACATAGCCAGATCGACTCAGCTCGTCGAGACATTAATTTTGGTATATATAAGTATGGGTCTACGACCATTATTTCGATGCGTTACAAACTTTTTGGTCAAAACCAACTTATAATACCCTCCCCACATAGTGGTGTAGGGTATAAAAACTTCGCATTAAACATCCGAAAAATTTCCGAATTTCTTATAAATAACCAGAATTTGCTCCGGATTTCACATGTAACTTTCGAAAATATTCAGATTTATTTCGAACTTCGGATCAAACATCCGATAATTTTCTGAATTTCAGATCAAACATCCGAATATTTTTCGAAAGTCATCCGATTTTCTGTCCATTTTCGAATGATCCTTTTGATTTTTTCCAAAATTGTGAAAAATATCGAAAATTCCCTCCGAATTTCCCATTTTTAACGATTTCTTTTAGAATTCAGAAAGAAACTCGAATGGCCCTTCCAATTTTTTTCGGACAAAACTTTCCAAATTCGTGGGCACCTTAACACAATTTTGATCGGAACGAATTCGGCATCAGAATCGGAAACTTGTGTAGGGTTTCGTTCCGAATTGTTAGCTGCGATATTGCGCCTAGGGATTGTGGTGTAGGGTATCACGTAGTCGGTCCCGTCCAACTATAGCCCTCTTGTTTTTTTTTTAAATCATATTTATCGGGGTGTCATCGTGGTGGCACACCCGCCTTGCACACATTAGGTCGTGGGTTCGATGCCCCGGCCAGGCAACATCAAACACTTTTCAACGGTGTTTTCAGTAATGTTGGCGACATTTCATGAGTATTTCAGCAATGTAAAACTTCTCTACAAAAGTGGTGTCTTAGACACGCCGTTCGGGCTCGGCGATAAACAGTAGGCCCCATATCATTGAGCTAATATGAATCGGGGTGCACTCATTGATATGAGAGAAGTCTCCATTGTCCGTTATGGGATGTTTGTGGAACAGTTATATATAATATATATTTATATTTTATATATAAACCAGATCAAAAATGGATCTGGTTTTTCTTCTGATCTTAACGCAAATATGGAGTGTAATGCTGGTGTAGTACTATGCATTTCCGGAATTTATGGTGATGTTGGGCATTGTGAGGAGAATTAGTGTCTCTAAAATCTTTGTTACTGGCCACAGTAGGGAAATCGGACTGTACGATTTACCTCCTTAGAATCGTTACCAGGCTTTAGTATCGGGACCACCCACTTTCCAGGCTTCTGGTACAATATGGGTGCATGCCATAGAATGAGTACACCTGTAGAATATTCAACTCCGGCTTCATCCATTTGCTTAAGCATTACCATTGCCCAAGGCTATCGGATGACGACTGCAACATTGCCCATCGTAAATTAGGGTGGTACCTCCTCGGCTGGGAGGGCTCTTCTTATGCGACGTAGCATACGAGTACTCCTCTTCGCCCTCTCATACTCTAGGGTCTATTTTGACTGCCGGTAGAAATAACAGGCGCACCTCTTTGGGTCAGTCACTGTCACGCCATCCATTCTATCATAATTCTTTCCCGTATTCAAGTGTTATTTTACCCCACAGTTTGTGCACAATTTTCTTAATCCTGTACCAATGTTGCATTGCTTAAAGCATGATATGGATATATTATAATATATCCACCGATTAAATGTCAAAAAGGAAAATAAAAATGTGACAGAATCGATTAGCTGTCAAAGAGAACCGTATATAAAATCTTCTGATCAACATTTTTGTAGAATATTTGGATGCTGAAAAATCTCATCTTGTGGTACTTTCACTACGGTTCAAGAAATAAAGGACGAAAAGGACATGAAAGGCATTGAGTTAGAAGAATGAAATGTTCTACAAAAAGATTCGCCAATCGATTTCACTGAAGACATGTCGCCTCAAAATGAAGCTACAACAACGCCAAATAGAGATATGGAGCTATTTTACCAAGTATTATAGGGAAAAAATCAAAAACTTCATCGCGCGATATCTCAGAAACTTGACCTATGGCGAAAATTTCCTTTTGGGTTCTTAGTATACTCATTAAGTGCTTTCATATTCAAAAGAAATTTTCCACCCCCCAAAAATGCTGCTGCACAGTGTTATTGATCCAACAGAAATCAGGATTCTCAAAATTTTCCAATCCGACCAAAAAACTTGTTTTCCTAAAACAACCCTTAAAATAAAGTACCTTATCAATTTGCATTCTGATGGCTAAGTCAAATTATGTATTGGTTCATGTAGAATGCGACAATCCAATCATCTAACAAAAGCTCAAGTGAAAAAACGGCCAGTTAAAGTAGTTTAGAAGACCGGGGCCCTTGAAAGCTTATCGGCCTTAAAATTAATTCAATAATATCCTACGTGTCTTATTAAGAAATCTGTATGTAACATTATAAATATTTTTATGGTAGGATGGCCTTTTAAATACGCAGTAAATAAAAATGTGATTAAACTTTCCAATGGGCTTCTTAATTAACATACTTTCGTATGCAGAAAAATTAATTCTACGAAAATGAATGGCTGTATTAAGGCCTTCTCACAATCCCCACAGTTAACATTATTTATTGCAACATTTCAGCTCTTATTATTTTGCAATTAAATCCAAAAACATCCTTTGGAAGGATTTCAGTCAACAAAAGTAAAGCTGGCAACGGCATGATGTGCAAAACAGAATATGCAATAAAAAAGCATGTCAGTTCTACGGAAGTGTGTAAGTGAATAATTGAACGAAGGCAAACCGTTAAAGTACTCAGCAGCGAAAAAGACAATGTTTATTATCTGCATTCGGAAAGAAGTACACATTTAATAATGGACATTTCACAACATTTATCTTGCCGAAGGCTATTCGACTGAACAAACAGTACCAACCAGTGAGTTTGTATGTATGGAGGTAAGTATATAAATTTAATTATTTTAACGTTTTAACAATAGCAATAGTAAGTAGAAGTAATTTATATAATACCACGAAAACGAAACCCAAAAGCCAGTCAAGTGATGAGTCCTCCAAGACTATGCCTTTATATACTTCACCAACTTCTGATTTGTAAATAAAATAATGTTTGTCCCATAGGACTCAATAAAGTCTTATTTATAATTTTCCTTAACTGAATATACCACACACTGCTTTGCATGGTCCAATGATTGAAGCGCAAGGAAACAAGTGAAACAGAGAAAACGAAAAAACCAAACTGTAAAAGTATCCGCAAACCAACAATAAAAACAGCATTAATCTTCTCATTCCGGTAGCGATTGAAATTCAACGTTGAGCTATTAAAATTGTAGCTTGTGAAAAGGATTTGTACGCAATAACAAGTGAATGGCCAACAAAGGATGAACGAATCATCCGAAATAACCACTACAACTAACAAACCAGCATGGAAAAAAATCATCATTATTTTGATGGGACAGAATAACCAAAGGAATAGCTTTGTGGCTTTTATGTAACGACAAACATGACCAGCATCCATGCTCTTAGCTTTCGTATATTCTACTTTACTATGTACAACACGAAATATAAGCCAGAAGCGACCAATGAAAGTATTTGCGTTATCCAAAGGACGAAAAACAGATGTGATTTTTTCAATGTTTCTTTTTCGCGAATCAAAGAACTGTGGAAAATGTTCTATGGTGCATTGTGGGTGCAGAAAGTTCTATATTTATAAGGAGTCAGTCTACAAATGATGCTACTGGGGAAAAACGGTAGTGAGCATCAAATAGAATTTTAAAATACCGATAGCTTATGGGCCAAGGAACGGTACTGACCGGTTTTAATCCAGGATTTATCTTGGTCCCTCTTTCATCTCAAGTGGACACTGACCTCCCAGTGGCGTCACCTGGGGAACTGCTTTTAACACCCGTTAATGGTAGTGAGCTAACATGTACCGCGTTCACCCACAAGAACGTTAAAAACTTGGGTTTGTCCGTCGGGTTAGTAATCCTCCCCTAGAAAAACAGCCTACTATGAAAAAACGATAGAAAAGAAAAACAAACCCCTCTAAATTTGACGAACTCGCAAACGCTTTAAGGACCATGATCTGCGAATCTGCATCTGGAATGTTCGCACTATTTATAGAGAAGGTCTTCACATTTGCAGACGTACTTGAAAAATACAAGGCCGATATTACTGCCATACAGGAAATACGATGGATTGGGAAAGGCGTCACAACAACACCTAAAGGTGGCGCACTGTATTATAGCTGCCATGACGTAAAGCATGAGTTTGGTTGCGGATTTTTAGTTTGTCGGAGGTTAAAACATCTGGTATCCAGCTTCAGTCAATAAAAGACTTGCTGCAATTCGAATAAAAGCTAAATTTTTCAACATCAGCTTTATTTGCGCTCATGCTCCCACTGAAGAAAACGACGAACAGACCAAAGATATATTTTACGAGCGCTTAGAAGAAACATATGACCGTTGCCCTGCCCATGACATTAAAATCATTCTAGGCGATTTTAATGCCAAAATTGGAAAGGAGAATGTCATTGGCCCAACAGTCGGGAAATTCAGTCTCCACAGTGAAACATCTGACAATGGTATGAGGCTGATAGACTTTGCAGCTGCAAAAAACATGAAGTCCGAAAATTCTACTAAAGAGTGAAACATCAAACAGATGGCTTTGGTATAGGCATATCCTCCTGTAGAGACCAGCAAGGTAATCTGGTAACAGATACAGATAGCATGCTCAGGATATGGTCTGCTGGTATCAAATAGTAGCGAAGACGATGATGCAACAGATCCAATCCCAGAAGATGGTATAGATTGTACACCACCCGGCCAAGATGAGGTTCAAACGGCAATCAACCGGCTGAAGAATAATAAAGCAGCAGGAGCCGATGACTTACCAGCCGAGCTGTTTAAAACCGGAGGCGACGCGCTGATAAGGTGTATGCATCTACTAGTTAGCACCATCTGACAGGAAGAACGCGTACCCGACGATTGCAACCTGAGCATCCTGTGTCCCGTCCACAAGAAATGAGATAAGACCGTATGCTCCTACTATTGGGGCATAAGTCTTCTCTTCTCTTCTATTGCCTATAAGATAGTGTCAGGGATATTGTGCGAACGACTAAAGCCAATGGTTAACGAAATAATTGGACCATACCAATGTGGCTTTAGACCTGGCAAGTCCACCATTGACCAGATATTTACCCTGCGGCAAATCCTTGAGAAGACCCAAGAGATGCAGATCGACACATATCACCTTTTTCTCGTTTATAAAGCAGCTTTCGGAAGTCCCATCCGATCAAAGGTATTCCATGCAATGTCTGAATTTGGTATACCCGCAAAGCTCATCCGGCTTTGTAAGATGACTTTAACTGACACTAGGTCATCGGTTAAAATTGGAAAGAACCTCTCCGAACAGTTCAGTACCAAAAGAGGTTTCAGACAAGGATACAGCTTTTCGTGTGACCTATTCAACATTTTGCTGGAAAAGGTAATACGAGATGCAAATGTCAAAAGAAATGGCACGATCTACACTAATAGCCACATCTTACTTGCTTATGCTGATTACATAGACATCATAGGCGATCAGTAAAGGAAGTAACTGATACCTTTAGGAAGGTCGAAGGAGAATCTGCGAAAGTGGGTCTGGCGGTAAACGGCGAAAAGACCAAATTGATGGTGTCGACGCGCAATGCGTTCATAGAGCTCGGACCAGCTGTGGAAGTTGGTACCCATAATTTTGAGGTAGTTAAAGACTTCGTCTACCATAAACACAACAAACAACATCAGTTGTGAAATAAGAAGAATTGTATTGGCCAACAGATGCTACTATGGTTTAAAAAAGCAATTTAAAAATAATGCCACATCTCGTCCAACAAAAATAACACTATACAAAACGCTGATATTGCCCGTGCTAATGTATGGCTCCGAAGCATGGGTGTTTGAGAGGAAAATTCTTCGAAAGATCTACGGGCCGATTTGCGTAGACGGTGAATATCGACGTCGTATGAACCACGAGCTATATCAGCTATACAACGACACGAATATAGTTAAACGTATCGAGATGCAACGATTGCGTTGGCTAGGCTATATCGTAAGAATGAACGATGATGAACGATGGAGAAATGAAAAGGCGCGGTATTCCAAAAAGCGAAGCGAAGAACAGAGAGGATTGGGGATTTTTTCTTAGTTCGGTCTATGGAACAAATTTCTGTAATGGGCCAGCTACATAAGTAAGTTAAATACTTTTTGTATTTTTTAGTTTCAAGTTCCTCAAACCTACACACAACATTGACCCTAATACTAAATTTCAGAACTTCACTTGAATTACAGTTCTATCTTTACACACTATACGACATTTACTACCATTTAGTACTTTTGGCATACTTATGGTACGTATTTCCAAAACCACCTTCATACCTCAACCCTACACATCAATACTGACCCCAATACAAAAACTCAGAATTCTATATATATATATATATATATATATATATATATATATATATACATATATATATATATATATTCGTACATACGAGTACAATATTAATTTTAGTACAACTTAGTACATTTCGTAATCTTTTAGTATTACGTATGTACTTCCAAAACCAGCTACATATCTCAACCCTAAGCACCAACTATGACTCTAATACCAATCTTCCTAATTCCATTTGGTACATATATCCTACAATCCATCAGTGACCCTCATACAAATGTTGTTTAGTACATTTTAGTACTTTTAGTAACATTCTATCACGAATTACCAAAAATGCAGCGGACGAAGATTGAGGCTAACGCAACGAAAATCAAGTCAAATCACACACTTACAACCTAATAGGAGCCAATGCAAGCTTAAGCGTTTTGCCAGGGCGTTGACAACACTAGTCAACATGACTTATGTTTCATCCGAAATTTTATACCCTCTGCCCTTAGGCTGACCCAAAATGTGCCTTATCGAAATAATGGTTTTACACCTCAAGTATGTTTGGACGAAATCGTTTTAGACAATTTGGAGTCGTCCATCTGTCTGGCTAGTGCGTACAATAACCTTCGAACGGATTAGTTAGTTTTAATTCGAAGATGGACCATATCGGACACCTCATTCGGGTACGTAAAACACACACCCACGAAATTACAAAAATTTTTGTAAATTGGTGTGAAGGAAGGGAGCAATCGATTTGGTCCACACTTCGCACGTCACATTTTCACCAATGCTTTGGCATGTCATTTTCACCAACCCTTTGCAGTGACATTATCATTACGACGAGAGTTTTAACAAAGTTGGTTGTGGTTTCGAGTCTCCGACAACATCAAGACTATTTTAAATAATTAATCCTATATATTTAGAAAAATATGTATAAATAACAAGTGAGCCAAGGCTATAGTCGGGTCGGGGCTGACTATGTGATACCCTACACCACTACCCCTGTTCATAAGCTTTTTACTAATAAAATTCAAAATATTAAAATTGGGATAGCTTAGCGCCTTTGCTCTGAATGTCAACATTAACACAGGTCAATTTTTTTGAAACGCATTTAAGTGCATCGACAGTACAACCCAAATAAAAAAATGGAAAAGTGGGATGTATGCTCTGAATGTCGACATTAACACAGGTCAATTTTTTTGAAACGCATTTAAGTGCATCGACAGTACAACCCAAATAAAAAAATGGAAAAGTGGGATGTATGCCAACCATCCATAGGCTTCTTTCTGTGTTAGACCACCATCGACCCCCAAAATTTCGTGAGGATCCGGTCAAAATTTCGTAGTGTGATTGCACAAAAATGGAAAAAGGGATGCATTACCGACTATTGCGATATCTCTGTTGTTTGATCACCTATGACAACCTACTTCACATCGTTGTAAAGGTGATATTTTCTACTTTCCTTGCCAGGTTTTGCTTTCGATATACCTCCTACAGAAGGGAGATATTAACTTTGAAATAAAACGTTGGCCTTTTTTCCGACCCCTGAATAATATCCGACCATTATCAAAAATCAAAAGGTTTTTTCCTCTGTGGGACCCCCAATAACACCCAAAATTTCGTGACGATCCAATTAAAATTGCGACCTGTAGCGTGATTTCCAAAAAAGTGGAAAAATGGGATGTATTACCGACTATTACGATATCTCCGTTATTTGGATACCTACGCCAACCTGCTTTACATCATTGTAATGACGGGATTTTTTTACTTTCATTGTCAGACTTTGCTTTTGGAAGGTCCGGAACCAAAGCTGTGATATTCGTCATTATTATTAAAATCGCAAAAATAAAAAGTTGGGTTCTATTAGCGGCTATTGCGATATATTCGTTGTTTGATCACCTACGAGAACCTACTTTACATCATTAGAAAGGCGATATTTTCTACTTTCATGGCCAGGTTCTGCTTTTGGTATACCCCATATTGAAGCTGAGATATTCGCTTTGGAAAAAAACGTTGTCTTTTTCTCCAAATAAGTTTTTATCCCATTACGACCCCTAAATATTATCCGACCATCACCAAAATCGATAGGCTTCTTCACCTGTGTGACCCCCATTAACCCTCAAAACTTTGTGACGATCCGATCAAAATTGAGACCTGTAGCGTGATTTCCAAAAAAGTGGAAAATGGGATGCATTACCTACTATTGCGATATCTCCGTTATTTGGTTACCTACGCCGACTTAGTTTACATCATTGTAAAGATGGGATCTTCTACTTTCACAGCCAGGCTTTGCTTTTGGAAAGTCCCCAACCAAAGCTGTGATATTCGTCATTATAATTAAAATTGCAAAAATGAAAAATTGGGTTTTATTTGCGACTATTGTGATATCTTCGTTGTTTGATCACCTACGAGAACCTACTTTACATCATTAGAAAGGCGATATTTTCTACTTTTATTGTCTGGTTTTGCTTTTGGTATACCCGTATAGAAGCTGAGATATTCGCTTTGGAAAAAACGTTGTCTTTTTATCTACATAAGTTTTTTCCCATTCCGACCCCTAAATATTATCCGACCATCACCAAAATCAATAGGCTTCTACCCCTCCGGGACCCCCATCAACATCCAAAATTTCGTGACGATCCGAGCAAAATTGCGACCTGTAGCGTGAATACAAGGTTTAGATGGACAGACGGACGGACACACATAGCCAGATCGACTCAGCTCGTCGAGACATTCATTTTGGTAAATATAAGTATGGGTCTACGACCATTATTTTGATGCGTTACAAACTTTTTGGCCAAAACCAACTTATAATACCCTCCCCACATAGTGATGTAGGGTATAAAAACACAAAATTCTTCTCTATTGGATCGATGGAATGGGTTCAAATGCTGATGAAAATATCGGATCTTTCACGAGTTCCTATGCATGGGTTCAAATGCTGATAAAAAGATCGGATCTTTCACGAGTTCCTATGCATGGGTTCAAATGCTGATGAAAAGATCGGATCTTTCACGACTTCGTTTAAACCAATGCAAAAGATGCCATGAAATCACGTCATCGCATGGAACCCCTTCCTTCAAATTTTGCTGGGTTATTCCATTCCGTTTTTCTTTTACTAAAGTCTGTTATGTATTTCTTTGTAATTTTGTTGTTGCTTTTGTGTTTGGTATTTCTATGCATGTCAATAAACCACCACGATTTATAAATGTGTGTATATGTTACATATAGACAGTGAACCCTTACTGAGAGCAAATATTTCAATGCGTTTTACATTGAAATTTACACTCCCTTGCTTTCAGTAAGCGTCCACTGGTGCATGTGTTTGTTTTTTGTGGCTTTTTGTATTTATATTATATCTAAACAAACATTTGTTTGCACCCAGACAAACATTTTGTTTGCACCCAAACATAAATTTGTTTGCAGGACCCAAACATGTGTTATGTTTGGGACTGGTTGCAAACAAATATATCTTTGCTACAAAATATGTTTGGGACCTATGTTAGAGAGACCTTTTTTTCCTCCGTGTAGTTTTAGTTCGAAGATGGGTCATATCGGACTACTCCTTCGGGAATCTACACCATCCACCCACAAAATTTCAAAAATTTTCTCTAAATTGGTGTGAACGATAACTCTCGAAGGGAGCAATCGATTTGGTTCAAACTTCCCACGTCATATTATTGCTTCCAGATATTGATTAATTTCAAATATGGACTATATCGGTGCACCCACAAAAAATTCGGAAAAAGTGAAGTTTGAGACCTCCCTCGGATCGTTTTAATTTTTCGCAGAAGTTGTTTTTTTTGACGTTACAATTTTTTTCGAGAGGAAGTCCATACATACTTAGATAATGGTCTAAAAGAAACTATGACGGCTCCAACTAAAATGGAAAATCCGCAATATTTTCTGATTGGTTCAAACATTATACATGGTATTATTTCATCCTGTCATGTATGAAATTGGTTGATGGACTATATCGGTCCACTCCTTAGGGTACCTCCCACACAAAATTCGGAAAAAGTGAAGTTTAAGAGCTCACCTCGGTTCGTTGTGAAACTTATTTCAGCAGATTGTCGTTTTTCGGATAATTTCCTCAGATAATAGCCTAAAAGTTTCAAAACTAAAATGGTAAATCGGCAAGATAACTCTCGCAGGGAGTTTCTGATTGATACAAACTTTGCACATCGTATTATTTCATCTAGTCATGTATCAGGTTGGAATATGAACAATATTGGTCCCGTCCTTCTGATCGTTTGATTTTTTTCCCAAAAGGTTCTTCTTGCGGGCCTTGTTACGATGGCGCATTGATTTTTGGGGGCAAGTCCATACTTCCTTAGATAATGGCCCAAAATCTCCAAAATTTTCTGCCGGTACCAACTAAATTGGGTAGAACGTAATATAATACTCGAAGTGAGAAACCGATTTAGTCCAAACGTTATACATCGAATTATTTCTTACAGCCCTTAATTATGTCGGCACATTGACAACATCGGACTACTTTCTCGGGTACCTCACACAGAAAAATTAGAAAGAGTGCAGATTGGGGATTCGTCTGGGGTCGTTTATAAATGACTTGTATGCGACCCTAGTTAAACGGTACATTATTTCTCCGGGACAAATCCATACTTCCTGAGAAATTGGTCCATTAAGTTCATATTTTGTTTGCTTCTTTTCTTTAGGACCTGGACTGAGGGTATATCTCTGTCGACACAACGGACTGATACTTTCTTACCTGTTTTTTTTTTGTTTGTTTTATTTTGTTCTCTGCTGGATTTGATCATCCAAACTTCTGACATGTAGCCGAACACACTACACACTGTGCCACGTGTACGAACATTAAGGGTTGTTTAAAAACTAACATATGCACGACCAACTCTTTATTTTGTTAACAAAAAACTTGCGTGCCGACGGTGAGCGTTGAACACACAACCCTCGAATTAGTAGTCGGACACAAACGACTCCGTACGCATTAGTTAGTATGCAGAAAAGTAAGCAGTTTTGCCCCGTAAAATGTTCTTACTGGTAATGCTGTAAGTAGCCTGTTTACATTACCTAGTAATGGGTTACATAATTACTATATATTTTATTATTCCGATTGGACCAAAGTTCGAGAGATATACAGTAGCGTTGATCTTTAATAAAACGCACTACCAAAGTTTTTCAGCCTCCGTTTTTAAATAATAATACAAAATATGAAGCGATGAACTTTTTTTATTAGTTGTTTAATGTGTTTGGAATTAACTTAGTCGTTTATTATTTTTATTCATATCTGAATTATATAAGAGTTATACAAAAATGCCAATTAAAGTAAAAAACTACGGTAAAAAATTGGTTCATTTGAATAGAACCCCTTTAAAAACTTGGGTATACGTAAATATAAATAGAAAACTAAGTATTTTTAGGCCTAAATTCAGTCACCATTTCCAATTTTCATCGAAATCGGAGGTGCAGCAAAAACGTGAATTCGGCCGAAAATATATATGAGGGCTATATCCAAATCTGAACTGATTTTCACCAAAAGCAATAGCGTTCTTGTTATTACTAAAAAATTATATTCCCAGTTTGCAGATGAATCGGGCAATAAATGCGACCTGTACGTTGCGAACGGACGGACGGACAGAGGGACATGATTAATCGACTCAGAAAGTGATTCAGTACATATCCCTAGAAAGAACTATCTCTTTTCCTTATTTCTGCATGGGTCTATCTCTGTTCCTTATGTTATGTTACATACAAATGCACACAGTGTGGTGTAGGTATAAAATCAGTCTTTGCCGACAGATAAATAAGATACGAAAGTAGCTATGAAGTAGATACGCTTTCCGACCACTGGTAACTGAACTTTCAGCCAATTAAGAATGAACACATAAACAAAAACACCTAAATATCTGATATCGTGTGGTACCGTGTTATTGGAACGCGGACTTATGTCAACCATTTTTTGGTGGAGAAGCTTTTTGAGCACTTTTAACCCTAAATGCCAAATTAAGCCCAATTTGGTATTAACATGTCGATAAAAGATTCAAAATCCCTCAAATCGATCGGTACGGCTATATGGGTTCTAATCAAAATGTTAACCTCTGTTTACAATTTTTGCTGGAAAAGTTTTTTTCACTTTGAACCCAACCAAACTGCATCCAAATTGGTACGCAAAATGTCGAACAATTTTCAAAATACATGAAATCGGGTGGTACCCCTATTTAAAATCGTGGACCTCTGTACATAAATTTTTGGTGGAACCCAAAATATAACAGAAGACGTTACATTCCCTTCGACACTACAAAATGGCCAGTGTTCACGACGTAGTTTTCCAACGTATTTACAATTAAATACTATTGTTTTTCATACTTTAAAATTTCACCATTTTTTCCCTCTTTTCATATTTTCTCACATTTTAATCACTGTGCTAGTTCCCTGTGATAACTCTTTCCTTCTATGAGTGACAATGTAATGCACACATTAAAATGAAAAATGCTGTTTCAGTGCTGCGTTACACTAATTTATTGCGACAGTTGTTTTTTTTGCACATTTTTTATCTACGACATTGGATTATTCTGATTTCTCATTTTATCTTTCACTTTTTTAAGGTTATATAATGTTGTAGAACAAATATAGGTGACGTTAAAAAAATTAGAGCAATTAAAATGATTTCAAGTGAAAGGATTCCCATGACAGCTAATTTTCTAAATACACAAAGTTAATGGTTTTCTCACATACTTAACACTATACATACATATGTATGTACATTGTACATGAAGCAATATAGTAACACATTATGGCCAATAACAAATTACTTGCCTCAGCAAGAATAATAATATGATAATTTATAAAATTTGCTTCATCATCTCATCAATTTTAAATGAAGCCATAAAGACAAAGTTTTCTTTATTTTGGGATAAACACAAACGCACACACTCACACATAGAAAAGATTTAAACAATTTAAGCTAATACTGGGTGTGGATATGCAAAATACTTATGGAATATTTATTATAGAAATTTTTGAAAAAAACAGAATAAAAACAAAACTTTCCATGCCACACACAAACGAAATACCTTAAATTTGTGTGTGTGTGTTTGCATGTGAATGCGGGTGTGCGAAGTTTAGAATGTAAATATTTGCTTGAGTGTCATGATTTTTTACAGCCTGTAAGTGATGTGTTGCCCAAAGTCATAATGAAAATCACATAGACATTATCAATATTTCGGATGATAAAATCGATTGCCTTTCAATAAAAAATATTCAAGTCCTTTTTTCTTGTACAGAGGTAAACGAACACACACACATGAAACTGTTGTCTATTGTACTGCAGTATAATCGAATAGATAGTCCCAGACGTCATACACAATTTTAAGGCAACAAAAATTAATACACCAAAGAAACGAAGGATATATCTGTCTGGTATTAATTTATTTAAGAAAATATTTTATTATCTTCCAAAAACATATTGAAAATATGAATATTGCTAATATTTTATTATCATAAAATAGATTTAAATTGTTTTATTGCCAATATAAAAAGGAGTGCATAAAAACATAAAAGAACATTTGTGGTGCAGTTTTTAATTTTTGTAGAAGGTCTAAAAAATTAAAACTGCCTACAACGAGTACCTTCGGTAAAATTTCAGAAAGATCTTCAAATAGGCCTTTAACTTTTCTGTAGGATATGTCGGATACAGATATTTTTAGAACTTGATATAAGTATGGAAGAAATTTGACGCTGTGTAATGTTGCGGTCAATTCGGATTCTTAATTTGTAAATTATTGTTCTCAGCAGTTATTTTAGATTTGTTCCGACATAATCGCATGGATAGCTTAATGACAACAAGTAACAGGTATGAACGGCGTTAAGTTCGTTTGTTTCGTTTATGAAGAATACCAAATACCAAATTCCAGCAGTTTCGATAAAACAATGTAGCTAACTTTCAAAATAACAAAATTCGGGAAGTACCGTTCTGTGGGGGCTATATGAAGGCGAGGACCTGTACGTACAACTTTCGGGGGGAAGTTGAATACCCCCCAGTGAAGACTAAATACCAAATTTCAGCCATATCGGTGGAATATTGTAGGCACAACCTCCAAAATACCGAAGATTGGGAGGTACACTTCTATGGGCACAAAATGAAGGCGTGGACCTATACCTGCAAATTTCAGGTGGAAAGTTTTGTACACCCAAAGAAGACTTAGTACCAAACTTCAACCATTTCGTGGAATATTGAGGACAAACTCTTCAAAATACCGAAAACTGGGATTTACCGTTCCAGGGGGCTATATGAAGGTGTTGACCTATACCGACATATTTTGAGGGGAAAGTTAAATACCTCCAACGAAGACTAAATACCAAATTTTAGCCAGTTCAGCCGTTCTATGGGGGCTATATTAAGGGAAAAGTTTTATACTACCAACGATGACTAAATATCAAATTTCAGCCATTTCGGAGGAATATTGAGCACAACCTTCATGATACCGCAATTCGGGAGGTACCGTTAAATAGGGGCTATATGAACGCGTTGGCCTATACCGACAAAATTCTGGGGAAACGTTTTATACCCACAACGAAGAGCAATTACCAATTTTCAGCCATTACGGTGTAATGAAGCTAAAACCTTCAAATTACCGAAAATCGGGTGGTACTGTTCTATGGGGGCTATATCAAAAAGTGGACCGATATAGCCCATTTGCAATACCAAACATCCTAGGAGTAATGTAAACATCTACACCAAATTACAAAGCTCTCTCTAGCAACAGACGGACGGACAGACGGACTTGGTTATATCGACTTAGAATTTTACCTGATCAAGAATATTTAGACGTTATACGGATCTCCGATGAATACTTCGATGTGTTACAAACGGAATGACAAATGTAATTATACCATCCAGGGTCGAATTTTTATACCCTCCACCATAAAATATTCTGAACTAAAATGGAATAAATTGAGTGCAATCGTATGCACACCAGCCTTGCACTCAGAAGGTCGTGGATTCGATTCCCCTGTCAGGCAACATCAAATATTCAACGGTGGCAAAATACCAGTCAGTAATGTTGGCGACATTTTCTGAGTTTTTCAGCCATGTAAAACTTCTCTACAAGTGGTGTTTTTAGGACTCGGCGATAAACTGTAGGTCCCATATCATTGACCTAATATAAATCGGAGTGCACTCATTGATATGAGAGAAGTCTCCCTTGTTCCGTCTGAGATGTTTGAGGTAGGGATAGGTAAGTCGCCTTCGGTTAATCGATTAGTCGACTTTTTGCAGTCAAAAATCTAAAAATCGTAGTCGACTTTTGTCTGGAGTGAAAATCGCATAATCGATTATATTGTGATCGATTTTCGAGTTTGCCCATAGATTATGGCATGGCGGTTTTACACTTTTGGCTGTTTTACAGTTTCAAAAGAAAACTCGAAAATCGACGAATAGTCGATTATAATCGATTTTCTGCGGTTATGAAAAAGTCGAAAGTCGAGTTTTAAGACAACTGAAGTAATCGCAATACCGAAAAATCGCATTTTTAGTTTTAGACCAAAATCGAAAAGTCGAAAAATCGATTATTGCTTTCCATTACCTATCCCTAGTTTGAGGAACAATTATTATTATAAAATTTAATAATTAGTTATACTTCCTGTCGGTAATTTTAGGTGAAGAAGTTTCTCGAATGCCTAATTTATGTCAGGAACTATATCTGAAAATATCTTCAATCGGGCGGTACCTTCACATGGGACCTATGTTGACAAATTTGGTGGAAAAGTTTTGTGACCACTAAGAACCTCAACTGTCTAATTACCGACAGTTTGATCAACAATTGACCCAAATTGCTCAAAACTCATAAAATCCTGAGGTATCATTATATGCGAGCTATAACAAAACATAGACCTATGTTGACAATTTTTAGTGGAGAATTTTCGAGACCGCAGGGAACCTTAGAGATCTAATTACGGGAAGTTCAGCAAAAATTTAGCTTAAATCCTCAAAATAATAAATATAGGGAGGTACCGTTATCTGTGGGCTATACCTAAACTTGGACCCATGGCCACAATTTTTATTGAAGAAATGTTATGACCGTTAAGAACTTCAAATGTCAAATTACGGATTGTGCAGTCAAAAAACTTAACTAAAAGCCTCAAAATACCGAAAATAGGAGGGTACCGTTATATGAGGCTATACCTAGACATGGAGCTATGTGGATAACTTTTGGTGCGGAAATGTCGTGACTGTTAAAAAGCTAACACGTCAAATTACAGCTAGTTCGGTTAAAAATGTTAGCCAAAATCTTTAAAATACCGAAAATCGGGAGGTACCGTTATATGAGTGCTATACCAAAACATGTATACAATTTTTGGAGAAGAAATGTTGTGACCGTTAAGAATCTCAAATGTTAATTTACAGCTAGTTCGGTTATAAATTGTAGCTAAAACAAGTGAAAAATTATCAGTCGGCTTTGCCGACAGAGATATACCCTCAGTCTGCGCGAGTTAAAACCTTCATCAACCAAAATCTTTTTCCCCAGTAATTATGTATTAAGGTGGTTTTATATATTGTGGCCCTTCTGGGCGTACGAACTAAAGCTAGCTAATAATGCGGAGGAGGTACCTGAAGGAATGGATCGACATAGTCCATTTTGGAAGTATATATTTTTTTTAATTTTGGAGCAAATCGGTTGATCAGTTCGAGAGTTATTGCGCTCTCCAGCCACTAGGGGTTTTTACGCCTTTCGGGCTGTTTTCTCAAGAAGTATGGACTTGCCCTGACAAAACTTTTACCGTCGTCATTGCGGCAACGAAAGCAAGTTGCTTCAACAAAAATCAATTCAGATTCGAGAGCAGGGCTTAAGGGTTATTTTCTATTTTCTTCGGAAGTATGGACTTACCCTAAATAAAACTTGTACCGTCGTATAGGGGGCAGTGAATACAATTTGCTACAATAAAATTCAAAGAGATTCGAGAGTTGGTCCTAAACCGAACTTTTCCCAAATTTTGTGTGGGAGGTACCCGAAGGAGTGGACCAATTGAGTCCATATTATAACCTCATCTAAGTCTAGTAGAGATTTCATGATGTACAAAGTATGGACCAATTCTGTAACTCCTTTCAAAAGTTGTAGTGCGTAAAAATTTTCCGAACATTTTCGAACTTTTGTGGGGGAGGTACCGGAAGGAGTGGACCGATATAACCCATCTTCGAACTTAAACTTAGTTTGGGCAAAATATTACGAAACCCAAATTTTGGACCGAATCGGTTGATCCGTTCGAGAGTTATCGTGCGCTCCAGCCAGCCAGACAGACAGTCAGACGGACGGACATTGATAGATCGACTACAAATTGTCTGAAACACATTTCGTCCAAACATACTTGGGGTATAAAACCATTATTTCGATGATGCATATTTTGCCCGTAAGAAAGTGTATATACCCTCGTTAGCATAAATGCTGAGGGTATAACCTGTTATACAAAAGTTGAAAAAAATTTTGCAGATATTTTGATGTACTATTTTTTATTATAAAATACACCACTATGTGGAAAGGGTATTATAAGTTTGTTTTGGTAAAAATTCATGTAACACCGCGAAATATTCGTCGGAGACCCCCAATGTGGTATACCAATCTTCATATCTCGGCGAGATAAAGCGATTTTGAGATGTGTGTCCGTCCGTCCGTCTGTGTGTCCGTCTGTCCATTATAAATTGTAATCAAACTCCAGGCCGCAATTATGGACCGATCGTCACGAAATTTGGTATGGAGGTAGGTTTCGCATCAGAATAGATCGCTATTTTAATTGGTGATGATCGTGAAATATTTAGCGGGTGAAATGGACCAAAAACATAATTTTTATCCAGTTTTGTAGCGGCTCTGTAGGTCGCAATAATAGTCCGATCGCCTCGAAGTTTTAAATAAGGTAAGAGTATATGACAAAGAAGAAGCTTGCAATTTGAGATCGCGATCAGATAATATTTAGAGTGTTAAATGGAGCAAAACTTTTGTGTGAAAATTGTGAAAATTTTTAATATACAGCTTTTATCTTTTTTCCTGGAAGAGACATTACAGGCAAGTAAGCTATACTTGGAAGAGGAACGCTTAACCTTTCTATTGATATCAATTGTGTTGGTGTTCATGATAAGATAACAGAGTTACAGCCTAATATACCCAGTTATTTGTTTGTAGTGTTATCATAATCAAGCTAGAGTTCGCAATTATAGCTCAATAATCACGAAATATTGCACGAGGTAAACGTTAGGTAGAAGAAGATGCTTACAATTTTGGATGATGATCCGATATTATTTAGCGGGTGAAATGGACTATTACTTTTGTATGAAAAATACAAAAAAATATTTTTGGTCCATATTTTATTTCCTGGAGGGCATATGCCGGCAAAGTAGACTACATATGGAAATAGAACTACTGATCTTCCCCCTGATGCAAATTGCAATAACGTGTCTGCTAGATAACGGGCATACTGTCCAATATATACTGGGTTTTGTTTAGAGAACCACATTTTCCAATTCCCAGTATTTACATTATTACAAATTACATGGTGCCCTAGCATAGTAATTGTCCAATTGGAGTTTTATACATACATTGCAGCATGGGTCGCTTTGTCACCTTTTTGCAAAATCAAATAACGGTGGCAAAATATCCTTCAGTAAGTTTTGCGACATTTTCTGAGTATTTCAGCCATATAAAACTTCTCTACAAGTGGTGTCATAGGGCACGCCGTTCGGACTCGGAGATAAGTTGCGGGTCCCATATCATTGAGCGAATATGAATCGGGATAAACACATTGATATGAGATAAGTCTCCCTTGTCCCTTCTGACAGTGTTGCCAGTATTGGGGATTTTTCCCCAAACTGGGGATATTTTTTCGAAAATGGGGAACAAAATTTAGGTTTGGGGAGCTGGGGATTTGATGGAGAAAAGCCTTAAAAATTTGGGGATTTTATGGGGAAATTTTGTGTACAAATCAATATGCAATTTTTATGAAAAAGACACACAATCGTTTTTTTCAAATCTTCTAGTTTTCATCGAGAATAATGTACTTTGAATATTTGCATTTTGTTGGAAGATGCTGAAATTAATAAAATATATAGCAAATAATATACCACAAGACGTGTATGTCAAGTTCCTACGATGGTAGCCGACTATTTTGTTGTGTACGTCATATGGCCTACTGAATTACTTCATATTTTCAAATGATGAGTTGGAAAATGCGATTATTAACCAAATTTCTCAGAGGTTGTTAAACTCCTCAGTAAGGGGACGATACATTTCTAAATATTTCGACTATATAAAACTTCATCAAAAGGAGTGTCGTAAAGTTGTTTGAATTCAGTGTTAAGCTGCTCAGCAGACTTGATGATTTAAAATGAAATCGGTTTACAAAAATTGATTTACACCCTTTGGAAGAAGAAATTTGAATTTTTGAGTTAGTGTATGGTTAGTATAGGGCGATGGTGCAAGTTAGAAGTTTTTATCAAGTCGGCGGGTACTATCGATGAAATGCGTAAAGACAGCTTAAGTAGGTATTCAAGAAAACTCGAAAGAATTTTTTTCATATACTTGAAAAATTAAAGTTGTTTTGGAATGTTCAGATTCCAAAGACGTCCTTAAATTTTTAAATCGATAGATGCAAGGAAATTTACGTACCGGACGTACTAACGTTGAGTCATAAGCAATAAATTAAAAACATTCACTGATAGTAGTAACAACAAGTAACAAAGTATCAGTCAGCTTTGCTGACAGAGATATACCCTCAGCCTGTGTATATTGAAACAATGTTTTCCCAAAAAACGTATGTACTTAGAGGGTTTTAAAAATTTTGGATGTTTGAACCGACAAAAATGTTGATTAGGATTAAAGATCAAAAGTTTTGCGGAGGAGATACTTAAAGGAATTGATCGACATTGACCATTATGAAAGTGGATCTCCAGGCACTACATATGGTGCCATAGGAGGTTTTTACACCCTGTGGGCTGTTTGCTCAAGAAGTATGGACTTGCCCCTGAAACAAATTTTACCATCGTAATTGAGGCAGCGAATGCAAGTTGTTTCAACAAAAATCAATGTGATTCGATTGCAGGTCTTAAAGTGAACTTATCCGAAATTTTGTGTGGGAGGTACCGGATGGAGTGGACAAATATAGTCCATATTTGAACCTGATCTACATATATCTGGTAGATATATTAGGATGTGTAAAGTATGGACCAATTCGGCCACTCCCTTCAAGAGTTACCGTACGAACAATTTTTCCGACCATTTTTGAACTTTTGTGGGGGAGGTACCTGAAGCAGTGGACCGATATGGCTTATCTTCGAACTTAAACTATGTTTGGACAAAATATTACTAAGGCCAAATTTTGGACCGAATCGGCAGATCCATTCGAGAGTTATCTTGCGCTCCAACCACCCTACACGGTGTCATAGGGGTTTTTTGCAACTTTGGGGCTATTTTCTCAGGAAGTGTGGACTTGCCCCTGATGAAACTTGTACTATCGTATAGTGGGCAGTGAATAAAAGTTGCTTAAACAAAAATCAAAGCGATTCGAAAGCAGGTCCCAAACTGAACTTATCCCAAATTTTGTGTGGGAGGTACCCGAAGGAGTGGACCGATTGAGTCCATATTGGAAACTCATCTAAGTCTGGTAGACATTTCACGATTTGCAAAGAATGGACCAAATCGGTTACTCCCTTCAAGAGTTATCGTACGTACAAATTTTCCGAACATTTTCGAACTTTTGTGGGGGAGGTACCGGAAGGAGTGGACCAATATAACCCATCTTCGAACTTAAACTAAGTTTGGACAAATTATTACGAAAGCCAAAGTTTGGACCAAATCCGTTCATCCGTTCGAGAGTTATCGTGCGCTCCAGCCAGCCACACAGACAGACAGACAGACAGACAGACAGACAGACAGACAGACGGACGGACATTGCTCAATCGACTCCAAATTGTCTGAAACACATTTCGTCCAAACATACTTGGGGTCTAAAGCCATTATTTCGATTAGGCACATTTTTCCCGTATGAAAGTGTATATACCCTCGTTAGCATAAATGCTGAGGGTATAAAAATGAGAAACGTCGTGGACGATCTACCAGTAACACCAAGCAAGGGATGGAGAAATCATCGTTTTCATGAATAACCCGGCAATAAAGTGAAATATTAATACAATTATTAAGAATTTTCACTAATTTTCGTCCAAATATTTCTTATTTTATTTCTTATTTTATAATATTTAATTTATTATTTGTAAGTAAGCTTTCGAGAAGTATATGAGATATATATTTTATACCCTCCACCATAGTATGGAAGGTATATTAAGTCCGTTTGTAACGCATTGAAATACTTATTTGCAACCCTATAAAGTATACATATTTTTGATCAGGATAAAATTCTGAGACGATATAGTCATGCTAGTCAGTCTGTCGAAGTCAAGATACAAATTTAAATTTTTAAGATAGAGCTTTATAATTTGGCATAGAAGTTTTTATTATATAGATCCAAACTAAGTTTAAGTTGGAAGAGGGCCATATCGGTCCACCTCTTAATGATTTGTAATGTCAAAATGTGTTGTGGCAGTTTTAAATAGATTTAATTTAATCATTGAAAACGGTTTCATTCAAGAACGCATAGATGGAATTCTTTAAAGTATGTTCGGACGATCTATGTCTCGTAGAGATATTGCTATGTGCAAAGTATGGAATAGGTATGTGGGAGGTATCTGAAGGAGTGGACCGATTTGGCTCATCTTCGAACTTAAACTAATTTTTGGACAAAATATTATGATGGCCAAATTTTGGACCGAATCGGTTGATCCGTTCGAGGGTCATTGTGCGGAAGTACACTGAAAGAAAATGCTTCGTTGTATCAATGAACGGGGCTCATTAATTATTTTTCATTGATGCTATGAAACGTTCCATTAATATAATGAAATGTTTCATTCGTGCAATGAAACTTTACGTTATTTAAAATTCAATGATTTTTGTTTCATTGTATAAACGAAACGGATTTCATTGATGCAATGAAACTTTTAATTTATATAAATTTAAGAAAAATATGTATGTTTTGAATTCAAACTAAGTAGAATGGACTTAAAAGGCTAGTACGCAAACATCTTTTTTAAAAATGGCGAAAAATGTATATATTCGATGTGTTTGGTTTGCTTTAAAATGAATGAAACAGTTTCATTAAACAAATGAAAGAGTTTCATTAGATAAATGAAAGAGTTTTATTAAATAAATGCAAAATTTTGAAATTCCTTTTTGCGTTTTGCATTCTTTGTATATCTGTTAAGTTATAAAATTTGTCTTCTAATTATTTTGTCTTTATTAAACAAATTAAATTTTTGACAATCATAAAAAGAACACATTTATATATTGGCTACATACATATATGTATGTATAGAATCACATACATAAATATGTACGGATGAATATTTGCCAAAACTAGCAGAAACGCCATCAACTGTACACAAATTCGATACTGTCGCCGATTGGTTTTGGTATACATAAATATTCATCCACATTAAAAAGAATGCTATTTCTCAGTTTTGTTAGCAATCTGTTTATTGTTTCAATCTTACTTACAGATGACAATGCCCAATACTATCATTAATGTGCTTAATACCTGAGGTGTTAAATATGACATGTTGTATTAATGGTCAAAACTAATTGCAATAAAATGAAATGAACATATTTAGCATTGACTCCATTTTTGTTCACTATGTGAGAATGAAATGACTTCATACTATGAATGAAATCCTACGTTGTATCAATGAAAATTGGCATTGATTTTGAACCAACGTAAGGCTTCATTTCATAAATGAAGAAGTGTCATTACAACAATGAAAGTATTTCATTGCATTAATGAAAAAGTTTCATTGCATCAATGAAGGAGTTTCATTGCATTAATGAAATAGTTTCATTGCATTAATGGGCAAGTTTCATTGCATCAATGAAGGAGTTTCAGTGCATTAATGAAAAAGTTTCATTACATTAACGAAAAAGTTTCATTGCATAAATGAAGGAGTTTCATTGCATTAATGAACAATTTCGTTAATTTTACTTCAATGAAACTCAATGAAACTGTGTTCGTTTATTCAATGAAGCTCTACTTTGGTTTAAAATCAATGACAAATAGCATTGATACAACGTAGGATTTCATTCATATTACGTAGCTTTTTCTTTCAGTGTAGATGGCTAAAACGACTCCAAATTGTCTGAAACAGATTTCGTCCAAACATAATTGGGGTCTGAAATAATGTGTATATAAAGTGTATATAACCTCGTTAGCCTAAGGCGGAGAGTATAAAAATACCATTCTAAAACGCGGATCTATGTTCGCAATTGTTACCACCGTGAACTTAGAATGCCAAATTTCAGCCAATTTCAAAAATAAAATTCAAAAATAAAGCAAATATGGATGTAGGATAAAATCTTGAAAATAACTGAAATCGGGCGGAACCGTTATATGGGGGCTATACCTATGTCCATAATTTTTGGTGCAGATTTCATCACCCTAAGTGCCAAATAATAGCTAATTCGGTCTTTCCAAAACTTCAGTGTCCTATCTCAATTTTTGTGGATGATCAATGTTACCATAGTATGGAGAGTATAAAATGGTAGACCTTAAACTTGATTTAAAAAGTAACCAAAAATATAGGTATCAAAAATTTACCCCTACCAACGAGGAGGAGGGGGAGTTTTCAAGGGAAAATTTTTTTTATTTGCTGACAGATGAGACTCATGGCTCATCCATAAAATTGTTTTTGAAAAAAGTGATATTACTGTTCGCAAAAATCGAACACCAATCGAGCGTTCTTAGGGAATTCCGATACAAATCGTATATTGGATAACGACATCAAGTTATAAACATAATTACATATTATTAACATATTCTAGGTATGTTATATGTATCAGTTAAGCAATTACAATGCCAAATATACAGCTATTTGGCTTGTTTCGGTATACATTCTGTAAAATGGTGTGAACGATAACTCACGAAGGGAGCAATCGATTTGGTCCAAAATTTGCACATCGTATTATTTCATCCAGTCATGTATCAAGTCGGATATAGTCCATATCAATCCCGTCCATCGGGTACCACCCATTCAAATTTTTTATTGACATTTTTCTCTAAATGGGATCCAATTTAGCATTAAGTGTTCGTAGTGATCAAACGATTTCTCCGCCAATATTTGTGGACAAAAGTCTACGTTTTGGTATAGCCACTAGACAACGATACCTCCCAATTTCAAGTATTGTACAACATTTTAGCTGATCAGATAAGGTTAGGTAATAGGTAATTGGTTTACGCAGTGGTCAAGAAAATTCACCTAAAATTGTTGGCAATGGTACATTCGTAACGGAAAGAAAACTTATTATTATTCCATATTAGTTCAGAATATTTCATGGTGGACGTTTTTTACTTGTTTTTCATTAGGTATGTACCTAAATAAAGGTTTTAAAATTTTGTATGTAAAAACTATACACATCACAAAAAAAGAAGTTGCGCTCCCATAGATTTGATCCTGGCTACGCCCTTATGGTGGAAGAAATTTCCAACGATCCCTAACTCTCACGGTATATAACATGACGATCTTTCATTATCCGTTCACACAAAGCTTTATTTTTTTATAGCACACCGCCCTTTTTTGGACGACCCTCACCCCCTACCTTTTTAGCCAGAGACGGCCATGATTGAATTCATTAACAAGTTTTTTATCGTGCTATATGATGGTCCTTTATCGACATAGAAAGATTTAATTTGGTCGATGCACTCTTGCCGTGATTATCCACATAGAAATTTGTGAAAAATTATCGGACGAAAATGTTCACAAGTAAATTCCATTTTTTTGCAAAGTGATTTTTTCAGGTCAATGTAAAGAACACAATGCATGATCGTATGTCAAACTGTCTTAAGTACGTTTAAGCTAAGAACTTTCAAACATTCCAAAAAAATTTAAATGGCGTCTAGGCCATAAACTTTTCTAGTTTCCCCTCGCATGTCTTGCATAAGGTTAAGGCGCTGCCAGTCCGGGTTGCAGAAGTTTTGAATGTGGGCTTAGAGGAACCAGAGCCAGGTATACGAACGAACATATTTGCGTTGCTACAACTACCAATCCATGGCTGAGCGTTATTTGTAATGGATTCACCATCTTCGAGTTTCGGCTTCCAACCCAGAATAAACCCAATGTTGCTACTATACGAACAACCAACCAACCTCACCCGCCTTGAACTCATTAATCTGTGAGTCCGAGTTTCCGGCCAGCTGATGATTTTATTTGCTTTATTATTAATTGCAACTTAACAAATTTATCCCTTTATATTTTCTTGTTTGTATTCGGATCATGTTATTTTGAAAGATAAATATACAACAGGAAATAATGATGGATTATTTATTTTTTTATTATTTATCACGAACATCTGCCACCCACAATTTTTTTAACAATGCGAAATATTAAACTAATTTAAAAAAAATCCAGAGATATGTGGCAAGACTATCTTCCAAAGGTGGAAGTCAAATCTGGATACATATACTCAATGTGTTTATTTCCTCTAACATGTGTGTCATAAACGCACACATATACATACATACATACATACATATGTACATATTTATGTGTTTAACACCAAAGTAAAGCTTCGAAAACTCTTTGTGTTATAATATGTATAAACGGAAACGGTCCAAATCATTATACCCTACACCACTATGTGGGGAGGGTATTATAAGTTGGTTTTGACCAAAAAGTTTGTAACGCATCGAAATAATGGTCGTAGACCCATACTTATATATACCAAAATGAATGTCTCGACGAGCTGAGTCGATCTGGCTATGTGTGTCCGTCCGTCAGTCCGTCCGTCCGTCCGTCTGTCCGTCTGTCCGTCTGTCCGTCTGTCCATCTAAACCTTGTAATCACGCTACAGGTCGCAATTTTGATCGGATCGTCACGAAATTTTGGGTGTTGATGAGGGTCCCGGAGGGAAAGAAGCCTATTGATTTTGGTGATGGCCGGATAATATTTAGGGGTCGGAAAGGGCAAAAAACGTAGGTGGATAAAAAGACAACGTTTTTTTCCAAAGCGAATATCTCAGCTTCTATATGGGGTATACCAAAAGCAAAACCTGACAATGAAAGCAGAAAATATCACCTTTCGAATGATGTAAAGTAGGTGCTCGTAGGTGATCAAACAAGGAAGATATCACAATAGTAGCCAATAAAACCCCAATTTTAATTTTTGCAATTTTAATTATATTGACGAATATCGCAGCTTTGGATAAAAATTTTCCAAAAGCAAAGCCTGACTATGAAAGTAGAACATCCCGTGTTTACAATGATGCAAACTAGGTCGGCGTAGGTAACCAAATAACGGAGATATCGCAATAGTCGGTAATACATCCCATTTTTCTATTTTTTTGGAAATCACGCTACAGGTCGCAATTTTGATCGGATCGTCACGAAAATTTGAGGGTTAATGGGGGTCTCGCAGATGAAGAAGCCTATTGATTTTGGTGATGCTCGGATAATATTTAGGGGTCGGAATGGACAAACACTTATTTGGAGAAAAGTCAACATTTTATTTCAATGCCAATATCTCTGTTTCTTTAAGAGGTATATCAAAAGCCCAGGAAAGTAGAAAATATCACCTTTACAATGATGTAAAGTAGGTTGTCGTAGGTGGTCAAATAGCAGAGATATGTCAATAGTCGATAATGCATCCCATTTTTCGATTTTTTTGTAATCACGCTACAGGTCGCAAATTTTGATCTGATCGTCACGAAATTTTGGGGGTTAATGGGGTCCCAAAGAAAAAGAAGCCTATTGATTTTGATGATGGTCGGATAATATTCAGGGGTCGGAATGGACAAACACTTATTTGGAGAAAGGTCAACGTTTTATTTCAAAGCCAATATCTCTGTTTCTTTAAGAGGTGTATCAAAAGCAAAACCTGCCCAGGAAAGTAGAAAATATCACCTTTACAACGATGTTATCGTAGGTGGTCAAATAGCAGAGATATGTCAATAGTCGATAATGCATCCCATTTTCCGATTATTTTGTAATCACGCCACAGCTTGCAATTTTGATCGGATCGTCACGAAATTTTAGGGGTTAATGGGGGTCCCACAGAGGAAGAAGCCTACTGATTTTAATGATGGTCGGATAATATTTAGGGATCGGTATGGGCAAAAACTCATTTGGAGACAAATTCAAAGTTTTATTCTTTGTGAATACATTGGCTTTTAGTAGGGGTGTTCCAACGGCAAAACCTGTCAATGGAAGAAGAAAATATTACCTTTACATTGGCGTAAAGCAGGTCGGCGAAGGTGGTCAAACAAGGGAGATACCACAATAGTCGGTAATGCATCCAATTCTTCCATTTTTTGCAATCAAGCTACAGGTCGTAATTTTGATCGGATGGTCACGAAAGTTTGTTTGTTTATGGGGGTCCCAGAGAGAAAGAGGCATATTATTTTTGGTGGTAGTCGGATTATATTCCCTAAAAGAAATGTTTACCAGTGAAAACCTTATGCACAGGGGTAGTGGTGTAGGGTATCACATGGTCGGCCCCATCCCGACTATAGCCTTTGCTCACTTGTTTTGAATATTAGGATGTGCTAAGAATAGAAAACATAAATTTGTATATTTTTGCAGAAAAAATATATACAAATGTATAAACAAAGTGGTATTCCGGGTTTTGAAAAATGTTCTCTTAAGGTATCGGAATTAAAGTGTTCCAATAGTTTGTTCAATCATCATAAAGTAGAGACTTGGTTATTAACTTTTTTGAGAAAGTCTCACTGCATGAAATAGTCTGTGTTAATTAATTTCCGTTCCATTCTAACATTCCCATAAACAGCAGAACAGAGAGAGCACGTGTTAATGTGTGGAATTCTACGGTTACCGTTCTGTTTTTATTATATTTGACTTTTGTGATTGCGGTTTATGGAGATAATTGTTTAAATGTGTGTGTGTGTATGTGTTAATGTTACAATGTACAACAATGTATTGTGGTTTAAGGCATCCATTCAATTTTTCCCAAGATCATTAGCATTGCTATTGTGAGGAAATAAGAAACATTCCAACTCATCATCCATCCACCGGCAGTAAAAATGTATTGTCAGCCGTCAACAGGAACACCAACATCAAGCACGTAATTGTCATCATCAATATCATTTACTTTAATTTAAGCATATGCATAAAATACAAGTATATACTGCATGGCTTCCCTTATTAAATTTTTTTATTTGACAAGGAAAGAAAACTCGGTGAAAATGTATATCTACATACGAGCTATTGCCGAGGAATCTGTCTTTTTCATAGGTTTTGTAATTATCTTAATGGCTGAAGTAATCATTGACAAGAAGCCAATGTTCATGGTAAAGTCTTAATATGTCATTCATCTCAGCCATTCTACATAATCACACACAGATAAGTATGTATGTCCAGCAAAATGTATTTGAAGTTGTTCTATGTGAAGTAGCGATTGCTCAACATCGGAGTTTTATGCAACCCATATTTTTGGTCCGATTCATGTCAAATTTTGGGACTGAGCATATTTTTGGCTTCTGATTAAATTGCAATCGAAACATATGACATGTGCAAAATGCATACATTTTTGCATATGCAAAATTTATGAATTTTTATGCAACAAATATTTCAATAATAGGTACATAAAATTTGCATGTACAATTTTTCTGTTTAAAATTCTTTTCAGACAAGTCAATAAAATAGAGAAATGTATAACAACAGCCTCAACCTTCATAATACCGAAAATCGGGAGGAATTGTTCTATGAGGGCCTGAAGGCCTGAACCTACACCGACAAATTTAAGGTGGAAAGTTGTTTACCCCCAAGGAAAACTTAATACCAAATTTCAGCCATTTTGGCGAGATATTGAGGCCACAACCTTTAAAATGCAGGAAATCGGGAAGTACCATACTAGGGGGGCTATATGAAGACGTGGGCCTATACCGACAAATTTCAGGTGGAAAGTTGTATACCCCCAAGAAAGACTTAATACCAAATTTTACCCATTTCGGAGGGATATTGACGCCACAACCTTCTAAATACCAGAAATCCGGAGGTACAGTTCTATGGGGGCTATATGAAGACGTGGACCTATATCGACAAATGTCAGGTGGAAAGTTTCATACCCCCAAGGAAGACTTAATACCAAATTTATGTCATTTCGGGGGGATTTTGGGACCACAAATTTCAAAATATCGAAAATCGGGAGGTACCGTTCTATGGGGGCTATCTGAAGACGTGGACCTATACTGACAAATTTCAGGTGGAAAGTTTTATACTCCCAAGGAAGACTTTATACAAAATGTCAGCCATTTAAGTGTGATGTTGAGGCCACAACCTTCAAAATATCGGAAATCGGGTGGTACCGTTCTATGGGGGCTATATGAAGACGTGGACCCATGCGGACAAATTTCAGGTGTAAAGTTTCATACCCCTAACGAAGACTTAATACCACATTTCAGCCATTTCGGTGGGAATTTTAGACCATAAATCTTTGTATATATTTTTGCATATGGCTTTGCATATGCTCATTTTATGCAGATATGTAAAAATATGTCAAATATGCACGATATGCAAAATATGCAAAAATTTCTGGGCATAATTCGTTTTATATTGTGGTAAAACTACTTTCTGTCGAATCAGATTTTCTCTACAACCATCCTAGCCATTACATTTGCAAAGGATTGCATTTGCATAGGTTTCCGCTGTCTAGTGATTGCATAGCTTTTTTTTGAAGCAGTCCAGGCAGAGTCATGAAAAATACATTCCGTTCTTCACATTTTGACTTGAATTCATTTCATGAAAATTTCACATTTTTGCAATGTTTACATTTATAATAACCTTTTGCAATTAAAATACTTAATAACACAAAAACTATTAGTTTTATGTAATTATAATTACGTAGTAAAATTTTTGTAACCAGTAAAGAAATGAAAATGTATATCTACATACGAGCTATTGCCGAGGAATCTGTCTTTTTCATAGGTTTTGTAATTATCTTAATGGCTGAAGTAATCATTGACAAGAAGCCAATGTTCATGGTAAAGTCTTAATATGTCATTCAACTCAGCCATTCTACATAATCACACACAGACAAGTCCAGCAAAAAGTATTTGAAGTTGTTCTATGTGAAGTAGCGATTGCTAGACATCGGAGTTTTATGCAACCCCTATTTTTGGTCCGATTCATGTCAAATTTTGGGACTGAGCCTATTTTTGGCTTCTGATTAAATTGCAATCGAAATATATGACAAGAGAAATGTATAACAACAGCCTCAACCTTCATAATACAGCAAATCGGGAGGTATTGTTCTATGGGGGCCTGAACCTACACCGACAAATTTTAGGTGGAAATTTGTTTACCCCCAAGGAAGACTTAATACCAAATTTCAGCCATTTTGGCGGGATATTGAGGCCACAACCTTTAAAATGCTGGAAATCGGGAAGTACCGTACTATGGGGGCTATATGAAGACGTGGACCTATACCGACAAATTTCAGGTGGAAAGTTGTATACCCCCAAGGAAGACTTCATACCAAATTTTACCCATTTCGGAGGGATATTGAGGCCACAACCTTCTAAATACCAGAAATCCGGAGGTACAGTCCTATGGGGGCTATATGAAGACGTGGACCTATACCGACAAATGTCAGGTGGAAAGTTTTATACCCTCAAGGAAGACTTAATACCAAATTTCAGTCATTTCGGGGGGATTTTGGGGCCACAAATTTCAAAATATCGAAAATCGGGAGGTACCGTTCTATAGGGGCTATCTGAAGACGTGGACCTATACTGACAAATTTCAGGTGGAAAGTTTTGTACTCCCAAGGAAGACTTTATACAAAATGTCAGCCATTTAAGTGTGATGTTGAGGCCAGAACCTTCAAAATATAGGAAATCGGGAGGTACCGTTCTATGGGGGCTATATGAAGACGTGGACCCATGCGGACAAATTTCAGGTGTAAAATTTCATACCCCTAACGAAGACTTAATACCACATTTCAGCCATTTCGGTGGGATTTTTATACCATAAATCTTTGTATATATTTTGCATATGGGGTTGCATATGCTCATTTTATGCAAATATGTAAAAATATGTCAAATATGCACGATATGCAAAATATGCAAACATTTCTGGGCTTAATTCGTTTTATTTTGTGGTAAAACTACTTTCTGTCGAATCAGATTTTCTCTACAACCATCCTAGCCATTACATTTGCAAAGGATTGCATTTGCATAGGTTTCCGCTGTCTAGTGATTGCATAGCTTTTTTTTGAAGCAGTCCAGGCAGAGTCATGAAAAATACATTCCGTTCTTCACATTTTGACTTGAATTCATTTCATGAAAATTTCACATTTTTGCAATGTTTACATTTATAATAACCTTTTGCAATTAAAATACTTAATAACACAAAAACTATTAGTTTTATGTAATTATAATTACGTAGTAAAATTTTTGTAACCAGTAAAGAAATCATGAGTGCAAATTTTTTCGGAATACATTTTTGTTTGTAGCCAAAGAAGTGGTTGAATCATGAATTCAAGTGAGTATATCTTATTATGTGAATGAATTTATGATTTTAAAAGGGCATGATGCAGTCTATTTTGAATCTTAATCACGTCTTTTGCATAACTCTATTGGTGTGAATCGTTTTGGAGATGTTTTTGGGTTTTATGATTAATAAAACCGAATCTTTTAACATAACATATTACCGCCATAAGATGTACGGTATATATATTTTGACTTTGCATATATCATGGTGGAGGGTATAAAAGTTCGACCAACTCGAACTTAAAATAATACAGCGATGTTCATTGAAAGATAATGGCCTATTACACTGAGACGATTCGAATTCAAATTTGCTCATCAATTAATAGATGTCAACTTCTTTGATAGCCCCAAAATGCTTTCCAGAGAATCAATTTTTAAACGAATCGAAAAAACAATTCAAACAACCATGGAATATATATTTATTCACTTCAAAGAACAAATGCAAAAATAGTGCTTGGGATGCAAAATAGACTTTATCCTCGCTGCACCATGCCCTTGTAAAAATCATAACTTCTTTTACGTAAAATGATGTAGTCCGAAATCACTTGCGCTCATGATTCAACTACTTTTTTGCCTACAAACATTTTGCTGTAAGATACAAGTAAAGAAATTGTTGTGTTAATCCCACTTGGAAAATAAAACTAGTGTTTTTCAACAACAGTTGGTCCGGTTTTAATGGATGCATTGCGCGCCGATACCACTAACATTGTTTTGCTGCCATATAGTGCAGAACCCACCTTAGCGGATTAGTTATCCATTTTTTGAAAGGTAGCTGGATGTGAATGTCTCCAGCATGATATTAAAAAGATCACACGAGAGACTGTCTTCTTGTTTGAAGGCTCATTTGCTACTGACTTGTAGGGAGAGGTTCTTCCTTGTTTAAAGCGAGTATCACTTGTCAGTCGAGAGAGATTTGCAGATATACCAAATTCAGACACGACTTGGAATACCATATATCATTTAAGGCTGTAAAATTAATCCATATAGTGACAAAATCATGGAAAATGTCGATTTGCATCCTTTAGATCCTCTCAAGGATTAGCCGCTAGTTGATTATTTGATCAATGGTGGATTTACCAATTCTAAAGCCGCATTGATATGTGTCATTATACCCTACACCACCATGTGGGGAGGGTGTTATAAGTTGGTTGTGGCCAAATGTAACCAATCGAAATAATGGTCGTAGACCTATATTTATGTATACCAAAATTAATGTCTCGACGAGCTGAGTCGATATGGAATGTGTGTCGTCCCCTCTTTCCATCTAAACCACGCGATCACGCTACAGGTCGAAGTTTTTATCGGATCTTGACGAGATTTTGGGGGTTGATGGAGTCCTGGATGGGAAGAAGCTTATTGATTTTGATGATTGTCGGATCATATTGAGGAGATTGGAATGTACAAAAAATTATATGAAGAAAAATACAAAGTTTTATTCTCATGCGAATATATCCGCTTCTAGTACGAGTATTCTAAAAGCAATGATAATGAAAGTGGTAAACTTCACCTTTACAACAATGCAACGGTTGGTAGGTGGTCAAACGTCGGATATGTGGTAATAGTCGGTAATACATGACATTGTTTTGTAATCACGTTACAGATCGAAATTTGATGATGGGGGCCCCAGAGAGGAAGAAGGCTATTGATTTTGAAGTCAGACAATACTCAGAGGTGGGAATGGTAAAAACTAGTGTGGAGAAAAATTCAACGTTTTGTTCTTATGCAAATATCTCCGCTTCTATTCTAAAAGCAAAGCCTGTCAATAGAAAAAGAAAAGTTCACCCTTACAAAGATTCAAAGTAGTTTAGCGCAGGTAGTCAATCCCGTTTTCCCATTTGTTTCTAACCACGCTACAGGTCGCATTTTTGATCGAATCGTAACGAAATATTATTTGGCGTTGTTTGGGGGTTGCAGATTGTTGGGTAATATTCAAGAGTCAGAGCTAGCAAAAAACTTAAATATGTGGAGTAAAATTCAACGCTTTATTCTTACGGTAATATCTCCGCTTTTCAATGGTGTAAAAGTGGTAAAATACTGTAACTATAGAAGTAGACGCATAGATATCCCAATTTCCAATTTGTGCATTTTTATTTGCAATGCGGATATCTTCTATTGCAGATATTAAAAGGGCATGTTACAGGTTGCAATTTTGATTGGAACCTACGTAACGAATCGTTGATGGGGGTTTATAGAGCAAGAAGGCTATTGATTTTGGTGATGGTCTTATAATATTCAATAGTCAGAATTGGCAAACATCTTACATATGTGAAGCAAGGTTCAACGTTTTATTCTTATGCTAATATCGAATACGGTTCTAATGGGGGTATTTCAAAAGCAAAGTCAATCAATGGAAGAAGGTCACCTTTACAATGTTGCAAAGTAGGTTGGCGTACCATTGAATTGTAATGACAAATAAATATCCCAGCTTTGTTTGGTACATTTCAGCAAAAAGTTGCCAATAACAACCATGACTTCTGAGTTTTAAATTGATCCCAATTGCATTACCAAAAGTGGTCGTATACTAGAAATATAGAAAAAGACGCTCAGATATGCATATAGGATCAATTATAGGTAATTTGGGCCCTATAATATATATAATATCATAATCCGAGCCGATTTTCATACTTTTTTGAAGGATCCGTTTTTTAGCCATAACTAGCGGACCCGGTCCACGTTGTTGAAGCAGTTTTATGTTACCTTATGTCAGCAATTGTAGTTTTCTTGCATCGCTAATTAGTCGGGATCTGCAAGTGACTAAAAATAAAAAATCTTCAGATTTGTTTGTGTCGATATGAAATTTTAACATACCGCCAAAAAGCTGATGACTTGAGGCATACATTTATTTCATCTGCTGGAATAGTATAATTGGAAGTGTTTGTCTGAAATCTAAAGGTGTATTGCTTCCTAAATTACTATGTGCCATCGTAAATTCGTTCCAGGTGAAAACTTATATTTAATACTGCATATGAGCCCTTGATTCACATGAATATCTAGTGGCATCGTCCATCCACCTTTTTATAATGAATATCTTATATACCTGATCAAGCTATAGCTATAGGTATGCTGCCTCCTAGTTTAAATACTTGCTTTCCAATAATACCAATGCTTCGCTATGAATAACACCTGGTATTTCCATTGATTTTTAACATATTTATAAAAGTGGGAGTGGTCGGGTCTTATGGTTTGTAAATTTTACATATAAAGCGCGTTTAAAAAATAGGACACAGGTTATAACCCGCACCTCCGAAATTTAACAAAATGTATAGCCTTTAGGTATCCAAGGGCCATCCCTGTACATCATCTGATTACATGGAAATCAAATTACACGGAAATCGGTTTAGAAGTTTTGAAGATATAACATATTTAAAAAAGTGGGCGTGGTCGGCCAACATCGTCTATCGAATTAATTTTCAAACCCCGCTCCACCGAAATTCCACAAGATATATAATTTATTTTCACCAGGCACCAGGGGACATATATGCTGCCTATTTTCACCAGGATTATCGTGATACATTTCCTGAAATTTGTAGGAAAATTGGCTCAGAAGTTTCAGAGACGTGCTCGGGTTTTAAGGTCCCAAAATGAGTCCCTAGGGTCGAATACACAACGACAATTGCTTCGCAAACTAACTTTCTCAAAATAGCGTTTTTAAAAAATACGGCATTGGGGAGGTTCTCCGCGGAGCAGGGTGATTCGGAGGGTGGAAGTTCGGAGAGGGGTGATTCGGAGGGTGGAAGTTCGGAGCAGGGTGGATCGGAGGGTGGAAGTTCGGAGCAGGGTGGTTCGGAGGGTTAAAGTTTTGAAATAGGGTGAATCGGAGGGTGGAAGTTCAGAGCAGGGTGGTTCGGAGCAGAGTGGTTCGGAGGGTAGAAGTTCGGAGCGGGGTAAATCGGAGGGTGGAAATTCGGAGCAGGGTGGTTCGGTGCAGAGTGGTTAGATAGGTAGAAGTTCGGAGCGGGGTGGATCGGAGGGTGGAACTTCGGAGCAGGGTGGTTCGGAAGGTGGAAGTTCGGAGGGTAGAAGTTCGAAGCAGGGTGGTTCGGAGAAACATGGTGAATCGGAGGGTGGAAGTCCGCAGCAGGGTGGATAGGAAGGTGGAAGTGCGGGGCGGGGTGATTCGGAGGGTGGAAGTTCGGAGCGGGGTGGTTCGGAGGGTGCAATTCCGCATCAGGGTGGTTCGGAGCGCGGTGTTTCAGAGGGTAATAGTTCGGAAGAATTAATTCAATTGTTCATTTCAGTTTAGCTCAAGTAGCGTTTTTTATTAAATCAGACATAGAGGAGGTACCCCGCCCCTCCGAAATTCAACAAAATTTATAGCCTATTTTAACCAAGGGTCCTCCCTGTACATTCTCTGAAATTTTCAGGAAAATCGGTTCAGTAGTTTTGGATATGTAACATATTTAAAAAGTGGGCGTGCTAAAATAGTGTTTATATAAAAGTAGGGCATGGGGGAGGTAACCCCCCACCGAAATTCAAAAAAAATGCATAGCCTATTTTCACCACGTGTACTCCCTGTACATTCTCTGAAATTTTCAAGAAAATCGGTTCAGTAGTTTTGGATATGTAAAGAGTAGGGCATGGGGGAGGTACCACTGGTGTTTTCTGTACATTCTCTGAAATTTTCAAGAAAATCGGTTCAGCCGTTTTTGAGTCTATACGGAACATACAAACAAACAAACATACTAACATACACGCATTGTCTTTTATATATTAGATAATGAACTGGTACATTGTTTCACATAATTATAGCCTGTAGAGCGATTTTCTGAAAATTTGCCTTTGGCCCCCATATAAAGTACCATGGAAATAAAGATCGATCAGGGGCCCGGGTTATCGTTAACCGATCGTCATAAATTTTTGTTTTTTAGCCACAACAATGAACTGGTAAAGTTTTTTCATCGATTGGACCATAATTGCGGCCTTTAGAAAGTTCGAAAGATTTAGCCTAAACGTACTCAGAATAGTTTGACATACGATCACTTCAAGTCACAGTGACTTGAAAAAATCACTTTGGAAAGAAGTGGAATTTTATTGTGAAACATTCCTTCGATCATTTTTTTACAACTTATTATTATTATTATTTTGACCTACTGAGCCTCTACAAAATTGGTTAAAATTTTGTTTTTGGTCTATTTCATCCCCTGAACATTTTACGATAACACCAAAAACTAATCATTTCTATTCTGGCCCGAACCCAACCTCCTTAAAAAATTCGTTACAATCGGTCCATAATTGCGGCCTTAAGCTTGTTTACAATTTTTAATGGACGGACACACATCGCTAAATCGCTTTATCTCGTCGAGATATGAATTTTGGCATACCAAATAAGGCATACCGAATATTTCGTGGTGTTACATAAACTTTTGGAGAGACAATATGTAGCATGGGATAAAAATGTGGTTCTCTACACAGAACCCAATATATATAAGGCAGTAGGTCCGTTATCTAGCAAACACTTTATTGCAATTTACATCAGAGGAAAGGTCAGTAGTTTTTTTTCCATATGTAGGCTACTTTGCGAAATATATATGTCCTCAAGGAATTAAAATATCGACCAAAAATAAATTTTTTATATTTTTCATACAAAAGTAATGGTCCATTTCACCCGCTAAAGAATATCAGATCATCATTCAAAATTGTAGGCATCTTTTTCGACCTATACTCTTACCCTGTGCAAAATTTCGTGACTATTGATGTATAATTGCGACTTCTAGCGAGTTTATTATTACACTACAAACAAATAACGGAATATATTGGGCTGTAACTCTGTTATCTGATCATGCACACCAACATAATTGGCATCAATTGAAAGGTCAAGCGTTCCACTTTCAAGTATATCTCACTTGTCCGGAATGTCACTTCCAGGAATTAAGATATAAGCTGTATATTAAAAATTTTCACAATTTTCACACAAACGTTTTGGTCCATTTAACCCTTTAAATATTATCCGATCGCCATCTCAAATTGCAAGCTTCTCCTTTGTGATATACTCTTACCTTATTTAAAATTACGCGTTGATCTGACTATTATTGAGACCTACAGAGCCGCTAGAAAATTGGATAAATATTATGTTTTTGGTCCATTTCACCCGCTCAATATTTCACGATCATCACCAATAAGAATAGGGATCTATTCTGATCTGAACACGACCTCCATACAAAATTTCGTGACGATCGGTCCATAATTGCGGCCTGGAGCGTGTTTACAATTTATAATGGACAGACGGACGGACGGACAGACACACATCTCAAAATTGCTTTATCTCGTCGAGATATGAAGATTGGTATACCACATTGGGGGTCTCCGACGAATATTTCGCGGTGTTACATGAATTTTTACCAAAACAAACTTATAATACCCTTTTCCACATTGTGGTATAGGGTATAATAATAAGAAACATATTTTGTCAATAAGGTTGAGGGTGTAAAAAAAAAATTGTCACTATCTTTGAATTTTGAAGGAATATATAAAATCCAAGGCACATATACTCGTATAGAAGGTAGAAGCTACAATCATCTGTATGTTTAATTTATTGTAAATTTAGTTTTCAAAATGTAATAGGGACTACTCATGAAATTTGAAACTTCGAAATATGCTTTCATAAAATACTTCCTTTCCTTCTTAAACATATAATAAAAATGACCTACGACAGTTCTGAATGCCTTATTTTTACAGTTTGATTTAAATTTTTTCTATTTTAGAGGATTTTCAAAACGTATTTATGTTTTTCCTGCGAAAATTTTTAGAACGACCCTATTATTCAAGATTTTTTTGATATTTAATTTTCAATAACATCAATGTTGTTTTTGTAAATTTGTTAGATGTTGTAATTCATGCATCTACCCTATATAAATGTGCCTTGTATAAAATCCATATATTCCATATTAGACATTTTTTAAATATGCACTTTAAATATTCCATATTTATATTAGACAATTTACAGTTTGCAGCAATTTTGAGTTTGAAGGAGAGAGAGAGGTGAAGCATATGGTAACCCTTTGCCTCTCAACACCCTCTCTCATCGACAAACTGACAATTGCCGCAAGGAAAATTGCCTAATGCAAATATGGACATAGAAAGCAAATTTCTAGATTTTTTTATTTTGTCGAATTTTGGTCCTTCTTGTCTTCGTCCCCACAAGAATCCAATTAGTTCCCATTATGTACTTACCGCCTGAAACATGTATGCGTGATTGAATTTTGTGAATACTGAGTATAGAAATTAAAACCAATTTAATGTGTAATAATTTAAGATGAGGATATATTTTTGTTGTTATTATGAAACCCATATACAAGAGAAATGTTTTATGATAGAAATATTAAAAATAGTAAATACCAAATATTAACAAAGAAATGTCAATGGCGGAAATAAATGAACATCTATAGATCTAATGAAACATTTTAAGAATTCGAAATATTTTAAGTTGAGAAGTTTTTAATATAAGTAAAATTAATTTGTAGGATAGTATATTTTTTTCGATTTGGCAGTTAACGTTACAAAACATAGGATGTTTATTTGAGATATATTGTGTTGAGGTAAGTAAAATAAACTGTACAAATTAGATTGTTTTTAATTCTTATTCTTAAAACCAAAAGTTAACACTTAAAGCTATTTTATATATTTCACTTTTGTTTATTCGTCTGACGAAAATGCAAAATTGTATTTCTTTCTTTGTTTTCTAATACTATACACATTATTACAAACATTAATATATGTATATATGACAATTTTTGAAATATACTTTTAAAATATTTAGTGATTTAATCAATTAAAACTAAAAAATAATTAATTTGAACTAAAAAAAGTATTTATATTAAATACAACCTAAAAATATACTGAGGGTGTAATAATGATATATAATTGGGAAAATAATTCAGATGAATATAAATTAATTAATGTTAATAAAATATTAATTTTTAACTTTACAACTATTTTTGATTATAGATTTTTACAAACCCGTCTACTTCTCTGTTCTTTCATATATTAGTAATAGTATGTACCGAAATTATTATCTGTTGAGATCTTAAATAAATTATATCTAATAGTTGCAGAATAAAAAACACTAAATAGTTTAAATATATATTCCTTCATGTCTTGCTTTAAATCAAATTTAATTCTTAATACATTTTTGTTGTATATTATTTGTGTTCGTTTCCATTATATGAAACATTTTTTTTGTTCAGGCATCTGTTGACTGCATTTTACTCCATATGCAATTTCTTGCATTGCATACAAACATTAATTTTGTAATTAAATATTGAATGTATATATAGAAGAATATAAGTATAGTTTTGTATTATATGAGCAAATTTATACATAAAATATTTCATTTTGTTTTTATTAAATTTTTTGTAATTGAAATAGGTAATTATTTTATGTTTCTTTTGCTTGTTGGTTTTTGGTTGTTTGGCTGTGGGTACTCTATTAAAATATATCTTTTTTTCTCTTGATGTAAATTCCCAAAATACTTTATTTTCAAAAATAATATGGTTTGGTTTTTACGTAAGTTATTTGTAATTATTGTAAATAAATATATATTGTGTATATATAACTATTGGTAATATTATTTTCTTTTTTCATCAACAATGAACACAGAATTTAGTTTGCTTTTTTGCTTTAAATTTTTATACATATGTTTTTATAGGTTATCGAGTATATAACATGTTCGGGTTAGCCGTTTTAAAGCATATTTACCTATTTGGTATTTGTGACAAATTACCCGTGTTTTTAGGAAGTGTTTTTTGTTTTCTACCTCGTTTAATAGTTTTGAATGAAACACATTCTTTAAAGAAGAAAATCATCTTAAAAGATCACAAGAAAAATGTTCGATGCCGATGATGCTGTTCAGGCATGGGTAGAAGTGATTTGACATTACATCTTTTTAGCATCTTCATCCATTATTTTTACAAGGCCGTGACCCCCAAAAGCTTCAAGTTATTTACAGATCCTAAGCATGTCATCTTTACTAACCCAGTGTAATGACTTATTTACCAACCCTTTGGCATCTTAATAAATTCCCTAGAATAGTATTTTGACTAACCTCTAGCACAGAAATAAATAACTAGTGATGGATTACGAAAATAATGAATGAAGCATGACTACATGGCGGCGGGTTCTCCGACACCGAGTTGACCAGGAACCACACAACACCCGTCAGATCAGTAGATGCCAGCTAGCTGCACATACAAGGTGGCGCAAAAGTAATCCTCCTATCAGAAGATGCCATAAATTTTGCGATTGGCCCCTAATGTCAGTTCTGTTTTGAAATTTGTGTAGTAAACACATGGAAAATACACGTTAATAAACAATGTTACGCTCACTGCTCCAGAACGCCATTTTTAATCACCACCAAGAGGAAGATGATTTTTCATCAAAAATAATCATGAGTGATGAGGCGCATTTCCATCTTAGCGGGTACGTAAATAAGCAAAATTTACGCTTCTGGGATACTGAAAATCCGCGTGTAACCCATGAAGAGACATCACACCCGCTCAAAGTCGCTGTATGGTGTGCTGTATTCATCGGGCCTTTTTTCTTCGAAGACGTCGCGGGCCAAACTTTTACTGTGAATGGTGAGCGCTACAGAACAATGATCAACGAGTTATTTTTGTCGCAACTTGATGAATTGTGATTGGAAAACATGTGGTTCCAACAGGACGGTGCAACGGCACACACTGCACGTGCCACAACCGATATGCTGAAGGATGCATTTTCCGGGCGCCTAATCTTCCGTTTTGGGGATTTGCACTGGCCAGCAAGATCGCCTGATTTGACCGCTCCAGACTTCTTTTTGGTGGGCTTTTTGAAGTCGCGAGTTAATGTCAACAAGCCTCAGACTCTTTCAGCTCTAAAAGACAATATCCGTCAAGAATGTGAGTACCTATCGGCGGAGGTTTTGGCCAAAGTGATGGAAAATGCCATAAAAAGGGCTCAAATGGCAATAAACTGTGGCGGCGACCATTTATCTGACATCATATTCTCGACTTGATGTAAAAAAAAAATTAAAAGACATAATAAAAAAAAATAATCCACAAGAAGAATCAAAGTTTTTTTTTTTTTAATTACAGCCAAAAAACATCGGAAGTTTACTTTTGCGCCACCTGTTTGTATTTGTATATTTCTTTTTCTGTTGGGAGCAGCATATCCCGCAATGCTTGCTCCGGATTATGTGGTCCGTGCTGGGATAGAGGAAAATCTAGGACAAATATGAATGTGTTCGGCTTGTCACATCCACATACACCACGCACAAACTTCCTTAATATAAAAAATATGTTGGGAGTGGGTGAATTTCAGAGATTGCTCTAAATTCGTTCATGTGTTGCTACGTGAACACAGACCCCAGTGAATAGTCATCAGAATACGCGACTCTCCCGCAGTCCCGCCAACAGCAGCCGCACACGCAGTATTTAACACTAGTTGTAACTGTTTCAATCCATTAAAATGCATTATTTTCGCAATTTAATTGCAATAGACTCCGAGTTAAGATCGAGGAAATAGTGGACTTTATGAATCGGAAGTATATCATGATCCCGGCGGTGCAGTTTACAATGTTGTAGCAACGCAAATATGTTCGTGTATTGTTTCAGTTATCTGGTTACTCTGTAGACAGACTCAAAAATTCTGCAACCTGTTCTGGTCGCATCCATAAAGAATCAGGAGACAGGTGAGATGTAGCTAACATCTCAAAATACCGAAAATCGGGAGGTACCGGCAAATTTCAGGGGAAAGTATGGAAGGTCCAATTAAGATTAAATATCAAATGTCAGACATTTCGGTTGGATAATGAGACCACAACTTTCAAAATACCGAAAATAGGAAGGTACCCCTCTACGGAGCTATATGAATATATGTCCCTATACAAATAATTCTCTCCTTGAATGTTTTACCCCCTATATGAAGGCGTTTATCTATACCCCAACGAAGAGCAAATATCAAATTTCAGCCATATCGGTGCGGTAGTGAGGCCACAATCTACAAAATACCGAAAATCCGCAGATATCGGTATATTGGAGCTATATGAAGGCGAAAACCTATACCGACAAATTTCATGTGGAAACGTTTATACCTGTAATGAAAAATTAATACCATATTGCAGCTATTTCGGTGGAATACTGAGGCCACAATCTTCAAAATACCGAAAGTCGGTAGGTACCGTTCTATGGGGTCTATATGAAAACTTGGACCTATATCGCCAAATTTCAGGTGGACACTTTCATACCTTCAAAGAAGACTAAGTACCAAATTTCAGCAATTTCGGGGGGATATTGTGGCCACAACCTTCAAAAAGTCGGGAGGTGCCGGTCTGTAGGGGCTATATTAAAATGTAGAGCGATATAGCTAAGTTTTAATACCAAAATTCCTTGGAGTAATAGAAGCTACTTTCTGTACCAACTCGTGTTTACCTTGGCAGCTGCCGTTATTCAGCTGCGATGAATGGCGGGCTGGTCCCTAAGTACGGCTTTTATACTGCATCTATGTACTACCTGTGGGACTAATTGAGGTGGCTGCATCGTCTTGATCTTAAATTGGCTAAAACCACTCGTTGTTGTTGTTATTGTTGTAGCAGAATTTAAGCCTACTTAGAAGCATAAGTTTAATGCTATGGTTCCGGGTCAATCCGGTCAATCGTGTTTGCCTTGGCTGCTGCCACGATGGAGTGCGGGCTGGTCCGCAAGTACGGTCATTATACTGCATATACATATGTACTACCTGTGGGACTGCATCAGAGTATACGCTATCCAAGCCTGTCTGATAGGATCGTTGGTCTAAAGTTTCTCGTTTATACCATTGGACCTCTCTCTCTAAATCATTAAGGTCTCTACTGAGGTGCCTGGGTGGGGGAAGCCTATCCATTCAATCGTGACAGGGATGTTCATTATGATAACACCCAAGCACGTAGTGCATCGATAAAAACATTCATCTCCTCATAAATATGGTTCACTTTGTCATGAGGAGGCACCCTGTTGCAGTCCTTAGGGCGGCATTCTGGCAGGCATGAATACGTACGCTAACATTTGCATACCACTCTGGCGCCGCATAGCTTACCAAAGACCAGTCCATTGCTTTGTAAGAGTTTGTAATGTGACCGCTACATTGCAAAACCGCTGATATTACATCCAGTATCAATACAAAACTCCATTATAAGTGCATGCCTATTCCCAACTTCATGCATAATTACAAACTCCATTTAAACTTCAGTGTATTTCCTGGTTGTCTCGCCTTACAAATAATTCTCATTCACTCCGTAAACCCAGATGGATAAGATGTTTAGTTTTCGTCGCTGAATTTGTCGAGTGCTGGCGTTGACCGACGTGAAAGAGAAGACGTGTGGCATTGTCCGCAGTCCTATTCGATTTAACCGAAAACTACATCAACCATCGACCTTGCGATACGTTCGCTCCTGTCGATTCTTTCGATTTTGTCGATTCGTTCGCTCCTGTCGATTCGTTCGCTCCTGTCGATTCGTTCGCTCCTGCTGATTCGTTCGCTCCTGTCGATTCGTTCGCTCCTGCCAATTCGTTCGCTCTCTGCGATTCGTTCGCTCCTGTCGATTTGTTCGCTCCTGTTGATTCGTTCGCTCCGTTGTCTAACTATATCCGACTCCTTTCTTTACAGAACTGCAATCCGAATAGGAAAGAACCGAACTCAACACCCGAGAGATTACCGAGCCGAACTCAACACCCGACGACTACAGAGCCGAGCCCAACACCCGAAGACTGCCGAGCCGAATCCAATACCGGAGGCTACCGATCCGACAGCAATCCGAATAACAGCAATCCGAGCCGTGCGATACCCCAACAACGGGAACTACCAACTCATTGCCAATCCGAGTGTTGCCGAGCGAGGGCTGACGATCAGAAGATTGCCGATTCCACTATTGCCGCGCCGAGTGTTATCGACCGACTGTCAACGACCAACTCCATCTTGTATCCGCCGATTACCACTTACTTTATACCGACCAATTCGAAGCGATTCCACCCGCGGCTGTTCCCCAACTTTACCAACATATACAACAACATCATACAACATCAACTAATCTCCATACTATCTGAAACTAATGTTAACGAAATTATATAAATAAAACTCTGAAGCACAGTTCCATCGTGTCTCATCTTACTTAAGGTTTGTGGGTCTTTGACTCGACCCTGGCAGCGGCTGAGCAAACCTCAGCCTTTGGAAAACCACTCGTTATAAGTTCATTAAGTTTTTTATGCACCCCGAGTGCCGCCGGCCAGCGACTTGTGTTGCTACTTCCGATCTTATCGCAAATAGCTGTGGCTTGTACGGACGACTTAAACATGCTATCGAACGTTATACCCAATATTTTAGGGTAGTTAGTGGACGGAATCAGTACACCATCGTCCAATATGTTCAGTGGCAGCCTCATTTCAGCCGTCCAAGTGGTGAACTGTGTTGCAGTGGATCTAGCGGTGAATATTTTCATATTCCACAGATGGAAAAAAATCACTACTTCAGCTATGTAGATATTAAACCTATCACATATTCCATCGACGACAGGATCCGACGCATACATTACGATGTGGAATTCCAGAAAGGTAGTGGGAGGTTGAACAGTTCCGGAGATATCACCCCGCCCTTTCCTAAATTCCAAACATATAACTGATTATCCAACGTTTCAAACACGGCTGGAGGGTTTTCATCCTTATATCCTCGAAAAGCTTGGCATGGTTGACGGTATCGAAGGCCTTGGATAGGTCAAGAGCCACTATGACTGTTCGATCGCACGGCCTGTTCTGGTTCAGTCCTCTATTGATATGTGTGTATACAGTATGTAATGCTGTTTAAGTATTACGCATTTTTCGGAATCCATGTTGATGTTGGGCCACTGGAAAACATTAGCATGCCTTGCAAGGTCATAACCGACTGGCCTTAAGGTACTTTAATGCTCATCATGAGTTGTGACATTTGGTTCTCGGCAATGAGCAGGGGTATGGCGCTGGTTAAGCACCAGAAGTTCTTTAGATATAACAATCGTGTCACCTTGTCTGAGAAATTACGTCCCCTGACATTTAGGCGTTTTCTTGGGTCAGATCATTTCCCCATAATTGCCTTCATCAGCAGACCGCCCGATTTCATCACCTCCGATTGGTTTAGTTTCAGAGAGTTGACTAATCACGGCTTCAAAAATCTGTCAATATGTTCTGTCAATATATGTAGCTATCTGCGACAAATTGAGATGTCAATCTGGATTGATCTGAAACCATAGAGTTCAGGCCAGCGGCTGCCACCTAGCATCAAACCTATGATTCTACGTAGGTTTCTATGCTGCTACAACAACAAAAAACTAAGATGTAGGAGCAGGGTCCTCAAGTCCCAGCCTTCAGCACTTGGGGTTCAGATAAAGAAAACTTCTTGGCCATACATAACGTGGTAGATCGGTCGGTGGCAACCTATTCCGCGCCAGTGTGCTCGGCGAATATATGTATGTGCAACGCTATGGAAAGATATTCAAAACTGAGAACTGCAACAGGATGCATCCTAATGTCATCAGTGATACAATAACATACTCTCGTTGTAGTACTTCTTCAGGTGTTAACATGAGTGCCATCCTAATCATTATATTGTGGATAGGACCCCGATCCCAACCCAGGTATGACAGAAGGGACCTTCATGATCTAGGAATTTCCTGTAGACTCCATTAGTTGCTTTAACACAGCTCTTAAACTGCATTTAAGCGACAAAATGCTAACTATTGTGGAAGTATCAAAAACAATAACACCCATTATCGAATTTGGTCAAAATTTGGATTGAACCCGACGATGTGTAATACAGTCGCTTATTTTTCGAGAGCAGGAAACGCCGAAGGGCAAAGCACATTCTTGTATGCTACCAAATGTAATTACCAATATTCTATCAAAAAGTGACTAACCCCAATATGTTTACACTCACCGGTAATTTAATGTGTTTTTTTCTTTTCTTTTATACTTATTATTTAAAAAATAAAGGATTTTAATCTTACGAACTATCATAGTATAATCGGTACTTTGCATCAAATGCTACTGGAACGACCAATGCCTGTACAGACTCCGGATGTTGTGGTTATGTGGTGATTACGCAAAGTCAATTTATCGAAATTTGTTAGAGGCGTTTGCTTGGCAGATGCCTGTTATAAAAATTAAAGAGAAAAACAAAACAAATAATACAAAAACCATGAAAATTACTATTGAAGTTCTATACCCACCTCATCAACTTGATGACACAATTGTGTTCTTATCCATGGCCATTTTATGGTCCTTATCAATGTGTTACGAAAATCTTCACTGAATAGACAATAAATATAGAAGGTTATCGAATAATTGGTTAACTCCATTAGATTGGCCAATGCTCTGAACACCTGTACAAAAATAAAAGAGAAACATAAAAATAAAAACAAGAATTTATAAATAGAATAGCTTTGGTGTGTTGGTAGTAATGGAATGGGATGGTTTTTGTTTTAATTGAAAATGATTGGAAATAGAAATAGCTGAGTTTTGTACTTTTTCTGCAAATCCGGTAAGTAGAAAAAAAAACGTTAGGACAACGGAAATGAAAACGTGTTACAGCTATGTTACATACAAAGTGTCTTCATATGTGTACGTGTGCCATTTAGATTCGTATTCAATAAGGACGTAGGAAAAGTTATAAATTCTATTCGGAGTGGGATATAATTTAACTGACGATATATAAGAGCTTGAAGCCATACATAGAGTAGACTATTATGCGCCTTCGCATGTCGCACTGAAGGTTCGCTTACTGGAAACCTGTTGTAAGTAGAGGAGCCTCATTTTGCTATCAAATTGCTGCATTGTAGAAGCTACACGAGAAGCTACACGAGACAAGTATAATAAAAACAAGTAAAAAGTCGTTGAGTTTGGCCGGGCCGAACTTTTCATACCCTCCCCCATAAAATATTCTTTACTAAAATGAAATAATGAGTTTCCTTTTCCAATACCCCGGATACCTCAAATGCCTAAATAATCTAATCTAAAAAATGTATTCAATCAAGTGGTACCTTAATATGGGGGCGATATCAAAGTGTGCACCTATCTTTTTGGAAGAAAAGTTGTGTAACTGCAGGAAACCTCAAATGTCAAATTACGAGTAGTTCCCCAAACAATGTAGCTAAGACTCTCAAAATACCGAAAATCGGGACGTACCGTTATATGGGGGCTATAACAAAACATGGACCTGTGTTGACAATTTTTAGTGGAGAAGTTTCGTGACCACAGAGAACCTCAACTGGAAAATTACAGCTCAAAATACCGAAAAAGGGGAGGCTTTGTTATATGAGGGCTATACCAAAGCAATAGGGTGACGTCGGGGATGGAAGATACAAAGGAACGGTCCTGACCGGTTTTAACATGGCAAAGCCCAGGATTTATCTTGGTCTCTCATTCTTCTCAAGTGGACACTGACCTCCCCGTTGTGTCACCTGGGGAACTGCCTTTAACACCTGTTAAAGGTAGTGAAATAACATGTGCCGCGCGTTCACCCATAAGAACGTTAAAAACTTGGGTGTGGGCGTCGGGTTAGTAACCCTCCCCTAGAAATAACAGCCTACTATGAAAAAACGAAAGAAAAGAAAAACAAACCCCTCTAAAGTTTACCAACCCCGCAAACGTTTTAAGGACCATGATCTGCGAATCTGCACCTGGAATGAAAAGTACAAGGCCGACTATTGCCATACAGGAAATCCGATAGATTGGGAAAGGCGTCACAACAACACCTAAAGGTGACGCACTTTATTATAGCTGACATGACACAAAGCATGAGTTTGGTTCATTCACCCCAGTGAATGAAAGACTTGCTGCAATTCGATTTAAAGCAAAATTCTTCAACATCAGCTTTATTTGCGCTCATGCTCCCACTGAAGACAAGGACGAACAGACCAAAGATATATTTTACGAACGCTTAGATGAAACTTATGACCGTTGTCCTGCCCATGACATTAAAATTATACTAGGCGATTTTAATGCCACAATTGGAAAGGAGAATATCTTTGGCGCAACAGTCGGGAAATTCAATCTCCACAGTGAAACATCTGACAATGGTATGAGGCTGATAGACTTTGCAGCTGCCAGAAACATAAGCTACCATGCTTCTTGCAGCTGCAAAGCCTATCAGCCTCATACCAGTACCAGATTTAAGCATCTCGATATTCAGATCAAAGAACAAGAAATCAAATTGATCACGTTGTGTTAGGTGGAAGGCATGCATCAAGCGTGTTGGATGTACGATCGTTCCGATGTGCAAACATAGACTCGGACCACTACCTTGTTGCAGCAAAGGTACGTACCAGATTAAACGTAGCAAACAAAGTGCGAACAGACACAACACGGAAGTTGGACATCGGTAAGCTGCAATCACAACAGATAGCCACTCAACTGACCCAATTGCTTAATCAGAGCACTCCTCGTCCTGATAACATATCAGGACAATGGCAAAACATTGCTACTCCATTCAAACATCCGCAAAATCAGTACTTGGATACCAGAGACCTCCACCAAGGAATCCATGGTATGACCAGGAGTGTCGTGCTGCTACCGATGAGAAAAATGCGGCATATAGGGCCACTTTACAATCAGTAGCAACGCGTAGCGCACGAGAGAAGTATCGGGAGAAAAGGAGAGAGGAGAAACGTCTTTTCCTCAGGAAAAAGAGAGAGATGAAAAAGCGGGAGTGTGAACAAATCGAAATGTACAGGAGACAGAATGAAGTCCGAAAATTCTACAAAGAGTGAAACATCAAACTGATGGCTTTGAAACTGGCACATCCTCCTGTAGAGACCAGCAAGGTAATCTGGTAACTGATACAGATAGTGTGCTAAGGATATGTAAAGAGCATGTTTCCAAACTGTTGGTAGCGAAGTCGACGAAGATACCACAGATCCAATCCCAGAAGATGGTATTGAATGTATACCACCAAGATGAGGTAAAGACAGCAATAAACCGGCTGAAGAATAATAAGGCAGCAGGAGCTGATGGCCTATTAGAAGAGCTGTTTAAAACCGGAGGCGACACGCTGATAAGGTGTATGCATCAGCTAGTTAGCTCCGTCTGGCAGGAAGAACTCGTACCCGACGATTGGAACCTGAGCATCCTGTGTCCCGTCCATAAGAAAGAAGATAAGACGTTATGCTCCAACTATAGGGGCATAAGTCTTCTCCCTATCGCCTACAAGATAGTGTCAGGGATATTGTGCGAACGACTAAAGCCCATGGTCAACGAAATAATTTAACCATACCAATACGGCTTTAGACCTGGCAAGTCCACCATTGACCAGATATTTACCCAGCGGCAAATCCTGGAGAAGACCCAAGAAATGCAGATGAACACATATCACCTTTTTGTTGATTATAAAGCAGCCTTCGACAGCCCGCTACATTTAAAGGTATTCCAAGCCATGTCTGAATTTGGTATCCCTGCAAAGCTCATTCGGCTTTGTAAAATGACTCAAACTGAAACAAGATCTTCAGTTAAAATAGGAAAGAACCTCTCCGAAGAGTTTTGTACCAAAAGAGGTTTCAGGCAAGGAGACAGCCTTTCGCGTGATCTCTTCTACATCCTGCTAGAAAAGGTTATACGAGAGGCAAACGTCAAAAGAAGTGGCACAATCTACACCAATAGCCACATCTTACTTGCTTATGCTGATGATATAGACATCATGGGACGATCAGTACAAGAAGTAACCGATACTTTTATGAAGGTCAAAGAAGAATCTGCTAAAGTGTGTCTGGCGGTAAACGACGAGAAGACCAAGTTGATGGTGCGACGTGCAATGCGTCCATTGAGATCGGACCAACTGTTGAAGTTGGTTCCTATAATTTTGAGGTAGTAAAAGACTTCGTATACCTCGGCACCGCCGTAAACACAACAAACGACATCAGTTGTGAAATAGAAAGATGAATTGTATTGGCCAACAGATGCTACTTTGGCTTAAGTAAGCACTTCAAAAACGAAGCCACAACTCGTCAAACAAAAATAACGCTTTACAAAACACTGATACTACCCCTGCCGATGTATGGTTCCGAAGCCTGGGTACCTGCGCAAGCAGATAAGGCAGTGCTTGGCGTGTTCGAGAGAAAAAATCTTCGAAAGATCTACGGGCAAATATTCCTTAACGGTGAATAACGACGTCGTATGAAAAACAAGCTGTATCTGCTATACAACGACATCAGTATAGTTAAACGTATCGAGCAGCGATTGCGTTAGCTAGGCCATATAATAAGAATGAGCGATGATGAACCCGCTAAAAAGACGTATAAATTCGAGCCACATGGCGGTGCACGCAGAATTGGCAGGCCAAAGAATAGATGGCGCAAAGAAGTGGATGAAGAGATGACAAGGCGCGGTATTCCAGAAAGCGAAGCACTAAACAGAGAGAATTGGAGATATTTTCTTAGTTCGGTCTATGGAACAAATGTTCTGTAGTGGGTCAGCTAAGTAAGTAAATACCAAAGCAAGACAATTTTCGGTGGAGGTGTGTTGTGACCACTGAGAACCTTAAATGTCAAATTTGGTTACAAAATTGTAACTAAAATACCGAAAATCGGAGGTGCCGTTATTTGGATGTTATACCAAAACGTGGACCGATATAGTCCATCTTCAAACTTGACCTGCATATGGCAAAATGACACTCTGGTGCAAAAATATAGCGTTGTAGCTTAATTATTGTGCACGCTAGAGTGATTACAACAGACGGACATGGCTATATCGACTCAGAATTTCATACTGATCAAGCAAGTTATTACTTCAATGCGCTACAAGCGGAAAAACAAACGTAATATACCCTCCATACTATGGCGGAGGGTATAACAAGTAAGAATGTATCGGTCAGCTTTTCCAACAGAAATATACCCTCAGCTTCGGACCTAAATAAAAGAAGTAAACACAATACTTCTGATGTCTAAAAGGAGTATGGAATTGCCCTCTAAAATAATTGTAAAAAAATAAAAACGGTCCCAGGCGAGTGTTACACTACAATCTTTCCAACTTTGTGTGGTAGGTACCCGAAAAGTGACCCGATATGGTCAATATTCGGTTATAATCCGAGTCTGTAAGGAATAACATGGCCTGCATGAAGAACTTGTTGCAAAAAATTAAAAACGATCCGAGACGAACTGTTAAACTGGAGGTACACGAAAGAGTACGTGCATTGTGCCACCGTGGTGCAATGGTATGCACACCCGCCTTGCACGCTGAAGGTCGTGGGATGAATTCCCCGTCTAGGCAAGATTTCCTGAGTATTTCAGCCATGTAAAACGTCTCTACAAGTGGTGTCTTAAGACACGCCGTTCGGACTCGGCAATAAACAGTATGGGATGTTTGTGGAACAATTATTATTATAGTTACAACCAATTCGGTTAATCCCTTCGAGAGTTATCGTGCACACAATTTTAGCGCAAAAATTTTAACTTTTGGGGGGAGGTAACGGAAGGAGCGGATTGATATAGCTTATCTTCGAACATAAACTTATTACGAAATATTTCGATACCCAAAATTTGAACCAAATCAATTTTTCAGTTCGAGTGTTGTAAACACCAGCCAGCCGGACAAACAGACTTACGGATGGACGGACATGGTTAAATCAACTCCAAATTCTCTGAAACTAATTTTATCCAAACATACTTGGGGTCCAAAACTATTACTTTTATGAGGCTCAATTTTGATCGTATCAAAGTGTAAAGCCTAAAGGCTAGGGAAATAATAAGAGTGGAGAAGGTCTAAAATTCTAGAAAAACTAGTAAAAAAGGATCAGTCAACTGTGCTGACGGAGATATACCCACAGTCGTTGAAAAAAAAAAACAAACCAAACACAATAATTATGCCGTATATTTGATTTTGGAGGAGCCGCAAGGACAACCTACTGAAAAAATTTCAGAACGATCTGAGAGGAGCTCTTAAACTGCACTTTATCCTAATTTTGTGTGAGAAGGAACCCGAAGAAGTGGACCGATATAGTTCATATTCAAACCCGATATATATCTGGAAGGAATAATACGATGTGCCAAGTTTGGATCAAATCAATTGCTCCCTTCGAGAGTTATCTTTCAAACCATTTTACAGGAAAATTTTGAACTTTTGTAGGGGACGTGCGGGAAGAAGTGGACTAATATGGCCCATCTTCGAACTTAAACTAAGTTTGGACAAAAATTACCATACACCAAATTTGGTTCCGTTCGAGAGTTATCGTGCGCAGCAGCTAGCCAAACAGATGGACGGACAGAAAGACAGATGGACAGACATGGCTAAATCGACTCCAAATTGTCTGAAACGAATTTCGTTCAAACATACTTGGGGTCTAAAACAGTTATTTCGATGAGGCACATTTTTGGTCGTATCAAAGTGTATATACCACTTCTAGCCTAAAGGCTGAGGGCATAAATAGACCTACAAACGTGAATCAGAATAAAATCTGAAAGTTTTTCCAAGAGCTCACTCTATTGGTTATACTTCGCTATAGGGAATTCCGACTGCATTCTCGCCTTCTTACAATCATGAAAAATATGTAGCGATTGATACACATTAAATGTTGATTGGGAATTTCCCCTTAATAACATTACTTACCTGAAATGAAAAACTCGGCAGTACATCTGATGCAATTGTCATATGAAGTATGGCCATTGGTGATACACAAACCAAAAACAATATTGACGTGCTTCCTAAAAGAAAAATTCAAAAAGTCCCATATGTGTGTAAAAATCCCCATCCCCTCAAAACGGATGACTTACCTAACAATAAAAACAAACGTTTCTCTTCAGCATCCTTAATATATGAGGCACGTGACGAAGTCATTTTGCGACGTTTCTCACACGTTTGACGATAAACCATCATAATGCGCAAATTTAAACCGGCTATAAGGACAGTGGGTATTAATTTAAATATCACTTCCAACATGACCTTGTAAACCTGAAACATTGGATAAAAATGAAATATTGAATAAAAATATTTTCATTATTAAGGACTTATAAAAATATAAATCTATTTACATTATAAAAAATTGTTGTCATAAAGGCATTATTATCTCTTCGAAAATATACATAACGGCCATCGGTTTGTAATACACATTTGATTAGCTCTCCACGGAAAACGCTCGGAAGATATATGATAAAGGTAATCAGTGTGGTGAGGAAAACTATTAATCTAAAAAAACGAACAAAATATTTATTACTCCTTGAATATACCAAAGTATAACATATACTTACCCTGGAGGACCCATTACTGGTCTTGTAAAACTTGGATGGCACACGGAAACATAACGTTCTATTGTCAATACCAGGAGCATCATAACTCCCACACCTGAAATAAAAGAAACCCCCACATGAGTAAAGTATTTCGAATCAACAACCATCATTATCAATCATTATCATCATTATGATTCATGCACTTACCCAAACATCCATTCCCCAGAAACAACTCCAAGTGAGCTGTGTAAAATGCTGGCCCAAACTCTTCCCATTGCCCTCTATCTTTGTGTACCAGCATTCGTATGCCAAAGGGAATAGCAAAGACAATGGCCAATAATGCGGCTGTGGAATATGCTGAAAGGAAAACAAAACACATTCTGTTATACTATGCATAAAACTGTTATACCAGAAACTATTATGATAGGGTTTGTGCCTTCGATGGGTTTATGTATAAGTTCAAATGTCCCAAAAATTTGTGTTTTTGGGACATATATTAGGATCTTGTCTGTGCTAAACATAAAAAGTTGTTGCCACATATTGCCCCTAGAAAAACAATAAAACTGGTATACTTAGTGTTGCCTTTATTAATTCTTTCCAGTTCTGTTATAAAATATACACAAATACAGTTTGTCAAGTAATTGTTTTCGAACCAAGAAAACTAACATTTTTCTGTATTAATTAATGAAAAAATTACTGATAATTGTGATAAAAATTTTGGGTTTTTTGCAAAAATTAGTTGGACGACTTATTTAAGACAAGATAGGATGTATAAATAAAAAATTAACCCACGTAGTCCAACAAAAATAACGAAAAGCAATAACTACATGTAATGCAAGTTGTCAAATAAATGTTTTCGAAATGTAATGGAGGTTCCAATATACCCCATATTTTCGGTAAATACTTGAAAATCAGGACACTTTATGAATTTTATTTTTAACAGGGAGTAACTACTAATAAGTATCAACAATATTAGTCATCGAATATCCGTACTAGGAGGGTTACCATATGGACCAAGGGAGTACCAGGTCATTTCCATGTAAACAGGGTCCTGTAGGTTTTAAACCGGGAATATTTGAAAACTAAGACTTTTTATGAGTTTCTTTAGTTCACTAGGACGGATTGTCATCAACTAAAATAAATATTACCTTCAGAATAGTTAAATCAGGAGGGTTGCCAGATGTACGACAAAGTAAACGAGACCACCTGTGTCTCAAAACAGGGCACCGAAGTTTGTTGTTTCACTTAATATTAATTAAGAAGTAATAACATTTCACGAAACTATCGGAAATATCGCAGTAGAAGACTAATATTGCTTAGAAATGTATGGGGTAAAGATTTCGACAATTTTCAGAAATGCCTACTACGACCTATTGGACTCATTTCGTGTATTCTGCAATACTACTCAGCATATTTTTTAAGGGAAAAATTATGCTGGCGGCAAAATAATGCTTCAAAAAACTTAGAGAATTCCTCTGAACTGGCTCTAAACAGTTGACATCGGATGTCCATTATAAAATCAGTATAGACTGACAATATCTTGCATATGTATTTCTAAGCGATATTTGTACTTTTATGTCATATTTTGATTTGTTTTAGAGAATTGTTTCATGCATTAATTCAATTTGAGTTAAATAAACAAATCTTAAGCCCTGGTTATGGATTCAGGTGGTCTCATTTACTGTTTATATAACCTGGTACCTTTTTCGTACATCTGGCAACCCTCCTGATTTAATTATTCTGAAGGTAATATTTATTTTAGTTGATGACAATCCGTCCTAGTGAACTAAAGAAACTCATAAAAAGTCTTAGTTTTCAAATATTCCCGGTTTAAAACCTACAGGACCCTGTTTACATGGAAATGACCTGGTACTCCCTTGGTCCATATGGTAACCCTCCTAGTACGGATATTCGATGACTAATATTGTTGATACTTATTAGTAGTTACTCCCTGTTAAAAATAAAATTCATAAATTGTCCTGATTTTCAAGTATTTACCGAAAATATGGGGTATATTGGAACCTCCATTACATTTCGAAAACATTTATTTGACAACTTGCATTACATGTAATTATTGCTTTTCGTTATTTTTTGTTGGACTACGTGGGTTAATTTTTTATTTATACATCCTATCTTGTCTTAAATAAGTCGCCCAACTAATTTTTGCAAAAAACCTGACATTTTTATCACAATTATCAGTAATTTTTTCATTAATTAATACAGAAAAATGTTAGTTTTCAGGGTTCGAAAACAATTACTTGACAAACTGTACCTCGATTTTCGTTCGTCCAAAAAATCAGTAAAATTTTGTTAAGCCTGTTTCACTAAGAAGATTCGAATACAAATTCGTTCGAGCTACTACCAAACTTCTGTTTTTGAAAAATATTTAAATTGTTTTTAATTACAACCAAACAAACATTTCCTAGAGCAACAGGAGTTTGGTAGTAATTCGAACGAATTTGAATTCGAACCGTCTTAGAGAACAGGCCATTAAAAGCAATCAAATGAGATTGAAACTTCAACCAAAACAAAACAAACAAAAACAAGTGAACAAAGGCTATAGTCGGGGCGGGGCCGACCATGTGATACCCTACACCACAGCCCTTGTGCATAAGCTTTTCACTGGTAAAAACTTTTTAGGGAATAAAATCCGACTACCACCAAACATAATATGCCTCGTTCTCTCTGGGACCCCCATAAGCAACCAACATTTCGTGACCATCCGATCAAAATTGCGACCTGTAGCTTGATTGCAAAAAATGGAAGAATTGGATGCATTATCGATTATTGTGGTACATATCTCCATTGTTTCACCAGCTTCGCCAACCTACTTTACACAAATTTAAAGGTAATATTTTCTTCTTCCATTGATAGGCTTTGCAGTTGGAATACCCCTACTAGAAGCCGATATATTCACAAAGAATTAAACATTGACTTTGTCTCCACATGAGTTTTTCCCCATTCCGACCCCTAAATATTATCCGACTATCCAAAAATCAATAGGCTTCTTCAAATGTGGGGCCCCATCAACCCCAAAAATTTCGTGGCTATCCGATCAAAATTCCAACCAAAAAATGGAAAAATTGGATATATTATTGATGTTCGCGATATCACGGTTGTTTGTCCACTTATAAAGGAGATCTTTTCTTCTTCCATTGACGGGCTTTCCTTTTGGAATATTCGCATAAGCTTTTTGTTTATTCCGACTCCTGAATATTATCCGATCATCACCAAACTTGATAGGCTTCTTCCTCTGTGGGACCCGCATCAACTCCAAAAAAATCGTCACGATCCGATCAAAATTGCGAAGTGTAGCGTGATTACAAAAAATTTGGAAAATGGGATGCATTACCGACTATTGCGATGTCTCTGTTGTTTGACCACCTACGACAACCTACTTTACATCGTTGTAAAGGTGATATTTTCTACTTTGCTTGCCAGGTTTTGCTTCTGATATACCTCTTAAAGAAAGGGAGATATTGGCTTTGAAATAAAACGTTGACCTTTTCTACATATAAGTTTTTACTCTTTCCGACCCCTGAATATTGTCCGACCATCATCAAAATCAATAGGCTTCTTCCTCTGTGGGACCCCCATTAACTCCCAAAATTTTGAGATGATCCGTTCAAAATTGCGACCTGTAGCGCACTTTGGAAAAAAATGGGATGTATTACCGACTATTGCTATATCTCCGTTATTTGGCCACCTACGCCAACCTACTTTGCATGATTGTCAGGCTTTGCTTTTGGAAGCTTCCTAACCAAAGTGTGATATTCGTCATTATAATTAAAATCGCAAAAATGAAAATTTGGGTTGTATTAGCGACTATTGTGATGTCTTCGTTGTTTGACCACCTACGACAACCTACTATACATCGTTGTAAAGGTGATATTTTCTACTTTCTTTAGCAGGGTTTGCTTTTGCTATACCCTTTATAGAGACGAAGATATTTGCTTTGATATAAAACGTTGACTTTTTCTCCAAATAAGTTTTTTGCCCATTCCGACCCCTGAATATTATCCGACCATCACCAAAAAAGGCTTCTTCACCAATAGGCCTCTTCCCCCCCGGGACCCTTATCAACACCCAAGATTTGGTGACGAAACGATCAAAATTGCGACCTGTACCGTGATTACAAGGTTTAGATGGACAGACGGACGGACACACATAGCCAGATCGACCCAGCTCGTCGAGACATTAATTTTGGTATATATATAAATATAGGTCTACGACCGTTATTTCGATGCGTTACAAACTTTTTGGCCAAAACCAACTTACAATACCCTCCCCACATAGTGGTGTAGGGTATAATTACGCGCAAGGTACCAATCTTTTATAAAGGAAAAAATTCAAAAAACCAAAAAGTTAAAAAAGTTTTCCCCTTTTTGGAAAGCTAACTAATTTTCCGTTTTGATACAAGTAAATAAACATAATAATGTTTGGTATCTCCATTTGTAATTCGAATTATTTCATTTGTAAATCGAAATATTTTGTTTGAAATTACAAAAAAAAATGATTCGAATTACAAGTGGAATAATTCGAATTACAAATGAAATGTTACGAATTGCAAATAAAATTCTAGAATTACAATTAAAATAATTGCAATTACATCTGAAAAAGGTGTAGTAAAGTTTTGCATCGATTGGACGGACTATAACACTGTGCTACAAAATTGGACAACATTTTTTTGCAGAGGTTCTGATGCATAAATTCGGTATTGTGGGCGTCCATGGAAGACGAAAATACCTTTGGTTTCTTTGGGTTACTTCGTTTTTTTGATTTTATAACGAAAAATGTAGTAAAAAACGGGGTTTCTTGGATTTTCAACTTAAAACGAACATAACTTCTTTTTTCCACAACGGACATTTACGAGTGCAGCTTATTTTTTATTTAAAAGGTGAAAATCATGTCTTTCGAACAATCCATAATTTTTAAAAATCGGGTAAAAAATGGTTAAGTTATAGTGATTTAAGTGTGACAAAAACGCATTAAAAACAGGCAAATGCTTTTCCTCGTGCTCTAGGCTGCGTAGAAGACACCAAACTGCGTAATTATTTACTTTTACACTATGCAACACTGAAAATGCAAACAACTTCTAGTATGGATTTTTTGAAAGTACATATTTAGACTACAAAAACCCTAGTAGGGTTTTGTCCTGTGAGATCCAGTTCGGATTTTATGGCCTCATCTAAATCGGGCTAAATCTACACTTTTTTGCATTAATCAGGCCTTTATCTCAGAAATGAGTAGGAATTTGGCCTTGCTGTCTTCGGCAATATTGTAGCCCTTAACTAGTAGAACTTATCTTTTGAACAGACCACATAAGAAAAACTCCACCTAGGTCATCAAAATCTATTAAATATAGACAATTTTACATAATTGCTGAAAATCTGGTCAGTATCGGCTAAACTATTGAGAGTTGAACAAAGTAACCTTTTGCAAAAATCTTCTAAATAAAGTTCTCAACAATTCCTTAGAACAATCTGAAACTCTAAAATGCTTACTTCATGTTGTTTCAGCGGTATTTTGCATCATATCTTTTACAACACGTATTTCAAACACAGTTCACACCAACAGTTTATCACCGCACTTCGAATTTCACTACATTATTGACATTTTGATTAAATCGTTGTTGAAAAAATGTGCTGAAAACAACGGCACAGAGGCATTTTACAACAATGACATGTTCTGAAGAGTTGTGTATTATATTCCAGGGAATATTTTTCCAAAAGAAAATATTCAGAAAAAATTAACGGTTTTGGAGATACGGTGCGAAATGTATAAAAATTGTGGAATTTTTGCATATATTTTGAAATTTGAGGCAATAAATGTAGTTTTCCGAGTTCATTATTTCTCCAAATATTTTATTCTTGTCCTTATCTACAAATTTGCTTCAGAGGTCAGAAGAAGATTCGCATTGGTTTCAGAGATATAGCCCCGAATTTCTTTAAAAACTCAATATTTAACCATGGTTAGATGAGGCCATAAAATCCGAGCTGGATCTGACACAACAAAACCCAACTAGGGTTTCTTTTCGTTTGGGTCTGTACTTTCAAAAAATCCTCAGTTCGAATTGTTTGCACAAGATCACCTTAAAAATGTTGCACAGTGTTATCGAAGAGGAAATTTAGTTAGCTTTACAAAATGGGAAAAACCAATGAAATCGGTTGAAAAATGCGTGAGTTATGCCATCTTTAACTTTTTGGTTTTAACTTTTTGGTTTTCCTTTATAAAAGATTGGTAGCTTGTGCGTAATTGTTAACTAGACAAATTCAAACTACAATCATAAGCACGAAGGTACCAACTTTTATAAAGGAAAACCCCAAAAGTTAAAACACAAAAAATGCCATAACTCAGGCAATTTTCAACCGATTTTATTGGTTTTCTCCATTCTGTAAAGCTAACTAACTAACTTCTGGATAACATTAAATAACTACGCAGTTTGGTGTCTCCTGCGCAGCCTAGAGCAACCGGAAACGCATTTTCCTGTATTTTAATGCGTTTTTGTCACACTTAAATCACTATAACTTAACCATTTGTTACCCGATTTTTAAAAAGTATAGCTTTTTCGAATGCCATGATTTTCACCTTTTAAATAAAAAATAATCTGTAAATTTCCATTGTGGAAAAAAGATGTTATATCCGTTTGAAGTTGAAAATCCAAGAAACCCCGTTTTCACTACATTTACCGTTATAAAATCAAAAAACGAAGTGACCCAAAGAAACCAAAGGTATTTTCGTCTTCCATGGACTCCCACAATACCGAATTTATGCATCAGAACCCTGGCAAATTTTCACTGCAGCACAGTGTAATCGAGAATTTTCGTGAAAATGCACCTTTGGCCCCATGCAAATTACTTTAACAGATCGAAACCCGTATTGCATATCGGATAACAAGGATTTGTCAGAGAGGTATTCAGACATTTGAAGATGTAAAATTTTTTCGAAAACTTTTGATAAAAAGCATAGAATCGCAATGGGGCGATATTCTAAATTTGACTTGGGGATTGGAATAATTTTTGAGTGCTTCCAGATAGTTGGATAGACGCTTGACATTAAAATGCAATTGAAAAGATGCGTGAAAAAGGGTAAAAGTTGAGGAAGCAAAATACGAATAAATTTTGGATCAATGCCATCAATGCCAACAGCGTTGGATTTCACATGAGAGAAACAATTCAGAACTTCGACTTGGGAGACACATCTGAATTCAAAATCGGAGCCATCATCATTGGAGTCTATTTGTTCAATTATATTTTCGTAAAAAGAAGAATCAGTATGTATAGTAGGTATGTCTACAAATGATTTATTAAGTTCATCTAAGTCTCCTTGATACTTTGCAGATGATTTAGATTTCCCAATTCCAAGGTCCTGTATTATTTTCCATTTACTTTTCGAATTTACAGCGGAACTGAATTTGGATGAATAATATTCCCGTTTTGCAGCATTAATAGACTTATTGACCTCTCTTCTTGCATTACGAAATTCCTCGTATAGATCAGGGATTCGGAATCGCTTCCATCTAGAGTAAGCCATATCCCTTTCACTTATTAACGTTGGTATTAAACCAAAGTTTTGTTTTTGAGGTTGATCTCTTTACTTTTAAAGGGACTGTTGCATTATAAAGATTCATAATATTGTCTTGGAGAAATGCAACTTGTTGATCTACAGATGTAAAAGTATAGAGTTCATTCCAGTTAATTAGGGACATTTCATATGAAAGATTTGCAAGACTTAAGTTTTTAAAATCCCGATATGAAAAAATAACCTCTTCTTTCGGGACATAAAACTTGTAAGAGAGAAAGATGAGGTCGTGTTTAGAAAAACAAGGGACAGAGATCTGGTCGTAGAGTAAAATGTTTGTGATGTTGTTAACAAAGAACAAATCTAAAAGTGTGGAAGTTGTTGATGTAAAATGAGTGGGGTTTGTGTTGTTTACAGGGAAAAGTCCCAGTGTTTGCATATTATCTACCAAAGACGAGTCTACGAGTATATTTGAGTTGAAGTCCCCAGTAATAATGACGTCCTCATAGCCCAAACTTGCGATTTCCAATGTGTCTTGAAGCTGATTTAAATCTATTGTGTTGTTTGGTCGGTAAATGCACCCAATTAGAATTTTATTCGTTCCGTTGGATAACTCAACAAATATATGTTCTATACTATCACCAGTGGCTGATCTCAAACGAAGTCTGGCTTTCAATGTGTTCTTCGCATAAATAGCGACACCACCGCCACGTCGTTCTCTGTCAGATCTAAATAGAGCGTAATCATTCAAATTGATTAAGCTATCCAAAATTGAAGAATATAGCCAAGTTTCTGAGAGGCAAATTATGTCAATGTCAGATTTTCCAAATATATATTTGAATTCATCCAGTTTGTTCATCAAGCTTTGGGAATTAATATGACATATGTTCAAACCCTCTCTTTGTTTGGCTAAGATTTTTACCAGATTTTTGGTTACGTCTTTGGAATCTCTATGATGGTTACCCGTTTGGACCATAGAAAGGTATATATGTGAACAAAATTATAGCAACAGCAGCGCGTATGTATGGTATTAAAAATGTTATAAAAAATAAAAACCTATTTAACATCTTAAGTAAAAAAAGAAAAAATTTAAAAAATGTGTAATAATGCAAGTGGAAATTGTGTTGTTACGCAGGAATAGTTGATTGATTACATGGTAAACAGCTGGTTCACCTTTATGATATTTTCGTAGGTTTTACCATTTTTGAAATAGAAAAGTTCAAATTGGCATAATGCACTGACTGTATCGCATCCTTATGAAACTTAAAAACAACTTCCCAAGTGTAAGCACTTTTCATTTAAAGTTAGTTCAGGCGCTGTTGTTATTTTCATCATTTTGAGGCCTACCAATTTTCCTACCTACTTTAAAGACAATGTTATATACAATTTGTTATTCTTTTCACAATTGATGCGAAACCAGATACGCTGTAAGTCGTTCGTTCATCATTTGTTGCTATTTGCTGGTTCAATAACAACTAACATTACAAACGTGTTTATATTTTAGCGGCACCTGAAGCAAAATATAAATTGTATTTTACGTAAATGCCAGTGTTTTTGAAAGTTGTCTGGAAGTATAGTATATTCAATCTGTTATTGTTTCTAATGGAGTATTTACGGCGTAAAATTTCAATAATATTAGAAATAATAACAGGTAAATGTTTCAATTTAATCTCCTATTTTGCAACACCCACATTTATAGAGACAATTTTTTCCTTCTATTTTAGTTGTATTAAAGCTTTGCCTTGAATATTCTACTTTTTATAAAAACACATATTTACATATGGGCAAAAATTAGGTACAAAGATTAAGAAAAACAATCGTCAATCCAAATCTATTTTTGTAACTAACCTTGATCGGTGCGCGCAAAAGATACGACCGTTTCAATTTGAATGTTTAGAAAATTAAAAAAAAAAAATCGCGACTGAGTTCGTACTCTTTAAGTTATTGCGCCATGATAACCGACTATTTGATGTCTGAAATTTAACCTCGTAATCTCGGCGACATTTGGTTTCAACAAAACGGCGCCACTTCCCACACATCGCATCAATAAATGGGTTTACTGAAAGAACACTTCGGTGAGCACGTTTTTGACAGTCGATTGGCAACCATGATCGTCTGATATCACTCCGCAAGACATTTTCCTGTGAGAATATGTATAGTTAAAATTGTATGCGGATGAAGCCGCTTCGATTCCGGACTTGAGGGATAACATCAGACGTGCCATTCGCCAGTTACCAGTCGAAAAAATTTAACGAGTCATTGAAAATTTGACTCAACGGATGGACCGTCTGAGACGTAGCCTCGGCCAATATTTGTTTGACATAATCTGCAAAAAATAAATGCCACAGAAAGTTCTTTCAAATGCTAATAAACATTCCCCATTCAATTTGATTTTTCTGAGTTTTTTTCTTTAAAGAAAGTAGGAACCTATAAATGGATCACCCTTTATAAAAAACTTACAAAGGCATCCAGACTTCGTGAAAAATAAAATTAGGCCTATGTCGTAAAGGTTGGAGCTTAATATTCATGTTACTTTCAAAAATACTAATTTGGGGATAAAAATTTAATTATTCTAATTTTGTTATTTTCTAATTTTATAGGAAAAGTTTAAGAAAAATGTTCAAAAAGGTTCAATCATTGATATGAGAGAAGTCTCCCTTGTCCCGTGTGGGATGTTTGTGAAACAATTATATTTTATATTAAATCACAAGGAATTACAACGCATATAAACCGCGTAATAATGGAAATAACATCATGAGCATCCGATTTTCCAACACAGCGGATGAAACCTTTTATTTGATATGCACTTTGTGAAATTCTATTTGGCGACCAGGATGTAGCATCAGTTGTTAAGGTCGAAAAACAGTAAAATCGCTATTATATCCACCAAGTACATTTACATTTTATGAGCATCCGAGTTCAATGATCACCATTAAAAAATAAATCATTCTATGCCGTTTCAGTGCGATCCAACAAGAACCGTGGAAGTAGCATCTCACTCAATTTTTAGAAAAAAAAAATATTATATCTCCGGATTCAAGATAGTTTTTAAATAACAGTTTTCGCAAATTTTAAACAGACGCATCGATCTATTTATTTAACTAAAAATGAAACATCGAAAACGCATTTTAATACGCGATATTTGGGAAACCCTTTTTTGCAATATTTTGAAATTTGAGGGGTATCATATCCACCGACCTAAATGAAAGATTTGGACGCGCCTTGGCTTATTAGTTTCAGAATGCAAAAAATAAATTCACGCTGGTTTCCACGGGATTTGTATGACAGTTGTGAAATTTTAAAAAAAAATATTTTTTTTTTTTGTTGAAAAATTTACGTGCAATAATTTCTACTCTGGGAGAGGATTGCTCTGATCCTATGAAGGTTACACTCCAGAGTGCGTAATCGCGAGTACTATAATCACATATTAATCTTTTAGATAAATCCATTTGCGCGACCAAAATAGAGACAAATTTCAAAAAACGCAATTTTTCAGTCTTCCAAATGTCAACATCCTTTAGAGGCTGATGTAGTGGATATATGCATTATGAACTTCATCTATGAAGGATATTTTTTAATTTGCTCTTGGAGGGTTAGGCTCTAAATTGTGTTGAAAAGCCACTTATAGGAAATTAATAAAAAACACGTTTTCTACAACGATTTTTCCTATTTTTTACATTTAGGCGTGACCCACCACTTGTAAATTTCAGAAAATCGGAAAAAAAATACAGGCCTATTTTAAATTTAATTTTAGCATCTCCTGCTACATCTTTAAATTGTCTTTAAATATCAGGTTTCTTTCTTAAATGCACCTAATATAAATAAATATATACAATGCAATTTGCCATATCTCTGGTATTTGTCAGTAAGAGATACAGATGAATGGACAGGGCTAAATCGACTCCAAATTGTCTGAAACGAATTTCGTCCAAACATACTTGGGGTCTAACAGGTCTAACACCATTAAACCATCTTTGGTCGTATTTTTATATTCCTTTTATCCTAAAGGCTGGGGGTATAAAAGAGGTGGCGAAGCGACCCCTTGCTGCAATATTTGTAAAAAATCCAATTGGACAACTGAACTGAAAATTTCTCTGTCATGATAGAGACAATTTGTAGCATGGGAGGAAATTGTGGTTCTCTACACAAAACACATTGTATATTAGGCAGTAGGCCCGTTATCTAGCAGACACATTATTGCAATTTGCATCAGGGGAAATGTCAGGAGTTATTTTTCCATATGTTGGCTACTTTTCCGATATTTGCCATCCAGGAATTAAAAAACGGACCAAAAATAAAATTTTTATATTTTTCATACAAAAGTAATGGTCCATTTAACCCACTAGATAATATGGGAGCATCATTCAAAATTGTAGGCATGTTCTTCGACCTAAACTCTGACATCGTGCAAAATGTCGTGACTATTAAGGGGTAGTTCACACTATATGTAAATGTCATATGACATGAAATTTTCCATCGTTAAATATTCACTAATATGTGGAATATTGGAGATTTTCCTTACGCCATTTATTCGGTGCGCCAACCCCAACATAAATATAATAAAATTACGTCTCCACATTGCCTCCGTGGGTAGATATGGAATGTTTTTATATCGTGTCATATGACATTGATATATAGTGTAAACTACCTCTAAGCTATAATTGCTCTAGCGTGTTTATGATAACACTACAAACAAAAAAGATATATAAATCTATATATATATATATATCACGAATATTGTCAATTATTTCATATTCCATTTCAGAAAAAAAGTATAAATTTTTTTCGCGCTACATCAACGATTTTTGATATGTAGGTTAAGAAAAAAATACCCACTACGAATCTGGTCGCGAGCCAATTTTTGGTTGTTGCGGACAAAAGTTATGGCGCTTTCTAAGAAAGAAAATATTATAAAAACGCTAATTATTTTAATGAGCACAATTGTTACAAAAAAGTGCTCTCGAAGTGACTTCAGCAAGTAGGTTGCATAATACCTGCAAAATGTTACACAGACTTCGCGGAATGTCCATAAAATTGATAAATTATTGAATATAAGTCAACTTTTTTTCAAAATTAAGGCCCATTCAGTGGTCATAAAATTAAATAAAAATTTGATGTGAATCAAAACTTCACGGCAAATCAAATGAGACTACAATCATACAGAATGGTGGTTTAGTTTCGATGTTACATCCAAAATAAGCACATTTTTTGGTCAAAAAAATAATTTTTTGTTTGAAAAAATATTTTTTCACATGCATTATGTAGTAGAAAATATTGGAAAAATCTAAAGGAATACTTCCTTCATTTTGCTTAAATCTCCCAATAAAATAGACGGATTTTGCTTTATTGACATTCGTATTAAAGCTTTCCCATTAGGGAAGGTAATTGGGTTGACAAAGATATATTTCGAAGCTTTTGAAATGGAAAGAGAGGTCAAGTAACCCATTTTAATGTATATGCATTTTAAAATACGTGTAAATCGCGTAATTATCAAAATCATTTTGTCCGCATGTGATTTTCATGTACAGCAAGACCATATCTATTAACTTGTATATATTTTCGAAATATAAGTTGGACTCTAAGATGTAGCATCGGCTGCATCTTAGCATTAAAAAACCTATAAAATATCGCTAATTTGCGCAAAGTGCATACAATTTTTGTCCGCATCCGATTTCAGTGTCCACCATGAAAATCTACATCGATATATATCTATTTGAAGGCGATCAATCAAGAACCGTGGATGTAGCATCACACACTATTTTTTGGGATAAAATGAATGTAGCTCCCTTATCAGTGAAGTTTTCAAATCTCTGTTTCCGCTAAAACGAAGATGCCGCACTAGTTTTTTCATTGCAGTGGAAACGATCGGCAGAAAACGCGATAAACTACGCGATATTTTCAAAAACAATTTTAGGTGATTTTTCTACTTTGGAATTTCTCGTAACTCGCGTTTTAGTAGATGGATTTTCACGAGGAATGATTTATTGGATCCGGAACGTAAAAAACTAAAATGTGCAATGGAGTACGTGGTATTCTAGAGACAATTGCAAATATTAGACCCGAAAAATATGATTTTTAGAAAAATGTTCGCACAAAATTTCTGCATTTAGATGCAGATTTCTATGAAGCTGTGCAGACTACATTCACAATATACGTATCAAATAACTCAGAATCGCAAGTACTACAATCCTGTTTATGATTTTTTGAAAAACCTGTTTGCGGAATGAAATTAAAAGAGAATTTCAAAAAACACTGTAAATCTGGCTTCAAAATGTCAGCATCATTTAATGGTAGAAGCAGACGAAATTTTGAAAAGTAATACATTAGTGAGATGATCATTAATTAGTTTGCTTCTGCTTTTACTTTGACAGGAAACTCGAGAGAAGTGTGGTTTACTCACAAATAGAGGGATAACAAAAAAAGACATGGTGGCTTCAACCCATTTTCACCAATTTTTTAACATAAATATAGCCATAGCTTCCTCGCAAATTATCTTTAAAGGCCAATATTTTTTGCCACGGCCAAAAGCATTTCATATTATCCAAAAATATTTAATTTGTATAATATACAATCACAAGTCGCGTGTTCTGAAAGGGTAAACCTTGGCTTCAGCTATGTTAAATTTTCAAAAATATTGGTGATATATATATCACGTACACCAACATAATTGACATCAATGGATCGGCAAGGGATCGTCTTCCAAGTATAACAATAGGTGTCTATTCTGATCTAAGACCGATCTCCATGCAAAATTTCGTGACGATCGGTCCATACTTGCGGCCTGGAGTTTGATTACAATTTATAATGAACAGACGGACGGACACACATCTCTCAAATTACATGAACTTTTTCCAAAACAAACTTATAATACCCTTTCCACATTGTGATGTAGGGTATAATTATGTTCGTTGTAATTTCCCCAACAACATTAAGAACATTTTGACGTTTCATATTCAAAATTTTACGATACCACTACCTGGTATAAGTATCATAAAATATGTGGTAAAACTTTCAAGTTGATCGGAATAAAACTGACTGAGATATGAGTGTTGGAAGGGAAAAAATCATTGTGATTTGTGTGTAACATGGACAATAAAAATGTGTTTTTCTCGAAATTACATTTTGAAAACGGTGCCAACTCTAGATCATAAACTAATAAACCGATTGTCATATAATTCTATGGGCTTATCAGGGACATCAAAAACTAGTCCTACATCGATCGATTTTATTTTTAAAATTTTTTTGCTCGTTTTTTTTTTTTGACCAAAAACGTCAGTTTTTTAAGCAATAAAATGAAGTTTTGAATTTTTGGTTCCACCATTCCCCAAAAACCTAATATTTTTTAAATAAAATATAATTAAAAAAAAATTAAGTTTCAGTGTTTTATTTAGAAATGTACTTAAAACTAGAAAATAATTTGTCGCTTGGCCTCAATAAATATATTCTTTCTCATAATGGAATCTCTCAAATAAAACGCTTGCCGTTTAATTTTGCCACCATTTATAATTTAAATGCAAGCGTTTTATTTGAGAGATTCTGTCTAAAAATGAAGATAAAATCCTATACCAAATCCTATACCAAAGTCTGTATCATTGGAAACGACAGCTAATTCGGCCAAATATGAAGATAAAATCCTCAAAATACCTGAAATATGGTGGTGTCGCTATATGGGGGCTGTAGGAAAAATTGGGCCCATATTCCTGTACTGTCATCCAAATCTGAAAAGTGTGCAAAGTTTCAGTTCGAATGCTCAACTGCAACTGTGTAGAAAATGAGTTACCAGAGTTGAAATGCAAGTTAGCAATATCCGTCCGTCTGTCTGTCTGGCTGGCTGGTGCGCACGATAACTCTCGAAAGAATGAACCGATTTGGTCCAAAATTTGGCTTTCGCAATATTTTGTCCAAACTTAGTTTAAGTTCGAAGGTGGGTTATATCGGTCCACTCCTTCCGGTACCTCCCCCACAAAAATTCGAAAATGTTCGAAAAATTTGTGCGCACGATAACTCTTGAAGGCAGTAACCAATTTGATCCATACTTTACACATCGTGAAATTTCTACCAAACTTAGGTGAGGTTCCAACATGGACTTAATCAGTCCACGCTTTCGGGTACCTCCCACACAAGATTTCGGAAAAGTTCAGTTTAGGACCTGCTCTCGAATTGTTTTGATTTCTCTTGTAACAACTTGTATTCATGGCCCCCCATGCAGCGGTACAAGCCTCATAAGGGGCAAGCCCATACTTCCTGAGAAAATAGCCTGAAAGTTTCAAAAAACCCCTGTGACACCGTGTGTAATGGTTGGAGCGCAAGATAACTATCAAATGGATCTGCCGAATCGATCCAAAATTTGGCCTTCATAATATTTTGTCCAAACTTAGTTTAAGTTCGAAGAAAAGCCATATCAGTCCACTCCTTCAGGTACCTCCCCCACAAAAGTTCAAAAATGTTCGGAAAATTGTGCGCACGATAACTCTTGAAGGGAAGGACCGATTTATTCCATACTTTTCGCATCCCAATATATCTACCAGATATAAATCAGGTTTGAATATGAACTATATTTGCGCATTCCTTCGGATAAGATCACTTTAAGACCTGCACTTGACTAACTTTGAGTTCTGCTGAAGCAGCTTGCAATCGCTGTCTCAAGTGGCAAGTCCATACTTTTTGGGAAAACATCCCGAAAGCTGTAAAAAAACCCCTATGGCACCATATGTAGTAGCTGGAAAGCCCAATAACTCTCGAAATAATAAAGCAATTTGGTCCAAAATTTGGCCTTTGTCATATTTTGTCCAAACTTAGTTTAACATCTTAAATGGCCGATGTCGGTCCTCTTCATAGGATACCTCCCCCATAAAAGTTCAACATTTGTGTTGTTAGGGTCTGTTCGGAGATCCTTTGGAAATTTATACCGATAATGTTCTTTGTGGTCCTGTTTACAGTCATTTTATGTTTTCCGTGGACAATTCCATGCTTCCTGGCATAATGGTCCAACAGGTGTACGATAACTCAATGAAATGACTAGTGGGCGCGGTATCTATCGAAGAGATATGACTCTCAAAATAAAATCCACTTCCGTAATGCACTATGTCGGTCCATTCCCTTCACCGCAAAACTTTTGAACTTTAATCCTAATTCACATTTTTGTCGGCAAGTTCAAATGTCCAAAAAGTGCCACAAAATTCTGAAAAGACCCTAAATACATTCGATATGTCCGTAGATGAAAGTTCCAATTCACATAGGCTGAGGGTATATCTCTGTCGGCAAAGCCGACTGATACTTTTTTACTTGTTTAATTTCATATTCATGTATTGTCATCTAAACCTGAAAAGTGTGCAAAGTTTTAGTCAGATTAGTCAACTGAAACTGTGTCAAAATTGAGTTACCAGACTTGAACTAAACGGACCAAAGCAAGTTAAATAAAGCACTGTAAAAATCGATCGATAAAGGACTTGATGTTTATGTTTTTAATAAGCATACAAAAATATCTCAAGATCGGTCTATTAGTTTTCGAGATAGAGTTGGCACCGCAAAACGCTTCAAAAACATGGTTTTACTATCTATATTGCCACAAAACTTCGTAATATTTTTTAACAAGAGAAATTCAGTAAGCAGTTAAAGATGTGCTCTTTCAGATGAAAAAAAAACATCTACTAAAAATTGTTCATATTTTTTATGAAAAAAATTAGTAATGAAAAATGGCTTAATTTGGGCTTTACAACTGGAGGGTCACTCCTTAATATGACCACAGCTCCGCGCAAATCATTATTTTAAAAAATACCTCGGTGAATTGTGTTTAAATAGTTGATTTTATACAAATGCGTTCAAAATGTCTGGAATAGTACAATTGTTCGCGTGTGCAATGCCCTATACCTCAGCTTCAACATATGTTTATTTTCTACAATAAGGACCGCCCATATACATATATTACCTGGAACTTATTACATACACATAAATATGTTCCTACAACCACCCCAGAAGTGATATGGGAGATTTCTCACATGGCGGGCTTGATTTCATGTGGTTTCATATGCTCGCAACCATGGAATATATTAAAAATGTAGCCAAAACTTGTTGAGTGAAATCATAATTGATTGAAGGACTTGTAGGTATCCAGTATGCAATGTTAAGCATATTCTTGGTGAACTACTAGATATGGGGCTACTTGCGGTACATTAAGAAGGTTACTCAGTCAATAAGTAATTTTTTACACGTGTTATAAATATACAAATTATATTGTCTGTGAAAACAATCAACAAACATAATGTATTTTTCGTGAAAATCTTTCTATGTCTACAATAGGAACCATTCAAACATCTATTTAGTAATTAATTTTCTCAAATCCCCATGGCGAAACAAGTCGGTACATATCCGCAATCCAAAAATATAACACTATCAACAACAACAATATACACTGCTGTTTAACATAAAAGGAAGGAAGGTAAATTATTTTCAATATAACAAACAAACAATACGGAAATATGTATATGAATGTTGTTTTCAATTCTATTTGCGGCTCTACTAAAGTGTTTCGCTGCTGATGAGACTGTAAGGTTGGAATCCTTGTTGTCGCTCAGAACAAACAATTTGAACTTCCCCAACATTTTTCCTAATGGCATATAATTTTTTTTCTGTTATATACTTCCTAATGTTGTGCTATTACCATGAATACATTGAAATGGCTTATTATTGTGTGCGATAGATTGTTCTTGTTGTTATTGCTGCAAAGCATAAGTCTATGTTGTTGTTGACATTTGTTGTCGTTGTTGTTCTTGTTAGAATTCTATGATTTAAAAGGTGCCACAAAAATAATACTTAAAGTAGAGATTATGGTTGAATGCTTCGAGTTAATGATTTATTTAAACAATTGTTGGAGTCGTTAGTCTAACATCATTTAGTTGTTATTTTACATACATATGTATGTCAAGACACCCAATTAAAATGTGTAACCAAGTGATAGGCATAACTATACAAAATACCAATTATTATCCTTCTAAAATGAATAAATTAAATATGTAAATTTGTGCAAATAAATTTCGATTTCGATTGAAAGCAACAACCAAGCTGTGGTACATCTTAGTAGTAACTATAGCAATACCCAGTCCCCATTATCCAATTACAATGGAAAAATTTAAGAAATAATATCCCTTAAGTTTTTTATGCTACATGAATAAGTTTGATGTTTGATGACAAATCACGAGTTGAATAACACTGTGCAACATTTTTAAGGTGATCTTGTGCAAACAATTCGAACTCAGGATTTTTTGAAAGTACAGACCCAAACGACAAGAAACCCTAGTTTGGTTTTGTTGTGTCAGATCCAGCACGGATTTTATGGCCCCATCTAAACATGGTTAAATATTGAGTTCTTAAAGAAATTCGGGGCTATATCTCTGAAACCAACGCGAATCTTCTTCTGACCTCTGAAGCAAATTTGTAGATAAGGACAAGAATAAAATATTTGGAGAAATAATAAACTCGAAAAACTACATTTTTTGCCTCAAATTTCAAAATATATGCAAAAAATACACAATTTTTATGCATTTCGCACCGTATCTCCAAAACCGTTAATTTTTTCTGAATATTTTCTTTTGGAAAAATATTCCTTGGAATGTTATACACAACTCTTCAGAACATTTCATTGTTGTAAAATGCCTCTATGCTGTTGTTTTCAGTACATTTTTAAACGACGATTTAATAAAAATGCCAATAATGTAGTGAAATCCGAAATGCGAGAAAAAACTGTTGATGTGAACTGTGTTTGAATTACGTGTTGTAAAAGGTATGATGCAAAATACCACTTAAACAACAGGAAGTAAGCATTTTAGAGTTTCAGAATGTTCTAAAGAATTGTTGAGAACTTTATTTGGAAGATTTTTGCAAAAGGTTACTTGGTTCAACTCCCAATAGTTTAGCCGATACTGACCAGAATTTCAGCAAATATGTAAATTTTTCTATATTTTATAGATTTTGATGCCCTAGATGGAGTTTCTCTTATGCGGTTTTCTCAAAAGATAAGTTCTACTAGTTTAGGGCTACAATATTGCTAAAGGCAGCAAGACCAAATTCCTATTCATTTCTGAGATAAAGGCCTGATAAATGCAAAAAAGTGTAGATTTAGCCCGGTTTAGATGAGGCCATAAAATCCGAACTGGATCTGACAGGACAAAACCCTACTAGGGTTTTTATAGTCTAAATATGTACTTTCAAAAAATGCATACGAGAAGTTGTTTGCATTTTCAGTGTTGCATAGTGTAATAGATGCCAGAGACGTGACAAGGAAATAACACACACTTCATCAATTCTTTGTCATGACATTTCAGTCCATTAATGAAGATTTATTATATCACACGATGATATTTTTTTATACCCTCAGCTGTCTATCTGTCTGTCTGGCTGGCTGGAGCGCACGATAACTCTCGAAGGGATCAATCGATCCGGTCCAAAATTTGGCTTTCGTAATATTTTGTCCAAACTTAGTTTAAGTTCGAAGTTGGGTTATATCGGTCCACTCTTTCGGTACCTCCCCGACAAAAGTTCGGAAATGTTCGGAAAATTTGTGCGCACGATAAAGGAAATAAACGATTTGGTCCATACTGTGCACATCGTGAAATTTCTACCAAACTTAGATGCGGTTCCAACATGGACTCAATCGGTCCACTCCTTCGGGTACCTCCCACACAAAATTTCGGAAAAGTTCAGTTTAGGACCTGCTCTCGAATCGCTTTAATTTTTGTTGCAGTAACTTGTATTCACTGCCCCCCAAACGACGAAGAAAGTTTCATACTTCCTGAGAAAATATCCTGAAAGGTACAAAAGACCCCTATGACACCGTGTGTAGTGATTGGAGCGCAAGATAACTCTCGAACGGATCTGCCGATTCGGTCCAAAATTTGGCCTTTATAATATTTTGTCCAAACTTAGTTTAAGTTCGAAGATAAGCCATATCAGTCCACTCCTTCAGGTACCTTCTCCCAAGAGTTCAAAAATGTTCGGAAAAATTGTGCGCATGATAACAATTGATGGTAGTGACCGATTTGGTCCATATATATATCAGGTTCGAATATGGACTATATTTGTCCACTCCTTCGGGTACTTCCCACACAAAATTTTGGATAAGTTCACTTTAAGAACTGCTCTGGAATCAATTTGATTTTTATTAAATCAACATTCATTCGCTGCCTCAATTACGACGGTAAAAGTTTTTTCAGGGGCAAGTCCATACTTCTTGAGAAAACAGCCCGTAAATTGTGGAAACCCTCTATGGCACCATGTAGTGGCTGGAGAGCTCGACAACTCTCGAACCAAATACTGAGTTGATCCACACTTTGCATATCGTAATATTTCTTCGAATGACGGGTGACGTAGGGGACGGAAGATACCAAGGAACGGTCCTGACCGGTTTTAACATGGCAAAGCCCAGGATTTATCTTGGTCCCTCTTTCATCTCAAGTGGACACTGGCCTCCCCGTGGTGTCACCTGGGGAACTGCCTTTAACACCCGTTAAAGGTAGTGAGCTAACATGTGCCGCGCGTTCACCCATAAGAACGTTAAAAACTTGGGTTTGGACGTCGGGTTAGTAACCCTCCCCTAGAAAAAAAAAAACAGCCTACTATGAAAAAACGAAAGAAAAGAATATTTCTTCGAATATTAGACGAAATTCGAAGGTGGTGCTTATAGATCCACTTCTTCCGATACCTCGCCCACAAAAATTCGCAAAATTTTAGCTAAAATAGTACGCGCGATATCTCATAAACAGAGGGTCTGTGCGAGAATCCCTTGAACATTTTTAAGAGGACCTGGTCCTGTTCACAGCGATATCATGTTTTTCGTAGGCAAGTACATGCTTCCTGATATAATCGTCCAAAACCTCTGAATGATATGGTGATCAACTTAAACGACAGGTGGTCGTTATATCTATCGAGGGGAATGACACCCAAAATAAGACCCACTTTCAAAATGGAATATGACGATCCATTCCTTTAGATATCTTCCCCGCAAAACTTTTTGAGCTTCTATCCAAATCCATATTTTTGTCGGTTCATACGCCCAAAATTTTCAAAGCCCCTTAAATATATACGTTTTTGGAAAAAACAAGTAAAAAAGTATCAGTCGGCTTTGTCGACAGAGATATACCCTCAGCCTGTGTATATTGAAACATTTTTTTCACAAAAAACGCATGTATTTAGGGAGTTTTAAAAATTTTGGGCGTTTGAACTGACAAAAATGTTGATTAGGATTAAAGATCAAAAGTTTTGCGGAGGAGATACTAAAACGAATGGATCTCCAGCCACTACATATGGTACCATAGGGGTTTTTTACAACTTCAGGGATGTTTGCTCAAGAAGTATGGACTTGCCCCTGAAAAAACATTTACCATCGCAATTGAGGCAGCGAATGCAAGTTGCTTCAACAAAAATCAAAGTGATTCGAAAGCAGGTCTTAAAGTGAACATGTACCCGAAATTTTGTGTGGGAGGTACCGGATGGAGTGGATAAATATAGTCCATATTTGAACCTGAACTATATCTGGTAGATATATTAGGATGTGTAAGGTATGGTCCAATTCGGCCACTCTCTTCAAAAGTTATCGTACGCACAATTTTTCCGAAAGGAGTGCACCGATATGGCTTATCTTCGAACTTAAACTATGTTTGGAGAAAATATTACTAAGGCCAAACTTTGGACCGAATATGTAGACCTGTTCGAGAGTTATTTTGCCCTCCAACCTCCTCACACGGTGTCATAGGGGTTTTTTGCAACTTTCAGGCTATTTTCTCAGGAAGCATGGACTTACCCCTGATGAAACTTATACCGTCGTATGGAGGGCAGTGAATACAAGTTGCTAAAGCAAAAATCAAAGCGATTCGAGAGATGGTCCTAAACTGAACTTTTCCAAATTTTTGTGTGGGAGGTACCCGACGGAGTGGACCGATTGAGTCCATATTAAAACCTGATCTAAGTCTGGTACACGCTCCACGATGGGCAAAGTATGGACCAAATCGGTTACTCCCTTCAAGAGTTATAGTGCGCCCAAATTTTCCGAACATTTTCGAACTTTTGTGGGGGAGGTACCGGAAGGAGTAGACCGATATAGCTCATCTTCGAACTTAAACTAAGTTTGGGCAAAATATTACGAAAGCCAAAATTTGAACCGAATCGGTTCATCCGTTCGAGAGTTATCGTGCGCTCCAGCCAGCCAGACAGACAGACAGACGGACGGACATTGCTCAATCGACTCCAAATTGTCTGAAACACATTTCGTCCAAACATACTTGGGGTCTAAAACCATTATTTCGATGAGGCACATTTTGCCCGTATGAAAGTGTATATGAAGAAAGGACAAAATTTTTTAGTTTTCCATAAAAAAAAAATTAAAAATTTTTTTTTAAGCTACATGAATGATTTTTGGTGCATACATTGGGAAAAAAATCCCATTCTTAAATCTGTTCGAGATACTAATTTTGGTTGTTGCGCGCAAAAGTTATGGCGGTTTCAATTCTGATAAAAAGAAAAAAATCTTTAAAAGACTATAATCATTAAATTGAGAAACTCTCTTAATTAGGGGCTCCCTACATACTATATGGTTACTGAGGTCCCATAACTTTAGTGTAAAAGTTGTAAATTTTCGCGGAAATTAGGAAAGCATTCAAAACAATTGGTAGTTTACAACCTGTTCTAATAAAATTCAAGCTGTTTATGCATCTGAAAAATATATAAAAAATATGTACGTAATCTAAACATCGCGAAGATTCAAATGAAACCAAAACTATACAAATCCGTTTAGCGGTTTGCATATTATAGCAAAAATACAAAAAATATATTGAGGAAATTTATAAAATTTTTGTAAGAGAAAATATTTATTAAAATTTATTTTGTGAGTTAGTTGAACAAAATGTAAGAAAAATAGGTCGGAGTTTTTCTTCTATTTTAGTTAAATTCCACGCAATAAATCACATTTTTTATTCTAATCACTTCTCGAAAACACGCTAACATCTTGCAGAAGATATGGATATCTTTCAAATAAATGTTGGGTTCCTTTAAATGGGGTATAATCTTGAAATAAAATTGTATCGGGTAATGTTCATTTTGAAATGCGTGTAATTCGCGAAGTCCTCAAAATCACTTGATGCGCATGCGGTTTATCAATACAGCGAATTCTTCTCTTTTAATTTGTACACATTTGCCAGGATTTACTTTGGCCGCTAACATGTAGCATCGTCTGCAGTTTAGTGTGCAACAAACTGTATTACGCTTATATTTTGCACAAAGTGCATACACTTTTTATGCGCATCCGATTTCACTATCAACCGTGAAAAAATACATCGATCTAAACATATTTCAATAAAATCCATCAAGAACCGTGGATGTAGCATCACACACTATTTTTGGGATAAATCGGATACAGCTCCCATGCCACTAAATTTTTCAAACCGATGTTTTCGCACAAACGCGAGTGATGATTCACTGTCTTCATTGAAATGGAAACGATCTACATAAAACGCGAATTAGTCAGCGATATTTTGAAAAACATTTTTCGCAAATTTTTCAATTTTTGCAGTAGCTATTTCCGCCGTTCTAGTAGATGGATTTTTACGATCTGTGATTCATATGATCCGGATCGTCGAAAAACTAAAATATCGCGGGGTACCAGCACACTGAAAACGATATTGTAAATACTGTACCCAAAAAAATAGGGTTTTTAGAAAAAATATCGCACTAAATTTTTGCCTTTGGCAGTAGATTACTCTGCTGCTGTGTGGGCTACATACTTAATATACATATCAGATTATGCAAAATCGCGAGTTCTTTAGTCCTATAATTGGTTTTTCGAAATATCCGAATGCGCGTCCCGGTTACATAAAAAATACAAAAAACACCTGAAATCCGGCTTCAAAATGTCAGCATCCATAAAAGGTGGATGCAGTGGAAATTTTGGAAAGTGATACATTAGAAGTGTAATCTTCATTTTGTATTCTCCTACTTTTATTTTGGACAGATGTCCGTCATTTGAATGGTTAAATCAGAAATCGAATAGCAATGTAAAAAACATTTTTAGCTTCAACGTTTTTTACCTATGTTTTTTCCTTTACGCGGTCGTAACTACCACGTAAATTAAATTTTTTTGCTAAATGTTTGAACTTTGTACAAAAACATCTAAATTAATCCAGCAATAGTCATAGTTACTGGTAAACTACAATAGTTCGCGTATTATAATAGTGCAAACCTTGGCTTCATGGAAACTAAAAAATTTTGACTTTTCCTCATATACCCTTCATAGCCTAAAGGCTGAGGGTATAAAAAATGTTACAATTCACACAGGCTGAGGGTATATCTCTGTCGGCAAAGCCGACTGATCCTTTTTTACTTGTTAACATAAACATAGCCACAGCTTCCACGCAAATTATCTTTTAAGGCCAATATTTTTTGCTACGTCTAAAAACGTTTCATTTTATCCAACAAGTAAAAAAGTATCAGTCGGCTTTGCCGACAGAGATATACCCTCAGCCTATTTACGACAAATTAAATGTATTTAGGGTCTTTTCAGAATTTTGTGGCCCTTTTTGGGCATTTGATCTTGTCGACAAAAATGTGGAGTAGGATTAAAGGTTAAAAGTGTTGCGGAGGAGGTGCTTGAAGTAATGGACCATAATAGTCCATTACGGAAGTGGACCTTATTTTGGAAGCCATATCTTTTGGATAGATATCGCGCCACTAGTCATTTCAGTGGGTCATCGTATAACTTTGAGACCAGTATGCCAGGAATCATTGTCCACGGAAAACATAATATCGCTGTAAACAGGACCACACCGAACAGCATCGGTATTCAAATCCAAAGAATCTTCGAACAGACCCTAAACTGCACTTAGACACAAATGTTGATATGGGCCATTTTAGAAGTTAAATTAAATTTGGACAAAATATTAAGAGATCAATGTTTAGACCAAATTGGTTGCCCCGTTCAAGAGATATCGTGCATACCATTTTAGTGACATTTTTTTAAATATTGGGGGGAAGTAGCGGAAGTTGTGTACCGGTATTGGCCATCTTCGAACTGAAACTAAGTTGGACAAAATATGACGAAGGCCAAATTTTGGATCAAATCGGTTGATCAGTTCGAGATTTATCGTGCTCTCCAGCCACAACATATGGTGCCATAGGTGTTTTTTACTCCTTTCGGGCTGTTTTCTCAAGAAGTATGGACTTGCCCCTGAAAAAACTAACCGTAGTAAGGGAGGCAGCGAATGCAAGTTGGCTCAATAAAAATCAAAGCGATTCGTGAGCAGGTCTTAAAGTGAACTTATCCGAAATTTTGTGTGAGAGGTACCCGAAGGAGTGGGCAAATATAGTCCATATTTGAACCTGGTCTATATTTGGTAGATATATTAGGATGTGTAAAGTATGGACCACATCGGTTATCGATGCGCACAATATTTCGGAACAATTTTGAACTTTTGTGGGGGAGGCACCTGAAGAAGTGGACCGATATAACTTATTATCGGACTTAAGTTTGGAGAAAATATTTCGAAGGCCAAATTTTGGACAGAATCTGCAGATCCGTTTGAGAGTTATCTTGCGCTCCAACCACTACAGACAGTGTCATAGGGGTTTTTTGAAACTTTCAGGCTATTTACTCAGGAAGTATGGACTTGTCCCTAATGTAACTTGTATCGTCGTATGGGGGACAGCAAATACAGCGATTCGAGAGGTGGTCCTAAGCTGAACTTTTCCGAAATTTTGTGTGGGAGGTACCCGAAGGAGTAGCCTGATTGAGTCCATATTGGCACCTCATCTAAGTCCGGTAGAAATTTCACGATGTGTAAAATATGAACCAAATCGGTTACTCCTTTCAAGAGTTATCGTGCGCACAAATTTTCCGAACATTTCCGAAGTTTTGTGGGGGAGGTACCGGAAGGAGTGGAGCGATATAACCCATCTTCGATCTTAAACTAAGTTTAGGCAAAATATTTCGATACCCAAAATTGGGTTCGAATAGGTTGATCAGTTCGAGAGTTATAGTACGCACCAGACAGACGGACAGACATTGCTAAATCGACTCCAAATTATCTGAAACACATTTCGTCTAAACATACTTGGGGTCTAAAACCATTATTTCGATGAGGCACATTTTGCCCGTTAACATAAATGCTGAGGGTATAAAAATATTTAATTTGTATAATATAAGGGTAATATATAAAGGGAAAACCTTGGCTCCAGCCATGTTAAATTTTTAAAAATATTGGTGATATACCATTGTTAACATAAATGCTGAATGTATAAAGAACGCTAACATTTTACACTGACGCGTCCTTCGTTTAAAGGCAGAGCAAGTTCCAAGATGGGCTGTGTTGACTCATGTTTTGGCATAGCCCCCAGGCCAAGTTGAATGTAATTTGACATTTAGGGTTCACAGTTATCCCCCAAAGGTTTAGATATAGGTATTTGAAACTTTTATCTAAGTTTTCCCACAGGTTAAAAACTTCTGCACCAAAAATTGGAAAAACAATTTTGCCTTAAAAAAGTCTCTTACAAAACTTGCGGACACAGGGCCACGTTTTGGTAGGTTTGAAAATATAGATTTGCGCCATAAATTTTCGGTAATTGGTTTTTAGGATTCCTAGTGGTCAGATTACTATTTTGTTCTTTTTTGTAGGGATATAATGGATGACAAAAAGTGACATTCATATTTTAATTTAAACGGAAAGTGATAAAAAAACACATTTATGTTCTTACAGTATGTGTCTCAAAATGTGTTAACAGGAAATAAAAGACAAAAAAAAAATATCTCCAAAATTGTAATTTTATGTAAACCGATACATTCATACATGTATTGATAGAATCATTTCAACAATCATAAATTACAGTAAATGGGCGTATATCTAGGAACAATAAAAAAGTTAGTTGGAAATTTATACAAATTATACAAATAAATCCATTAAGAACATTTAGTTTTAAATACTGTTTGATTACAAGATAAGCAATAAATATGATTAGTTTGTCACCACTTCCATGTTTATACATATTTATCCTCAAGCATGACGGTAGAAGTATTTGGTTGTCAACGACAGGAAATATGACATAACTAAAAGAGCCCTATACTCCAGTGGGAGTTAAAAGAATAAAAAAAAACATCTGGGGAAGTTCTATAATATTTTTTTATTATTACAATTTGTTTATATAATCAAGTTTACCAAGAGTTTAATATTATAATGTGGAAAATTTACATCATACCAAGTGTTGCCTAGCACAAAAAAATGTTCATAACGAGTTTTCGTGGAATTCGGTTTATGTTTATATTTCTTGTTTGATTATTTTGTTATGTTTTCCTTAACTACTTGTATAAATGAAAGTTCACAACAAATATTTGTGAACTAAATATAAGATGTTGGCATTGGCTAGGAAGCTTTGTGGTATATGTTACACTTACGTAGCAATATCTCGTATTTTCGGTGTCTTCTAGCATATTATAACTTTTTAAAGCCAAAAAAAAATCACGGAACACCTCCAAGTGTTAGTCCTTTTCTGTATACCGATTTCCATATTTCCAAGAGAAAAAACGATCGAGCTATGAGCTTGCGTTCGTCCGTCCATTATAACTTGTAACCATACTCCCGGCCGATTGTGCAGAAATTTTTAATGGAGGTCAGGTTCGAACCAGAATATATACTGAACAAGACTCTATTAAACTGCATGAGGATCAAAGAATTTCTCCAATGTATTTCCATGTCTTTTGAATGAATAATTATACACTACGCCACAATTTGGAAAGTTTGTTTTTCCGAAAATGTAACAACGCGAAATATTCGTGGTCTTGTGGTATACCAAAATTCTTGTGGTATACCAAAATTCATATCTCGGCGAGATAAATCGATTTTAGTGTGTGGTCCGCCCGTCCATTGAATATTGTACACAAACTACAGGCCGCAATTATGGACCAATCCTCACGAAATTTTGTATGGTGTTCAGGTTCCGACCAGAATAGAAACGGTCAGATTTTGGTGATGAAGGTAAAATTGTAGGGGGTGAAATGGACCAAATACATAGATTTTATCCGATTTTGTAGCTGATCTGTAGGTCGCAATAATATTCCGATCAGCGCGAAATTTTAAGTAAGGTTCGAGTTTATGACTTGGAAGCTTGCAATTTTTAAAATGGACCGAAACTTTTGTGTGAAAAATAGCAAAATTGTTAAAATACATCTTATATCTTTCTTCCTAGAATACATATTCCACCCACGTGGTTTATGTTGACCTTTCTGTTGGTGACAATTATATTGTTGTGAGTTGTATAACAGAGTTGCAACCTAACACATACAGAGATCCCACAGTTTTAATTGTGTGCAGTGTAACCGTAATAACGCTAGAGGTCGCAGTTATAGTACAATACTGACAAAATTTTGGACGAGGTAAGAGTTTAGACCAAAGAAAATAGCAATAATTTTGGATAATGATCGAATGGTATTTATCGGGTAGAATTGATCATAACTTATGGGGGAAATGTCCAAATTTAATGTTTGGTTCATATTTAAATTTCTGGAGGACATATTCCTACAAATTATGAAAACGAAATTTGAAAACACAGTCACGACATCTCTCTCCCTTGATGCAAATGTAAGTACAGGTTCGATAACCGAACTACTGTCTAAAATATAAGACGGTGCATTCATTGTTTTGGTTTGTTTGCAAAGATCTACATTTACCTAAAACCTGTCCGTCTGTACATCATACAATAAGGAAAATAACACCTTACGTTTCCAGTAAAAAGGATGGAAACTTTATTAGGAAAGACTGTGTTTTATAATTTTGTAAGCATACAATATCAGCAGGAAGCAGCAATGAATACTATTAAATCCAATTTATGAAGTTTATCAAATAAAAAAATAAAAAAACTTCGCATTAAACATTCGAAAATTTTCCGAATTTCTTATAAATAACCAGAATTTGCTCCGGATTTCGCATGTAACTTTCGAAAATATTCAGATTTATTTCGAACTTCGGATCAAACATCCGATAATTTTCTGAATTTCAGATCAAACATCCGAATATTTTCGAAAGTCATCCGATTTTCTGTCCATTTTCGAATGATCCTTTTGATTTTTTCCAAAATTTTGAAAAATATCGAAAATTCCTTTCGAATTTCCCATTTTTAACGATTTCTTTTAGAATTCAGAAAGAAACTCAAATGACCCTTCCAATTTTTTTCAGACAAAACTTTCCAAATTCGTGGGCACCTGAATACAATTTTGATCGGAACGAATTCGGAATCAGAATCGGAAACTTGTGTAGGGTTTCGTTCTGAATTGTTAGCTGCGATATTGCGCCTAGGGTTTGTGGTGTAGGGTTTGTGGTGTAGGGCTGTAGCCCTTTTGTTTTTTTTTTAATCATATTTATCGGGGTGCCACCGTGGTGGCACACCCGCCTTGCCTGCCCCGGCCAGGCAACTTTTCAACGGTGGCAAAATACCCCTCAGTAATGTTGGCGACATTTCCTGAGTATTTTAGCCATGTAAAACTTCTCTACAAAAGTGGTGTCTTAGACACGCCGCACAGAGGACGAAATCATTGATCTAGCGGCGCGATAGTAAAAAAAATCAAAGTATAAAATTGCAAAATGTTTTCCATTATATCGATTACAGACACTCTGCTGACTAAGATTTTGTTTTTACTTTTTTGTTGTTGTAAATATTCACTCAGTTATTCAGTGTCAAGTGTAAAAAATTTTGACGGATCAGATTTTAATAAAATTGTTGCTAAAAACCTGATCTCATATTTGTTTAATTGTTAAATAAATTCGTAATAAAACTAAACAAAGTTTATTTTTTATTGATAGGGGAGGGTTTAAGTTAAATTAAAATAAAATGTTTGGGGCCTGAAGTTACATAGTTATAAAGCAATAAATTTTCAAAAATTATTATTTTTTGTATGTTTTTAGTGCAATATACTTTTGTTGGATGGAGCGTAACTACAAAGGTCCACCGAGGTTCGGTCCAGTTATTTTTTTAATAATTAAATTGGACTCCCTAGATTCCGAATAACCAAAATATAGCTGCATATAGCTGCAAATCTTACTGATAAAAGGTCTTGAAAAATAGCTTAAATCCTCAAAATACCCAAAATCTGTCGGTACGGTTATATGGGGGCTATATCAAAATGTAGACCTATGTTCGCAATTTTTGGTGGTGAATTTTTGTATCCACTGGGAACCCCAAATACCAAATTACACCTAATTTGGTCGGACAATGTAGCTTTAAATCCCCAAACTACTGAAAGTCGGGAGGTACCTTAAAAGGGGCCTATACCCAAACGTGGACCTATGTCCACAATTTTTGGTGGAAAGCTTTAGTGATCACTAGGAACCCTAAGTACCAAATTACAACTAATTTGGAAGGACAAGGTGGCTTGAAGCCTCAAAATATCGAATATCAGGAGGTACCGTTATATGGGAGCTATACCAAAATATTTGCCTATGTTGTTCATATTTAGTCCATAATTACCCACAGACACAGATTGAGTTTGTGCAAAATTTCAGGAAGATATCTTCATTCGTTTCCAAGTTATTAATTTCGCGCCGCTAGATCAGTGGTTTCGACCACTGTGCGCCGTTCGGACTCAGCGATAAACAGTAGGGCCCATATCATTGAGCTAATATGAATCGGGGTGCACTCATTGATATGAGAGAAGTCTCCCTTGTCCCTTTTGGGATATTTGTGGCACAATTATATATATTTATCGGGGAAAGTACAGTCCTAAAGTGGTATCGCAGTTTTGTTTCCTTTATTTGCTATCCACTTGCTTGTTTGGTTTATAAGTCGTTGCAGTAGCAACGCAAATATGTTCATTCGTGTAATTTTTTAGTTATCAAGTTTTGGTTCCTCTATATCCAGACTTAAAAATTATGCAACCTGGACTGTTTGCGTCCATAAGGAATGAGGAGACAGGTGAGTGGGTTTAGATGGGCAGCTAAACCAATGCACATGCCGGACGTGTGTCTGGTATTGTGGCACAAATTCGAGCCCAATACAAATTGAGGCGGCTGCATCATCTGGATCTAAACTCGGCAGCTGGCGTTGTTCTGCTGCGATAGATGTGGTTGGACTCCAAGTACGGCATACGCGACTGCGTCAGTGTGGATTCTATCCAGGTCTGCCTGATTGGCGCGTTGATCTAGAGGTTCTCGTTTTTACCATGAAATCTCCTTCCCTAGATCATGAAGATATCTCTTACGTGCCTGGTTGGGGGAAGCCTGTCCATTAAATCGTGACACCCTAGCAGGTACTGCATCGACAATATCCTGTTGTGCTGATGCACCGCTAAAACTTTCGATTCCTCATGAAGATGGTCCACAGTAGAAGTGAGCGATTGTCGTATTCGCGGCACTAGAAAACACGACACACAAAGTTAAAAGCTCCTTAGTCTTCGGTGAAGTGTTGTCGTTGCTTATGTACGTATTTGTTGTTGTGTTGTGTTTTCTAGTACCACGAAAACGATAATCGCCCACCTCTAGTCGACAGGTGTCATGAGGAGGCACACTGTTGCAGTCCTCGACATTCTGGCAGGTTTGAATATTCTTCCACTGCGTAGAGTAAGCATGTACATTAGGGTTATGGCCTTTTTATCAAAAATGATTTCCTGTAGCGGGAATGGATGAAGTTTTGCCTATTATTGACTATAATAAATTGTATTCCATTTAAATATTGAAAAAAATTGGTATGATATATGAATAGTAGGCCGGGGCGATTTGTGTGGAAGGAAAAAACCTTAATAGGCCCTTCGCGATTCTGATTCCTGGGATTGAACTGAGCAAAAAAGTCTACTGCACCATATGTCTACGATGAAAATCGAGCCTCCCGATTTTGACTTTAAGTTTTTTATCAACGTTTTTTTGACATCTTCGCATATAACAGCTAAACCATTGAGATTTTCTAGCCAACGCAAAGACAAAAATTGTAGCCAAGACAGTAGTTAAGAATTCTCTAATACATCGCAAAAGCTTTGGAACGCTCCTTCAGGCAGTTTTGGCCTTGAGAAAGTACAAACTTTTTGAAAAATGTCGATAAATGGCACTGTGCTACAAAAGTTGACCAGAAAAATATTCAAGCGTTCTGATGCAAAATTATATCGTGTTGGGATCCATGGACAACGACAATGCCTTTAGTTCGTTCGTGTCACTTCGTTTTATTTTTTATAACGGTAAAAGTAGTGTAAATCTGGGTTTCTTACATTTTCAAATTTAAACGGACATATCTTCTTTTTTCACAACAGATTTCTATTGATCCTTCTTCCTTTTAAAGGAGTGAATAATATCTTTCGAACAAGTTATTATTTTTTTTAAATCGGTTAACAAATGGCTTAGTTATAGTGGTTTAAGTCAGAAAACCCCCACAAAAAAAAACTATAACTGAATTTCTCATAATTTTCAAAAATATAATGTTTTTTGTTCAATATTTATTTTGAAAATTGTAAGAAATTCAGTTATAGTGTTTTTGTGGGGGTTTTCAGACTTAAACCACTAAAACTAAGCCATTTATTAAATGATTTAATACAATAATAGCTTATTCAAAGATATTATTCAGCGTTGGCTCGAAAATCTCAATGGTTTGGCTGTTATATGCGAAGATATCAAAAAACGTAGATAAAACAAGTGAGCAAAGGCTATAGTCGGGATGGGGCCGACCATGTGATGCCCTACACCACTACCCCTGTGCATAAGCTTTTCACTGGTAAACATTTCTTTTAGGGAATATAATCCGACTACCACCAAAAATAATATGCCTCTTTCTCTCTGGTACCCCCATAAGCAACCAACATTTCGTGACCATCCGATTGCAAAAAATGGAAGAATTGGATGCATTAATATAAAAATTGGGTATATTACTGAATTTTGCAATATCTCACTTACGTCAACATACAATATAAACAAGATCTTTTCTTCTTCCATTGATGGCTATTCCTTTTGGAATACTCCAACCAGAGAGATCGCATAAGAAAAAAACGTTGACTTTTCTCCACATAAGCTTTTCGCTTCTTCCGACTCCTGAATATTATCCGACCATCACCAAACTAAATAGGCTTCTTCCTCTGTGGGACCCGCATCAACTCCCAAAAATTCGTGACGATCCGATCAAAATTGCGACCTGTAGCGTGATTACAAACAAATCGGAAAATGGGATGCATTACCGACTATCTCGATATCTCTGTTGTTTAAGCAGCTACGACAACCTATTTTACATCGTTGTAAAGGTGATATTTTCTACTTTCCTTGCAGGTTTTGCTTTAGATATACCTCTTAAAGAAACAGAGATATTGGCTTTGAAATAAAACGTTGACCTTTCTCCAAATAAGTGTTTGCCCATTCCGACCCCTGAATATTATCCGACCATCACCAAACTTAATAGGCTTCTTCCTCTGTGGGACCGCATCAACTCCCAAAAAAATCGTGACGATCCAATCATAATTGCGACCTGTAGCGTGATTACAAAAAATCGGAAAATGGGATGCATTATCGACTATTGCCATATCTCTGCTATTTGACCACCTACGACAACCTGCTTTACATCCTTGTAAAGGTGGTATTTTCTATTTTCCTTGCCAGGTTTTGCTTTAGATATACCTCTTAAAGAAACAGAGATATTGGCTTTAAAATAAAATGTTGGCTTTTCTCCAAATAAGTGTTTGCCCAGTCCGACCCCTAATTATTATCCGACCATCACCAAAATCAATAGGCTTCTTCATCTATGAGAGCCCCATTAACCCTCAGATTTTCGTGACGATCCGATCAAAATTGCGACCTGAATCGTGATTTCCAAAAAATAGAAAAATGGGATGTATTACCGACTATTGCGATATCTCCGTTATTTGGTTACCTACGCCGACCTAGTTTGCATCATTGTAAAGAGGGGATCTTCTACTTTCAGAGTCAGACTTTGTTTTTGGAAAGTCCCCAACCAAAGCTGTGATATTCGTCATTATAATTAAAATCGCAAAAATGAAAATTTGGGTTTTATTTGCTACTATTGCGACATCTTCGTTGTTTGATCACCTACGAGAACCGCACTACATCATTAGAAAGGTGATATTTTCTACATTCATTGTCAGGATTTGCTTTTGGTATACCCCATATAGAAGCTGAGACATTCCCTTTGGAAAATAACGTTGTATTTTTATTCACATAAGTCTTTTGCCCATTCCGACCCCTAAATATTATCCGACCATCACCAAAATCAATAGGCTTCTTCCCCTCCGGGACCCCCATCAACATCCAAAATTTCGTGACGATCCGATCAAAATTGCGACCTGTAGCGTGATTACAAGGTTTAGATGGACAGACGGACGGACGGACGGACTGACGGACGGACACACATAGCCAGATCGACTCAGCTCGTCGAGACATTAATTTTGGTATATATAAGTATGGGTCTACGACCATTATTTCGATGCGTTACAAACTTTTTGGTCAAAACCAACTTATAATACCCTCCCCACATAGTGGTGTAGGGTATAAAAACTTCGCATTAAACATCCGAAAAATTTCCGAATTTCTTATAAATAACCAGAATTTGCTCCGGATTTCACATGTAACTTTCGAAAATATTCAGATTTATTTCGAACTTCGGATCAAACATCCGATAATTTTCTGAATTTCAGATCAAACATCCGAATATTTTTCGAAAGTCATCCGATTTTCTGTCCATTTTCGAATGATCCTTTTGATTTTTTCCAAAATTGTGAAAAATATCGAAAATTCCCTCCGAATTTCCCATTTTTAACGATTTCTTTTAGAATTCAGAAAGAAACTCGAATGGCCCTTCCAATTTTTTTCGGACAAAACTTTCCAAATTCGTGGGCACCTTAACACAATTTTGATCGGAACGAATTCGGCATCAGAATCGGAAACTTGTGTAGGGTTTCGTTCCGAATTGTTAGCTGCGATATTGCGCCTAGGGATTGTGGTGTAGGGTATCACGTAGTCGGTCCCGTCCAACTATAGCCCTCTTGTTTTTTTTTTAAATCATATTTATCGGGGTGTCATCGTGGTGGCACACCCGCCTTGCACACATTAGGTCGTGGGTTCGATGCCCCGGCCAGGCAACATCAAACACTTTTCAACGGTGTTTTCAGTAATGTTGGCGACATTTCATGAGTATTTCAGCAATGTAAAACTTCTCTACAAAAGTGGTGTCTTAGACACGCCGTTCGGGCTCGGCGATAAACAGTAGGCCCCATATCATTGAGCTAATATGAATCGGGGTGCACTCATTGATATGAGAGAAGTCTCCATTGTCCGTTATGGGATGTTTGTGGAACAGTTATATATAATATATATTTATATTTTATATATAAACCAGATCAAAAATGGATCTGGTTTTTCTTCTGATCTTAACGCAAATATGGAGTGTAATGCTGGTGTAGTACTATGCATTTCCGGAATTTATGGTGATGTTGGGCATTGTGAGGAGAATTAGTGTCTCTAAAATCTTTGTTACTGGCCACAGTAGGGAAATCGGACTGTACGATTTACCTCCTTAGAATCGTTACCAGGCTTTAGTATCGGGACCACCCACTTTCCAGGCTTCTGGTACAATATGGGTGCATGCCATAGAATGAGTACACCTGTAGAATATTCAACTCCGGCTTCATCCATTTGCTTAAGCATTACCATTGCCCAAGGCTATCGGATGACGACTGCAACATTGCCCATCGTAAATTAGGGTGGTACCTCCTCGGCTGGGAGGGCTCTTCTTATGCGACGTAGCATACGAGTACTCCTCTTCGCCCTCTCATACTCTAGGGTCTATTTTGACTGCCGGTAGAAATAACAGGCGCACCTCTTTGGGTCAGTCACTGTCACGCCATCCATTCTATCATAATTCTTTCCCGTATTCAAGTGTTATTTTACCCCACAGTTTGTGCACAATTTTCTTAATCCTGTACCAATGTTGCATTGCTTAAAGCATGATATGGATATATTATAATATATCCACCGATTAAATGTCAAAAAGGAAAATAAAAATGTGACAGAATCGATTAGCTGTCAAAGAGAACCGTATATAAAATCTTCTGATCAACATTTTTGTAGAATATTTGGATGCTGAAAAATCTCATCTTGTGGTACTTTCACTACGGTTCAAGAAATAAAGGACGAAAAGGACATGAAAGGCATTGAGTTAGAAGAATGAAATGTTCTACAAAAAGATTCGCCAATCGATTTCACTGAAGACATGTCGCCTCAAAATGAAGCTACAACAACGCCAAATAGAGATATGGAGCTATTTTACCAAGTATTATAGGGAAAAAATCAAAAACTTCATCGCGCGATATCTCAGAAACTTGACCTATGGCGAAAATTTCCTTTTGGGTTCTTAGTATACTCATTAAGTGCTTTCATATTCAAAAGAAATTTTCCACCCCCCAAAAATGCTGCTGCACAGTGTTATTGATCCAACAGAAATCAGGATTCTCAAAATTTTCCAATCCGACCAAAAAACTTGTTTTCCTAAAACAACCCTTAAAATAAAGTACCTTATCAATTTGCATTCTGATGGCTAAGTCAAATTATGTATTGGTTCATGTAGAATGCGACAATCCAATCATCTAACAAAAGCTCAAGTGAAAAAACGGCCAGTTAAAGTAGTTTAGAAGACCGGGGCCCTTGAAAGCTTATCGGCCTTAAAATTAATTCAATAATATCCTACGTGTCTTATTAAGAAATCTGTATGTAACATTATAAATATTTTTATGGTAGGATGGCCTTTTAAATACGCAGTAAATAAAAATGTGATTAAACTTTCCAATGGGCTTCTTAATTAACATACTTTCGTATGCAGAAAAATTAATTCTACGAAAATGAATGGCTGTATTAAGGCCTTCTCACAATCCCCACAGTTAACATTATTTATTGCAACATTTCAGCTCTTATTATTTTGCAATTAAATCCAAAAACATCCTTTGGAAGGATTTCAGTCAACAAAAGTAAAGCTGGCAACGGCATGATGTGCAAAACAGAATATGCAATAAAAAAGCATGTCAGTTCTACGGAAGTGTGTAAGTGAATAATTGAACGAAGGCAAACCGTTAAAGTACTCAGCAGCGAAAAAGACAATGTTTATTATCTGCATTCGGAAAGAAGTACACATTTAATAATGGACATTTCACAACATTTATCTTGCCGAAGGCTATTCGACTGAACAAACAGTACCAACCAGTGAGTTTGTATGTATGGAGGTAAGTATATAAATTTAATTATTTTAACGTTTTAACAATAGCAATAGTAAGTAGAAGTAATTTATATAATACCACGAAAACGAAACCCAAAAGCCAGTCAAGTGATGAGTCCTCCAAGACTATGCCTTTATATACTTCACCAACTTCTGATTTGTAAATAAAATAATGTTTGTCCCATAGGACTCAATAAAGTCTTATTTATAATTTTCCTTAACTGAATATACCACACACTGCTTTGCATGGTCCAATGATTGAAGCGCAAGGAAACAAGTGAAACAGAGAAAACGAAAAAACCAAACTGTAAAAGTATCCGCAAACCAACAATAAAAACAGCATTAATCTTCTCATTCCGGTAGCGATTGAAATTCAACGTTGAGCTATTAAAATTGTAGCTTGTGAAAAGGATTTGTACGCAATAACAAGTGAATGGCCAACAAAGGATGAACGAATCATCCGAAATAACCACTACAACTAACAAACCAGCATGGAAAAAAATCATCATTATTTTGATGGGACAGAATAACCAAAGGAATAGCTTTGTGGCTTTTATGTAACGACAAACATGACCAGCATCCATGCTCTTAGCTTTCGTATATTCTACTTTACTATGTACAACACGAAATATAAGCCAGAAGCGACCAATGAAAGTATTTGCGTTATCCAAAGGACGAAAAACAGATGTGATTTTTTCAATGTTTCTTTTTCGCGAATCAAAGAACTGTGGAAAATGTTCTATGGTGCATTGTGGGTGCAGAAAGTTCTATATTTATAAGGAGTCAGTCTACAAATGATGCTACTGGGGAAAAACGGTAGTGAGCATCAAATAGAATTTTAAAATACCGATAGCTTATGGGCCAAGGAACGGTACTGACCGGTTTTAATCCAGGATTTATCTTGGTCCCTCTTTCATCTCAAGTGGACACTGACCTCCCAGTGGCGTCACCTGGGGAACTGCTTTTAACACCCGTTAATGGTAGTGAGCTAACATGTACCGCGTTCACCCACAAGAACGTTAAAAACTTGGGTTTGTCCGTCGGGTTAGTAATCCTCCCCTAGAAAAACAGCCTACTATGAAAAAACGATAGAAAAGAAAAACAAACCCCTCTAAATTTGACGAACTCGCAAACGCTTTAAGGACCATGATCTGCGAATCTGCATCTGGAATGTTCGCACTATTTATAGAGAAGGTCTTCACATTTGCAGACGTACTTGAAAAATACAAGGCCGATATTACTGCCATACAGGAAATACGATGGATTGGGAAAGGCGTCACAACAACACCTAAAGGTGGCGCACTGTATTATAGCTGCCATGACGTAAAGCATGAGTTTGGTTGCGGATTTTTAGTTTGTCGGAGGTTAAAACATCTGGTATCCAGCTTCAGTCAATAAAAGACTTGCTGCAATTCGAATAAAAGCTAAATTTTTCAACATCAGCTTTATTTGCGCTCATGCTCCCACTGAAGAAAACGACGAACAGACCAAAGATATATTTTACGAGCGCTTAGAAGAAACATATGACCGTTGCCCTGCCCATGACATTAAAATCATTCTAGGCGATTTTAATGCCAAAATTGGAAAGGAGAATGTCATTGGCCCAACAGTCGGGAAATTCAGTCTCCACAGTGAAACATCTGACAATGGTATGAGGCTGATAGACTTTGCAGCTGCAAAAAACATGAAGTCCGAAAATTCTACTAAAGAGTGAAACATCAAACAGATGGCTTTGGTATAGGCATATCCTCCTGTAGAGACCAGCAAGGTAATCTGGTAACAGATACAGATAGCATGCTCAGGATATGGTCTGCTGGTATCAAATAGTAGCGAAGACGATGATGCAACAGATCCAATCCCAGAAGATGGTATAGATTGTACACCACCCGGCCAAGATGAGGTTCAAACGGCAATCAACCGGCTGAAGAATAATAAAGCAGCAGGAGCCGATGACTTACCAGCCGAGCTGTTTAAAACCGGAGGCGACGCGCTGATAAGGTGTATGCATCTACTAGTTAGCACCATCTGACAGGAAGAACGCGTACCCGACGATTGCAACCTGAGCATCCTGTGTCCCGTCCACAAGAAATGAGATAAGACCGTATGCTCCTACTATTGGGGCATAAGTCTTCTCTTCTCTTCTATTGCCTATAAGATAGTGTCAGGGATATTGTGCGAACGACTAAAGCCAATGGTTAACGAAATAATTGGACCATACCAATGTGGCTTTAGACCTGGCAAGTCCACCATTGACCAGATATTTACCCTGCGGCAAATCCTTGAGAAGACCCAAGAGATGCAGATCGACACATATCACCTTTTTCTCGTTTATAAAGCAGCTTTCGGAAGTCCCATCCGATCAAAGGTATTCCATGCAATGTCTGAATTTGGTATACCCGCAAAGCTCATCCGGCTTTGTAAGATGACTTTAACTGACACTAGGTCATCGGTTAAAATTGGAAAGAACCTCTCCGAACAGTTCAGTACCAAAAGAGGTTTCAGACAAGGATACAGCTTTTCGTGTGACCTATTCAACATTTTGCTGGAAAAGGTAATACGAGATGCAAATGTCAAAAGAAATGGCACGATCTACACTAATAGCCACATCTTACTTGCTTATGCTGATTACATAGACATCATAGGCGATCAGTAAAGGAAGTAACTGATACCTTTAGGAAGGTCGAAGGAGAATCTGCGAAAGTGGGTCTGGCGGTAAACGGCGAAAAGACCAAATTGATGGTGTCGACGCGCAATGCGTTCATAGAGCTCGGACCAGCTGTGGAAGTTGGTACCCATAATTTTGAGGTAGTTAAAGACTTCGTCTACCATAAACACAACAAACAACATCAGTTGTGAAATAAGAAGAATTGTATTGGCCAACAGATGCTACTATGGTTTAAAAAAGCAATTTAAAAATAATGCCACATCTCGTCCAACAAAAATAACACTATACAAAACGCTGATATTGCCCGTGCTAATGTATGGCTCCGAAGCATGGGTGTTTGAGAGGAAAATTCTTCGAAAGATCTACGGGCCGATTTGCGTAGACGGTGAATATCGACGTCGTATGAACCACGAGCTATATCAGCTATACAACGACACGAATATAGTTAAACGTATCGAGATGCAACGATTGCGTTGGCTAGGCTATATCGTAAGAATGAACGATGATGAACGATGGAGAAATGAAAAGGCGCGGTATTCCAAAAAGCGAAGCGAAGAACAGAGAGGATTGGGGATTTTTTCTTAGTTCGGTCTATGGAACAAATTTCTGTAATGGGCCAGCTACATAAGTAAGTTAAATACTTTTTGTATTTTTTAGTTTCAAGTTCCTCAAACCTACACACAACATTGACCCTAATACTAAATTTCAGAACTTCACTTGAATTACAGTTCTATCTTTACACACTATACGACATTTACTACCATTTAGTACTTTTGGCATACTTATGGTACGTATTTCCAAAACCACCTTCATACCTCAACCCTACACATCAATACTGACCCCAATACAAAAACTCAGAATTCTATATATATATATATATATATATATATATATATATATATATACATATATATATATATATATTCGTACATACGAGTACAATATTAATTTTAGTACAACTTAGTACATTTCGTAATCTTTTAGTATTACGTATGTACTTCCAAAACCAGCTACATATCTCAACCCTAAGCACCAACTATGACTCTAATACCAATCTTCCTAATTCCATTTGGTACATATATCCTACAATCCATCAGTGACCCTCATACAAATGTTGTTTAGTACATTTTAGTACTTTTAGTAACATTCTATCACGAATTACCAAAAATGCAGCGGACGAAGATTGAGGCTAACGCAACGAAAATCAAGTCAAATCACACACTTACAACCTAATAGGAGCCAATGCAAGCTTAAGCGTTTTGCCAGGGCGTTGACAACACTAGTCAACATGACTTATGTTTCATCCGAAATTTTATACCCTCTGCCCTTAGGCTGACCCAAAATGTGCCTTATCGAAATAATGGTTTTACACCTCAAGTATGTTTGGACGAAATCGTTTTAGACAATTTGGAGTCGTCCATCTGTCTGGCTAGTGCGTACAATAACCTTCGAACGGATTAGTTAGTTTTAATTCGAAGATGGACCATATCGGACACCTCATTCGGGTACGTAAAACACACACCCACGAAATTACAAAAATTTTTGTAAATTGGTGTGAAGGAAGGGAGCAATCGATTTGGTCCACACTTCGCACGTCACATTTTCACCAATGCTTTGGCATGTCATTTTCACCAACCCTTTGCAGTGACATTATCATTACGACGAGAGTTTTAACAAAGTTGGTTGTGGTTTCGAGTCTCCGACAACATCAAGACTATTTTAAATAATTAATCCTATATATTTAGAAAAATATGTATAAATAACAAGTGAGCCAAGGCTATAGTCGGGTCGGGGCTGACTATGTGATACCCTACACCACTACCCCTGTTCATAAGCTTTTTACTAATAAAATTCAAAATATTAAAATTGGGATAGCTTAGCGCCTTTGCTCTGAATGTCAACATTAACACAGGTCAATTTTTTTGAAACGCATTTAAGTGCATCGACAGTACAACCCAAATAAAAAAATGGAAAAGTGGGATGTATGCTCTGAATGTCGACATTAACACAGGTCAATTTTTTTGAAACGCATTTAAGTGCATCGACAGTACAACCCAAATAAAAAAATGGAAAAGTGGGATGTATGCCAACCATCCATAGGCTTCTTTCTGTGTTAGACCACCATCGACCCCCAAAATTTCGTGAGGATCCGGTCAAAATTTCGTAGTGTGATTGCACAAAAATGGAAAAAGGGATGCATTACCGACTATTGCGATATCTCTGTTGTTTGATCACCTATGACAACCTACTTCACATCGTTGTAAAGGTGATATTTTCTACTTTCCTTGCCAGGTTTTGCTTTCGATATACCTCCTACAGAAGGGAGATATTAACTTTGAAATAAAACGTTGGCCTTTTTTCCGACCCCTGAATAATATCCGACCATTATCAAAAATCAAAAGGTTTTTTCCTCTGTGGGACCCCCAATAACACCCAAAATTTCGTGACGATCCAATTAAAATTGCGACCTGTAGCGTGATTTCCAAAAAAGTGGAAAAATGGGATGTATTACCGACTATTACGATATCTCCGTTATTTGGATACCTACGCCAACCTGCTTTACATCATTGTAATGACGGGATTTTTTTACTTTCATTGTCAGACTTTGCTTTTGGAAGGTCCGGAACCAAAGCTGTGATATTCGTCATTATTATTAAAATCGCAAAAATAAAAAGTTGGGTTCTATTAGCGGCTATTGCGATATATTCGTTGTTTGATCACCTACGAGAACCTACTTTACATCATTAGAAAGGCGATATTTTCTACTTTCATGGCCAGGTTCTGCTTTTGGTATACCCCATATTGAAGCTGAGATATTCGCTTTGGAAAAAAACGTTGTCTTTTTCTCCAAATAAGTTTTTATCCCATTACGACCCCTAAATATTATCCGACCATCACCAAAATCGATAGGCTTCTTCACCTGTGTGACCCCCATTAACCCTCAAAACTTTGTGACGATCCGATCAAAATTGAGACCTGTAGCGTGATTTCCAAAAAAGTGGAAAATGGGATGCATTACCTACTATTGCGATATCTCCGTTATTTGGTTACCTACGCCGACTTAGTTTACATCATTGTAAAGATGGGATCTTCTACTTTCACAGCCAGGCTTTGCTTTTGGAAAGTCCCCAACCAAAGCTGTGATATTCGTCATTATAATTAAAATTGCAAAAATGAAAAATTGGGTTTTATTTGCGACTATTGTGATATCTTCGTTGTTTGATCACCTACGAGAACCTACTTTACATCATTAGAAAGGCGATATTTTCTACTTTTATTGTCTGGTTTTGCTTTTGGTATACCCGTATAGAAGCTGAGATATTCGCTTTGGAAAAAACGTTGTCTTTTTATCTACATAAGTTTTTTCCCATTCCGACCCCTAAATATTATCCGACCATCACCAAAATCAATAGGCTTCTACCCCTCCGGGACCCCCATCAACATCCAAAATTTCGTGACGATCCGAGCAAAATTGCGACCTGTAGCGTGAATACAAGGTTTAGATGGACAGACGGACGGACACACATAGCCAGATCGACTCAGCTCGTCGAGACATTCATTTTGGTAAATATAAGTATGGGTCTACGACCATTATTTTGATGCGTTACAAACTTTTTGGCCAAAACCAACTTATAATACCCTCCCCACATAGTGATGTAGGGTATAAAAACACAAAATTCTTCTCTATTGGATCGATGGAATGGGTTCAAATGCTGATGAAAATATCGGATCTTTCACGAGTTCCTATGCATGGGTTCAAATGCTGATAAAAAGATCGGATCTTTCACGAGTTCCTATGCATGGGTTCAAATGCTGATGAAAAGATCGGATCTTTCACGACTTCGTTTAAACCAATGCAAAAGATGCCATGAAATCACGTCATCGCATGGAACCCCTTCCTTCAAATTTTGCTGGGTTATTCCATTCCGTTTTTCTTTTACTAAAGTCTGTTATGTATTTCTTTGTAATTTTGTTGTTGCTTTTGTGTTTGGTATTTCTATGCATGTCAATAAACCACCACGATTTATAAATGTGTGTATATGTTACATATAGACAGTGAACCCTTACTGAGAGCAAATATTTCAATGCGTTTTACATTGAAATTTACACTCCCTTGCTTTCAGTAAGCGTCCACTGGTGCATGTGTTTGTTTTTTGTGGCTTTTTGTATTTATATTATATCTAAACAAACATTTGTTTGCACCCAGACAAACATTTTGTTTGCACCCAAACATAAATTTGTTTGCAGGACCCAAACATGTGTTATGTTTGGGACTGGTTGCAAACAAATATATCTTTGCTACAAAATATGTTTGGGACCTATGTTAGAGAGACCTTTTTTTCCTCCGTGTAGTTTTAGTTCGAAGATGGGTCATATCGGACTACTCCTTCGGGAATCTACACCATCCACCCACAAAATTTCAAAAATTTTCTCTAAATTGGTGTGAACGATAACTCTCGAAGGGAGCAATCGATTTGGTTCAAACTTCCCACGTCATATTATTGCTTCCAGATATTGATTAATTTCAAATATGGACTATATCGGTGCACCCACAAAAAATTCGGAAAAAGTGAAGTTTGAGACCTCCCTCGGATCGTTTTAATTTTTCGCAGAAGTTGTTTTTTTTGACGTTACAATTTTTTTCGAGAGGAAGTCCATACATACTTAGATAATGGTCTAAAAGAAACTATGACGGCTCCAACTAAAATGGAAAATCCGCAATATTTTCTGATTGGTTCAAACATTATACATGGTATTATTTCATCCTGTCATGTATGAAATTGGTTGATGGACTATATCGGTCCACTCCTTAGGGTACCTCCCACACAAAATTCGGAAAAAGTGAAGTTTAAGAGCTCACCTCGGTTCGTTGTGAAACTTATTTCAGCAGATTGTCGTTTTTCGGATAATTTCCTCAGATAATAGCCTAAAAGTTTCAAAACTAAAATGGTAAATCGGCAAGATAACTCTCGCAGGGAGTTTCTGATTGATACAAACTTTGCACATCGTATTATTTCATCTAGTCATGTATCAGGTTGGAATATGAACAATATTGGTCCCGTCCTTCTGATCGTTTGATTTTTTTCCCAAAAGGTTCTTCTTGCGGGCCTTGTTACGATGGCGCATTGATTTTTGGGGGCAAGTCCATACTTCCTTAGATAATGGCCCAAAATCTCCAAAATTTTCTGCCGGTACCAACTAAATTGGGTAGAACGTAATATAATACTCGAAGTGAGAAACCGATTTAGTCCAAACGTTATACATCGAATTATTTCTTACAGCCCTTAATTATGTCGGCACATTGACAACATCGGACTACTTTCTCGGGTACCTCACACAGAAAAATTAGAAAGAGTGCAGATTGGGGATTCGTCTGGGGTCGTTTATAAATGACTTGTATGCGACCCTAGTTAAACGGTACATTATTTCTCCGGGACAAATCCATACTTCCTGAGAAATTGGTCCATTAAGTTCATATTTTGTTTGCTTCTTTTCTTTAGGACCTGGACTGAGGGTATATCTCTGTCGACACAACGGACTGATACTTTCTTACCTGTTTTTTTTTTGTTTGTTTTATTTTGTTCTCTGCTGGATTTGATCATCCAAACTTCTGACATGTAGCCGAACACACTACACACTGTGCCACGTGTACGAACATTAAGGGTTGTTTAAAAACTAACATATGCACGACCAACTCTTTATTTTGTTAACAAAAAACTTGCGTGCCGACGGTGAGCGTTGAACACACAACCCTCGAATTAGTAGTCGGACACAAACGACTCCGTACGCATTAGTTAGTATGCAGAAAAGTAAGCAGTTTTGCCCCGTAAAATGTTCTTACTGGTAATGCTGTAAGTAGCCTGTTTACATTACCTAGTAATGGGTTACATAATTACTATATATTTTATTATTCCGATTGGACCAAAGTTCGAGAGATATACAGTAGCGTTGATCTTTAATAAAACGCACTACCAAAGTTTTTCAGCCTCCGTTTTTAAATAATAATACAAAATATGAAGCGATGAACTTTTTTTATTAGTTGTTTAATGTGTTTGGAATTAACTTAGTCGTTTATTATTTTTATTCATATCTGAATTATATAAGAGTTATACAAAAATGCCAATTAAAGTAAAAAACTACGGTAAAAAATTGGTTCATTTGAATAGAACCCCTTTAAAAACTTGGGTATACGTAAATATAAATAGAAAACTAAGTATTTTTAGGCCTAAATTCAGTCACCATTTCCAATTTTCATCGAAATCGGAGGTGCAGCAAAAACGTGAATTCGGCCGAAAATATATATGAGGGCTATATCCAAATCTGAACTGATTTTCACCAAAAGCAATAGCGTTCTTGTTATTACTAAAAAATTATATTCCCAGTTTGCAGATGAATCGGGCAATAAATGCGACCTGTACGTTGCGAACGGACGGACGGACAGAGGGACATGATTAATCGACTCAGAAAGTGATTCAGTACATATCCCTAGAAAGAACTATCTCTTTTCCTTATTTCTGCATGGGTCTATCTCTGTTCCTTATGTTATGTTACATACAAATGCACACAGTGTGGTGTAGGTATAAAATCAGTCTTTGCCGACAGATAAATAAGATACGAAAGTAGCTATGAAGTAGATACGCTTTCCGACCACTGGTAACTGAACTTTCAGCCAATTAAGAATGAACACATAAACAAAAACACCTAAATATCTGATATCGTGTGGTACCGTGTTATTGGAACGCGGACTTATGTCAACCATTTTTTGGTGGAGAAGCTTTTTGAGCACTTTTAACCCTAAATGCCAAATTAAGCCCAATTTGGTATTAACATGTCGATAAAAGATTCAAAATCCCTCAAATCGATCGGTACGGCTATATGGGTTCTAATCAAAATGTTAACCTCTGTTTACAATTTTTGCTGGAAAAGTTTTTTTCACTTTGAACCCAACCAAACTGCATCCAAATTGGTACGCAAAATGTCGAACAATTTTCAAAATACATGAAATCGGGTGGTACCCCTATTTAAAATCGTGGACCTCTGTACATAAATTTTTGGTGGAACCCAAAATATAACAGAAGACGTTACATTCCCTTCGACACTACAAAATGGCCAGTGTTCACGACGTAGTTTTCCAACGTATTTACAATTAAATACTATTGTTTTTCATACTTTAAAATTTCACCATTTTTTCCCTCTTTTCATATTTTCTCACATTTTAATCACTGTGCTAGTTCCCTGTGATAACTCTTTCCTTCTATGAGTGACAATGTAATGCACACATTAAAATGAAAAATGCTGTTTCAGTGCTGCGTTACACTAATTTATTGCGACAGTTGTTTTTTTTGCACATTTTTTATCTACGACATTGGATTATTCTGATTTCTCATTTTATCTTTCACTTTTTTAAGGTTATATAATGTTGTAGAACAAATATAGGTGACGTTAAAAAAATTAGAGCAATTAAAATGATTTCAAGTGAAAGGATTCCCATGACAGCTAATTTTCTAAATACACAAAGTTAATGGTTTTCTCACATACTTAACACTATACATACATATGTATGTACATTGTACATGAAGCAATATAGTAACACATTATGGCCAATAACAAATTACTTGCCTCAGCAAGAATAATAATATGATAATTTATAAAATTTGCTTCATCATCTCATCAATTTTAAATGAAGCCATAAAGACAAAGTTTTCTTTATTTTGGGATAAACACAAACGCACACACTCACACATAGAAAAGATTTAAACAATTTAAGCTAATACTGGGTGTGGATATGCAAAATACTTATGGAATATTTATTATAGAAATTTTTGAAAAAAACAGAATAAAAACAAAACTTTCCATGCCACACACAAACGAAATACCTTAAATTTGTGTGTGTGTGTTTGCATGTGAATGCGGGTGTGCGAAGTTTAGAATGTAAATATTTGCTTGAGTGTCATGATTTTTTACAGCCTGTAAGTGATGTGTTGCCCAAAGTCATAATGAAAATCACATAGACATTATCAATATTTCGGATGATAAAATCGATTGCCTTTCAATAAAAAATATTCAAGTCCTTTTTTCTTGTACAGAGGTAAACGAACACACACACATGAAACTGTTGTCTATTGTACTGCAGTATAATCGAATAGATAGTCCCAGACGTCATACACAATTTTAAGGCAACAAAAATTAATACACCAAAGAAACGAAGGATATATCTGTCTGGTATTAATTTATTTAAGAAAATATTTTATTATCTTCCAAAAACATATTGAAAATATGAATATTGCTAATATTTTATTATCATAAAATAGATTTAAATTGTTTTATTGCCAATATAAAAAGGAGTGCATAAAAACATAAAAGAACATTTGTGGTGCAGTTTTTAATTTTTGTAGAAGGTCTAAAAAATTAAAACTGCCTACAACGAGTACCTTCGGTAAAATTTCAGAAAGATCTTCAAATAGGCCTTTAACTTTTCTGTAGGATATGTCGGATACAGATATTTTTAGAACTTGATATAAGTATGGAAGAAATTTGACGCTGTGTAATGTTGCGGTCAATTCGGATTCTTAATTTGTAAATTATTGTTCTCAGCAGTTATTTTAGATTTGTTCCGACATAATCGCATGGATAGCTTAATGACAACAAGTAACAGGTATGAACGGCGTTAAGTTCGTTTGTTTCGTTTATGAAGAATACCAAATACCAAATTCCAGCAGTTTCGATAAAACAATGTAGCTAACTTTCAAAATAACAAAATTCGGGAAGTACCGTTCTGTGGGGGCTATATGAAGGCGAGGACCTGTACGTACAACTTTCGGGGGGAAGTTGAATACCCCCCAGTGAAGACTAAATACCAAATTTCAGCCATATCGGTGGAATATTGTAGGCACAACCTCCAAAATACCGAAGATTGGGAGGTACACTTCTATGGGCACAAAATGAAGGCGTGGACCTATACCTGCAAATTTCAGGTGGAAAGTTTTGTACACCCAAAGAAGACTTAGTACCAAACTTCAACCATTTCGTGGAATATTGAGGACAAACTCTTCAAAATACCGAAAACTGGGATTTACCGTTCCAGGGGGCTATATGAAGGTGTTGACCTATACCGACATATTTTGAGGGGAAAGTTAAATACCTCCAACGAAGACTAAATACCAAATTTTAGCCAGTTCAGCCGTTCTATGGGGGCTATATTAAGGGAAAAGTTTTATACTACCAACGATGACTAAATATCAAATTTCAGCCATTTCGGAGGAATATTGAGCACAACCTTCATGATACCGCAATTCGGGAGGTACCGTTAAATAGGGGCTATATGAACGCGTTGGCCTATACCGACAAAATTCTGGGGAAACGTTTTATACCCACAACGAAGAGCAATTACCAATTTTCAGCCATTACGGTGTAATGAAGCTAAAACCTTCAAATTACCGAAAATCGGGTGGTACTGTTCTATGGGGGCTATATCAAAAAGTGGACCGATATAGCCCATTTGCAATACCAAACATCCTAGGAGTAATGTAAACATCTACACCAAATTACAAAGCTCTCTCTAGCAACAGACGGACGGACAGACGGACTTGGTTATATCGACTTAGAATTTTACCTGATCAAGAATATTTAGACGTTATACGGATCTCCGATGAATACTTCGATGTGTTACAAACGGAATGACAAATGTAATTATACCATCCAGGGTCGAATTTTTATACCCTCCACCATAAAATATTCTGAACTAAAATGGAATAAATTGAGTGCAATCGTATGCACACCAGCCTTGCACTCAGAAGGTCGTGGATTCGATTCCCCTGTCAGGCAACATCAAATATTCAACGGTGGCAAAATACCAGTCAGTAATGTTGGCGACATTTTCTGAGTTTTTCAGCCATGTAAAACTTCTCTACAAGTGGTGTTTTTAGGACTCGGCGATAAACTGTAGGTCCCATATCATTGACCTAATATAAATCGGAGTGCACTCATTGATATGAGAGAAGTCTCCCTTGTTCCGTCTGAGATGTTTGAGGTAGGGATAGGTAAGTCGCCTTCGGTTAATCGATTAGTCGACTTTTTGCAGTCAAAAATCTAAAAATCGTAGTCGACTTTTGTCTGGAGTGAAAATCGCATAATCGATTATATTGTGATCGATTTTCGAGTTTGCCCATAGATTATGGCATGGCGGTTTTACACTTTTGGCTGTTTTACAGTTTCAAAAGAAAACTCGAAAATCGACGAATAGTCGATTATAATCGATTTTCTGCGGTTATGAAAAAGTCGAAAGTCGAGTTTTAAGACAACTGAAGTAATCGCAATACCGAAAAATCGCATTTTTAGTTTTAGACCAAAATCGAAAAGTCGAAAAATCGATTATTGCTTTCCATTACCTATCCCTAGTTTGAGGAACAATTATTATTATAAAATTTAATAATTAGTTATACTTCCTGTCGGTAATTTTAGGTGAAGAAGTTTCTCGAATGCCTAATTTATGTCAGGAACTATATCTGAAAATATCTTCAATCGGGCGGTACCTTCACATGGGACCTATGTTGACAAATTTGGTGGAAAAGTTTTGTGACCACTAAGAACCTCAACTGTCTAATTACCGACAGTTTGATCAACAATTGACCCAAATTGCTCAAAACTCATAAAATCCTGAGGTATCATTATATGCGAGCTATAACAAAACATAGACCTATGTTGACAATTTTTAGTGGAGAATTTTCGAGACCGCAGGGAACCTTAGAGATCTAATTACGGGAAGTTCAGCAAAAATTTAGCTTAAATCCTCAAAATAATAAATATAGGGAGGTACCGTTATCTGTGGGCTATACCTAAACTTGGACCCATGGCCACAATTTTTATTGAAGAAATGTTATGACCGTTAAGAACTTCAAATGTCAAATTACGGATTGTGCAGTCAAAAAACTTAACTAAAAGCCTCAAAATACCGAAAATAGGAGGGTACCGTTATATGAGGCTATACCTAGACATGGAGCTATGTGGATAACTTTTGGTGCGGAAATGTCGTGACTGTTAAAAAGCTAACACGTCAAATTACAGCTAGTTCGGTTAAAAATGTTAGCCAAAATCTTTAAAATACCGAAAATCGGGAGGTACCGTTATATGAGTGCTATACCAAAACATGTATACAATTTTTGGAGAAGAAATGTTGTGACCGTTAAGAATCTCAAATGTTAATTTACAGCTAGTTCGGTTATAAATTGTAGCTAAAACAAGTGAAAAATTATCAGTCGGCTTTGCCGACAGAGATATACCCTCAGTCTGCGCGAGTTAAAACCTTCATCAACCAAAATCTTTTTCCCCAGTAATTATGTATTAAGGTGGTTTTATATATTGTGGCCCTTCTGGGCGTACGAACTAAAGCTAGCTAATAATGCGGAGGAGGTACCTGAAGGAATGGATCGACATAGTCCATTTTGGAAGTATATATTTTTTTTAATTTTGGAGCAAATCGGTTGATCAGTTCGAGAGTTATTGCGCTCTCCAGCCACTAGGGGTTTTTACGCCTTTCGGGCTGTTTTCTCAAGAAGTATGGACTTGCCCTGACAAAACTTTTACCGTCGTCATTGCGGCAACGAAAGCAAGTTGCTTCAACAAAAATCAATTCAGATTCGAGAGCAGGGCTTAAGGGTTATTTTCTATTTTCTTCGGAAGTATGGACTTACCCTAAATAAAACTTGTACCGTCGTATAGGGGGCAGTGAATACAATTTGCTACAATAAAATTCAAAGAGATTCGAGAGTTGGTCCTAAACCGAACTTTTCCCAAATTTTGTGTGGGAGGTACCCGAAGGAGTGGACCAATTGAGTCCATATTATAACCTCATCTAAGTCTAGTAGAGATTTCATGATGTACAAAGTATGGACCAATTCTGTAACTCCTTTCAAAAGTTGTAGTGCGTAAAAATTTTCCGAACATTTTCGAACTTTTGTGGGGGAGGTACCGGAAGGAGTGGACCGATATAACCCATCTTCGAACTTAAACTTAGTTTGGGCAAAATATTACGAAACCCAAATTTTGGACCGAATCGGTTGATCCGTTCGAGAGTTATCGTGCGCTCCAGCCAGCCAGACAGACAGTCAGACGGACGGACATTGATAGATCGACTACAAATTGTCTGAAACACATTTCGTCCAAACATACTTGGGGTATAAAACCATTATTTCGATGATGCATATTTTGCCCGTAAGAAAGTGTATATACCCTCGTTAGCATAAATGCTGAGGGTATAACCTGTTATACAAAAGTTGAAAAAAATTTTGCAGATATTTTGATGTACTATTTTTTATTATAAAATACACCACTATGTGGAAAGGGTATTATAAGTTTGTTTTGGTAAAAATTCATGTAACACCGCGAAATATTCGTCGGAGACCCCCAATGTGGTATACCAATCTTCATATCTCGGCGAGATAAAGCGATTTTGAGATGTGTGTCCGTCCGTCCGTCTGTGTGTCCGTCTGTCCATTATAAATTGTAATCAAACTCCAGGCCGCAATTATGGACCGATCGTCACGAAATTTGGTATGGAGGTAGGTTTCGCATCAGAATAGATCGCTATTTTAATTGGTGATGATCGTGAAATATTTAGCGGGTGAAATGGACCAAAAACATAATTTTTATCCAGTTTTGTAGCGGCTCTGTAGGTCGCAATAATAGTCCGATCGCCTCGAAGTTTTAAATAAGGTAAGAGTATATGACAAAGAAGAAGCTTGCAATTTGAGATCGCGATCAGATAATATTTAGAGTGTTAAATGGAGCAAAACTTTTGTGTGAAAATTGTGAAAATTTTTAATATACAGCTTTTATCTTTTTTCCTGGAAGAGACATTACAGGCAAGTAAGCTATACTTGGAAGAGGAACGCTTAACCTTTCTATTGATATCAATTGTGTTGGTGTTCATGATAAGATAACAGAGTTACAGCCTAATATACCCAGTTATTTGTTTGTAGTGTTATCATAATCAAGCTAGAGTTCGCAATTATAGCTCAATAATCACGAAATATTGCACGAGGTAAACGTTAGGTAGAAGAAGATGCTTACAATTTTGGATGATGATCCGATATTATTTAGCGGGTGAAATGGACTATTACTTTTGTATGAAAAATACAAAAAAATATTTTTGGTCCATATTTTATTTCCTGGAGGGCATATGCCGGCAAAGTAGACTACATATGGAAATAGAACTACTGATCTTCCCCCTGATGCAAATTGCAATAACGTGTCTGCTAGATAACGGGCATACTGTCCAATATATACTGGGTTTTGTTTAGAGAACCACATTTTCCAATTCCCAGTATTTACATTATTACAAATTACATGGTGCCCTAGCATAGTAATTGTCCAATTGGAGTTTTATACATACATTGCAGCATGGGTCGCTTTGTCACCTTTTTGCAAAATCAAATAACGGTGGCAAAATATCCTTCAGTAAGTTTTGCGACATTTTCTGAGTATTTCAGCCATATAAAACTTCTCTACAAGTGGTGTCATAGGGCACGCCGTTCGGACTCGGAGATAAGTTGCGGGTCCCATATCATTGAGCGAATATGAATCGGGATAAACACATTGATATGAGATAAGTCTCCCTTGTCCCTTCTGACAGTGTTGCCAGTATTGGGGATTTTTCCCCAAACTGGGGATATTTTTTCGAAAATGGGGAACAAAATTTAGGTTTGGGGAGCTGGGGATTTGATGGAGAAAAGCCTTAAAAATTTGGGGATTTTATGGGGAAATTTTGTGTACAAATCAATATGCAATTTTTATGAAAAAGACACACAATCGTTTTTTTCAAATCTTCTAGTTTTCATCGAGAATAATGTACTTTGAATATTTGCATTTTGTTGGAAGATGCTGAAATTAATAAAATATATAGCAAATAATATACCACAAGACGTGTATGTCAAGTTCCTACGATGGTAGCCGACTATTTTGTTGTGTACGTCATATGGCCTACTGAATTACTTCATATTTTCAAATGATGAGTTGGAAAATGCGATTATTAACCAAATTTCTCAGAGGTTGTTAAACTCCTCAGTAAGGGGACGATACATTTCTAAATATTTCGACTATATAAAACTTCATCAAAAGGAGTGTCGTAAAGTTGTTTGAATTCAGTGTTAAGCTGCTCAGCAGACTTGATGATTTAAAATGAAATCGGTTTACAAAAATTGATTTACACCCTTTGGAAGAAGAAATTTGAATTTTTGAGTTAGTGTATGGTTAGTATAGGGCGATGGTGCAAGTTAGAAGTTTTTATCAAGTCGGCGGGTACTATCGATGAAATGCGTAAAGACAGCTTAAGTAGGTATTCAAGAAAACTCGAAAGAATTTTTTTCATATACTTGAAAAATTAAAGTTGTTTTGGAATGTTCAGATTCCAAAGACGTCCTTAAATTTTTAAATCGATAGATGCAAGGAAATTTACGTACCGGACGTACTAACGTTGAGTCATAAGCAATAAATTAAAAACATTCACTGATAGTAGTAACAACAAGTAACAAAGTATCAGTCAGCTTTGCTGACAGAGATATACCCTCAGCCTGTGTATATTGAAACAATGTTTTCCCAAAAAACGTATGTACTTAGAGGGTTTTAAAAATTTTGGATGTTTGAACCGACAAAAATGTTGATTAGGATTAAAGATCAAAAGTTTTGCGGAGGAGATACTTAAAGGAATTGATCGACATTGACCATTATGAAAGTGGATCTCCAGGCACTACATATGGTGCCATAGGAGGTTTTTACACCCTGTGGGCTGTTTGCTCAAGAAGTATGGACTTGCCCCTGAAACAAATTTTACCATCGTAATTGAGGCAGCGAATGCAAGTTGTTTCAACAAAAATCAATGTGATTCGATTGCAGGTCTTAAAGTGAACTTATCCGAAATTTTGTGTGGGAGGTACCGGATGGAGTGGACAAATATAGTCCATATTTGAACCTGATCTACATATATCTGGTAGATATATTAGGATGTGTAAAGTATGGACCAATTCGGCCACTCCCTTCAAGAGTTACCGTACGAACAATTTTTCCGACCATTTTTGAACTTTTGTGGGGGAGGTACCTGAAGCAGTGGACCGATATGGCTTATCTTCGAACTTAAACTATGTTTGGACAAAATATTACTAAGGCCAAATTTTGGACCGAATCGGCAGATCCATTCGAGAGTTATCTTGCGCTCCAACCACCCTACACGGTGTCATAGGGGTTTTTTGCAACTTTGGGGCTATTTTCTCAGGAAGTGTGGACTTGCCCCTGATGAAACTTGTACTATCGTATAGTGGGCAGTGAATAAAAGTTGCTTAAACAAAAATCAAAGCGATTCGAAAGCAGGTCCCAAACTGAACTTATCCCAAATTTTGTGTGGGAGGTACCCGAAGGAGTGGACCGATTGAGTCCATATTGGAAACTCATCTAAGTCTGGTAGACATTTCACGATTTGCAAAGAATGGACCAAATCGGTTACTCCCTTCAAGAGTTATCGTACGTACAAATTTTCCGAACATTTTCGAACTTTTGTGGGGGAGGTACCGGAAGGAGTGGACCAATATAACCCATCTTCGAACTTAAACTAAGTTTGGACAAATTATTACGAAAGCCAAAGTTTGGACCAAATCCGTTCATCCGTTCGAGAGTTATCGTGCGCTCCAGCCAGCCACACAGACAGACAGACAGACAGACAGACAGACAGACAGACAGACGGACGGACATTGCTCAATCGACTCCAAATTGTCTGAAACACATTTCGTCCAAACATACTTGGGGTCTAAAGCCATTATTTCGATTAGGCACATTTTTCCCGTATGAAAGTGTATATACCCTCGTTAGCATAAATGCTGAGGGTATAAAAATGAGAAACGTCGTGGACGATCTACCAGTAACACCAAGCAAGGGATGGAGAAATCATCGTTTTCATGAATAACCCGGCAATAAAGTGAAATATTAATACAATTATTAAGAATTTTCACTAATTTTCGTCCAAATATTTCTTATTTTATTTCTTATTTTATAATATTTAATTTATTATTTGTAAGTAAGCTTTCGAGAAGTATATGAGATATATATTTTATACCCTCCACCATAGTATGGAAGGTATATTAAGTCCGTTTGTAACGCATTGAAATACTTATTTGCAACCCTATAAAGTATACATATTTTTGATCAGGATAAAATTCTGAGACGATATAGTCATGCTAGTCAGTCTGTCGAAGTCAAGATACAAATTTAAATTTTTAAGATAGAGCTTTATAATTTGGCATAGAAGTTTTTATTATATAGATCCAAACTAAGTTTAAGTTGGAAGAGGGCCATATCGGTCCACCTCTTAATGATTTGTAATGTCAAAATGTGTTGTGGCAGTTTTAAATAGATTTAATTTAATCATTGAAAACGGTTTCATTCAAGAACGCATAGATGGAATTCTTTAAAGTATGTTCGGACGATCTATGTCTCGTAGAGATATTGCTATGTGCAAAGTATGGAATAGGTATGTGGGAGGTATCTGAAGGAGTGGACCGATTTGGCTCATCTTCGAACTTAAACTAATTTTTGGACAAAATATTATGATGGCCAAATTTTGGACCGAATCGGTTGATCCGTTCGAGGGTCATTGTGCGGAAGTACACTGAAAGAAAATGCTTCGTTGTATCAATGAACGGGGCTCATTAATTATTTTTCATTGATGCTATGAAACGTTCCATTAATATAATGAAATGTTTCATTCGTGCAATGAAACTTTACGTTATTTAAAATTCAATGATTTTTGTTTCATTGTATAAACGAAACGGATTTCATTGATGCAATGAAACTTTTAATTTATATAAATTTAAGAAAAATATGTATGTTTTGAATTCAAACTAAGTAGAATGGACTTAAAAGGCTAGTACGCAAACATCTTTTTTAAAAATGGCGAAAAATGTATATATTCGATGTGTTTGGTTTGCTTTAAAATGAATGAAACAGTTTCATTAAACAAATGAAAGAGTTTCATTAGATAAATGAAAGAGTTTTATTAAATAAATGCAAAATTTTGAAATTCCTTTTTGCGTTTTGCATTCTTTGTATATCTGTTAAGTTATAAAATTTGTCTTCTAATTATTTTGTCTTTATTAAACAAATTAAATTTTTGACAATCATAAAAAGAACACATTTATATATTGGCTACATACATATATGTATGTATAGAATCACATACATAAATATGTACGGATGAATATTTGCCAAAACTAGCAGAAACGCCATCAACTGTACACAAATTCGATACTGTCGCCGATTGGTTTTGGTATACATAAATATTCATCCACATTAAAAAGAATGCTATTTCTCAGTTTTGTTAGCAATCTGTTTATTGTTTCAATCTTACTTACAGATGACAATGCCCAATACTATCATTAATGTGCTTAATACCTGAGGTGTTAAATATGACATGTTGTATTAATGGTCAAAACTAATTGCAATAAAATGAAATGAACATATTTAGCATTGACTCCATTTTTGTTCACTATGTGAGAATGAAATGACTTCATACTATGAATGAAATCCTACGTTGTATCAATGAAAATTGGCATTGATTTTGAACCAACGTAAGGCTTCATTTCATAAATGAAGAAGTGTCATTACAACAATGAAAGTATTTCATTGCATTAATGAAAAAGTTTCATTGCATCAATGAAGGAGTTTCATTGCATTAATGAAATAGTTTCATTGCATTAATGGGCAAGTTTCATTGCATCAATGAAGGAGTTTCAGTGCATTAATGAAAAAGTTTCATTACATTAACGAAAAAGTTTCATTGCATAAATGAAGGAGTTTCATTGCATTAATGAACAATTTCGTTAATTTTACTTCAATGAAACTCAATGAAACTGTGTTCGTTTATTCAATGAAGCTCTACTTTGGTTTAAAATCAATGACAAATAGCATTGATACAACGTAGGATTTCATTCATATTACGTAGCTTTTTCTTTCAGTGTAGATGGCTAAAACGACTCCAAATTGTCTGAAACAGATTTCGTCCAAACATAATTGGGGTCTGAAATAATGTGTATATAAAGTGTATATAACCTCGTTAGCCTAAGGCGGAGAGTATAAAAATACCATTCTAAAACGCGGATCTATGTTCGCAATTGTTACCACCGTGAACTTAGAATGCCAAATTTCAGCCAATTTCAAAAATAAAATTCAAAAATAAAGCAAATATGGATGTAGGATAAAATCTTGAAAATAACTGAAATCGGGCGGAACCGTTATATGGGGGCTATACCTATGTCCATAATTTTTGGTGCAGATTTCATCACCCTAAGTGCCAAATAATAGCTAATTCGGTCTTTCCAAAACTTCAGTGTCCTATCTCAATTTTTGTGGATGATCAATGTTACCATAGTATGGAGAGTATAAAATGGTAGACCTTAAACTTGATTTAAAAAGTAACCAAAAATATAGGTATCAAAAATTTACCCCTACCAACGAGGAGGAGGGGGAGTTTTCAAGGGAAAATTTTTTTTATTTGCTGACAGATGAGACTCATGGCTCATCCATAAAATTGTTTTTGAAAAAAGTGATATTACTGTTCGCAAAAATCGAACACCAATCGAGCGTTCTTAGGGAATTCCGATACAAATCGTATATTGGATAACGACATCAAGTTATAAACATAATTACATATTATTAACATATTCTAGGTATGTTATATGTATCAGTTAAGCAATTACAATGCCAAATATACAGCTATTTGGCTTGTTTCGGTATACATTCTGTAAAATGGTGTGAACGATAACTCACGAAGGGAGCAATCGATTTGGTCCAAAATTTGCACATCGTATTATTTCATCCAGTCATGTATCAAGTCGGATATAGTCCATATCAATCCCGTCCATCGGGTACCACCCATTCAAATTTTTTATTGACATTTTTCTCTAAATGGGATCCAATTTAGCATTAAGTGTTCGTAGTGATCAAACGATTTCTCCGCCAATATTTGTGGACAAAAGTCTACGTTTTGGTATAGCCACTAGACAACGATACCTCCCAATTTCAAGTATTGTACAACATTTTAGCTGATCAGATAAGGTTAGGTAATAGGTAATTGGTTTACGCAGTGGTCAAGAAAATTCACCTAAAATTGTTGGCAATGGTACATTCGTAACGGAAAGAAAACTTATTATTATTCCATATTAGTTCAGAATATTTCATGGTGGACGTTTTTTACTTGTTTTTCATTAGGTATGTACCTAAATAAAGGTTTTAAAATTTTGTATGTAAAAACTATACACATCACAAAAAAAGAAGTTGCGCTCCCATAGATTTGATCCTGGCTACGCCCTTATGGTGGAAGAAATTTCCAACGATCCCTAACTCTCACGGTATATAACATGACGATCTTTCATTATCCGTTCACACAAAGCTTTATTTTTTTATAGCACACCGCCCTTTTTTGGACGACCCTCACCCCCTACCTTTTTAGCCAGAGACGGCCATGATTGAATTCATTAACAAGTTTTTTATCGTGCTATATGATGGTCCTTTATCGACATAGAAAGATTTAATTTGGTCGATGCACTCTTGCCGTGATTATCCACATAGAAATTTGTGAAAAATTATCGGACGAAAATGTTCACAAGTAAATTCCATTTTTTTGCAAAGTGATTTTTTCAGGTCAATGTAAAGAACACAATGCATGATCGTATGTCAAACTGTCTTAAGTACGTTTAAGCTAAGAACTTTCAAACATTCCAAAAAAATTTAAATGGCGTCTAGGCCATAAACTTTTCTAGTTTCCCCTCGCATGTCTTGCATAAGGTTAAGGCGCTGCCAGTCCGGGTTGCAGAAGTTTTGAATGTGGGCTTAGAGGAACCAGAGCCAGGTATACGAACGAACATATTTGCGTTGCTACAACTACCAATCCATGGCTGAGCGTTATTTGTAATGGATTCACCATCTTCGAGTTTCGGCTTCCAACCCAGAATAAACCCAATGTTGCTACTATACGAACAACCAACCAACCTCACCCGCCTTGAACTCATTAATCTGTGAGTCCGAGTTTCCGGCCAGCTGATGATTTTATTTGCTTTATTATTAATTGCAACTTAACAAATTTATCCCTTTATATTTTCTTGTTTGTATTCGGATCATGTTATTTTGAAAGATAAATATACAACAGGAAATAATGATGGATTATTTATTTTTTTATTATTTATCACGAACATCTGCCACCCACAATTTTTTTAACAATGCGAAATATTAAACTAATTTAAAAAAAATCCAGAGATATGTGGCAAGACTATCTTCCAAAGGTGGAAGTCAAATCTGGATACATATACTCAATGTGTTTATTTCCTCTAACATGTGTGTCATAAACGCACACATATACATACATACATACATACATATGTACATATTTATGTGTTTAACACCAAAGTAAAGCTTCGAAAACTCTTTGTGTTATAATATGTATAAACGGAAACGGTCCAAATCATTATACCCTACACCACTATGTGGGGAGGGTATTATAAGTTGGTTTTGACCAAAAAGTTTGTAACGCATCGAAATAATGGTCGTAGACCCATACTTATATATACCAAAATGAATGTCTCGACGAGCTGAGTCGATCTGGCTATGTGTGTCCGTCCGTCAGTCCGTCCGTCCGTCCGTCTGTCCGTCTGTCCGTCTGTCCGTCTGTCCATCTAAACCTTGTAATCACGCTACAGGTCGCAATTTTGATCGGATCGTCACGAAATTTTGGGTGTTGATGAGGGTCCCGGAGGGAAAGAAGCCTATTGATTTTGGTGATGGCCGGATAATATTTAGGGGTCGGAAAGGGCAAAAAACGTAGGTGGATAAAAAGACAACGTTTTTTTCCAAAGCGAATATCTCAGCTTCTATATGGGGTATACCAAAAGCAAAACCTGACAATGAAAGCAGAAAATATCACCTTTCGAATGATGTAAAGTAGGTGCTCGTAGGTGATCAAACAAGGAAGATATCACAATAGTAGCCAATAAAACCCCAATTTTAATTTTTGCAATTTTAATTATATTGACGAATATCGCAGCTTTGGATAAAAATTTTCCAAAAGCAAAGCCTGACTATGAAAGTAGAACATCCCGTGTTTACAATGATGCAAACTAGGTCGGCGTAGGTAACCAAATAACGGAGATATCGCAATAGTCGGTAATACATCCCATTTTTCTATTTTTTTGGAAATCACGCTACAGGTCGCAATTTTGATCGGATCGTCACGAAAATTTGAGGGTTAATGGGGGTCTCGCAGATGAAGAAGCCTATTGATTTTGGTGATGCTCGGATAATATTTAGGGGTCGGAATGGACAAACACTTATTTGGAGAAAAGTCAACATTTTATTTCAATGCCAATATCTCTGTTTCTTTAAGAGGTATATCAAAAGCCCAGGAAAGTAGAAAATATCACCTTTACAATGATGTAAAGTAGGTTGTCGTAGGTGGTCAAATAGCAGAGATATGTCAATAGTCGATAATGCATCCCATTTTTCGATTTTTTTGTAATCACGCTACAGGTCGCAAATTTTGATCTGATCGTCACGAAATTTTGGGGGTTAATGGGGTCCCAAAGAAAAAGAAGCCTATTGATTTTGATGATGGTCGGATAATATTCAGGGGTCGGAATGGACAAACACTTATTTGGAGAAAGGTCAACGTTTTATTTCAAAGCCAATATCTCTGTTTCTTTAAGAGGTGTATCAAAAGCAAAACCTGCCCAGGAAAGTAGAAAATATCACCTTTACAACGATGTTATCGTAGGTGGTCAAATAGCAGAGATATGTCAATAGTCGATAATGCATCCCATTTTCCGATTATTTTGTAATCACGCCACAGCTTGCAATTTTGATCGGATCGTCACGAAATTTTAGGGGTTAATGGGGGTCCCACAGAGGAAGAAGCCTACTGATTTTAATGATGGTCGGATAATATTTAGGGATCGGTATGGGCAAAAACTCATTTGGAGACAAATTCAAAGTTTTATTCTTTGTGAATACATTGGCTTTTAGTAGGGGTGTTCCAACGGCAAAACCTGTCAATGGAAGAAGAAAATATTACCTTTACATTGGCGTAAAGCAGGTCGGCGAAGGTGGTCAAACAAGGGAGATACCACAATAGTCGGTAATGCATCCAATTCTTCCATTTTTTGCAATCAAGCTACAGGTCGTAATTTTGATCGGATGGTCACGAAAGTTTGTTTGTTTATGGGGGTCCCAGAGAGAAAGAGGCATATTATTTTTGGTGGTAGTCGGATTATATTCCCTAAAAGAAATGTTTACCAGTGAAAACCTTATGCACAGGGGTAGTGGTGTAGGGTATCACATGGTCGGCCCCATCCCGACTATAGCCTTTGCTCACTTGTTTTGAATATTAGGATGTGCTAAGAATAGAAAACATAAATTTGTATATTTTTGCAGAAAAAATATATACAAATGTATAAACAAAGTGGTATTCCGGGTTTTGAAAAATGTTCTCTTAAGGTATCGGAATTAAAGTGTTCCAATAGTTTGTTCAATCATCATAAAGTAGAGACTTGGTTATTAACTTTTTTGAGAAAGTCTCACTGCATGAAATAGTCTGTGTTAATTAATTTCCGTTCCATTCTAACATTCCCATAAACAGCAGAACAGAGAGAGCACGTGTTAATGTGTGGAATTCTACGGTTACCGTTCTGTTTTTATTATATTTGACTTTTGTGATTGCGGTTTATGGAGATAATTGTTTAAATGTGTGTGTGTGTATGTGTTAATGTTACAATGTACAACAATGTATTGTGGTTTAAGGCATCCATTCAATTTTTCCCAAGATCATTAGCATTGCTATTGTGAGGAAATAAGAAACATTCCAACTCATCATCCATCCACCGGCAGTAAAAATGTATTGTCAGCCGTCAACAGGAACACCAACATCAAGCACGTAATTGTCATCATCAATATCATTTACTTTAATTTAAGCATATGCATAAAATACAAGTATATACTGCATGGCTTCCCTTATTAAATTTTTTTATTTGACAAGGAAAGAAAACTCGGTGAAAATGTATATCTACATACGAGCTATTGCCGAGGAATCTGTCTTTTTCATAGGTTTTGTAATTATCTTAATGGCTGAAGTAATCATTGACAAGAAGCCAATGTTCATGGTAAAGTCTTAATATGTCATTCATCTCAGCCATTCTACATAATCACACACAGATAAGTATGTATGTCCAGCAAAATGTATTTGAAGTTGTTCTATGTGAAGTAGCGATTGCTCAACATCGGAGTTTTATGCAACCCATATTTTTGGTCCGATTCATGTCAAATTTTGGGACTGAGCATATTTTTGGCTTCTGATTAAATTGCAATCGAAACATATGACATGTGCAAAATGCATACATTTTTGCATATGCAAAATTTATGAATTTTTATGCAACAAATATTTCAATAATAGGTACATAAAATTTGCATGTACAATTTTTCTGTTTAAAATTCTTTTCAGACAAGTCAATAAAATAGAGAAATGTATAACAACAGCCTCAACCTTCATAATACCGAAAATCGGGAGGAATTGTTCTATGAGGGCCTGAAGGCCTGAACCTACACCGACAAATTTAAGGTGGAAAGTTGTTTACCCCCAAGGAAAACTTAATACCAAATTTCAGCCATTTTGGCGAGATATTGAGGCCACAACCTTTAAAATGCAGGAAATCGGGAAGTACCATACTAGGGGGGCTATATGAAGACGTGGGCCTATACCGACAAATTTCAGGTGGAAAGTTGTATACCCCCAAGAAAGACTTAATACCAAATTTTACCCATTTCGGAGGGATATTGACGCCACAACCTTCTAAATACCAGAAATCCGGAGGTACAGTTCTATGGGGGCTATATGAAGACGTGGACCTATATCGACAAATGTCAGGTGGAAAGTTTCATACCCCCAAGGAAGACTTAATACCAAATTTATGTCATTTCGGGGGGATTTTGGGACCACAAATTTCAAAATATCGAAAATCGGGAGGTACCGTTCTATGGGGGCTATCTGAAGACGTGGACCTATACTGACAAATTTCAGGTGGAAAGTTTTATACTCCCAAGGAAGACTTTATACAAAATGTCAGCCATTTAAGTGTGATGTTGAGGCCACAACCTTCAAAATATCGGAAATCGGGTGGTACCGTTCTATGGGGGCTATATGAAGACGTGGACCCATGCGGACAAATTTCAGGTGTAAAGTTTCATACCCCTAACGAAGACTTAATACCACATTTCAGCCATTTCGGTGGGAATTTTAGACCATAAATCTTTGTATATATTTTTGCATATGGCTTTGCATATGCTCATTTTATGCAGATATGTAAAAATATGTCAAATATGCACGATATGCAAAATATGCAAAAATTTCTGGGCATAATTCGTTTTATATTGTGGTAAAACTACTTTCTGTCGAATCAGATTTTCTCTACAACCATCCTAGCCATTACATTTGCAAAGGATTGCATTTGCATAGGTTTCCGCTGTCTAGTGATTGCATAGCTTTTTTTTGAAGCAGTCCAGGCAGAGTCATGAAAAATACATTCCGTTCTTCACATTTTGACTTGAATTCATTTCATGAAAATTTCACATTTTTGCAATGTTTACATTTATAATAACCTTTTGCAATTAAAATACTTAATAACACAAAAACTATTAGTTTTATGTAATTATAATTACGTAGTAAAATTTTTGTAACCAGTAAAGAAATGAAAATGTATATCTACATACGAGCTATTGCCGAGGAATCTGTCTTTTTCATAGGTTTTGTAATTATCTTAATGGCTGAAGTAATCATTGACAAGAAGCCAATGTTCATGGTAAAGTCTTAATATGTCATTCAACTCAGCCATTCTACATAATCACACACAGATAAGTATGTATGTCCAGCAAAAAGTATTTGAAGTTGTTCTATGTGAAGTAGCGATTGCTAGACATCGGAGTTTTATGCAACCCCTATTTTTGGTCCGATTCATGTCAAATTTTGGGACTGAGCCTATTTTTGGCTTCTGATTAAATTGCAATCGAAATATATGACAAGAGAAATGTATAACAACAGCCTCAACCTTCATAATACAGCAAATCGGGAGGTATTGTTCTATGGGGGCCTGAACCTACACCGACAAATTTTAGGTGGAAATTTGTTTACCCCCAAGGAAGACTTAATACCAAATTTCAGCCATTTTGGCGGGATATTGAGGCCACAACCTTTAAAATGCTGGAAATCGGGAAGTACCGTACTATGGGGGCTATATGAAGACGTGGACCTATACCGACAAATTTCAGGTGGAAAGTTGTATACCCCCAAGGAAGACTTCATACCAAATTTTACCCATTTCGGAGGGATATTGAGGCCACAACCTTCTAAATACCAGAAATCCGGAGGTACAGTCCTATGGGGGCTATATGAAGACGTGGACCTATACCGACAAATGTCAGGTGGAAAGTTTTATACCCTCAAGGAAGACTTAATACCAAATTTCAGTCATTTCGGGGGGATTTTGGGGCCACAAATTTCAAAATATCGAAAATCGGGAGGTACCGTTCTATAGGGGCTATCTGAAGACGTGGACCTATACTGACAAATTTCAGGTGGAAAGTTTTGTACTCCCAAGGAAGACTTTATACAAAATGTCAGCCATTTAAGTGTGATGTTGAGGCCAGAACCTTCAAAATATAGGAAATCGGGAGGTACCGTTCTATGGGGGCTATATGAAGACGTGGACCCATGCGGACAAATTTCAGGTGTAAAATTTCATACCCCTAACGAAGACTTAATACCACATTTCAGCCATTTCGGTGGGATTTTTATACCATAAATCTTTGTATATATTTTGCATATGGGGTTGCATATGCTCATTTTATGCAAATATGTAAAAATATGTCAAATATGCACGATATGCAAAATATGCAAACATTTCTGGGCTTAATTCGTTTTATTTTGTGGTAAAACTACTTTCTGTCGAATCAGATTTTCTCTACAACCATCCTAGCCATTACATTTGCAAAGGATTGCATTTGCATAGGTTTCCGCTGTCTAGTGATTGCATAGCTTTTTTTTGAAGCAGTCCAGGCAGAGTCATGAAAAATACATTCCGTTCTTCACATTTTGACTTGAATTCATTTCATGAAAATTTCACATTTTTGCAATGTTTACATTTATAATAACCTTTTGCAATTAAAATACTTAATAACACAAAAACTATTAGTTTTATGTAATTATAATTACGTAGTAAAATTTTTGTAACCAGTAAAGAAATCATGAGTGCAAATTTTTTCGGAATACATTTTTGTTTGTAGCCAAAGAAGTGGTTGAATCATGAATTCAAGTGAGTATATCTTATTATGTGAATGAATTTATGATTTTAAAAGGGCATGATGCAGTCTATTTTGAATCTTAATCACGTCTTTTGCATAACTCTATTGGTGTGAATCGTTTTGGAGATGTTTTTGGGTTTTATGATTAATAAAACCGAATCTTTTAACATAACATATTACCGCCATAAGATGTACGGTATATATATTTTGACTTTGCATATATCATGGTGGAGGGTATAAAAGTTCGACCAACTCGAACTTAAAATAATACAGCGATGTTCATTGAAAGATAATGGCCTATTACACTGAGACGATTCGAATTCAAATTTGCTCATCAATTAATAGATGTCAACTTCTTTGATAGCCCCAAAATGCTTTCCAGAGAATCAATTTTTAAACGAATCGAAAAAACAATTCAAACAACCATGGAATATATATTTATTCACTTCAAAGAACAAATGCAAAAATAGTGCTTGGGATGCAAAATAGACTTTATCCTCGCTGCACCATGCCCTTGTAAAAATCATAACTTCTTTTACGTAAAATGATGTAGTCCGAAATCACTTGCGCTCATGATTCAACTACTTTTTTGCCTACAAACATTTTGCTGTAAGATACAAGTAAAGAAATTGTTGTGTTAATCCCACTTGGAAAATAAAACTAGTGTTTTTCAACAACAGTTGGTCCGGTTTTAATGGATGCATTGCGCGCCGATACCACTAACATTGTTTTGCTGCCATATAGTGCAGAACCCACCTTAGCGGATTAGTTATCCATTTTTTGAAAGGTAGCTGGATGTGAATGTCTCCAGCATGATATTAAAAAGATCACACGAGAGACTGTCTTCTTGTTTGAAGGCTCATTTGCTACTGACTTGTAGGGAGAGGTTCTTCCTTGTTTAAAGCGAGTATCACTTGTCAGTCGAGAGAGATTTGCAGATATACCAAATTCAGACACGACTTGGAATACCATATATCATTTAAGGCTGTAAAATTAATCCATATAGTGACAAAATCATGGAAAATGTCGATTTGCATCCTTTAGATCCTCTCAAGGATTAGCCGCTAGTTGATTATTTGATCAATGGTGGATTTACCAATTCTAAAGCCGCATTGATATGTGTCATTATACCCTACACCACCATGTGGGGAGGGTGTTATAAGTTGGTTGTGGCCAAATGTAACCAATCGAAATAATGGTCGTAGACCTATATTTATGTATACCAAAATTAATGTCTCGACGAGCTGAGTCGATATGGAATGTGTGTCGTCCCCTCTTTCCATCTAAACCACGCGATCACGCTACAGGTCGAAGTTTTTATCGGATCTTGACGAGATTTTGGGGGTTGATGGAGTCCTGGATGGGAAGAAGCTTATTGATTTTGATGATTGTCGGATCATATTGAGGAGATTGGAATGTACAAAAAATTATATGAAGAAAAATACAAAGTTTTATTCTCATGCGAATATATCCGCTTCTAGTACGAGTATTCTAAAAGCAATGATAATGAAAGTGGTAAACTTCACCTTTACAACAATGCAACGGTTGGTAGGTGGTCAAACGTCGGATATGTGGTAATAGTCGGTAATACATGACATTGTTTTGTAATCACGTTACAGATCGAAATTTGATGATGGGGGCCCCAGAGAGGAAGAAGGCTATTGATTTTGAAGTCAGACAATACTCAGAGGTGGGAATGGTAAAAACTAGTGTGGAGAAAAATTCAACGTTTTGTTCTTATGCAAATATCTCCGCTTCTATTCTAAAAGCAAAGCCTGTCAATAGAAAAAGAAAAGTTCACCCTTACAAAGATTCAAAGTAGTTTAGCGCAGGTAGTCAATCCCGTTTTCCCATTTGTTTCTAACCACGCTACAGGTCGCATTTTTGATCGAATCGTAACGAAATATTATTTGGCGTTGTTTGGGGGTTGCAGATTGTTGGGTAATATTCAAGAGTCAGAGCTAGCAAAAAACTTAAATATGTGGAGTAAAATTCAACGCTTTATTCTTACGGTAATATCTCCGCTTTTCAATGGTGTAAAAGTGGTAAAATACTGTAACTATAGAAGTAGACGCATAGATATCCCAATTTCCAATTTGTGCATTTTTATTTGCAATGCGGATATCTTCTATTGCAGATATTAAAAGGGCATGTTACAGGTTGCAATTTTGATTGGAACCTACGTAACGAATCGTTGATGGGGGTTTATAGAGCAAGAAGGCTATTGATTTTGGTGATGGTCTTTATAATATTCAATAGTCAGAATTGGCAAACATCTTACATATGTGAAGCAAGGTTCAACGTTTTATTCTTATGCTAATATCGAATACGGTTCTAATGGGGTATTTCAAAAGCAAAGTCAATCAATGGAAGAAGGTCACCTTTACAATGTTGCAAAGTAGGTTGGCGTACCATTGAATTGTAATGACAAATAAATATCCCAGCTTTGTTTGGTACATTTCAGCAAAAAGTTGCCAATAACAACCATGACTTCTGAGTTTTAAATTGATCCCAATTGCATTACCAAAAGTGGTCGTATACTAGAAATATAGAAAAAGACGCTCAGATATGCATATAGGATCAATTATAGGTAATTTGGGCCCTATAATATATATAATATCATAATCCGAGCCGATTTCATACTTTTTGAAGGATCCGTTTTTTAGCCATAACTAGCGGACCCGGTCCACGTTGTTGAAGCAGTTTTATGTTACCTTATGTCAGCAATTGTAGTTTTCTTGCATCGCTAATTAGTCGGGATCTGCAAGTGACTAAAAATAAAAAATCTTCAGATTTGTTTGTGTCGATATGAAATTTTAACATACCGCCAAAAAGCTGATGACTTGAGGCATACATTTATTTCATCTGCTGGAATAGTATAATTGGAAGTGTTTGTCTGAAATCTAAAGGTGTATTGCTTCCTAAATTACTATGTGCCATCGTAAATTCGTTCCAGGTGAAAACTTATATTTAATACTGCATATGAGCCCTTGATTCACATGAATATCTAGTGGCATCGTCCATCCACCTTTTTATAATGAATATCTTATATACCTGATCAAGCTATAGCTATAGGTATGCTGCCTCCTAGTTTAAATACTTGCTTTCCAATAATACCAATGCTTCGCTATGAATAACACCTGGTATTTCCATTGATTTTTAACATATTTATAAAAGTGGGAGTGGTCGGGTCTTATGGTTTGTAAATTTTACATATAAAGCGCGTTTAAAAAATAGGACACAGGTTATAACGCACCTCCGAAATTTAACAAATGTATAGCCTTTAGGTATCCAAGGGCCATCCCTGTACATCATCTGATTACATGGAAATCAAATTACACGGAAAATCGGTTTAGAAGTTTTGAAGATATAACATATTTAAAAAGTGGGCGTGGTCGGCCAACATCGTCTATCGAATTAATTTCAAACCCCGCTCCACCGAAATTCCACAAGATATATAATTTATTTTCACCAGGCACCAGGGGACATATATGCTGCCTATTTTCACCAGGATTATCGTGATACATTTCCTGAAATTTGTAGGAAAATTGGCTCAGAAGTTTCAGAGACGTGCTCGGGTTTTAAGGTCCAAAATGAGTCCCTAGGGTCGAATACACAACGACAATTGCTTCGCAAACTAACTTTCTCAAAATAGCGTTTTTAAAAAATACGGCATTGGGGAGGTTCTCCGCGGAGCAGGGTGATTCGGAGGGTGGAAGTTCGGAGAGGGGTGATTCGGAGGGTGGAAGTTCGGAGCAGGGTGGATCGGAGGGTGGAAGTTCGGAGCAGGGTGGTTCGGAGGGTTAAAGTTTTGAAATAGGGTGAATCGGAGGGTGGAAGTTCAGAGCAGGGTGGTTCGGAGCAGAGTGGTTCGGAGGGTAGAAGTTCGGAGCGGGTAAATCGGAGGGTGGAAATTCGGAGCAGGGTGGTCGGTGCAGAGTGGTTAGATAGGTAGAAGTTCGGAGCGGGGTGGATCGGAGGGTGGAACTTCGGAGCAGGGTGGTTCGGAAGGTGGAAGTTCGGAGGGTAGAAGTTCGAAGCAGGTGGTTCGGAGAAACATGGTGAATCGGAGGGTGGAAGTCCGCAGCAGGGTGGATAGGAAGGTGGAAGTGCGGGGCGGGGTGATTCGGAGGGTGGAAGTTCGGAGCGGGGTGGTTCGGAGGGTGCAATTCCGCATCAGGGTGGTTCGGAGCGCGGTGTTTTCAGAGGGTAATAGTTCGGAAGAATTAATTCAATTGTTCATTTCAGTTTAGCTCAAGTAGCGTTTTTATTAAATCAGACATAGAGGAGGTACCCCGCCCCTCCGAAATTCAACAAAATTTATAGCCTATTTTAACCAAGGGTCCTCCCTGTACATTCTCTGAAATTTTCAGGAAAATCGGTTCAGTAGTTTTTGGATATGTAACATATTTAAAAAGTGGGCGTGCTAAAATAGTGTTTATATAAAAGTAGGGCATGGGGGAGGTAACCCCCCACCGAAATTCAAAAAAAATGCATAGCCTATTTTCACCACGTGTACTCCTGTACATTCTCTGAAATTTTCAAGAAAATCGGTTCAGTAGTTTTGGATATGTAAAGAGTAGGGCATGGGGGAGGTACCACTGGTGTTTTCTGTACATTCTCTGAAATTTTCAAGAAAATCGGTTCAGCCGTTTTTGAGTCTATACGGAACATACAAACAAACAAACATACTAACATACACGCATTGTCTTTTATATATTAGATAATGAACTGGTACATTGTTTCACATAATTATAGCCTGTAGAGCGATTTTCTGAAAATTTGCCTTTGGCCCCCATATAAAGTACCATGGAAATAAAGATCGATCAGGGGCCCGGGTTATCGTTAACCGATCGTCATAAATTTTTGTTTTTAGCCACAACAATGAACTGGTAAAGTTTTTTCATCGATTGGACCATAATTGCGGCCTTTAGAAAGTTCGAAAGATTTAGCCTAAACGTACTCAGAATAGTTTGACATACGATCACTTCAAGTCACAGTGACTTGAAAAAATCACTTTGGAAAGAAGTGGAATTTTATTGTGAAACATTCCTTCGATCATTTTTTTACAACTTCCGACGCGGAAAATCACGGCAAGAGTGCGTCGATCAAATTAAATATTTGTATGTCGATAAAGGACCATCCTATACACCATGCAAAATTGATTAATGAATTCAATCGTGGCCGACACCCGCTAAAAACGAAGATTGTGAAGGTCGTCCAAAAATGGGCGTTGTGCCAGAAAAAAAAATAATCTGTGCGTGAGCGGATAATGCAAGATCGCCATGTTACATACCGAGAGGTGGTAGAATTCTTGGACATTTCCTCCATCAACTAACAATTGATATTGCATGAATACCTGGCCGCAAAAATATAATCGCTCAAAAAAGGCTCCTGTCAATTTGTTCAAATAAATTGAGATTAAATACGATCACGGTGCTTCAAACGACTTTTATAAGTTCGTGGCTGACGACAAACAAAACAGCAATCGACCGTGGGGGTCTTCGAAGGTGAGCCAAATCCAACGAAAGATGTTCATGGAAGAACCACGTTGAAGCAAATGGTCGGCAAAACCGACCATGTGTAACTTATACGGTTTGAAGAACATAGGACGGTACGCTACAATTTGTTCGACTGAAGTCTCCTGTGAAATGAGAAAACGAACCGGAGAAGACGAATCACTGTGTACCAATTATTCAAACCAACGATTCAAACCAGCGCCTTTTTTGACCGGACAAAACGTGGAGTTAATGGGCAATTTGCCGTACAACGCCGACTTGAAACCCAATGATTTCAATCGACTCCCGCACAGCAAAAAAAAAGGCGTGGTCAACGATTTTCTTTGGCAGAAGGTGATGTGGAAGCGTTCCATGTTTTGGAGGTGCTTCGATCGTAATGGAAAACGTGGTTCAATCATTGGTTTGATGGCATGAAAAAATGTATAAATCAATGTGACGACTACTTAAGAAACTAATAAAACTATTTTTGATGGTAAAATATTCGCGTTTTCATTTTAAGGCCAGAAACTTTTCTAGATTTCTTCGTTGGGCTTAAGCAGCGGGAACGACTCGAAGAAAAACTCTCAGATTTTTTTCGATTGTTTGTGCAAAGGTAGGACTTATTGCACTGATTACTGAAATGAAAAATTTTCATGGATGGCGGATGCGGTTATCCCGGTATTTGACCCAGAAAGACCAGATTATAGAACCGGGTTAGACCGGTTCTGCTGAACTGGGTTAGACCCGGCTCTACTGAACCGATTACTACAAAGTGGGTATCGTTTGAAAGCTCATAATGTATTTACGCGGTAATTTAATTTGACCCTTAGATCACGATATCTCGAAAATTGTATGATTTTTTTTAAAATCATAAAGAAGTTCTTTAGTCGGTTTTTGCAGCCTTACCGTTTTTAAGAAAAATCAACAAAACTGAATAATTGGAAGCATTATTGGAAGCAAATGATCTTGGACTCCGAATAGCTTTTTGCACACACGTGATCGATAGGGACTTTTAGGATATTGCTTCTAATGGTAAACCTTCTAATGAATTTCTCATAATTTTCAAAAATATAATGTTTTTTTGTTTTGTTCAATAATTACACTGTGCAACATTTAGAGCCAATCGCGTGCAAACAACTTCTGTCCAGAATTTTATGAAAGTAGAGGACCAATAGGCAAAAACCATATTTGGGTTTTGTTTTCTTAGATCGGGTTCGGTTTTTATGGCCTCATCTAAACATGGTTATAGATCGAATTTTTAAAACAAATCGGGGCTGTATCTCTGAAATCAATACGAATCTTGTCTTGACATCTGCAGCAAACTTCTAGATAAGAGCAAGAACAAAATATTTGCAGGAATAGTGAATTCGAAAAACTGCATTTATTGCCTCAAATTTTATAATATATCTAAAAATTCTATAATTTGTGTATATTTCGCAGCTTATCTCCCAAAATGTTAAATTCTTCTTAATGTTACCTTTGGAAAAATATTCTCTGGAATGTAATACGCAACTCTTCAGAACATTATGTTGTTGTAAAATGCCTCTATCGCCTTGTTTATAGCAAATTTTTCAACAACAATTTGGTAAATATTTCAATAATGCATTGAAATCCCCAACATGAGAGTAGCAGCCTGTGTGAACATTGTTTGAAATAAGTTTTGTAAAAGGTATGTTATGAAATACCCCTTAAACAACGTGAAATAACCATTTTAGAGTTTCAGAATGTTCTGAAGAAATTGATGGTCACATTAGTTGGAAAAGTTTTAGAATGGTTACTTGTTTCTACTCCCAACAGTTTAGTTGTTACTGACCAGAATTTCAGAAATTATGTAAAGTTTTTATATTTTAACGAGTTTGATGCGCTAGATGCAGCTTTTCCTAGTTCATCTGCTTGGCACATAAGTTCTACTACTTTAGGGCTACAATATTGCTGAAGACTGCAAAGCAAAATTCTTATTAGTTTCGAAGATAAAGGTCCGATCACTGGAAAAAAGGCTCATTTTAGGTCGGTTTAGATGAGGCCATAAAATCTAAACCCGATCTAAGAACACAAAACCCAATTAAGGTTTTTGTGGTCTCAATATGTACTTTCAGAAAATGCCCATTAGAAGTTGTTTGCATTTCCAGTGTTGCACAGTGTTATTTTCAAAATTATGAGAAATTCAGTTATAGTTTTTTTGAGGGGGGTTTCAGACTTAAACCACTATAACTTAGCCATTTGTTAACCGACTTAAAGAAAGCACCGACGTAGGAATTTTTTTTCAATGGATTCACATTTCTAGAATTGTTCCTTTTTCCTTCTTCGGCAAAGGACTTTATAACGACAAACGAAATCAAATAAAAAATTATCGGAAACAGATTCAGATCTCAACAAGTATCAGTCAACTTTGCGGATAGGAATATACTCTGAGCCTGTGTGAACTGAAACTGTAATCTATGGACAGATCGAATAGCGGCTACCCAACCAAAATCCTTTAACCCAAAGCTATGTATTAGGAGATTTTCAGAATTGTGTAGCCATTTTCGGAAGTATGAACTCACCAACAAATCATGTATTTTATCATTGATCACAAATGTTACGGAGGAGGTAACTGAAGAAATGAACCGGACCGACATAGTTCATTTTGGAAGTATATCTTATTTTGGGAGTCATTCCTTTTAAAAGATATTGCGCCCACAACTCATTTCAGTGCGTCAGAGTATAGTTTTCAGTTTTTTTTCAAGAAAAAATATACACACACAAAGAATACCGACCTTAAACTGCATTAAACAACTATTTTGAAGGTTTGTAGGGATGTACCCATTTTCGAGATAAAACTAAGTTTAGACAAAATATTACTAAAACCAAAGTTTGCAACATATCTGTTGCTCCGTTCAAGAAAAATCGCACATGCTACAATTCATGAATTTTGGGGAAAATAACAGAAGGAGTAGACCGAAAATCAACATCTACGAACTTTATATAAGGCTCGCAGAAATATTGCTATAAATAATGTTTGGAACAACGCAGTATCCGGTTCGAAAGTTGTCTTGCGCACCAGCCACTACACATGATGGCCCCAGGTGTTCCTTACAGCTTTCGGGCCATTTTCTCTAAAAGTATCGGCATGTCCTGAAAAAAAAAACTTGTAGTAATAGGCGCCCCGAGAACAATTGTTGCAAAAAAGCAAACCGTTTCCAGAGAGGTCTTTATAATTTATTTATATAATAATTTATTTTTTTCATATTTTTAGTTATAGCTAAATTATTAGCATGGTGCCACCGTGGTGCAATGGTATGCACACCGCCTTGCACGCTAAAGGTCGTGGGTTCGATTCCCAGGCCAGACAACATCAAATTTTCAACGGTGGCAAAATACCCCTGAGTGATGTTGGCGACATTTCTGAGTATTTCAGCCTTGTAAAACTTCTCTACAAGTGGTGTCTTAGGACACGCCTTTCGGACTCGGCAATAAACAGCAGTTCCCATATCATTGAGCTAATATGAAAGGGGGTGCACTCATTGATATGAGAGAAGTCTCCCTTGTCCCGTCTGGGATGTTTATAAATTATTAGCATAAAGGAAGTGAAGCCATGAATACTGAGGTCTTAAGCTTACACAGGTATATTTACTAATTATCTAGAGAGGTCTTAAACTGTACTTCTCTGAAAATTTTTCAAATACTCTGTGAAAGGTTGTCGAAAGAGTGTTCTCCAGGCAGCCAGAAACAGATTTCTTCCAAACACACTTTGGCCCTAAAACCATTATTTCGATGAGGCACATTTTGACTAAAGGCTGAGAGTATAAAAAATGTAGATTGGGAAAAATTGTGTTCATGGATTTTTGCTAAAAATCTGGGCGCCAGAATTTCATTTTAAAATTATTCAAGACTGACAAGACAAGAGTTTTCTTGTTTTCTGATCAATTTATGAGAAAATCCACGATAGGAAACAAGAATTTCTATAAGAGAAGTCCGACGATTGGACGCCAAAATAGTCTATTGGCAGATGCACGATTGGGCGACAGTATTTGTCATTACATACCCACGATTCGGTGCTAGAATTTCATCATGGATAAACTCACTATTGCTCAGCATTAGTTCTCTATCAAGAAAACCGCTATCGGCCTTCAGAATTTCTTTGTGATAAGATCTACGATTGGACACCAAAATATCTTTAGGGAATAACTTCAATGACAGTAACAGCAACAACGATTGCACACCTGACTTTCCGAAATTGAAAAACTGACCATATTCTGACACCGCAGCGTGATAAAAGACAAAAAAAAAACACGTGTCTCGGAATTTTTCCTTTATTTATATAACTCCTAAATCTACCAGCAAATATAAAAAATACTAGTGGATAACGCCATGATATCCGAACGTTCCCTTTGCATAAATCAATGCTCTACTAATCCCATTTTCCTTCCATAAATTGCTCAATAAAATTGGAGTGGAAAATGGAAGCCATGATTTTGAACTTTTGTGAAGTAGGAAACAAGGGAAAGGTTAAGATATTTCTAAGGTTTTGCGATTGTATACTCTTTCTTTTGGTCTTACCGAAGTGATATCACTGAATTACATAACATTCACTGTAGTTGTGAGTTATTTGATAAATGATACACCCAAAAGTATATGCGATTATTAATATATGTATAGTTTGAACATATATTAACTCTGATATATTGTCAAAAAAGTTCTAAAAAAGGGGAAATTGGCCAAGAAGTCTTACGTCATTTTAATTTAAAAATAGTAATGATTATTATTTTATCAGTAATATAAGTATAAAATAAGGTTTACATCATTATTAAATAAGAAATTTTCGCTAACAAGAACTTTCAAATTTTGGTCAGGTGGGCCCCCCGAAATGAAATCCTGGCTACGTCCCTGAAAGAAAGAATATATTTATTGAGGCTAAGCGACAAATTATTTTCTAGTTTTAAGTGCATTTCTAATAAAACACTGAAAATTATTTTTTTAAAATTATTAAAAAAAAAAAACATTATTTCGATTAGGAATATTTTGGCCGTATAAAATTGAAAAAAAAAAACTTTCTGCGGTTTAAAACGTTTTTAAAATGTCTATGTAATATACACACAATGATTTTTTTTCATACAACACGCAGTCATTTTTGTTTCGATCGACTTGAATACTTTATAATGAGCTAATAACTTTTTTCGAATGTGATTGGTTGGCGAACCCTTATGCTTTTTCAATGTGAAAATTGAAACATTAAATTTAATTTTCCTTTTAAATCTGTTCATATCCCCGCGTTGTACAGTTTTATCAGAGGCTTGAATGTATATATTATTGTCCCTAGTTAGAAACAGGAAATCCATTTAGGCTAACTTCGCTGTAATACCTCCCCTCCCACTATACTTAAGATTACTGTATACAACAACAACTTGTATTCCATTTAAAATCATATTTTTATTATCATGTACTTATTAAGGTAGCTTAATTCTCTATGGTATTTTTTAAAAAACATTTCACATGAAAACGGTATGAGTGTGTGTGAGTGTCATTTACAATGTTATAACAAAATCTTAATTTGCCCACGTTAAATCTTGAAGCGATCCCTTTCCCCTCATACCGATGGGAAATAAAATGTGTTATTAAAATATATTATTCGAAGAACTCAATGAAAACCAAATTTGTGCACACAGACACAACGAATTTCTGTTATTTACGTTTGACAAATCCTTCTATAAATACCAGCTTTCATGACGTAATTTATGATTTGTTCTTAGGCCAGAAACCATCGAAAGTGGGGATGTTTATGAATACACGGAGATTTTGAGGAAGACAGTTTCTAGGAAAAATACGATGAAGAGCAGCTTAACATTTGGAAGTTTTTGTTGTGGCTGAATGTTATTTGAAAAAACAAAATAATGGTATCATTTCTTTATAATCCCAATGAAATGCTCATGGTTTTGTATAGGATGGACAAATGATGTCGTAGGTCAGTAAATTGATATTCTAAACCATTGCTTTTCTCGGTGTATATTAAGAAGGGCAAACAGTATTGAGTTCGGCCAAATCGAATCTTATGTTCACTACCGCTGATTTTTTTGTATTCAGATTCCATACAGCCAATAAGCATATCTACTTCTGAGAATGTTATGTCGTTTTACATTGTTGAGTAAAACAAACGTATGTCCAACAAAACATACTGCCCGATATCCGAAGATTATTTATACCACAAATTACAATTACATCTGTGTGTGTCGACAAATCCACACAAATACTCAATAAAGATTCATTTAAGACCAATTTGTACATACATACTTCCCCATGTACATATATCTTTAACATACTAACCTCTCATATAAATGTAAGCCGTTCCACGCATATTACGCCTCGTCAATACAACGAGATTGAGTACATTGCCAATGATACCCAGGGCACAAATGATGGGTAGTATATTTCCGTAAGAATATTCCCGTAACGCCTCAGTGCGTGGATCCTTAAAGAGAAGAAATGAAGAAAAAAAAAGAAACAGGAAATAAATGACATCAACAGGAAATTCAAATGTCAACATTAAAATACGTATTGATATGGATAGAATCAATATTATAAGACTGAAAAAGAGACAGATAATGACAAAAAGATAACAATAACAAACAAGGAAGGAAGAAAGAAAGAAAGATTCGTAATGAAAAATGTAGTGATTAAAGGAAATATGTTCATTTATTGTTATTACATGTTTTTTCGTTTGTCTGTCCGTATGTCTGTTTGTCACCAAATTTCATGTATAATTCGTGTAAACGTTAAAGACAATGTGTTTGTACTTTTAATGAGTCGTAAACATATGTCAGACAATGGTCTGGTTGTGTAAATTCAAGGAAAGAAAATAATATGTATTATGATATCATGGGAAAATATATACTACAATTTGTACATTATGTTTGTATATAAAGTGTTTACAAAGTTAAATAAGAGAAGCAAGTTAAAACGGCTTTAAGTCAAAGCAAGTAAACCAAGCATTTGTCGTTTTTTATAACAGAAATATTCCATGTGCTTATGATAGAAAAAAAACAAAATTTATCGAATGTAAATAGAAATGATTTGAATTATTCATTTACTGGATGTAACCAAGCTCAGGAAGGTTAGCAGGCTAGTAGAACCAAACATAGTGCAGATTGCGACCTATACTAGGATCTTTATACCCTACACCACTAAGTGGGGATGGGTATTATAAGTTGGTTTTGGCCAAAAAGTTTGTAACGCATCGAAATTATGGTCGTAGACCCATACTTATATATACCAAAAATGAATGTCTCGACGAGCTGAGTCGATCTGGCTATGTGTGTCCGTCCCGGTCTGTCCGTCTGTCCATCTAAACCTTGTAATCACGCTACAGGTCGCAATTTTGATCGGATCGTCACGAAATTTTGGATGTTGATGGGGGTCCCGGAGGGGAAGAAGCCTATTGATTTTGGTGATGGTCGGATAATATGTTAGGGGTCGGAATGGGCAAAAAACTTATGTGGATAAAAAGACAACGTTTTTTCCAAAGCGAATATATCAGCTTCTATACGGGGTATACCAAAAAGCTGACAATAAAAGTAGAAAATATCGCCTTTCTAATGATGTAAAGTATGTTCTCGTAGGTGATCAAACAAAGAAGATATCACAATCGCAAATAAAACCCAAATTTTCATTTTTGCAATTTTAATTATAATGTTGAATATCACACTTTGGTTGGGGACTTTCCAAAGCAAAGCCTGGGTGTGAAAGTAGAAGATCCCATCTTTACAATGATGTAAACTAGGTGACCAAATAACGGAGATATCGCAATAGTAGGTAATACATCCCATTTTCCACTTTTTTGGAAATCACGCTACAGGTCTCAATTTTGATCGGATCGTCACGAAATTTTGAGGGTTAATGGGGGTCACACAGATGAAGAAGCCTATTGATTTTGTGATGGGCGGATAATATTTAGGGGTCGTAATGGGCAAAAAACTTATTTGGAGAAAAAGACAACGTTTTTTTCCAAAGCGAATATCTCAGCTACAATATGGGGTATACCAAAAGCAGAACCTGGCCATGAAATTAGAAAATATCGCCTTTCTAATGATGTAAAGTATGTTCTCGTAGGTGATCAAACAACGAATATATCGCAATAACCGCTAATAGAACCCAACTTTTTATTTTTGCGGTTTTAATAATAATGATGAATATCACAGCTTCGGTTGGGGATCTTCCAAAAACAAAAGTCTGACTATGAAAGTAGAAAATCCCATCTTTACAGTGATGGCAAAGTAGGTTGGCGTAGGTGGCCACATAACGGAGATATCACAATCGGATCGGATCGTCATTTTTGGGGCTAATGGGGATCCTCAGAGAAGAGCCTATTGATTTTGGTGATGGTCGGATAATATTCAGAGGTCGGATGGGCAAAAAACTTATTTGGAGAAAAAGTCAACGTTTTATTCAAAGCGAATATCTCTGCTTCTAAAAGGGGTATATCAAAAGCAAAACCTGCTGATGAAAGTAGAAAATATCACCTTTGCAACGATAGGTTGTCGTAGGTGGTCAAACAACGAAGATATCGCAAAAGCCGCTAATAGAACACAACTTTTCATTTTTGCGATTTTAATAATAATGACGAATATCACAGCTTTAATTCCCGGACCTTCCAAAAGCAAAGTCTGACAATGAAAGTAAAAAATCCCATCATTACAATGATGTAAAGCAGGTTGGCGTAGGTATCCAAATAACGGAGATATCGCAATAGTCGGTAATACATCCCATTTTTCCACTTTTTTGAAAATCACGCTACAGGTCGCAATTTTAATTGGATCGTCACGAAATTTTGGGTGTTATTGGGGGTCCCACAGAAAAAAACCTTTTTGATTTTTGATAATGATCGGATATTATTCAGGGGTCGGAATGTGACAAAAAAAAAAAATATTTGGAAAAAAGGCCAACGTTTTATTTCAAAGTTAATATCTCCCTTCTGTATGAGGTATATCGAAAGCAAAACCTGGCAAGGAAAGTAGAAAATATCACCTTTACAACGATGTGAAGTAGGTTGTCATAGATGGTCAAACAACAGAGATATCGCAATAGTCGGTAATGCATCCCTTTTTCCATTTTTGTGCAATCACACTACGAAATTTTGATCGGATGCTCACGAAATTTTGCTGGTTGATGGGGGTCTAACAGAGAAAGAAGCCTATTGATGGTTGGCATACATCCCAATTTTCCATTTTTTATTTGGGTTGTACTGTCAATGCACTTAAATGCGTTTTAAAAAAATTGACCTGTGTTAACGAAGACATTCAGAGCAAAGGCGCTAAGCTATCCCAATTTTAATATTATGAATTCTATTAGCCAAAAGCTTATGAACAGGGGTAATGGTGTAGGGTATCACATAGTCGGCCCGACCCGACTATAGCCTTGGCTCACTTGTTTCAATAAGTGTTAGTGGTAGGTCAGGAAAGCTAATAGGAATTCTTGGATAAACGTTAGTGATGAAAAAATATGATCTCCAATAATTTATAAGCTTTTGGGAGCCTTAAATGAAGTGATGGCACGTGAACGAACTCCACTCTAGAGACTCTAGGCCTACTGGCAAAACTCCACTTTCCGGGGTGCAAGGATGCTAATTTATATCCTAGTATATATGGGTAATATTACCAGTTCTTTCATATTCCATTTCCCAAAAATTTAAATTTTTTCTTTTCGCGCTACAACAAAGATTTTTGGTACATAGTTTAAGAAAAAATTCCCCAGTACAAATCCGCTCACGAGCAAATTTTTGGTTGTTGCGGAAAAAAGTTAACGCGGTTTTACTTCTGCTTTTAAGAATAAATTATTATAAAAACGCTAAATATATTGATGAGAACAATTGTCATTAAAAGGTCATCGTGAAGGGACGTCTGTGAGTAGATTGCACAATATTTGTAAAATGTTACTCACTATTCGGGGAATTTCAAAAAATTTACAAAATTTTAAAGGTAATCGGAGGAGGAAAATTATCGGGTTTTTGAGATAAATCATTAGGCTTCTTTAACGGAAATATAGTTCAATTTAACTGTTTTAATTTATATGCATTTTTTAAAGTTTGTCCACATGTGATTTTCATGTACAGCAAGGCTAAGATGTAGCATCGACTGCATCTTAGTATCCAAAAACGTATAAAACGTCGCTAATTTGCGTGGAGTGCATATACTTTTTGTCCACATCTGATTTCAGTGTCCATCAAGTAAATCCACATCAATACCGTGTACGTAGTATGACACAATAGTTTTGGGATAAAATATGTGTAAATCGCGTAATTGTCAAAATCATTTTGTCCGCATGTGATTTTCATGTTCAGCAAGACCTCAGCATTTATGCTTACGAGGGTATATACAATTTCATACAGGCAAAATGTGCCTCATCAAAATAATGGTTTTAGACCCCAAGTATGTTTGGACGAAATGTGTTTCAGACAATTTGGAGTCGATTGAGCAATGTCCGTCCGTCTGTCTGTCTGGCTGGCTGGTGCGCACGATAACTCTCGAACGGATGAACCAATTTAGTATAAGTTCGAAGATGGGTTATATCGGTCCACTCCTTCCGGTACCGATTTGGTTCACGCTTTGCACATCGTGAAATTTCTACCAAACTTAGATGAGGACCCAATATGGACATAATCGGTCCACGTCTTCGGGTACCTCCCACACAAAATTTCGGAAAAGTTCAGTTTAGGACCTGCTCTCCAATCGTTTTGATTTTTGTTGTAACAACTTGTATCCACGCATCCTTATATATCTACCAGATATAGATCAGGCTTGAATATGGACTATATTTGTCCATTCCTCCTTCTCCTACCTCTTTCCTAACTTCCCCCTTCTTTTCCAATTTGATTTCTTTTCAGGACCGCTGATCTCTGATCTGCATTCAAAAGGATTCTTACGTTTTCAACATATATTAGCAAGCATGTCGATTTAAAAGTAAGGCTAATGGTATTTTAGGTCCTCAGTGAACAGAAAAAACTCTCCAAGAAATATTGGAGTTGGTCCTGGTATAACCGCCATAAAACCCGATTATTTAAAGATATTTAAGTTTTTCCCTATTTTAAAAAGAATTTGAACAAATCTGCACATTCAGTCCTATAAGTCCGTACTTTCTGAGATAATGGCCCAAAAGCTCTATATGAGGTAAAGACAAAATTTTTAGTTTACTAATACTAATACTAATACTAATACTAATACTAATACTAATACTAATACTAATACTAATACTAATACTAATACTAATACTAATACTAATACTAATACTAATACTAATACTAATACTAATACTAATACTAATACTAATACTAATACTAATACTAATACTAATACTAATACTAATACTAATACTAATACTAATACTAATACTAATACTAATACTAATACTAATACTAATACTAATACTAATACTAATACTAATACTAATACTAATACTAATACTAATACTAATACTAATACTAATACTAATACTAATACTAATACTAATACTAATACTAATACTAATACTAATACTAATACTAATACTAATACTAATACTAATACTAATACTAATACTAATACTAATACTAATACTAATACTAATACTAATACTAATACTAATACTAATACTAATACTAATACTAATACTAATACTAATACTAATACTAATACTAATACTAATACTAATACTAATACTAATACTAATACTAATACTAATACTAATACTAATACTAATACTAATACTAATACTAATACTAATACTAATACTAATACTAATACTAATACTAATACTAATACTAATACTAATACTAATACTAATACTAATACTAATACTAATACTAATACTAATACTAATACTAATACTAATACTAATACTAATACTAATACTAATACTAATACTAATACTAATACTAATACTAATACTAATACTAATACTAATACTAATACTAATACTAATACTAATACTAATACTAATACTAATACTAATACTAATACTAATACTAATACTAATACTAATACTAATACTAATACTAATACTAATACTAATACTAATACTAATACTAATACTAATACTAATACTAATACTAATACTAATACTAATACTAATACTAATACTAATACTAATACTAATACTAATACTAATACTAATACTAATACTAATACTAATACTAATACTAATACTAATACTAATACTAATACTAATACTAATACTAATACTAATACTAATACTAATACTAATACTAATACTAATACTAATACTAATACTAATACTAATACTAATACTAATACTAATACTAATACTAATACTAATACTAATACTAATACTAATACTAATACTATGCTATTCGCGAAAGACCACTACTTGATTCCCTTTTTATTGATTTTCAACAGCATTGCCATATTGAAATTTCTAAATTCAGCATAAATTCAGTTTGCATTAAAATGTGGATATTTTCAAATTAATTTTAATTAAGGCTGTTAATGCAAATTAAGACTGCCGCCTGTCTAGGGTATTAATTATTATTTAACTCTTACTCATCTATGGTTCTATGTACACCTATATATCGTTGTAAACACATGCTACTCTTCTATTACTTCTTCATTCACATATCATTTGCTTTACATACTATAAGCTAATCCTTCTTCGTTGTTATGAAGCTTACATTTAATACCAATCGAAAGATCCCTTGTCAGTCTTTCTTACATGTGACATAATATTGGGGATTACTTAATAAACGTTTCATTTACAGTTTAACCTTTGCCAAGTAACATTTCCGACACTTAATTAAGATTTATGACGGCACTTAAGTCCGAAGGTATTTTGCAACTTATCTTCACATTAATTATCTATTTAAGCTATTAATAGTTACTGTACGTTTTGGTTATTGACAAAATATTGTTAACCCTGCAAATCCATACTTTCTGATGAACATTAAAAGTTAATATGGGGGAAGTTTAATAAGTTACTCATGTTTTGCAGATAAATTAAGTGGCGGTAAAATATGATTGGAATTTGATAGAAAAATCCGTAGGTGCTAATAACATAAATTTGTATGATTGTTAAAAGGACAAGTGAAGGATTGGGGTAGGCGCATGTTTTTATTATAAACATAAACATTGAAACTTGTTAATAAATGCACACGGATAGTAATTATTGTGTAAAAATATCCTTTTAAGGGTGTGAAAATATTTAGGATCATACCATATTACAATATTGTTGGTGAGATATCGATGGTAACAAGGCTCAATTTTTTGGTTTATAATATTATGTTTTCCCGACGTTGCCCGTCACACTTGGGCAGGCTTGAAGCTGGCTACGCATTATAACCTACTTACTACCTTAGTAACAATTCCATCGAAAACGATCTCAATGCCCAATGGGCTTTATGATCAGCATTGTTCGTTGGGCGTTATGTCAGGTCGACATTTATAATACCAATATAATGACGCAAATTGGGAGCCACCGTGGTGCAAGCACATCCGCCTTGTACTCAGAAGGTCTGCGTTCCCATTCCTGATCCTCAGTGAAGCATTACACATTTTCGTGAGTATTTCAGAAATGAAAAACTTCTCTCCAAGTGGTGTCGTACTACACGCCGTGCCGGACTCGGCGATAGAAAGTTGGTCCCATATCACTGAGGTAATATGTATCGATATATAAGACAAGTCTCCCGTGTCCCTTTGTGGATGTTGTGGGCACATATGTACGTCATAACACGAACTTTTGGGTACCCTTTGCCTTTCGTTAAGGTTTTAATTTTAAGGGTTCCTTCAAATAAAAAAAAATTTTGTCCTGCGAATCCACAAAATATTTGGAGTTTTGCTCTAATAAGCTAATGCTGTCACCCCACATATGTCTGTTTGTGGTTAACTACATAACATTAGCCCTATAAACCATTCAATTCGTCTCTATTTGTTGCTTCACTTTTCCAATTTTGAATATCATGTTTTTTATCTCGTCTTCCATTTATTTATTCCATCGGAGCATCATCGGTGTTTGTGTACCACCATGTGTCCCGTATTTATACATCTTTTGTTGTATCGGGGGGTACCATAAAAGGGGCTACATTGAAACATAAATCCGTGTTGAAAATGTTTTATAAGAAGATTTTATACGCAGTGAGAACACGGAATGCAAAAATTACAGCCAAGTTGGTTTAAAAATGTGGTCATGATATTCAAAATACGTTAAATTGGGAGATACGGTTACATGGGGGCTATATCAAAACGTGCACCTATGTCCATAATTTTTGGTGAAAATATTTTGTGGCCACTAGGAACCCTAAGTACCAAATTACAGGTAATTTGCTACGAAATTGTGGCTTAAATCCTCAAAATACCGAAAATCTTAAGGTACCGTTATATAGGGGTTATACCAAAACATCAGTCGATATTGCTCATATTTGGTCATTATTACCCACAGGTACAAGCTGAGTTTGTGCCAAATTTCAGTGACGTAGCAGCGTCCACAATTATTGAGCTAGAACGCTATGTTTTTGTACCCAGGTTTTTTTGCCATAGGCAGGTCAAGTTCGAAGATGGCCCACATTTTGGTATAAACCCCATATAAGTATACTTCCCGTTTTTCTGTATTTTGAGGATTTTAGCTACAAGTTTTAACCGAACTAGCTATAATTTAATATTTGAAGTTCTTAATGGTCACAACCCTCCTTCACCAAAAATTTTCAACATAAAACCAGTTTTGGTGTAGCCCTCATAGAACGGTACCTCCCGACATTCGGTATTTTGAGGACTTTAGCTACATTTGTCGACTGAACTATCCGTGAATTGATATTTGAGGTTCCCTGCAGTAACGAAACTTCTCCACCAAAAATTACCAACATAGGTCCATGTTTAGGTGTAATCCTACCTCCCGACTTTAGGTATTTTGAGGATTTTTGATAAATTTTTTACAGAACTACCTGTAACTTAAAATTTGTGATTCACCGCACTCACGAAACTTCTCCACCAAGAATTTTTAACATAGGTCCATGTTCTGGTATATATAACGGTATTTTGCGAATTTTAGCTAATTTTTTACCGAACTGCCTGCTTTTGTATCTTTGATGTTCCCAGTAGTCACAAAACTTCTCTATTAAAACAAGTAAGAACGGCGTTAAGTTCGGCCCGTCCGAACTTGTTATACCCTCCACCACAAGTTGTATTGAAGTAAAATTTAATAATTAGTTTCCTTTCGTGTATGAAGAAGACTTAATACTAAATTTCAGCAATTTCGGTAAAACAATGTGAGGCACCATTCTATGGGGGCTATTCAAAGCGTCGATCTATACCGACAAATTTCTGACTGAAAGTTTTTAGGCTCAAAGAAGACTAAATACCAAATTTCCTATATTTCGGTAAGAGAATGTGGCTAAAACTTAAAAAATACCGAAAATCAAGAAGTACGCTTCTATGGGGACATAGGAAGACGTGGACATATACTGATAATACTCTTCTGGAATATTTTATAACTCTTGGAAGACGAAATAACGAATTTCAGCCATTTCGGTTGGATATTGACGTCACAATCTTCAGAATTATGAAAATCGGGAGGTACCGTTCTATGGGGTTTATATGAAGGTGTGGACTGATACCGACAAAATTCAGGGAAAGTTTTATACCCCTAAAGAAGACTTCGTACCAAATTTCAGCCATTTTGGTAGCATAATGAAGCTAAAACCTTAAAAATACCAAAAAACGGGAGGTACCATTCTATGGGGGCTATATCAAAACGTGGACCGATATATCCCATTTTCAATACCAACCATCCTGCAAGTAATAAAAACTTCTGTACCAATTTTTGACTTTCTATCTTTAAAATTGCAAGCTGTATCTTGATTTCAACAGACAGACAGACGGACGGACGGACATGGTCAAATCGACATAGAATTTTATGCTGATCAATAATATATATACTTTGTAGGGTCTCCGACGAATATTTCGATGTGTTACAAACGGAATGACAAATTTAATTATACCCTCCATATGGTGGAGTGTATAATTAACAATATATGTTAATGGTTTGGTAAAGGCCACATATAACGGTACCTTGTGGTTTTGCGGAATTTCGAGAATTTCAGATACATTTTTACCGAAATAGCGGTAAGTTTACAATTGAGGTTTCCTGCAGTCACCTCACCAAAAATTGTCAACATAGGTCCATGTTTTCATATAGTTCCCATATAATGGTACTTCCTGATCTTGGGTATTTTGAGGATTTTAGCTTCATCTTTCGGCTTCGCAACCAAAATCCTTTTTCCCAATTATAATGTTGTAGTATGTCACCAACACATTATGTGCCATACATTTAGATGTTCGATATTTTGTTTTGTTATGCTGATCAAGCGCCACAACGAGTTCATTGCTTTGTTTTTCTTTTTGTTCCGCAGCGCCACAGCGAGTTCATTACTCACTCATATGTAGGGCAATGGTTTAGAGTTCCAATTGGAATTCAAGACTGTTGTAATGAAGTCAGTTGGCCAATGGGATTGAAGAATATCCCAATAGTAGATTCATTGAGTAAAGTTCTAAAATATGAATATGAGTGAAAGACTCAAATGTATGACAACATATGTGGAATATTACATATACACATACATATGTAATTGTAACGATATTGAACTCTTTCTATTGGTTGGGAGTTGTTCAATATCGAGTATTTTTGTGAATATTAGTGATTAAGAACTCAATGTTAGATTTAAGAATTTTATATAAATATCAGAGGAAAAAATAAAGAAGGCAGACTTGTTTTTAGAACTAGATCTGAGCCGACACTTTGCTCCAATCAGCAAAGTAAAAATAAACCCTCAAGGTCTTTTCACATTACATGTAATTACATTGAGTTCTTAATCACTAATATTCACAAAAATACTCGATATTGAACAACTCCCAACCAATAGGAAAAAGAGTTCAATATCGTTACAATTACATATGTATGTGTATATGTAATATTCCACATAATGTTGTCATACATTTGAGTCTTTCACTCATATTCATATTTTAGAACTTTACTCAATGAATCTACTATTGGGATATTCTTCAATCCCATTGGCCAACTGACTCATTACAACAGTCTTGAATTCCAATTGGAACTCTAAACCATTGGCCTACATATGAGTGAGTAATGAACTCGCTGTGGCGCTGCGAAACAAAAAGAAAAACAAAGCAATGAACTCGTTGTGGCGCTTGATCAGCATAACAAAACAAAATATCGAACATCTAAATGTATGGCAACATAATGTGTTGGTGACATACTACAATGTATTTAGGGGGTTTTCAGATTGTATGGCCCTGTTTGAACGTATAAACTTGAAGACAAAACAAGTAAGAAAGTATCAGTCAGCTGAGCCGACAGAGATATACCCTCAGCCTGTGCAAATTGAAACAATTTTTTCACAAAAAAACTTATGTATTTAGGGGGTTTCAAAATTTTGGTCGTATGAACCGACAAACATGTTGATTAGGATTAAAGTTCAAAAATTTTGAGGAAAAGGTACTTAAAGGAATGGACCGACATAGACCAGGGGGGTGCCATAGGGAGTTTTTACACCCTACGGGCTGTTTGCTCAAGAAGTATGGACTTGCCCTAGAAACAACTTTTACCATCGTGATTGACGCAGCGAATGTAAGTTGCTTCAAAAAAACTCAAGTGATTCAATAGCAGGACTTAAAGTGAACTTATCAAAAATCTTTTGTGGAAGGTACGGGATGGAGTGGACAAATATAGTCCATATTCGAACCTGATCTATATCTGGTAGACATTATGAGAATGTGTAAAGTATGGACCAAATCGGTCACTCCCATCAAGAGTTATCGTGCGCACAAATTTTCCGAATATTTTTGAACGATTCGAGAGCAGGTCCTAAACTGAACTTTTCCGAAATTTTGTGTGGGTGGTACTCGAAGGAGTTTACCGTTTGAGTCCATATTGGAACCTCATCTAAGTCTGGTAGAAATTTCATAATGTGTGGACCAAATCGGTTACTCCCTTCAAGAGTTATCGTACGCACAAATTTTCCGAACATTTTCGAACTTTTGTGGGGGAGGTACCGGAAGGAGTGGACCGATATAATCCATCTTTGAACTTGAACTAAGTTTGGACAAAATATTACGAAAGCCAAATTTTGGACCGAATCGGCAGATCCGTTCGAGAGTTATCTTGCGCTCCAACCACTACACACGGTGTCATAGGGTTTTTTGTAACTTTCAGGCTATTTTCTCAGGAAGTATGGACTTGCCCCTAATGAAACTTATAGCGTCGTATAGAGGACAGCGAATACAACCTGCGTAAACAAAAATCAAAGCGATTCGAGACCAGGTCCTAAACTGAACTTTTCCGAAATTTTGTGTGGAGGTACCCGAAGGAGTGGACCGATTGAGTCCATATTGGAACCTCATCTAAGTTTGGTAGAAATTACACGATGTGCAAAGTATGGACCAAATCGGTTATTCCCTGCAAGAGTTATCGTGCGCACAAGTTTTGCGACAATTTTGAACATTTGTGGGGGAGGTACAACTTAGATCGAATATGGACAAAATATTTCGATACCCAAAATTTGAACCGAATCGATTGATCCGTTCGAGAGTTATCGTGCTCACCAGGCAGCCAGACAGACCGACAGACAGACAGACAGACGGACGGACATTGCTAGATCTACTCAAAATTGTCTGAAACGGATATCGTACAAACATACTTGGGGTCTAAAACCATTATTTCTATGAGGCACATTTTTGGTCGTATCAAAGTGTAAATACCCTCTTTAGCCTAAAGGCTGAGGGTATAAATATATAATTGGATTAAAACTCAAAAGGAGGTACCTAAAGGAATGCATCAGCATAGTCCATTTAGGAAGTGTATCTAATTTTGGGAGTCTTGTTTTCAATAGATAGCGCGATCTCCATTAATTTCAATTGGTTTCCATATAATTTAGAGGTTTTGGACCACTATATCAGGAAGCGTGTACTTGCCTACCAAAAACATAATATCGCTGTATGCAAAGAGCAACGGTATAATTTTCCCACAGGATCTTCGCATAGATCCTAAAATGCACTGAAACAAAAATATTGAAATTTTTTGGGGGAGGTACCCTACGTAGAAGTCCCATATGGACCATTTTCGAAGTTAAACTACAATTGAAGATCCATAGTTTGGACCAAATCGGTTGCTCCGTTCAACAGTATTTATGCTTTTCATTTTAGAGAAATATTTTTAACTTTTGGAGGGAGGTACTGGAAGATACGGGAAGATAGTGCACATCTTCGAACTTAAACTAAGTTTGGACAAAATATTACGAAAAAAATTACGAAATATTACGAAATTTTGTACCGAATCGGCGGATCCATTCGAGATTTATCGTGCACTCCAGCCAGACAGACTGTAGGACGGACATTGCTCAATCGACTACCAATTATATGAAACAGAGTTGGTCTAAAGTGTATATGGTAAAAATCAAAACTGTTTTACAATCTATGAATCTGAATTTCAACCTTTCAGAATTCGCGAACTGTTAACATATTCAATATAGTATTACTGAAATTCTTTAAAATGAAGTGTTTTAGGAGGGATCCCATAATGTCGACCATTAAAATAAATTTACTTGGAAGCTGTGTTGACATCTATGTAGAACAAGTAAAAAAGTATCAGTCGGCTTGGCCGACAGAGATATACCCTCAGTCTGTGTATATTGAAACAAATATTTCCCAAAAAACGTATGTATTTAGGGGGTTTTAAAAATTTTAGGCGTTTGAACCGACAAAAATGTTGATTAGGATTAAAGATCAAAAGTTTTGCGGAGGAGATACTAAAATGAATGGATCGACATTGACCATTATGGAAGTGGATCTCCATCCACTACATATGGTGCCTGGGTGTTTTTACACCCTTCGGGCTGTTTGCTCAAGAAGTATGGACTTGCCCCTGAAAAAAACTTTTACCATCGTAATTGAGGCAGCGAATGCAAGTTGCTTCAACAAAAAACAAAGTGATTCGATATTAGGTCTTAAAGTGAACTTATCCCAAATTTTGTGTGGAAGGTACCGCATGGAGTGGACAAATATAGTCCATATTTGAACCTGATCTATATCTGGTAGATACATTAGGATGTGTAAAGTATGGACCAATTCGGCCACTCCCTTGAAGAGTTACCGTACGAACAATATTTCCGAACATTTTTGAACTTTTGTGGGGGAGGTACTTGAAGGAGTGGACCGATATGACTTATCTTCGAACTTAAACTATTTTTGGACAAAATATTACTAAGGCAAAATTTTGGACCCAACCGGCAGATCCGTTCGAGAGTTATCTTACGCTCCAACCACCTCACACGGTGTCATAGGGGTTTTTTTTGCAACTTTCAGGCTATTTTCTACGGAAGTATGGACTTGCCCCTGATGAGCAGGTCCTAAACTGAACTTATCCGAAATTTTGTGTGGGAGTTACCAGAAGTAGTGGACCGATTGAGTCCATATTGGAACCACATCTAAGTCTGCTAGACATTTCATGATTTGCAAAGTATGGACCAAATGGGTTACTCCCTTCAAGAATTATCGTACGTAAAAATTGTCCGAACATTTTCGAACTTTTGTGTGGGAGGTACCGGAAGGAGTGGACCGATATAACCCATCTTCGAACTTAAACTAAGTTTGGACAAAATATTACGAAAGCCAAATTTTGGACCGAATCATTTAATCCGTTCGAGAGTTATCGTGTGCTCAGCCAGCCAGACAGACAGACAGACGGACATTGCTCATTCGACTCCAAATTGTCTGAAACACATGTCGGTCAAGTATACTTGGGGTCTAAAACCATTATTTCGATGAGGCACATTTTGCCCGTATGAAAGTGAATATACCCTCGTTAGAATAAATGCTGAGGGTATAATAAATAAGACAATTTAAATATATTAAAGAAAATATATTTAAATTGTCTTAATGAGAATAAAAACCACTATAACTTTTGAGCGCATAGGCCAATTTTGTGAACGGATTTGAAACCAAAATAGTTTTCTTAACCTCTATACCAAAAATAGTAGATGTGCCCCCAAAAAAATTTTAAATTTTTATACCCTCCGTATTATGGATTAAATTAAATTTATCATTCCGTTTGTAACACATCAAAATATTCATCGGAGACCCTACAAAGTATATATATTCTTGACCAAGGTAAAATTCTAAGTCGATATAACCATGTCCGTCTGTCCGTTATTTCATTATTTCATCTTCATAATAAATGAAAGGAAATTAATTGTTCAGTTTTACTTCACTACAACTCGGTCGGGCCGAACTTAACGCCGTTCTTACTTGTTTTAAATGGAATTGCAAAAGAAATTTGGTTTTTACCATATAACCTCTTAAGTCTAACGGCTATAGGTTAGAAAGTCTTTTATTTTGTTTAGTTTGGTAATGTTATATTTGAAATATCCACTTTAGATCTCAAAATATATGATAAGGCAACATAACTCCTTCTCTTCTTGAGCTTTCAATGTGCACTTACATATTTCCCCATCTTTCAGTTTCATTATTGTCTCATATTTAAAGAAAAATCTATATAAAACTCTTCTTTAAAACTTACCTCATTTGTTACATAAAGATCATCACGTAAATTATCACCGATACTTATGGAACCAGCATTATTTGTGACAATACTGTTGCCAACAGCTCCTGCACCATTTATAAAACTTTCTGCAGCAGCGACAGCAACATTGTTGCCGACGGCAGACTCTGAGGCGCCTGAAGATATAACATTGTGCGACGTTGAGGCAGCGGTAATAGCTTGACTGTCATTCTCGTGTACAACCGTTACCGTAAAATTGCCACCCCAGATTATCGAACACAAGGCCGGATCCTCTTCAGTTGTATATAGTTGTGTTAACATAGTTCAAGGTCTAACCTTTTTTCTTAATAATAATATTTTGTTCTTTTATTTACAAATTCACATAAGTCCGTGTGTGTGTTGGTTGGGAGGAAGAAGAAAAAGACGGACTGCAACACAATATGAACTCATGAAAAATTAATTAAAGCAATGTAAAGGTGTTAAGAACGCAAAACTTTACATGTGCATCGAATGTAGTTATCAAGCGGAAACAGTTAAATCTCTAACGGAAAATACGAACTAAAGAAAGCAATTGCATGTTCATGTGTTGTAGATGTTTGTCTTGTTTCGTAGTTTATTTTTTATTGTAGTTGTAGTTTGTATTCTTTTTATGCTCTTGTTCAGTTCTTAATAAATGTTTTTTGTTGAAAAACGAATAAGAAGAAGTGGCAAAGTCTTAACTTTTAATTAACCACTTTTAAATGTTGTTTGCTTTTTTGTTGCTTCTTTAGTTTAGTTACTCTTTCTGTCTTTCGCTCTGTCAAGTTTCTGCTGGCTTACACTTTAGTATTTGTTTTCTTCACGAGTCTTTTTTTCTTTCTTTAATTTTTATTTCTTTGTCACTACTTTATTTGCTTTTCATAGTCATAGCCGTCATGGTGTAGAATTTTTTGTCATGGTTTTATGCTCGTTGCATTTGATTTCTGTTGCAGTATATCGGTGTTGGCAGTGATTGTTGTTGTTATTGCAGTTGCCACTTCTCTTACTGCTGTCGTTAGCAGTACTAAAAACTTGGGAAATATTTTGCCGGCAGTGACATTCGTGATGATGGGTAGTAAAGGAACAAAAATAGTTATTGCCTTTCGTGCTGATGGTGGAACTGTTACTGGTGGTGGTGTTGGTGCTGTTGCAGCTGCTGCTAGTGCTACTGAGATTGTAAATCGTAGCTAAAAGTCTAGTTGAGTTTGTTAGTGTAAAAATTGCTTGCAATACACTCTGTTTGCTGGCAGCAACGTGGCACCGTTGCTTAGTTAACATTTTATAAATCACCTGTCCCAGCTTCTAACTATTCTCAACGCTTTCCTTGTGCAGGGAAAAAATGTCGAGAACAAAATGATGATATTTTTGTGGCATTAATGCAGAGCTTTTTCACATAATTAAACAATCTGCAAAGAAACAAACGGGCAAATGTGTTTATAAAGGATTTGAAAAATTAATGATATTTTGCTTTAATAAAAACACATATACAATTTTAAATTAAGGTGTATTTTAGAGTAATGGAAATGGGAGTAGGAAGAAAGGGTTTAAAATGTATTTAATATGGTTTAATAGGTTTTTTTTTGAAGAAAATGTATATGGGGAATTTTGATGAAATCGAATATCTTGAAGAAAATTAATTTTTGTTTTCTATATTTATTGCTGTATTAATGATTTCCTCAGCAAAAATATATCTGCATATTTTCAGACTGTTTTTGGCCAATATTTGCGGAGATATTGATCTTCGTAAAAATAGAACTACATATATATAAAAACTATATGCAAATAAATACTCATATCTTTAACATTGTTGCAAATATTTTTTTTTGCATTTTCTTATCAGGTTGTACTCTTCGATTTTCTTTACATTTTTATACCCTCAGCCTTTAGGCTAAGGAGGGTATATACACTTTGATACGATGAAAATGTGCCTCATCGAAATAATGGTTTTAGACCCCAAGTATGTTTGGACGAAATGTGTTTCAGACAATTTGGAGTCGATCTAGCCATGTCCGTCCGTCTGTCTGTTCTGCTGGCTGGAGCGCACGATAACTCTCGAACGGAAGAACCGATTCGGTTCAAATTTTGGCTTTCGTAATATTTTGCCCAAACTTAGTTTAAGTTCGAAGATGAGCTACATCGCTCCACTCCTTCCGGTACCTCCCCCACAAAGTTCGGAAATGTTCAGAAAGTTTGTGCACACGATAACTCTTGAAGGAATTAACCGATTTTGTCCATACTTAGCACGTCGTGAAATTTCTATCAGACTTAGATGAGGTTCCAATATGAACTCAATCTATCCACTCCTTCGGGTACCTCCCACACAAAATTTCGGAAAAGTTCAGTTTAGGACCTGTTCACGAATCGCTTTGATTTTTGTTGTTGTAACTTCTATTCACTGTCCTTTATACGACTGTACAAGTTTCATCAGGGGCAAGTCCATACTTGCTGAGAAAATAGCCTGAAAGTTACGAAAAACTCCTATGACACCGTGTGTAGTGGTTGGAGCGCAAGATAACTCTTGAACGGATCTGCCGATTCGGTCCAAAATTTCACCTTTTGGCCTTTTGTCCAAACTTAGTTTAAGTTCGAAGATAAGCCATATCAGTCTACTTCTTCAGGTACCTCACCCCCAAGAGTTCAAAAATGTTCGGAAAAATTCTGCGCATGATAACTCTTGATGGTAGAGATCGATTTGGTCCATGCTTATATATCAGGTTCGAATATGGACTACATTTGTCCACTCCTTCGGGTACCTCCCACACAAAATTTTGGATAAGTTCACTTTAAGAACTGCTCTGGAATCAATTTGATTTTTGTTGAAGTAACTTTCATTCACTGCCTCAGTTACGACTTCTTGAGAAAACAACCCTAAAAGTGTAAAACACTCTATAGCACCAAGTAGTGGCTGGAGAGCACGACAACTCCCGAACCAATTACTGAGTTGATCCACACTTTGCATATCGTAATATTTATTCGAATATTAGATGAAATTCGAAGGTGGTGCTTGTAGGTCTACTCCTTCCGGTACCTCCCCCACCAAAGTTGGATAATATTAGCTAAAATAGTATACGCGATATTTGTCGGTTCATACTCCTAAAATTTTCAAAACCCCTTAAATATATACGTTTTTGGAAAAAAAATGTTTCAATTCACACAGGCTGAGGGTATATCTCTGTCGGCAAAGCCGACTGATCCTTTTTTACTTGTTTGTTTTAAACTACGATCAATTACAAATATTTTAAGAAAACTTTGGTAGGGGGTTTCAAAAAAATATTTTTTACTTTTTTCACTAGGCAGAGCATAACATATTTTGTAGTTGCTGGACAGTTGGACAGAATCGATAATTGCGAAAAATCGACAGTTAAAACTGACGATGTGTACTGCACTTAAGGATTGTTGTATTGTATTATCGTAATTATGCAACCAATAGGGGTGCCACCGTGGTGCAATGGTATGCACACCCGCCTTGCACACATAAGGTCGTGGGTTCGATTCCCCGGCCAGGCAACATCAAAACACTTTTCAACGGTGGCAAAATACCCCTCAGTAATGTTTGCGACATTTCCGGAGTATTTCAGCCATGTAAAACTTCTCTACAAAAGTGGTGTCTTAGACACGCCGTTCGGACTCGGCAATAAACTGTAGGTCCCATATCATTGAGCTAAAATGAATCGGGGTGCACTCATTATGGGATGTTTGTGGAACAATTATTATTATTATATGCAACCAGTAGATTTAAATTCCATTTTGTCTTATTCTTAAGCTATAGCATTTACATAGATAAAACAATATCAATTGGTTTCGTCGACGAGATGAAGTCATCGGGTGATGTTCATAAAAATAACTAAATATTCACCATAATGAGATAAGTGCATTTAAATTCTGAAGTTCTATCGCGAGTCATAAGAGGCTCATGTCCCATGGACAGGTGTCATCAACATATGTAGATGGGCTACTAATTTTATATCCTTAAAAAGTTGTCAATAAATATACACCAGTTGAAGATAAGTTTTAGATGACGAATATACTCAGCAAATGTCACCAAAATTACGCTGGAGGTATACGAGAAGAAAATTTGGTAGCCAGGGAAGCTGATCCCAGTCTTTAAATGGTGGTAAGCCATGATACTTGCTTGATATGAATTCGTTTACCCTATATATCAGGTTATTATCGGTAATCCTGAGATTTCGATAATCCGGACACCGCCGAAACATGTGGTGTCCGGATTATCGAGACAAAACTGTACTTAAAACACATATTTGAGGAAGTACTTCCTTCCTATGACATCCCCATGTAAATACAAGTAGGGGAGGGTTATAGTCGGTCAGTCAGTCAGCTGTGCCGACAGAGATATAGCCTCAGCCTCGGACACAAAGAAAATAAGTAAACTAAGTACTTATAACGTTTCTATGTTTTTTATACCCTCAGCATTTAGCCTAGAAAGGGTATATACAATTTAATACGACCAAAAATGTGCCTCATCCAAATAACAGTTTTAGACCCCAAGTATGTTTGGACGAAATTCGTTTCAGACAATTTGGAGTCGGTGTAGCCTCGAAAGGATCAACCGATTCGAACCAAATTTTGGGTATCGTAATATTTTGTCCAAAATTAGTTTAAGTTAAGTACCTCCCCCACAAAAGTTCAAAATTTTTCTGTAAAATGCTGGGAACGATAACTCTTGTAGGGAGCAATTGATTTGCGCAAAACTTTGCACATCATATTATTCCTTCTAGATATAGATCGAGTTCGAATATGAACTATATTGGTCCACTTTGCACATCGTATTATTTCATCCAGTCATGTATCAGGTTGAAATATGGACTATATCGGTCCACTCCTTCGGGTACCTCCCACACGAATTCGGAAAAAGTGAAGTTTAAGAGCATAGTTTTGATTCTTTTTTCAGTAGGTTGTTCTAGTTAACAATTTCTTCCTGAGTAAGTCAATACTTCCTGAGATAATGGCGCAAAAGCTCCAAAACCATGCCTGCACGTACTAAAATGGCTATTGTGCAATATAAATCTAAAACTTTTTCACAAATATCTGCCAAACTTAGATTAACGTAATTTAATATTTCGAGTCCTTTATGAAGAAGTTTGGTTACTAAAAATGTTTTGCATATGTCAATGATTTGGTATAGCCTCACATTGCGGTACCTACAGATTTTAAAGCAAACTCATGATATACGGGTTTTTATATACGGGTTGGTTTTTTATCAGCACTGCTGACTGATACTTTCTTACTAGTTTTTTTTTTTTTTAATTTTGGGCCAATTTCCCAAGAAGAATTGACTTTGACCCCCAAAAACATAGTACCATCGTAGCAAGGGCCACAAACACAAAAAATATTGAAAGAATCCGAGAAGGGTCCTAAATCGGCACTCTTTCCAAAATTTGGACCGATATAGTCCATATTTCAACCTGATACATGACTGGATGAAATAATTCGATGTGCAAAGTCTGCACCAAACAGAAACTCCCTGCGACAATTATCTTGCCGTTGCCATACAAAATTAAGACCAAACCGGTTTCTCCCTTCGAGGGTTATCTTAGGCACTTGTCAGTTTAGTTGGTGTCGTCACAGGAAGTATTGACCTGCCCAAAAAAATTGCACCGTCCTAACAGGGACCGAAAGGCGAACATGTTTCAAACAAATTCAAAACGGTTCGAGAAGAGCTGTTAAACTATACTTTTCCCAAGGGAGTGGGCCGATATAGTCCATATTCGAACCTGATATATGAATGGAAGTAACATTTCCACATCCCTAGTTTGGAACAATTCGGTTAGTATCTTCTGGAACTATCGTGCGAATAATTCTACCGAAAAATTTTGAACTTTTGTGGGGGTAATTAACGAAAGGGGTATTTGAACCAAAGAGGTTGATATATCGAGAGTTATCGTTCGCCCTAACAGGGACCGAAAGGCGAACATGTTTCAAACAAATTCAAAACGGTTCGAGAAGAGCTGTTAAACTATACTTTTCCCAAGGGAGTGGGCCGATATAGTCCATATTCGAACCTGATATATGAATGGAAGTAACATTTCCACATCCCTAGTTTGGAACAATTCGGTTAGTATCTTCTGGAACTATCGTGCGAATAATCCTACCGAAAAATTTTGAACTTTTGTGGGGGTAATTAACGAAAGGGGTATTTGAACCAAAGAGGTTGATATTTCGAGAGTTATCGTTCGCCCAGCCAGCCAGCCAGCCAGACAGACGGAATTTTTTAAATCGACTACAAATTTTCTGAAATGTATTTCTTCCAAACATACTTGGGGCCTAAAATCATTATTTCGATAATCTCGTTAGCCTAAATGTTGAGGGTATAAACAAATATTAAAAGTATTTTTAGAAATAGTTTTCGTATGACAAAAACTTTCTTGACCAAAATTCTTACCTCGTGTAAAAATTTGTCAGTATTAAACTTCTTTCAAAAATAACTCACGTGGGCGGAATGTGTCTACCAGGAATAAATATATTAGATATTTATTAAATTTTTTCCAATTATCACACAAAAGTTTCGGTCCAATTCACGCGCTAAAAACTATCTGATCATCATTTAAAATTGCAAGCTTCTTTTTTGTCATAAGCTCACAATTTCGCGCTGATCGGACTTTGATTGCGACCTACAGAGCAGATATAAATTCGGATAAAAATGTTGTTTTTGGTCCATTTCACCCCTAAATAATTCACGATCATCGCCAATAACAATAGCGATCTATTCTTATGTGAAACCGACCTCCATACCAAATTTCATGATGATCGGTCCAAAATTGCGGCCTGGACAAATGGTATATAACATTGGGGGTCTACCCTTCCCACATTCTGGAGTAGGGTATAATAATGCCTTTTATTGTATATTTGTAAATAGTTATTACCCAGCAAAATGTTTGTAGCCAAAGAAGTAGTTAAATCATGAGTGCAAGTGATTTCGGACTACATCTTTTTACGTGAAAGAAGTCATGATTTTTACAAGGGCATGGTGCAGCGAGGATACTGTCTAATTTACTTCTTAAGCACACATTTTGCAATAGTTCTTTGTAGTGAATAAATCACAACAACATATGATTCAACTACTTCTTTGGCTACAAACAAAGGTGTAGTTCGAAATCACTTTTATTATTTTCATACCCTATACCACAATGTGGAAAAGGGTATAATAAGTTTGTTTTCCCAAAAATTCATGTAACGCCGCGAAATATTCGTCGTAGACCCCTCATGTGGTATACCAAACTTCATATCTCGACGAGATAAAGCGATTTAGCGATGTGTGTCCGTCCGTCCGTCCGTCCGTCTGTCCGTCCATTAAAAATTGTAATCAAGCTAGAGGCCGCAATTATGGACCGATTGTCACGAAATTTAGTATGGAGGTCGGGTTTGGACCAGAATAGAACTGATTAGTTTTTGGCGATGATCGTGAAATGTTAAAGGGATGAAATGGACCAAAAACAAAATTTTTGCTCGATTTTGTAGCCGCTCTGTAGGTCGCAATAATAGTCCGATCGGCGCGAAATTTTAAACGTAGTTTTGGTTTGAGATGAAGAAGTAGCGTGCAAGTCAACGGTATGATCGGATAATATTTAGCGGGTTAAATTGATCAAAACTTTTGTGTATACATTTAAATAAAAGTTATCATTTATCAAAAGCTAGCCCGGAAAGCTAGTGCACAGGGATAGTGGTATAGGGTATCACATGGTCGGCCCCGTCCGACTATAGTCTGTTCTTACTTGTTTTGTATACAAATTACTTTTTATGGACGCAAACATATGCTGTTATTAGAATTAACAAGAAACAAATTATGTTCTTTGTCTTTTTAAGTTTTTTTTTGCAAAATTTTGAAATTTCTAAAATGTGAAAAATTTATGAAATGGATTCAAATCGGACATTGTCAAAATGTGAAGAACATACTGCATTTTTCATGACTCTGCGTGGACTGCTTCAAAAAAAGCTATTCAATCACTACTTCACAAGAAACAACTTCCAATAAATTTTGCTGGGTATAACTCTAAGTTACCGCAGACGTATTGTTTACTTATTTGAAATAACAATTGTAAATGCTCTTTGATTTGTTGTTGGTTCTTGCAAGCTATACCCTCAGCATTTATGCTAAATACCGGCAAAATGCCTTTCATCGAAATAATGGTTTTAGACCCAACGTATGTTTGGACGAATTCCGTTTGAGACAATTTGGTGTCGATTTAGCAATGTCCCGAAAAGTACAAAATGTGGTACAATTTAAATTTGGGTAAACGGATGCATAGATCTGCAATCCTAAAATTTTTAATTATGATTACTGTTTTAATGCAGGATTGAGGAGGTTTTTGAAATTTGTACTTATGGGTACGAAAAGTACTAAATTTGGATTTCAGCGAAAGGATACAGCTAGAATCTCGAAATTTGGAATTAAGATTACTGTTGAACTGTAGGACTGAGATAAATTCGTATTTATGAGTACGAAAAGTTTTAATTGGTACTAAATTTGGTACAATTTGGATTTGGGTGAACAATTAGAGCTGGAATCTGCAAAGTTGGACTTCAGATTACTTTTGGAGTAAAGGATTAAAAGTTATGGAAATTCGTACTTATGGGTATGAAAGTTACCAGATGGCACTAGTTTGGTACAATATGGATTTGGGTAAACGAATTGAGTTGGAGTGCTGAAATTTGGAAATAAGATAACTGTTCGAGTGTAGCAATGAGAATGTTGTGGAAATTCGAACTTATGGGTACGGAAAGTACTAAATTTCGTACAATTTAGGTTTGAACTAACGTTAGACTGAGCCGAAGTTAGGCTGAGTATTGGTGTGTAACGTTGGTATTTTGGCGTATTTTAAGAAATACGTACCATAAATTTACGAAAAGTACTAAAGATGTCTAAATGTTTTATCGTATATAGGAACAGAGCTGGAATTCAAAAACTTGTTCTTAAAGTCACTGTTGGTGTGTGGGGTTAAAATATGGAGATGACTTTGGAAATGCATACAAAGTACTAAATAGTACTTTGTTATAGTGTAAATCGGTTAGCAGAAATTTTTAAAATTTTAGGAGTAGCTTCGCACTAATTTTTATACCCTCAGCCTTTAGGCTAGAAAGGGCTTATACACTTTCATACGGGCAAAATGTGCCTCATCGAAATAATGGTTTTAGACCCCAAGTATGTTGGGACGAAATGTGTTTCAGACAATTTAGAGCCGATTTAGCAATGTCCGTCCGTCTGTCTGTCTGGCTGGTGCGTACGATTGGGTCCAAAATTTGGCTTTCGTAATATTTTGTCCAAACTTAGATTAAGTTCGAAGATGGGTTATATCGGTCCACTCCTTCCGGTAACTCCCCCACAAAAGTTCGAAAATGTTCGGAAAATTTGTGCGCACGATAACTCTTGAAGAGAGTAACCGATGTGGTCCATACTTTGCACATCGTGAAACTTCTACCAGACTTATATGAGGTTTCGATATGGACTCAATCGGTCCACTCCTTCGGGTACCTCCAACACAAAATTTCGGAAAACTTCAGTTTAGGACCAGCTCTCGAATCGCTTCGGTTTTTGTTGTAACATCTTGTATTCACCGCCCCCTATACGACGGTACAAATTTTATCTGGGGCAAGTCCATACTTCCTGAGAAAATAGCCTGAAAGTTGCAAAAAACGCCTATGACACCGTATGAGGTGGTTGGATCGCAAGATAACTCTCGAACGGGTCTGCCGATTCGGTCCAAAATTTGGCCTTCGTTATATTTTGTCCAAACATAGTTTAAATTCGAAGATAAGCCATATCAATTAACTTCTTCAGGTACCTCGCCCACAAAACTTCAAAAATGTTTGAAAAATTTGGCCCACGATAACTCTTGAAGGGAGTAACCGATTTGGTCCATACTCTACACATCCTAATATATCTACCAGATATAGATCAGGTTCGAATATGGACTATATTTGTCTACTCCTTCTGGTATCTGCCACACAAAATTTCGCATAAGTTCACTTTAAGACCTGTTCTCAAATCACCTTGATTTTTGTTGAAGCTATTTGCATTCGCTACCTTCATTACGACGGTAAAAGTTTTTCAGGGGCAAGTCCATATTTCTTAGGAAAACAGCCCGAAAGGTGTAAAAAATCCCTATGTCACCATATGTGGCGATCTGAGGGAACGATAACTCTTGAACTGTTCAACCGATTTGGTCCAACATTTGATCTTCGTCATATTATATCCAAACTTAGTCTCATGGGCAATACCGGTCCACAACTTCCGGTACTCCTTCCCAATATTTAAAAAATGTCACTAAAATCCTAGGACGATATCACCTCAATGGGGCAACCAATTTGGTCCAAACTTTGGATCTCCCAATATTTTGTCAAAATGTAGTTTAACTTCTAAAATGGCCCACATCGGTCCTCCCTAAGGGTACATCCCCCAAAAGTTCAACGTTAGTGCAGTTAATTCCTACACCACATTTTTGTAGGCAAGTTCAAATGTCCAAAAAGGGCCACAAAATTCTGAAGAGACCTTAAATACATTCCAACTGTCCGTAGGTGAAAGTTTCACTTCACATTGGCTTTTTCACTTGTTTTATATGTAAAGTACTATAATTGGGTCTGGGGGAACTGAAAGAGCTGGAAATGAGAATCGGGGTTGGTGTATATGTTTGATATAAGAAGGTAATTTTTTTGAGGCATACCCAAGTGTACGAAATTTCATGAACGATAATATAAGGAGTTTTTTTTAATGCGTACAAATTTGGTATGAGGGTAGCTAATGGCTGAAATTGTATTGAAAATACTACTATAAGGATACGAGAAGTATTGAATGGTACTAAAATTGATCTTGGGTTTATTTGTTTACAAGAATGTTTTAACTTCTAAGTACAGAAAGTCCTTAATTAAAATGCCTCAAAAAAGTGGCTCGATCTTGATGTGTAAGGGTGAGATACGACTGATTTTTTTTTTTTTGAAAATCGAACTAAAGTGGTACGAACAGTACTTAATAAAAAATAAATATTGAATAACATTGGTATTAGTACAACAAAATTTTCTGTGTTGGCCATTTCCATATTCACCATTGTTTACTTGTTTTTATATCCTTTACGCATACGAAGTAGGAGGCACTTTGCCAGTCAATAATAAACGATGTGTCGCAATCATATAAAATAATTTCCTTGGAATACAGTGCCCAGAAGAGGTGGTTAGAGTTGGACAACTATTTCAAAAAAGTATGAGTAACGTCATACAAACTAACGTGTGACATTAAGTATACGTAGTTTGTTCATACAAATGACCGGTGACAGTGAAATAGGTCGTTCAATATACTTCAATTGGCACAACCCTAGAAGTGGTATATGGTCGGCCCCTTCCGACTGTAGTCCTCTCTTACTTGTTTCCTATTTTTTACTAGAAAGCATTTTGTCTATTTCGACCAATATTAAGAAAAGTTATGAGTATTTCTTTGCATATAGTTCTTATAGAATTCGACATTTCCGAAGCGCGATATCTTGCCAACTATTCGGCAAACAAATGTATAAGAAGATCTGTTGGCCTTCTATGTGAGTACCTTTTGGTCTTCTATGGGAATTTATATGAGTATCCTATGAGAAGACCTATTAGTTTTATATGACTTATAAACTGTTTTACCGTTGTTCCGTTATACCTTCTTCCCTTTTAAAATCTTTGGCCAAATGTATTTTTGGCCATAGGGATCTTCTAGATTTTATTGTGTATACCAAATTTCCAATATACTGACTAGCAACCATTTCCGGTAAAAAAATTTTAATTAATATATTTTCAATTTAGTCGGCTTAAGATGTCACTCACCTGGTAAAGCATTTAAATAAATCCACCCTCTTTTTGTTTATTATAGTTTCCAGTCAACAAGTATAATTTAATGTAATCCTCTGAAAGGACATTTGATTTTTTCCTTGTTATTTAATTAGCTGGAAGAGGAAAATACCTATTTTTAGCACAAAGTATGTTTATGTACCATGCGAACTTCGGCCAAATCTATTGATGTAATTAGAGAAATGTCTTTGCCCCAACAATTAGAGGTAAATATTTTTAATTGGAAAATGAATCAGATTAAATCATTTATATAACTGGATCTGCTTGTCGTCAAGGATTTTTTAATAAAACCCTAATTGAAACAAGTTTGTTAATACAATAATGAAACATTTTTGCAGCATGTAAAAGTTTTGGTTATTTATACAGACGGTAACGATTCCTTAGCAAATAACATAGTTCCTTCATGTCAAATTTTTCTCGTAGAACAAAAAAAGTATCCTAGAACATGTGATAATATTTTGATCCAATCAGCTCGTCCTAGAAGACTTACCGAGGTTAGAGCCGAGGGCCAAAGATATATTTTACGAGCGATTAGAGGAAACATATGACTGTTGTTCTGCCTATGACATTGAAATTATTCTCGATGATTTTAATTTCAAACTTGGAAATTCCCCACCTTTTACTCCAACAGTCGGAAAATTCAGTCACAGTAGGGACATCTCTAACAATGAAAGGAGGCTGATAGACTTCGTAGAAGCAAAACACATAGTACTTAGTAGATTTAGCAGATTTAAGCACCTGTCACTAGATCAAAAAAAAAAAAAAAAAAAAAAAAATGAAATGAAATGAAATTGATCACGTTGTCACAGATAGACGATATTCATAGAGCGCGTTAGATGTACTTTCGTTCCCAGGAGCAAACGTAGACTCGGACCACCTCCTTGTTGCAGCAAAGGTACGTTTAAACGCAGCGCAAGCAGTAACTCAGTACTTGGTGTGGTTCAGAGAATTTTTCGAAAGATCTGTTGACGGTGAATATGGATGTTGTATGTACCACGTGCTGTATTTGCTACATATGTACATCAGTATATTTAAACGTATCCAGATACAACGATGCGTTAATAAGAGCGATGCTAAACTCGCTAAAAAGGCGTATAATTAAAAACCGAATTGTGGAACAATTATGTGAACGACGAAATCGAAAAACACGATATGGAAACGTAAAGCAACAAAGATCGATTAATGAAAATCTTTTCTTAGTTCGGCTAATAGGACAAATGTTCAGTTGAGAGCCAACTAAGTAAGTAAGATTTGGTGGATTCATTGATATAAGAGAAGCCTCCCGTGTCGCTTCGGAGATGTTTTTTTGAGAATGTATGTATGCATGTATGTATGTTTTTTTCGTGGGAAAAAATCATCGAAAGACTTTGGCAACCCGGCATGCCAGGTGTGCGAGACTTTAACACCGTAAAATAACCCCATATAGCTGTTCCAACAATCCCTACGGTACCGCCGTAAGAAAGCATTTCTTCGTAGGGTGGGAATGGTACTAGTGACCTCAGCTAGTATTTACATCGTTCTCCGAATCTCATCTTGACGCTTCAATTCCAAAATTATGGATTTAATGCAATCACATACATAATTCCAGTTTTGTGGGGACTCCAACAATAACTGGATTATGTTTTCTACACTTATTGTACTTCCAATTTGCCACTCCAAGTTCATCCTTTCCTCATTAAACCTAGGACACACAAATAAGATATGGCTGGGATCCTCTACATCTTCTGCGCAGTTCGGGCAGAAGGGCGAGTTGTCGAGTCCAAAGCGGAATAGATACGACCTAAAACATCCGTGCCCACTTAGAAATTGGGTTAGATAGAAATTTAAATCGCCGTGTTGTCTGTTACACCAAGTGTCAACGTTGGGTATTAGTTTTTGCGTCCATCTGCTCTGCCACTCTTCCATGGTTTGACTTGTGACTGCCTCCACGTCACTAGCATTTGTCGTTGAGCGACGAAGCTCAAACGTGCGTTCCGCTTGCTTTGCCAACAGATCAATCGGCGTCATTGCTGCAATAACAAACGCAGCATCATCGGATACAGTTCTGTATGCACAACACACACGAAGTGCTACAAGCCTATACACGTAATTTATCTTCTCACAGTACGATTTGAATCTTAACGATTTTGCCCATATTGGTGCTGCATAAAGGATTATATTTTTGATTACTCCTGCTAACATCTTTCTGGTCAGATACTTAGGACCCCTCGTATTTGGCATGATTCGACATAGCGCTGCACATGTTTTACCCGACTTCAGCTTTATGTAGTCGAGATGTTGTTTGAAGGATAGGCGGTTATCTATCATAACTCTCAGATATTTTAAACATTCTGCAGTTCTTATCACACAGTCGCCTATTTGCAGTTCAAGATACTCCACATTTTTGCGGCTTGTTATTAGGATGGCTTCCGTTTTGTGTTCTGCTAATTGCAATCCCATTGAGTTAAGCCAAGATTTAACGACACTATTTTCGCATCTCCTATAGTCTTTGCTACTATTGCCAAAGCTATATCGTCCGCAAAACCGATTATATTGGATTTTTCTGGTAGTTTTACATAATGTTCCATAGCAGCGGTCCCAGGACAGACCCCTGTGGAACTCCTCCTGTGATTTTTTGTTCTTTGACTCCTTCGTCTGATTCATATATTAAGACTCTTTGTCGAAAGTAGTCTTTAATTATAGCTACTAGGTAAGGTGGGATGTTAAGGTGAATGAGGACATTCACGATGTTTTCCCAGTTTGCTGTATTGAAGGCATTTTTAACACCCAGGGTTATGAACACACAGTATTCTTTTGTACCCTTCTTCCAACTCCTGCCATCTATTGCGGTTCTTGCAATGTCAACGACCGTTTTTATAACCTCCACCGTTGATCTATTCTTCCTGAAGCCGAATTGCATTTCTGATAAGCCCTCTGTAGCTTCGACATGTTCTTGCAGTCTATTTCGTAGAACACTATCCAATAGCTTCCCAAATGTATCGATCATACATAGGGGCCGATATGACGATGGTGTGTCAAGAGGCTTCCCTTCTTTTGGCAATAGTACCAACCTTTGTCTTTTCCATATTGATGGAAAGATCCACATTGCAAACAGGAATTGAACAACTGTAGCAGTTGATCGCCGCAGCATCCAACAACTTCTTTAACAACAGCATTAGGAATGTTGTCTAATCCAGGTGCCTTTGAATCCTCGAATTTTGAGACGGCTGTCATTATCTCCGTGAGAGTAACAGGTGGGAATGTAAAGCATCCACCGGGGTCGAATGTTTCCCAGGATGCTACCTCTTGGCGTGGAAAAAGATTGTTTACTATATTTTTCAACGTTGCAGCTTCTGTGGGTGCGCTGTTTTTGAAGATTTTCAGCTTTTTGGTCACTAGTTTATAAGCTAGTCCGTAGGGTTGATTTTCAATCTCATCGCAGATGCACAGGAAACAATTGCGTTTGCTACGGCGTATTGCAGCTTTAAGCTCCTTCTTCTTCTCTTTGAGCGTCTGGTGATGTAAATCATTATCTGCTCTATTACGAGTTCGTATGAATCGTCGTCTGGCTCGGATACAGTTTTTGCGTAGTTCAGATATTTCGTGGTTCCACCAATATACTGGGAATTTATTTGCACCTCGCTTTCTCTTTTTCATCGGCAGGTGCAGGTTCACTTAGATCCATTATTATGGCATTGTGGTCGCTATGGGTATACACATATAAAAATTTGCCAGGAAAGACGACTATATATACTAGTACTGGCAAAGGCAACATCAATAATTAAACTTCCGCCATTTCGGTTAAATGTCGTACTGGTTCCTGAGTTCATTATCATTCATTATCAAGTCGGGCAAATGATTCCAGTAATACTCGACCCCTCTCGTTGGTTCTTGGACTCCCCCATTCTGTTGCCCACGCATTGAAGTCGCCAGCTATAATGATTTGCTTCCATTTTGAAGCATCATTAGTTAATTTATCCACTATTCTCCCATACTCCTCAATGTCATACCTCGGTGGAATGTAGCAGCTGTATATTGTTATACCTGCGACCGTAGCGCGAACAAACCCTGTCTGTTTAAATATGTTTTGCATTGGCTTCTGTAAAGACCAAATTGCAGATGTTCCAGTGATATCGCTTGACCAGTTGTATGTATGTATGTATGTATGTACGTATGTATGTATGTATGTATGTATGTATGTATATATGTATGTATGTATACGTCCTATCTAAACCCTAATTATTTTGGTGTGTTTTCAAGGTTTTGATTGTAATAGAGAATTTCTGTACTTTATATAGTGGATGGCATATAAAGTTTGACCTAGCCTAACTCATGTTAGACCCACCATAATAGTTTAACACTAAAAGGAAAACTAATGATGGACGGTTTCCCCTCAAGAAATTATTTATTTCATGCAAACAACAGAACAAATTTAATGGTTGAATATAATCTACACAACATCATTGCAGCCAACAACAACGTACATCATGAATCTAACACATTATCATCACCGACACACAATGATACATACATCTTATGCAAAGAAAAAATCTAATTTATTTTTTTGTATGATGTCATGATGTCATCGCAACGGGAAAATTTATGATATATTTTTTTAATGTTTTCTGAATACATTCTTCATTCTGGACCACCACTTTGTTGTTGTGTACGCAGCAAGAGTTGAGTTATGTCGCAAAACTTGTAGTCACAGAAGCCTATAATGGGTAGGAGAACATTGCCAACGATAAAGCCAACAAAAACAAAAATAAAACGAAGCAATACACTAAAACACGAACAGGAACACATAACTCGCATCATTTATATTGTGAATGGCCTTTGAATGGCATCTGTGGGTAAACATGTGTGAATGTATGATTGTGTGTGTGTGCTTATGTATGTGAGCTAGTGACTGCGACACTTAGCGGAAATGATATTTGACTTTTAGTTGAACAAACATAAAATCAGCATAATACACTAACAAACATTAACGTTCCCCCGCGCCCTGTTCCGGTATCTACTTCCTATTATTGGTAGTAACCAATATTTGAAAACAACAAACTCAACCACATATTTTCCTTCCGAATTTATGTACCAAAAAAAGGGGTACAAGTATGGCAGTTTCAGTTGCCATGGCATAGCTTGAGCATGAGCTTTTTTTTGGTTGTTGGTGGGACGTGCTTATATGTGAATAGGCTTTACCGCATGTATATATGCTTGCCGTTAATACCCATGATAGGTTAGTACATGGGGGACCATTAACTATGAGGATATTGATTAATGAAACCCTTTGGTATATTACGTAAATCTCGACCTGTTTGCCATAGAATTTTTTGTGTGTATTTTTATTTTTGTATGTTGTGTACCATAAAAAATAAGTTTGTAATTTAGCTTGCCTACGTATTTAAGGTGCTAAACCTTTTTATGCCACCCGTTATTTGAAAACAGTAAAAGGACCTGGAACTCATTATGCAAGGGATTAATATAAAACTTCCATGTGGTTCAGAAAATAGCGCACGTAATATGTACACAATCCAAAATATTTTCATTTTCAATTTATTTACTTAATAAGGGTCAAACTGCTTGACGCTTTTATGTGTGGGTTAAAATTAATGCAACTAATGTAACGTTAATGAGGGAAATTTAAGCTTATATTAACATTCTCTTGATATAAATCACTATTTGTTTACTAATAGCAAACTTTGGTACTTGTTACATATTTAAATTTGTAATTGACACAAAAATCAAAAGATATGTTACATGAAAATCTCGGTGCATCCTTGCGTATGAGTGTTCATAGTAACATGCTAATTATTGATTATACATCACATAGAGAGATCAACTAAAGGCATGCAAAAACGAAAAAAATACCTTTCTTCTCACAACGGAATTAACACCAAAAATCCTTAGTTAATACTAATTTATAAAAATATAAGAGATTTTAAAAATGATTGTATCATCAAAAAGAAAGGAAATGTTTCTTAGCGCTTTTCTCTATGAAATATCATAAAAGAAGCCAATAATTTGTAAAGGGTGATCCATTTAGAGGTACCTACTTTCTTTAAAGAAAAAAAAAAAACACGGAAAAATCAAACTGAATGTTTATTGTCATTTGAACGAATATTCGATGACACTTATTTTTTGCAGATTATGTCTAACAAATATTGGCCGATTCTACGTCTCAGATTCAATGATTCGTACAAGTTTTTCGACTGGTAACTGGCAAATGGCACGATGTTTTCCCCCAATACCGGAATCGAAGCAGCATTATCCGCATACAATTTTGACTTTACCTATTCTCACAGGAAAATCTCTAACGGAGTGATTTGAGACGATTTTGGTGGCCAATCGACTGGTCCAAACCGTGATCACCGAAGTGTTCTTTCAATAAATCCATTGATTGATGTGATGTGTGGGAAGTGGCGCCGTTTTGTGGAAATTAAATGTCGCCGAGATTATGAGCTTCAATTTCAAACATCAAATAGTCTGTTATTACGGCGATGAAGTCCTAACCGGCATCAGTTTGAAGAAATAGGGTACGGCGACTTCACCGTCTCAAAAGCCATTATTTTTTCTGGATGAAGTGGCATCTCTTGAATCTCTTTAAGTTTCTCTTTTTCCCAAATGTGGAAAATTTGCTGTTTTACATACCTATAAAGCCAGCAATGTGCCTCGTCACTGAACAAAATTAGGCTCGAATCACACTCCCCACATAACGCGAATTTTCGTAATAAAGTTGTACGATTTGTAAACGTTGTAGAGGCGTAAGCTTTTCCATGATAAAATGCCAAACAGTACTAAACAAAAATAACATGAACACGTGACATGACTCACGCGTGATCTGTCAAAAAAAGGTTGTTGAAAAAGTTCCTCTTGTTGGATCACCCGTTACATTCTAGAGCTGAGGGTGCTTAACTCTCGGCCAAGCAGACCGCTAATTTGTTAACTTTTTTAACTTTGGGTTTTAATATGAATGGGGGTGACGTAGGGGCTGAATGATACCAAGGAACGGTCTTGACCGGCTTTAACGCGGCAAAGCCCAGGACTTATCTTGATCATCTCAAGTGGACACTGACCTCCCCGTGGTGTCACCTGGGGAGCTGTTTTTAACGCCCGTTAAAGGTAGTGAGCTAACATGTGCTAACTAACCCCGTCAAAACAGCTTACAATGAAAAAAAAACAAAGAAAAAGAAGAAAAACAAACCCCTCTAAAGTTGACGACCCCCGCAAAAGTATTAAGGACCATGATATGCGAATCTTCACCTGGAATGTCAGGACTCTCTACAGAGTTGGTGCAGTTTATTATCGCCTTACAGGAAATGCGATGGAATTGGGCAGACGTAAAGATCACAAAGGATTACGCAATGAAACGAAGCGTGAGCTAGGTGTTGGATTTATGGTAAACCGGGGGCTTAAAAATCTCGTATCAAGTTTCACTCCGGTTGATGAGAGAATTGCCACAATCCGTATAAATGCAACGTTTTTTAACATCAGTCTCATCTGCGCCCATGCTCCGACCGAAGAGAAAGACGAACAGACCAAGGATATATTCTACGAGCGCCTAGAGAAAGCATATGAGTGCTGCCTTGGCCATGACATTAAGATTGTTCTAGGAGATTTTAATGCTAAAATTCAAAGGGAAAATATATTTGGTGGGAAAACAGAAAAATCAGATTGATCATATTGTGATAGACGGAAGACAATCGTCCAGTGGGTTAAATGTCCGATCGATTAGAGGTGCGAACACCGATTCGGACCATTTCCTCGTAGCAGCCAAGGTACGCACTCGTCTTAATGTTGCGGCAAAAGTTCGATCTAACAGAGGACGGAAGCTGGATATCGAGAAGCTGCAAACACAACAGACATAATAGCCCACTCCCTTCAGACTACCGCAAAATCTATACTTGGGTACCAAAAACCTCCACCTAAATATTTATGGTACAATCAGGAGTGTCGTAAAGCTGCAGAAAAGAAAAACGCGAAGCGTATTTTCAGGTGAAAAAAGAAGGAGCAAGAAAAATGTGAGTCAGAATGAAGTCCGAAAATTTTACCAGAGTGTAAAACACCAGACTGAAGGATATGGTGCAGGAACATTCTCCTGCAAAGATGACGAAGGGAATCTGGTAACTGATACAGATATCGTACTGCGAATTTGGAAGGAGCACTTTATGAAGCTCTTGGTATCGAATATGGGTGGCGATGACGATACCGCAGAACCACCCGTAAATGACAACGTTGAATGTCTACCACCTAGCAAAGGCAAGGTTATGACAGCTATTAATCAGCTGAAAAATAATACAGCAGTAGGAGCTGATGGACTTCCCGCCGAACTGTTCATGACTGATGGCGAAATGCTGATAAGTGGTATGCATCAGCTAATTTGGCAGGAAGAAAGCATACCCAAAGATCGGAACCTCAGCCTACTATGTCCCGTACACAAGACAAAGATGGTTTGTGCAAATTACAGAGGCATAAGTCTCCTACGCATCGCACACAAAGTGTTGTCGAGCATACTGTGTGAATGTTTAAAACCCATGGTCAATGAAATAATCGGGTTATACCAATGCGGTTTTAGACCTGGTAAGTCGATAATTTACCAAATCTTCACACTGCGCCAAATATTAGAGAAGACCCACGAAAGACAGATCGACACATACCACCTGTTCGTCGACTATAAGGCCGGGTTCGACAGCCCAATTAAAGCAAAGGTGTTTCAAGCCATGTCTGAGTTTTGTGTCCCTGCAAAACTAGTTCGACTATGCAGGATGACATTGGCTGACACAAGATCAGCACTTAAAAAAAAGAAAGAACCCCTCCGAGCCTTTCAAAACAAAACGAGATTTCAGACAAGGTGACAGTCTATCGTGTGACCTATTTAACATCTTACTGGAAAAGGTCATACGAGATGCGAATCCATATACGGCCAAATATGAAAACAGCGCGATAAACAATAAAGATGTAATGTTGCTTGCATATGTAGATGATATAGACATAAAAGGTACATCAACGCGAGCCGTAACAGCCACTTTTGCAAAAATTTAAATAATAAAAAAATAAATAAATAATATTGGTCAACAGATGCTACTTTGGTCTAAGCAAACAGTTTAAAAGGAAAACCATCTCTCGTCAAACAAAAGATACACTCTACCAGACACTGATACTAACCGTACTTATGTATGGATCTGAAGCATGGGTACTTGCAAAAACATATGAGGCAGAAGTTGGTGTGTTTGAGAGAAAAATTCTTCTTGCGTTGACGGTAAATACCTACGTGGTATGAACCACGAGCTCTACCAGCCGAACGGCATGGATATAGTAAAACGTATTTATTTATTATTTATTTATTATTTATTATTTTTTATTTCAATACTCATTTTTACATTTCATGATAGATTTAAACCCACGAAGCTGTATGTAGCTTGTCTGTGGGTGATAAATATACATAAATATATATAATTTACATTTTCTTATTTACATTTTGGCTGTAGACTTCAATTTAGCTGTTTAAATAATAGTTTTTGATTGATTTTATTCTGCTGTTAGTATTGGTTTCCTCAATTAATTCCTTTGGCAGTTCATTTAAGATGGTGGGTAGAGTGACAGATAGTGAGTATTTGCCATATTCATTTTTATAAGTCGGGACTTTGTATTTTCCTTGAGATTTACTACGCGTATTTCGATTGTGGTTTAATTTCTGAGCTAGGTTTTCATTTTCCATAAACTCTTTGATGATAGATATTGAGTATAATTCCTGTATGTTGAGTAGTCTTTCATCTTTATACATTTGCTTCGTTGTTTTTGTATTGGAGGTTAGTTGCGTATTCGTTTGTGTTTTTTTGGAAAGTGATTTAACAATTCTTGTTTGGCATGTTTGTAATAACCTGCAACTCCTTGCATTTCCCCATGCAGTTATGCCGTGCCTCAGATGGGCTTCCACTAGGGAGAAGTAGGCCTGTTTCATTATGTGATGTGGTGCACAGTTTCCTAGATGATACAGTGCGTATGATGCTTGTCTCAATTTCTTCTGTAGGCTTTGGACTTGTGTTTTCCATTTAAAGTTTTCATCTAGGTATACTCCAAGGTATTTATAGGTTTGAACTAATTCAATGTTAGTGTCACATTCATTGTCGCGATGTTGATTATTGTGAAGGCAATTCATAGAATGAAACTTTATTTTGATATTTGCCTTTGGTATGTTTCTCGGTCTGATGTGCATTATTTTGGTCTTTGTTGCATTAATTATTAAACCACTATCATGACACCATTTCGATAGAATATTCAGCTCACTTTGAATAGTCGTTATTGCAGTTTCCAATGAATTATTGCAAACGACTACAGCTGTGTCGTCTGCGTATGTGTATGCTGTGCTGCGCGTCAATTGTAGGATCATTTCATTGGAGTAGATTATATACAGTATTGGTCCTAATTTTGAGCCCTGTGGAACTCCGTATATAGTGTCCATTTTGAGACTGTCTGTTTTTTCCACTCTAACGCAGAATGATCTGCAAGAGAGGTAGTTTGTAAACCAGTTCAGCGTTTGTCCGCGTATCCCACATTTTTCTAGTACATCTATTAACTTTTCGTGAGGCAATGTGTCAAATGCCTTACTAAAGTCTATAAAGAGGGCTAAACAGCTATCTTTTTTACTGAGGCTTTGGTTTATGTGATTTGAAAAGTGGCCAAGAAGCTGGTTGATGTTTTTGCCTTTCTGGAATCCAAATTGATTCTTGCTTATTATGCTATACTTCTTTAGGAATCCATTGAGTCTTCTAACAACTATTTCCTCCAATACCTTCTCAATTACTGGCAGTATTGCAATGGGCCTATAGTTGTTGTAATCCGATTTGATGCCATTTTTAAAAATTGGACGTATTATTGACTGCTTCATTATGTTTGGTATTATACCTTCGTGAATGCTTCCATTTATTAGTTTTGTAATGATAGGAGTAAGTGAATCTGCATTGTTTTTTATGTCGATTGATCTTATGTTATCAACCCCAGCACTCTTTCTTGGGTTGATTGTTTTAAGAATGTTGTGGATTTCCTCTTCTGATGTGTATTCCATAAACATAGAGTTTTGTATTGTATTGCCTATTTTTGGGTTTAATGTAACTATGGAGCATGGATGGATGATTTTTATAATATTTTCATTGAAATTTATTGCAAAGTTTTCCGCAATGTCCTTTAACGTTTCATCTTTAAAGTTTCTTTTTATATTTTCATCTAAGTTTTCTACTTTTTTCCCTGTAATCTCATTTATTAATTGCCACGTTCCTCTTGGATTGTTTTTATTTTGAATAAACTGCTTGTAAAAATGTTCGTTTTTAGCTTTTATTATAGCTTTATTTAATTTATTATTGAAATTTTTGTACAATTTTTCATTGGTTTTGTTGTTTTTGTTTTGAGAATATTTTTTATAAAGGTTATCTCTTATATTACAGCAATTTAAGAGGTGATCGTTTAGCCATGCGTACGCGTTTCTTTTTTTGAACTTTGACTGTTGTGATGTTGAGTTTTTATAGATTTGATTGAATGTGTTATAAATATTATTAAAGAGTTCGTTTGTGTTACTTGAATTGGCCATGATTTCTTCCCAATTTGTGTTATTTATTAAGTTATTTACTTTATTGGTGTTTATTTTGACGTTTGCATTATTTTGTGTTGTTTGGTTGATTTTCGTTTTAGCGTTTGGTTTGTTATTGTCTATACTTCCAAATATCATAAAGTGATCGGAAATGTCCATTTTCACTACCGATGCGTGGGCTTGTGTCAATTGCCTACCCCATCTGCAAAATAGATGGTCGATACATGTTCTTGTTTGGTTTCTACTATCTTCGCGTGATGAGTTTGTGATCATACAATGTAATCCGTTTGACGATAAAATATTTAAGTAATTAATTGTGGTTGCATTACGTTTTTTTATGTCTATGTTCACATCTCCCGTTATTATTAAATTATCTTTCCGATCTGTTCTATTTACCAATTCCTCAATTTCTTGCAAAAATAATTTAATGTTTTTATTTGGTGGTCGGTAGATGGGTACGATTGTTACACATGTATTACTCGGTGTTCTAATTTGTACGATCATTGTTTCTGCTGATTTTGTTTGAGTTTGTATCTGATAGTAATTAATGTCACTTTTAATGTACATTGCTATACCTCCACCTCGCCCACATCTATTTAGGAAAATTGAGTTGAAACCGTCGATTTGATAAAATTTATTTTCTTCATCTGTGATGTTTGTTTCACTGAGTACTATTATTTTAATTTGATTAATTATTTTTGAAATAGTTGCTATGAATGGCAAAAAGTTTCTCCTTAAAGATCTAATATTTAACTGTATTATCGACATGTTATAATTCAAGTACTTCAGGTTTATATCGTTGAAACTGTTGATTATATCCTCTGTGTAATTCATTGTAGCTGAGAATAATTAAAAACCAAAAAGTTTTTTTTTTGTTTATTTTTAATTTGATTAAATATATGTGTAACAATGTTTAATGTATTTTTTATAATATTTGTACAAAATCTTTCGTTTTCTCTTAAATTCACTTTAATATTTGCGCATCTGTTTTTCATTTGGAAACTTTTTTGAAAGACTGTATATTTTTTATTTAATTTGTAATGTTTTCTAGATCTGATGTGTTGTTTATATTAGTAAAGCTTGAATTTTCGTTTTTGCGAGCGTAGATATTTCCATGTTTTATCCACACAAATTTCCATCCACATTCTTTTGCTTTCGTTTTTGTCATCCATAAAAGTTTCCTGTTGTTTGGTGTTAGTTCATCATTTATATAGATGACATTTTTCGTCCCACTCGAGTGTGCAACTTCAATTCTATGTCTCTTTATTTTTTCCATTATTTCTCTTTTTTTATTGACCGTAGAGAATTCAATGATAATTTTATTTTTGTTCTTCACTTTGTACGATCTCTCAATGTCTGTATCTTTTATTTCAATCCCAGTATCTTCTATTATTTTCTTTAACACTTCGCTCACTTCCATTTTCTCATTGTTTACAATGCTAATCTCAATATTTTTATTAATCGCTTTCTGCTCTAATTTTTGCACTCTTGTGTTTAATTCATTTATTTTGTTTCTGTTTTCTTGGTCTCTCATTTGAAGCTCACTTATTTGCTCAGTTTTTTCTCTGTCTCTCAATTGGAGTTCAGATATTTGATTAGAAATTGTTGTTACATTTTTGTTGATATCAGCAATGTGCTGTTCAATACTGGTCATTTTTGTGCTTACGGTTGACACGTTTAGCGCGAGTTGTTTTAAAACATTTTGAATGTCTGCCATTCCTGCCTTTATTTCTGCAGTGTCTTTTTGTTGTGTTGACATCTCTTGGGTTTTTTGTGATGAATTTGGTGTTTGTGCGTTTTTAAACCGTTTACTTGAGTTGTTCTCATCATCATTCCCTTCCCTTTGTTGTTTATGTGGAGTTTGTTGTTGTACGTTATTTTCATCTGGTTGCTGTGTTTCATTTTCACTGCTTCCTATAAAAATGCATGTACTTGTTGGAGATTTAACATCGTTGCATGCATGACATTTCCATTCCATTTTTTTTGGTTGTCCCATGCTCTTATAAGATATTTCTGTGAGAGAACAACATGGACTGAAATGGTATTGTCTATTGCAATTAAAACATCTCACAAAATTTACAGATTTTATTTTTGTTGAGCATTGGCTGCAGATATTATTGTTTGGCACTTGAAGAAATGACATTTTCGCAAATACACTTTATTTTTGGATCGCTTCGTGGGATTAAAAGATATTATATTTGTTCTTTGTAACACGGGGATTCGTTTTTTTTAATGCGCGTGTGCGTACGTACGTCCGTTCACTTCGAAGGCTACAGCTGCACACTCGAGTATCGAGCTACAACGATTGCATTGGCTTGGTCATGTCGGCAGGATGGATATAGATGCTCCCGCCAAAAAGGCATTTGAATACGAGCCACTCGACGGTATACGCCCCATGGGAAGGCCAAAATTCCGATGGAAAGACCAAGTTGAAGAAGATATCACAAAACATTGCATCCAAAATTGGAGAAGTAAAGCAAAAGATCGGTGCGTTTGGAAATCTATTCTTAGTTCGGCTTATGGAACAAGACGTTCTGTTTAGTATGAAAGCCATCTAAGTAATTAATATGAATGGGCATACAATAGTATGTTCAATATTTTATGGTCTTCCTCTACAAATCGCGGTGCTCTTCAACCAACTTTAAATGAAAGGAGTTTACACCTGGGAAGTTTTTGCGGATTTTGAAACTGCAATGTTCATAGATAAGAAAAATCCAAAAACAAGAAAAAAATCGCTGAAGGGATTTTTAAATATATCGCAGTAAAAGTTCACATTTTTATACCCTCAGCATTTATGCTAACGAGTGTATATACACTTTCATAAGGGCAAAATTTGTCTCATCGAAATAATGGACTTAGACCCCAAGTATATTTGGACGAAATGTGTTTCAGACAATTTGGAGTTGATTTAGCCATGACCGTCTGGCTGGCTGGTGCGCACGATAACTCTCGAACGGATCAACCGATACGGTCCAAAATTTGGCTTTCGTAATATTTTGTCCAAACTTAGTATATGTTCGAATATGGGTTATATCGGTCCACTCCTTCCTGTACCCCCCTTACAAAAGTTCGGAAATGTTCGGAAAATTTGTGAGCACGATGACTCTTGAAGGAATGAACCGATTTTGTCCATACTTTGCACATCGTGAAATTGTTACGAGACTGAGATGATGTACCAATATGAACTCAATCTGTCCACTCCTTCGGGTACCTCCCACACAAAATTTCAGTTTAGGACCTGCTCTCGAATCGCTTTGATTTTTGTTGTAGCAACTTGTATTCACTGCCTCCCATACGGCGGTATAAGTCTCATTAGGGGCAAGTCCATGCTTCCTGAGAAAATAGCCTGGAAGGTACAAAAAACCCTATGACACCGTGTGTAGTGGTTGGAGCGCAAGATAACTCTCGAACAGATCTGCCGATTCGGTACAAAATGTGGCCTTCGTAATATTTTGTGCAAACTTAGTTTAAGTTCGAAGATAAGCCATATCGGTCCACTCCTTCAGGTACCTCCCCCACAAAAGTTCAAAAATGTTCGGAAACTATGTGCGCACGATAACTCTTGATGGGAGTTACCGATTTGGTCCATACTTTACACATCCTAATATATCTACCAGATATATATCAAGTTCGATTATCTACTATATTTGTCCACTCCTTCGGGTACCTCCCACACAAAATGTTGGATAAATTAACTTTAAGACCTGCTCTCGAATCACTTTAGTTTTTTTTGGAGCAACTTGCATTCACTGCCTCAATTACGACAGTAAAAGTTTTTTCAGGGGCAAGTCCATACCTCTTGAGAAAACAGCCCAAATGGTGTAAAACCCCTCTATGGCACCATACGTAGTGGCTGGAGAGCCGGATAACTCTCGAACTGATCAACCGATTTGGTCGATGACGATGACCAACTGAAATGACTAGTGGGCGCGATATCTATTGAAAATAAGATCCACTTCCATAATGGACAAAGTCGGTCCATTCCTTTAAGTACCTCCTCCGCAAATCCTTTTAGGAAATCCACATATTTTTGCGTATGAAGTTTTTTTTTTTTTTTTTTTTGGAATAAAGTGTTTCAGATTAAACTGGCTGAGGGTATACCTCTGTCGGCTAATCCGAGTGATATTTTTTTACTTCAGTTAGCATTCGTAGAAGTGAGTGATTGGACCACTGTCTCCTATCCTGGTTGAGAGGGCTGCTCTCAATTAAGGTTCCCCAGGATTAACTTTTTGCCTAAGCACGAGCGTACACTTCTTGGAAGTCTGTGGGCGCCACCGTTGACCAATATAGGCTCACCCGCTGCCATCCCTACTGCCTTGTCCGCCGTAAAAACGCAGATACCAGCTATTTGGGTTGGCTCTCACAGGTATATTAGGGTTATACCGCCAATGGTCGGTAACGTGGGGTCCGCGGGGTCGTTACACCCGTCATCCCTTTTTAGGAATGCCCCTGCGGGCATTGAATATGGGAAATTGGAAAATGCAACCTGTTAAAATATCAACGCTAGCTTATGCAGACGATGTGACTATATTAGCCAACAATCAAGATAACCTACAACAAAATATAAACATTTTCGTAAACGAAATGACAAGACGGGGTCTATGCATTAATATCAAGAAAACGGAAACAATGGTCATCAGCCGAAATAAATGTGAACACCAACTGCGCATCGGAACTGAACCCCTAAAACAAGTAAAACATTTTTGCTACCTTGGTGCAATACTAAGCGAAGACGGGAAAGCCGACAGAGATCTTAACAGTAGAATATCAGCAACAGCAAATCTCTACTATAGCCTCAACCGAAACTTCATCAGTAAGAGAGAAGTAGCAAAGGGAACAAAAGTAGCAGTTTTCAAATTAACTTACGTTCCGACACTTACGCATGGAAGTGAATCATGGGCACTCACAACTAAAAACCAGAACAGAATCTAAACATCAGAAATGAAGTACCTACGCCGCGTTGCAGGAAAAACCAGGAGAGATAGGGTTAAAATTAATACAATCAGATCTAACCTAGAAATCGAGCCCCTTAACGACAAAATCGAGAAAAACAATCTAAGATGGTTTGGCCATGTGGCAAGAATGCCAGATACAAGATTACCAAAAGATTACCATCTAGACCCACTGGGACAAGAAGCAGAGGAAGACGAAGGAAAACCTGGATGAACAGGTAATATAGAACCTACAACAGCCAAAGCTGCGGCTCAAGACAGAGTAAACTGGAGAAATCTTTGCAAAAACCTCTACACTGCAAGGTAAAAGAGGTCCGGAATAAGTAAGTAAGGTTTGTTTTTGGTTTTCCCTACTTTGCTTGGAAACCCCAAGTCCTATCGAAATGGGGCTAAAGAAAATGTTGTAGCTGTGGAACTTCTCTAGAGGATTGACAGCTATGATTTGTTCCTAGGTTTTACAATTTTTGAGATATAGAAGTTTAAGGCAAATTTTTAAGTTTTTTTCTTAGTTTTTCACAATTTGCTTGAAAACGGTAAGTCTCATCGAAATGGGACTAGAGAAAATCATATAGGGAGATGATACAGTCAGTGATTTGTCCCAATTTGAACTTCTATATCTGAAAAAAGTAAAACCTAATCTATAATCTAATCTCTTTTCGATAGGACTTAAGGTTTTTAAGCAAAATCGTTAAAATCTTAAAAAAAAAAACTAAAAATGTTAACATGCCCGCGATTTACACTGTGCAACACTGAAAATGCAAACAACTTCTAGTATGGATTTTTTGAAAGTACATATTTAGACTACAAAAACCCTAGTTGGGTTTTGTCCTGTCAGATCCAGTTCGGATTTTATGGCCTCATCTAAACCGGGCTAAATCTACACTTTTTTGCATTTATCAGGCCTTTATCTCAGAAACGAATAGGAATTTGGTCTTGCTGTCTTTAGCAATATTGTAGCCCTTAACTTTAGTACCTTAGTAGAACTTATCTTTTGAAGAGACCACATAAGAAAAACTCCATCTAGGGCATCAAAATCTATAAAATATAGAAAATTTTACATAATTGCTGAAATTCTGGTCGGTATCGGCTAAACTATTGGGAGTTGAACCAAGTAACCTTTTGCAAAAATCTTCCAAATAAAGTTCTCAACAATTCTTTGGAACATTATGAAACTCTAAAATTCTTACTTCATGTTGTTTCAGCGGTATTTTCCATCATATCTGTTACAACACGTATTTCAAACACAGTTCACACCAACTGTTTATTCTCGCATTTCGGATTTCACTACATTATTGACATTTTTATTAAATTGTTGTTGAAAAATGTACTGAAAACAACGGGATAGATGCATTTTACAACAATGACGTGTTCTGAAGAGTTGTGTACTACATTCCAGGGAATATTTTTCCAAAATAATATATTTAGAAAAAATTAACGGTTTTGGAGATACGGTGCGAAATGTATAAAAATTGTGGTATTTTTGCATATATTTTGAAATTTGAGGGAATAAATGTAGTTTCTCGAGTTCATTATTTCTCCAAATATTTTACTCTTGTCCTTATCTACAAATTTGCTTCAGAGGTCAGAAGAAGATTCGCATTGGTTTCAGAGATATAGCCCCGAATTTCTTTAAAAACTCAATATTTAACCATGTTTAGATGGGGCCATAAAATCCGACCTGGATCTGACACAACAAAACCCAACTAGGGTTTCTTGTCGTTTGGGTCTGTACTTTCAAAAAATCCTCAGTTCGAATTGTTTGCACAAGATCACCTTAAAAATGTTGCACAGTGTTATTTAAAAAGGTTTTTTTATTTTACTCACCTATGTATGAACTTGTAGCTTCAGAATCCACAAAAACTTCCCAGGTGTAAACTCCTTTCATTTAAAGTTGTTTGAAATGTAAATACCATGTGTTCCAAAAGTAAAACAAATCAAAGAGTCAACAAATTTAATCAGTAATTTAAATCACTCAATAGGTACTATGGGAAAAGGTTCAACTAAAAATGTCAGGAATGATAACGAATATATATAATGCCTACGCTGTTTAAATATACAACCCACAAGATAAATAAAATAACGCATGGACATTATAAAGTGAATCGTACTTATTTAATATGATCTCTGAGCTTTCATGACCACAACAGGAAAAAAGGCCAAACCCCATACGTTATGTTTTTTTTTAAGTTTTCTTCATTGGGATCCGCAAAGGCTAAAATGTAAATGGCCTTAGAAATAGAGAACAAAATTGCCTACAATCTTACAATGACATATTCGTATGCATAATTTAAAAGAGCAATGTTTTTTTGTTTTGTTTTGAAATTGCTTTTTTATTTTTCACATTTGTTTGTGCTTTTTACGTTTCTCTTATCTACAAATTTTGCTGTTTTCCTTTTCTACATCTCTGATTTATATCAAAAGATGGCTCTTGTGGGGTTATCGTTTGGCATCGCTATTATTGTTGTTGTTGTTGTTTCTGTTTCTTTTGTTTTGATTGTTGGATAAATTGTAGGATTTTAATTTCACTCGATGTCAGGGTGAAAAAGGCTATCCTCATCACTACCCTGACGTGTTAGTTTTACAAGGTTTTGGTCGTTGATGCAGTTGTTGTTCTTGCTGTTGTTTTTGTAACATAAAGCAAAATTAAAATTAATCTCCGCAAAGAAATCTTTGGCCCTTTGAAACATTTCACAGCAATTATTACATTGTAATTAAAATGCAAATTCATGTTTGTGCTGCCGGAAAATAGAGACGTCGTCGACCACTATAAAAACGATGGCAACAGAAGATGAAAACACAGCGATAAGCATTTCATTACCTTACGCATATAAAGGTTAAGCGACCAACCCAAGCGAACGTTCTTTCACAACGACAACAACAGTAATCGGATGCAGAAAACTTTTAAGTGACGAACGAATGAATTAAAATAATAATAACAGCAACAATAACAATAATAAATGTGAAAAATATGCGTTTAAAAGCTGTTCGTTTTTCTTACAAAGTTTGCGTTACAAAAACAAAAGAATTTCCAAACAATAACTCAAAAAGGAAGAGTAAACTACGTCTAATGCACAACTACATTTGCCACGAGGTATTAGCATAACAACAATGACGGTGAGAATGTCTGGGCCAAAGGAAACGGTTAACTTTTGCAAATCCCTTCAGACATGCAAATCATCTTGTCAGAAAAAAAACAGTTAACTAGTTGAGGGTTGTAGTCATTATGAAGGGAGATTACTCGTAACTGAGAAATATTATTGAAATATTACGTTCATTAGGTTTTAGTTATGCGTTGTTGTTTTTTTTTTCACAATTACAAGCAACAAAGTTTCCAGACAATAAATTATCATTAATTAGGAAATGAGCTTGACGGAAATAATTTCCATAAGAAACTGCAATTTTTGAGGTCAGATGTTTAAATCCCATAAATATTATTATTCATTTCATTAAGAAGATTATGGTGAAGAAAGGGGTTTTAAAAAGTGGAAATTTCAAAATGAACTAACATAGCAAATTTTTAGGTTGATGTGGAAAACGATGGCTAAAAAGTTTCGTTTTCATTTAGTGGAGATAAAGTTATCGAATTTAAATTTTCGGAACTAATGTAAAACCCACAACTGTGAAAACAAATCCTATAATTACGATAGCTGGCATTTTTTTATAAATAGGATTAGAGTGGAAAGAGATTATTCAGAGCTTATAATCTGTTTTAATGTAATAATGTTTTCGCTAATGCCTAAATAATTTAAGGAAATATAAACAAGTAAAAATAATATGAAGCAAGTAAAAAAGTATCGGTCGACTTTGCTGACGGAGATACGCTCAGTCTGTGACACAATTAAAAGAAGCACACCCAGTATCGGTTGTTTTTCCATTATTATTTTAATATGCACTGCTAAAACTATCAGAGATAAATGTTAAAATGTGTCCGCTAACAGATCTACAACTCTTCTTAAGCCTAAATGTATGAACATTTGTGGGGAAGGTACCGGAAGAAGTGGACAAATATAGTCTATCTTCGAATTAGACATGAGTTTGAAAGAACGATTAGCATGTGCAATGATTGGACAAATCGAGGAATCCCTTTAAGACCCGTTTTAGTTAAAGGCAGTAGTGTTTTTACAGCTTTAGGATAATAATCTCCGTCAGTATGGACTTACACTCTATGAAGTGATACTGCCGTAATATGATACCCTAAGATAACCTGAAGTCAAAAATCAAAACGATCCTAGACATGGCCCTAAACTTCGCATTTGCACAAAAATTTTAAATGTTGTGTTGGAGGCACTCTCAAAAGTATATCGTCACCATAAAGTCGTAACTAACAAAATAATAATTTTACAGGAGAAGCAAAAAAAACCTTAATAAATGAAAAACTGTTTTATGAATTTTAATCTTTTGAAGGCGAGTATATGGGATAATATCAATCATATACGAATGGGAGTAAGTAATGAAACCAAAACCGTGGAAACGCTTGGTTTTGGGATCCGTCATTACAACAAAATCTGCAATGTTATACCATTTTCCGAATTGCATTTTCTTGAATAGGACCTGTATTTTTTAACGTAGAGGCTTGACATTTTGCAAGATCATGTATTTTAGTCGTATATATTAGATTCAATCAAAAAAATAATTTAGATATTTTTGGGAGATATGACTTCGGGCGTTTATGGTGACGATATGGGGATTTCTGAGTGAAATCGGACACTTTTTCAAAAATTAGTTTTTGATTTCCTTTATTTTTTCCTGTGGTGATGCTGCTCATCAGCATAACATTTCAGTATATTTCAAATTTTCTCTTGTTGGACTAACGGTTCCAGAGATATTGCTCCTTGAAGAAGTCGAATTCTGTATAAAAACAAGTAAGAAAAGTCTATAGTCGGACGGAGCCGACCATAGGATACCCTATACCACTATCCCTGGACAATCGCTCTTCATGGAACTTCTTTTCAATGATTGTGAAAATTTAATTATTAAATATCAGAGATGTAATGTATAATACTTATGACCAAAACCAAAAAGTTATCTAGCATGACAAAGACATTTTTGTATCAGAAAAGGAAAATTTAGTTCACACAAACTAAAATGTAATGAAACCTACTTAGGTAGTACTACTACTTCCGTTGTTTAACCGCTACGTTATTCAAATTTTTACCAATTTCACACAAAAGTTTCAGTTCATTTAACCCGCTAAGTATTATCTGATCTTCACGTTGGTTTGTACGCTTCTTCTTCATCATAAACTCAAACTTTGTTTAAAATGTAGCAGGTTATTATTTTGACCTACAGAGCCGCTACAAAATTGGTTAAAATTTTGTTTTTGGTCCATTTCATCCCCGGAACATTTCGCGATCATCAACAAAAACTAATCATTTCTATTCTGGCCCGAACCCAACCTCCTTAAAAAATTCGTTACAATTGGTCCATAATTGCGGCCTTAAGCTTGTTTAGAATTTTTAATGGACGGACACATCGCTAAATCGCTTTATCTCGTCGAGATATGAATTTCGGCATACCAAATAAGGGGTCTAGGACGAATATTTCGTGGTGTTACATAAGCTTTTGGAGAGACAATAAGTAGCATGGGATAAAAATGTGGTTCTCTACACTGGCAGTAGGCCAGTTATCTAGCAAACACTTTATTGCAATTTACATCAGAGGAAAGGTCAGTAGTTTTTTCCCATATGTAGGCTACTTTGCGAAATACATATGTCCTCAAGGAATTAAAATATCGACCAAAAATAAAATTTGTATATTTTTCATACAAAAGTAATGGTCCATTTCACCCGCTAAAGAATATCAGATCATCATTCAAAATTGTAGGCATCTTTTTCGACCTATACTCTTACCCGGTGCAAAATTTCGTGACTATTGATGTATAATTGCGACTTCTAGCGAGTTTATTATTACACTACAAACAAATAAAGGAATATATTAGGCTGTAACTCTGTTATCTGATCATGCACACCAACATAATTGGCATCAATTGAAAGGTCAAGCGTTCCACTTTCAAGTATATCTCACTTGTCCGGAATGTCGCTTCCAGGAATTAAGATATAAGCTGTATATTTAAAATTTTCACAATTTTCACACAAAAGTTTTGGTCCATTTAACCCTCTAAATATTATCCGATCGCCATCTCAAATTGCAAGCTTCTCCTTTGTGATATACTCTTACCTTATTTAAAATTACGCGTTGATCGGACTATTATTGAGACCTACAGAGCCGCTAGAAAATTGGATAAATATTATGTATTTGGTCCATTTCACCCGCTAAATATTTCACGATTATCACCAATAAGAATAGGGATCTATTGTGATCTGAACCCGACCTCCATAAAAAATTTCGTGACGATCGGTCCATAATTGCGGCCTAGAGCGTGTTTACAATTTATAATGGACAGACGGACGGACGGACGGACTGACGGACGGACACACATCTCAAAATCGCTTTATCTCGTCGAGATATGAAGATTGGTATACCACATTGGGGGTCTCCGACGAATATTTCGCGGTGTTACATGAATTTTTACCAAAACAAACTTATAATACCCTTTTCCACATTGTGGTATAGGGTATAAAAAATACAGTCGAACCTCGATTATCCATGAATCGATTATCCGTAAACCTCTATTATCCGGGAATGATAAACACAGCATTTTTGTTCATTTTATACCGAATACGAGGGCAGTTCGGAAACTTCTTAGCCTAGCACAAAAAGCGCGGTATAAACAGAAAAAAGTTAAGTGTTTTGGAAACTTCTATCTCTGTTATGAACACATGTTAAATTTTGTTTCGATCTGGCAACTCCTTCATATAGAAACAGGTTTTCAAAAAAGACGCATCCGCAATTTTTTTACAATGGAAAAATTAGAAATGCGTGCTGTCATTAAATCTATATATATAAAAAAGGATGATGTTAGTTACTACGCTTATAACTCAAGAACGGCTGAACAGATTTTGACAATTCGCACCAATTCGTAATGGTCTCATGGCAGAAAAGGATAAAACCTAAAAAAATCGCGAAAATTTGCAAAAATATTTTTTCAATAAAGTCAAATCCACAAGATTGGTGGAAAAAATAAAGGTAATTTCATTGGAAGTGAAGTTGTGGTATATATGTATACTTTTAAACCGTAGGTAAAACATCTTCGAAAGATAAACTTCCGATGTATGCGGTATAATATTTAAGCTGTACCAGATATATTTTGATACTTTAGTTTAGATTCTGTCATGATACAAAAAACATGATGCCCCCACTGTAAAAGGAGTATGAATTCAATCAATTTAGTTCCCGCAGGAAGGCAATTACAAACGGCCAAATACATACATACAAACATACATATGTACATTCCCTGTAGGAAGTGTGGGCCATGTGTTGACATGTCGCCACTTTGTCTACTAATATGGTGACAAAGTCAACACTTTGTCACCAGGTTGTCAACTATTGATACCTTTACCTTAATAAGAAGAAGCATTGTGTATATTGACAGATGATAGCAACGAAGCATTTTTTTTAATTTTCTTAATTGTTTAGCGTAAAATAATTTTTGCGGTTGGCGAAAAAAGTGTTTTTGTAAAAATCAATAAAATATCGTGAAAACTTAAAGCATATAATTTCAATAACAAGTATGAGCAAAAGAAAATATAAAAGACATGTGAAAAATAAACAAATCTATAGCAAAGTACGAATTCTGAGGCGACTAACAAAATTTGTGGTGAAATTTCGACAATTAGACATATGTGGAACCTTTAGAGAAGATTGTGGAGCCTGATGTATATATTGTCCCGTCTCGCTGAAAATGCTGAATGCAACTAAACGTAATAATGAAATACAATGTTGAAGAATTATTTGGCAAAATCGATTGTGAGATTTTGCCAATGTTATACAGCTGTGATAGGCAAGCAAATTTAAGGACATATTTTTTATTTATGTTTATTTATACATGTTTATTCTTTCCAATTCCTAGATGCTATATCAACATTCAGCAAATCACCTGATAAAACGTTAAGTGCAACAGAAGAAGAACTATTTTAAGCAGACAAGTCATTGGTGCGACTTGGACAAGAAAATAAAACGAAAACGTTTTTTATTATTTATATGTTAAAATGTTTAAGCAGCCTTGAAAACATTGTCTTTATTTACTAATTTTTACTTATGTGGAATCTTTGGCCTAGCCATTTAAAAAGATAAAAATACTGTAATACGCAATTTGTACATTTTTAGCATTTTCAATATTATTTGTTTTATTCTTTAATGAAATATAGTATTTAAACAAATGTGTAGCATCATCTCCTTATTAAACGTACTATATAGCTGTTTTATCTATGAAAAGTTCCAAATAAGCTAAAAAATGTAGTATTGAAAATCTGGTACTATTGACCCACTACCTCCAATGTCTATACTGACTCACTACCTCCAATGTCAACACATGGTTCCTCAGGAACTACTGACTTACTATTGACATACTAGTTCCATTGTCAGTACTGACTTTCGAATGACACGTTCATACAAAATGTCTATAGGAAATTACATTAGTTGTCTACAGTTTGTCAGTAGTACTGTTGACAATGTCAGTAGTAAGTCAGTATAGATTCACTATTGACATTTCCTACAGGGTTGGTACTGTTGGTACACTGTATGTATGTCATTTGAAAAAGGATGATATTCAAAATTGAACAAAAACAAGAAATCGGAGGTACTGGAGATTTTTTTGGTCGAATTATCTGACAAATATTCTTTATCGGCGACATAAGTAGGTAAATACTTATTAATCGTTAATTAGTTTGTAACATTAATTTGACGTCGAAATTAAATATAGGGTGACCAAGTAATCGACAACAGTCACGTGTTATTGTGACAAGACTTCAAGTTTCCGAAACACACAAAGAACGGCAACTAATAGAATAGCTCTGTCCATGTTACCAGAGCCATTGCATCCAATACCGAATTTGCAGTGCAAGTAGAATTCGGGAGATCACATTAAATAGAGAAGTCAGAAAAAATAAGTAAAAAAGCGTTAAGTTCGGCCGAGCCGAACTTTTTATACCCTCCACCATAAAACATTCTGAACTAAAACGGAATAATTATATTCTTTCCTGTCCACAATTTTGTGACCTCTGATACCTAAATAAGGTATAAAACATAAAAAATGTATTCAAGCGGTAAGGAACCTTATATGGGGCTATATCAAAGTGTAAATCCGGAGGTACAGTTATATAGGGGGCTATACCTTAACATGGACCTATGTTGACAGTTTTTGGTGGAGATATTTTGTGATTACTAGAAACCTCAACGGTCAAATTACAGGTAGTTCGATCAAAAATTTTAGCTAAAATACTCAAAATACCAAAAATCGGGAGGTACCGCTATATGGGGGCTATACCAAAACATGGACCTTGACTGTTTTTAGTGGATATACTTTGGGAACCACTGGGAACCCCAAACCTGAAATTACAGATAGTTCGGTCAAGAAATTTAATTAAAATCCACAAAATACAGAAAATCGGGAGGTACCGTTATATAGGGGCTCTACCAAAACATGAACCTATGTTGACAGTTTTTGGTGGAGATGTTTTGTGATTACTAGGAACCTCAACTGTCAAATTACAGGTAGTTCGGTTAAAAATTTTAGCTAATAGCCTCAAAATACCGATAATCGGGAGGTACCGTTATATGGAGGCTATACCAAAACATGGACCTATGTTGACGGTTTTTGGTGGAGATGTTTTGTGACCACTGGGAACCCCAAACGTGAAATTACAGGTAGTCCGGTCAAAAAATGTAGTTTAAATCCCCAAAATACCGAAAATCGGGAGGTAGCGTTATATGGGGGGTATACCAAAAAGTGTTCCGATATAACCCATCTTCGAACTTGACCTGCCTATGGAAAAAAAGACGCTCGGGTGCAAAAATATAGCGCTCTAGCTCAATTATTGCGAACGCTAGAGTGATTATAACAGACAGACAGACGGAGAGACGGTCATGGCTAGATCGTCTTAGAATTTTATCCTGATCAAGAATATATGTTCAAATGATTAGTTCGATGTGTTACAAACAGAAAAACAAACTAAATATACCCTCCGTACTATGGTGGAGGGTATAAAATCAGATGAAGGTGGTTACCTGATAACGATCGGATCAAAATGGGTAAATAGGTTAAAATGGGTTAATTGATTAAAACGCAAATTTAAATAAGCACTATATTCAGCATTCATTTCAAATTCAATTGCTTGAGTGAAATATCGTGTTCAGTGGTGGAAACAAGAATTGCAGAAAACCAACGATTATGAAACGAGTAGGGCGTTATGATATTATTTTGCTTCAGCTGCGCTACCAAATATTTTTATTTACATCGCAAAACGTGTTATTTGCTTAAAAAATATATCTTAGTCCCGATTTAGAGTTACCTAAATTTTTTCGCGGCTATTGTCAGTTTATAGAAGAGAGAGTCGAGGAAAATAGAAACACTTTGCCTCTCAGTACCTTCTCTCTTCGTCAAACTGACAATTGTCGAAAGTACAATTGTCTAATAGCATCTGCTTCAAAGATCGTCCTAAACAGTTCAAAACAAAGAAATATTTGCCATTGAACAAGGTGATAGCAATAATAGTATTATAGGTTTGAACCAAAGCCATAAAGTTCTGTACCTAACAAACTGCGAGACGAAGTTCGCCGAGTCCCCTAGTATTTACATAAAAAAGGTTTATCAGGACAAGAAATTCATAATGATATGGTGAATGTTGTAGGTGAAAGTGATCCTTCATATGCAACAGTAAAAAATTGGGTTGCTGAATTTAAAAAAAATGTAAACGTGGTCGTACAAGCATTGAAGATGAACCACGCAGTGGACGTCCAAAAACAGCAACAACAACAGAAATTGTAGCCAAAGTGCATGATATGGTATTAAATGATCGACGAATAAAAGTGCGTGAAATTGCTAATATCATGGGCATCTCAAATGATCGAGTCCATTTAATTTTTGCATTTTGAAGAACTACAGATGAAAAAGCTTTCTGCAAGATGGATGCCGCATTTGTTAACAGTCGATCAAAAACGCATAAGAATGAACATTTCTCAAGCTTGTTTGGATCGTTTTAAGCGAAATAAAATGGATTTTAAGCGTCGTTTCATAACTGTTGATGAGACATGGATCCACCACTATACTCCAGAGACAAAAGAACAATCCAAACAATGGACTGAAGCTGGAGGAAGTGCCCCAAAGAAGGCAAAAACAATTCAATCGGCTGGTAAGGTTATGGCAACAGTTTTTTGGGACTTCAAAGGTATTTTATTGATTGACTATCTGCAAAAGGGTAAAACAATAAATTCAGAGTACTATTGCAAACTTTTGGATCAATTAAATGTACAAATTCGAGAAAAACGTCCTGGCTTACAACACAAAAAAATAATTTTTCATCAAGACAACGCACCAGCGCACAAGAGTGTTTTAACAATGGCTAAAATCAACGAACTAAAGTACGAGTTGCTTGACCACCCACCTTATTCTCCTGATTTAGCTCCCAGTGACTTTTACTTGTTCCCAAATCTAAAAAAATTCCTTGCTGGCAAGCGTTTAACCTCAAATGAAGATGCAATTACAGTTGTAAACCACTATTTTTAAGACCTTGAGGAAAACTCTTTTAATCAAGGGATAGAATTGCTAGAAAAGCGTTGGACTAAGTGTATTGAAGTTTCAGGAGATTATATTGAAAAATAAAAATATTTTTGAAAAACTAACAAATCTCTTTCATTGATAGGCTAAGAAGTTTCCGAACCGCCCTCGTAACTGCGAAAATCTTTATGATCCGGTATTATAATTCAGTCGACAAAATGGACAAAGACAATGCCAAAAATTTATTATTTAGAATAAGTTCAGTCTTTTGAACTCCACAATCAATTCAAAATTGCTTTTATTTATAAAATACTTACAGGAATCCACATTTTTTTATTAAAAATACATGAGAAACTGTTTTGCCTGTTTTGCCTCATTATCCATTACGGATAAACGAGGTTCGACTATATGTGCAAAGAAATACTGATAACTTCTTTAATATTGGTCCAAATGGAGCAATTATTTTTGTATTTTTTATTTTTTCATCACCTATATAATAAAAAAAATTGCACAGTGGGCTTGGATTGTCTCTTCGATTGTCTTGATATTTTTTTTTAGAAGGAACATATTGAGACTACAAAAACCCTAGTAGGGTTTTGTCCTGTCGGATCCAGTTCGAATTTTATAGCCTCATCTAAACTGGGCTAAAACTACAGTTTTTTTGATTTATCGGGCCTTTATCTCAGAAACGATTTGGCTTTGCTGTCTTTGGCAATATTCTAGCTAGTAAACAAGTATAACTTATCTTTGGAACAGACCACATAAGAAAAACTCCATTTAGGGCATCAAAATCGATAAAATATACAACATTTTTTATAATTGTTGAAATCCTGTTCAGTATCAGCTAAACTATTAAGAGTTGAAATAAGTAAACTTTTACAAAAATCTTCCAAATAAAGTTCTCAGTAATTCTTTAGAACATTCTGAAGCTCTAAAATGCTTACTTCATGTTGTTTTTGTGGTGTTTTGAATCATATATTTTACAACACGTATTTCAAACACAGTTCACACCAACAGTTTATTCTCGCATTTCGGGTTTCACTATATTATTGACATTTTTATTAAATCGTCGTTGAAAAATTTACTGAAAACAACGGAATAGAGGCATTTTACAACCCAGCAAAAATACTCATTACAAATTGGCCTACTTTCTCATTATTTTAACACGGGCATGTCATAGGGAGTAAGTACTTATTTTTTGGCCCTTAAAAGTAAATAAATAAGTACTTAAATAAGTAGTTACGACTTGAAGTAACCAGGGAGTAACTACTTATGTATCTACTTTTTAGTGGACAGAAGATAAGTACTTACTTCCTATTACATGCCCATGTTAAAATAATGAGAAAGTAGGCAAATTTGTAATGAGTATTTTTGCTGGGAACGATGACATGTTCTGAAGAGTTGTGTATTACATTCCAGTGAACATTTTTTCAAATGAAAATATTCATAAAAAATTAACGGCTATGGAGATACGGTGCGAAATGTATAAAAATTATGGACATTTTCTATATTTTATAAAATTATTTCTTAAAATTTGTCGAGTTCATTATTTCTCCCAATATTTCATTCTTGCCCTTATCTACAAATTTGCTTCAGAGGTCAGATGAAGATTCACATAGGTTTCAGAGATATTGCCCAGAATTGCTTTAAAAAGTCAATATTTAACCATGTTTAGATGGGGCCAAAAAATCCAAGCTGGATATTACACCAAAAATCCTATATTCAAATTGTTTGCACAAAATTACATTAAAAATTTTGCACAGTGTAATCAAAAGTATAAATAAAACATTTTAATTTTTTTTTGGAATTTTGCCTGTTAGTGCGAAGATGATTTTTAATGATTTTTTATTAATTTTCTCGTTTAGAGTTAAGCTTGATGATCGGAAATTATTGGCAAGTGAAAAAGGAAAGCCATGGACTCAAACCCACATAGTCACCAAATTACGTTATCTGGTTTCACTGGTGGTAAAGCAGATCTTCAGACGTATCGACTATGCAATGGCTTCTCTGTCCTAGAACTTTTTGTTTTTCAAATGCAAATGTGTTTTATACATTTACGCGGATATTTGGCCGCTAAAATGTATTTTCTTCACGACAACATTTTAATTTATTGATATCTAAAAACTAATAGAACATTTTTGTCAAAATATTTATGCCACGCAGTGAAATTTTATATCCGTTAAAAATATACAAGAGTATATTCGAAGTGCTAAAATTTATAACTAATTTGAAAAAGGATTAAAGGATTAACCAGAATATTTTTCAAAAAGCCAAAAACATCGCTCTTTCAAACATGGCAAAATAATTGTGCCAATGACTGCAGTACATATCGTCAGTGTCATGCTTAAGTGCATACGCCATTTTCCCGTTTTGAGATAATCGCACTTTAATGTTTGCGTCACAACAGTTCGGATCTGACTGGAAAAATTTTTATAACTTTGACTAGATTTATTAATAATAGTAATAGTATATAGAACATATTTGCCAAAGGATAGAGGGAAATCTAGTCGAATATAAAAGTTTTAGACAATCTTTTCAAAATAGAATTTTTGTCGAGTTGTTCCATATCCACACATATCACACAAATGCAAAATTTTGAAAATCACATGGAACAATGTGACAAAAAGATTATCAAACTTTTGCCTCAATAAATTCAAACCTTTTATATCGAAAATTAAAGTTCTGATTTTTGGAACGTCTTTGAAAATTTGTAAGTTTTTAAAATATTAATTTCATACCTGCAAGGAATATGTGCATTCGGGCCGAAAGGTGGATATTTCTACTAGAGTAGATAGGAAAACACCGACCAAAAATTCAAAAAGAGCATACGCGAAAACCCTAGAAACCACATATACCTCAAAAAGTCAAAAATGACTTATAAAACACTTAAGCATGGCACCGACGATATGTCTCTTATAATGAATGCACTCTTCACAGCATATAATTTTAACTTTTATCTAGATAGCCCTTGAAATACTAATTGTCGATATTCTGTTACAATAATTTATTTCATCTATAAGCACCTTAAGGTATGACTATTTGACTAATATGAAATATGGTCATCTTAGAAATATCTGGAATTTTCCTGTTGAAATATTTATACTTGCCCGAACGGTAATATCGTCGCCAAGATACTTACATCTGAAAAAAAATTAAAAAAAGATATTCAATTAGATATTGATGTATTTTACGGGTAAGATATATAAAATATGTCTAAAAAATATGAATATGGATGGGGCACTGTCGCATTGTCCACCCACTGGTTAAGTCATTGCTGCACACCATTACGTTTCTGAATTCCAAGTCTATTTAATCACAAATAACAAATGGTGCCATTTTTACTACCTTTATATTTCAACCAACAACATTGACCCTATTTTGGTTTTTATGCCAAATTTGAAGATTCTATCTATATTCTTTCACATAATACCAATTGTACGAAATTCATTTTTAGAACTTTTCCAGTACTTTTAATATAAATTAAAAATAAAATCAATATCCTAGCTCTCTTTGTTCACCATATAGTAGAATGTGTATTCTTTTTAGTACAGTTCTAGACTTACCGAGCCTTATGTCTCCAATACGTCCTAAATGTAGGTTACAGAATTTCTCGATTCTACCTTCAGCCCTCTCTCCAGCGTGTTGATATGTCAGCCAGTCGGTCAAAAAATATTAGCCAAATACAATTGATGCCTGCTTTCCTTTCAAATGTATATTAAAATCTTGGGGAGATTTTAATGGGAGTAACATAAATTCTATTTCAAATGGATTCAATGGTGCGAATGAGTGTTAAATTTGTACATTTAATATAAATCATACGCATAATAGTGCATTAAAAAAATATGTAACATAAAATACCCCAAGCTATGTTAAGTTTCTCACAATGCTTATTAAAATGATAAATACTTCCTATTACAACCATTTAAATGCTTTCATTTAATTCGGCGAACAAGAGTTTTTATAATCACAATAGATTTAGCATTTCATTTTAAAATAATAACATGCTATTTATAATACGGTTTTTCTTATGAATATCACAATCCAACACGAAATGCATGAAATTAATGGTCAACATTTTTCATTTAGAGAATACAGAAATAGTGTAACAGATATATCTGTTAAAGTAACCCACAATAAAGAAACGATCATAATATGATAAAGGAAGAAGAAGACTTACAACGAAGCAAACATATCAAAACGTTCATTTACATAATTGGCACAAGTTTAAAGCTAAGCCGGTTTAATTAAATGAAAGGAGCTTACAGCTGGAAAGTTTTTGCGGATTCTGAAATTACAATGTTCATAGATAAGAAAAATAAAAAACAAGTAAGCAAAGGCTATAGTCGGACGGGGCAGACCATGTGATACCCTACACCACAACCTGTAAGAATTAGCTATGTGCAACCGCCTTGCACGCTGAATGTTCCCAGGCCTGGCCATATCAAATTTTCAATGGTGGCAAAATACCCCTTAGTAATGTTGGCGATATTTCCTGAGTATTTCAGCCATGAAAAACTTCTCTACAATTGGCAACAACAAGTGACAATGCACACAGTTTTGTGATTTTCTGTAGGTATCGTAATGTAAGGCTATACCAAATCAATTTTAGTAAAGTAACTTCTGATGTTTGAAAAAGTTTGAGATTTATTTTTTGGACTTACTCCGGAAAAATTGTACCGTTGCATAGGGACCGTGAAACAAATCAAATAGATCCTAGACAGGTCCTCAAAATGCACTTTTCCCGATTTTTTTGTGGGAGGTACTCGAAGGACGGGACCGATATAGTCCATATTCCAACCTGATACATGACTGGATGAAATAATAGGATGTGCAATGTTCGAACCAATCAGAAAATCCCCTTGAGAGTTATCTTGCGGATTTGCCATTTTAGTTAGTTTTCTTCTTTGTTTTTTTAGGGTTTTCTTGGAGCTTTTTGGCCATAATATCAGGAAGTATGGACTTGCCATTGCAATTGTACCATCGTAAAGGGGGCCGCAAGGACAATCTGCTGAAACAAATTCAAAACGATTCGAGAGGACTCTTTAATTTCACGTTTCCGAATTTCGTGTGGGAGGTACTCCAAGGTGGGGACCGATATAGTCTTACGCGATTTATATGTGAAAAGCTTGGACCAAATCGGTTGCTCATTTCCACAGTTATAGTTTTCACAAATTTTCAGAAAAATTTTGAACATTTGTGGTGGAGGTGCCCGAAGGAGTGAACCGATATAGCCCATATTCGAAATTAAACTACATAAGTTTGGGCAAAATATTACGAAGTGTGAAATTTGGTTCGAATCGGTACCGGCATTAGGGTGAGGCGATTTGTATGGAAGGAAAAACATCTTAATGAGCGCTTCGCGTTTCTGATTCTTGGGCTGTTCTGGGCACAAAAAGTCCAATAGACCATATGTCCACTGTGAAAATCGATCTTCCCGACTTTGAATTGGACGACTGAATCTCTTTTCGTCGGCAAAAATACAATATTACTATACACGGATTTGATATGTCCTTTATAGATTTTGCATGTTTACGTAGTCAAGATTGTAATGTACATACTTTGGATGAATGAAATCGATAAAAATTATAAAAGTTAGAAGCAAATCATTGAAAGTGCTGCTGAAACACGGTGAATTCATTATATTTGTACCCCCTAGCGTATAACTACCATACTATCTGTAAAAATAATATATCATACGCCGTGGACGAAAAAATTGCAGAATTTTATAAATATATGACAATAAAGTAACAAATAAAGGATGAACAATGTTCAAAAAAGCTTTGGCGATGTACTAGGTTATTGTCTTGACTACAATTTTTCTCTTAGTATTGGATCGAAAAACTAAATTGTTTGGTCTGATAAAACAAGTAAAAAAGTATCAGTCGGCTTTGCCAACAAAGATATACCCTCAGCCTGTGCGAATAGAATCACTTCTTTCCAAAAAGACTTATATATTTTGGGGGTTGTCAGAATTTTGGGCGTATGAACTTGCCGACAAAAATATGGATTTTTACGAAAGCTAACAAGTTTTGCCGGGGGAGGTACCAAAAGGAATGGACCGACATAGTTCATTTTGGAAGTGAGTCTTATTTTGTGAGTCATTTCTCTCGATAGATATCGCGCCCACCAGTCATTTCAATTGGCCACCATATAGTCTAGACCATTGGACGTAATATCAGGAAACTTGGACTAGACCACGAAAAACATATTATCGCTGTATACAGGAACACTAAGAGGACATTCGGTAAAATGTCCAAAGGATCATCAAACAGACCTTATGCTTAAATAAAATATTGAGGTACTCTAAGAAATGTACCGATATGGCCTTTTTCCGAACTTAAACTAAGTTTGGGCTAAATATTATAGGATCCATAGTTTGGAACAAATCGAGATATCGCGCGTACCATTTTAGGGAATATTTTTGAGGTTTTGAGGGTGAGGTACCGGAAGAAGTGGAACTTGTTCCGTTTTAGTGGGGGCAGCGAAAACGTTGTTATCACAAAAATCAAAACTATTTGGGAGGAGGTCTTAAACTGCATTTTTGTGTGGGGGGTACCCGAAGAAATGGTCCATATTCGAAATTGATCTATGTCTGATAGAAGTTTCACGATGTGCAAATCATGGACCATATCAGTAAGTCCCTTCGAGAATTACCGAGGTCATAATTGTTGCGAAAAAGTTTGAACTTTTGTGAAGGAGGTACCCGAGGGAGTGGACCAATATGGCCCACCTTCGAACAAAATAAAAGCCAAACTTTAAACCAAATCGGTTAATCCGTTCGAGAGTTATCGTACGTTGCAGCCAGCCAAACAAACTGACGGACGGACATTGTTAAGTCGATTCCAAAATTTTCTGAAACGCATTTCGTCCAAATATACTTGGGGTCTAAAATCATTATATCGATGAGTCACATTTTATCATTATGAAATACGAAATTTGTCGTGCACACCAAAAAAAGCAGTAGTGCGATTCTCTAACTCATTTTTTGAGTTACCGACAATTGTCGGTAAAATTAGAATACTTATAATTTCGGTAATTACCGATGCTTTGGGTAAGTTAGCGACGAATAAAAAGGAGTCGCAAAGTTCTACCGATAGCAAGAGTGTTGTCAACTTTTATTTGAAATTTTCATTCATAATTTTGCGTTTTAATTTTACCGATTCATAGTGGATCCACTTGTATGGAGAAAGTGGCCAAAAATATTTAGAGTGTAAAAATCAAGCCAATACGCCGGGTACAGCTATGTGATGCTGCGAAGAGTGTTTTAAGAAACCACGAGCGTAACATTCTCCCCCTTTCCCCTCTGGAGGGGGTATATGGTAAGAATTGTTTAATGATGTTAATACAAAATGACATGTACAAAGGTCCTGATTGTCTTATGATGCAAAAATAGGCTTGGGGAAACAAAACAACATAAAATCCTACAAATTTAGCGGATTAAAAAAATCAACATTTTTGTCTGAAAATTGGTAAAATTTTTAAAATACATCTTATAGCGCTCTTCCTGAAAGGCACCTACCGCCAACGTAAGACAAATTTGGAAGAAGATTTCTTCATCTTGCCACTGATGCCAATTATGTTAATGTACGTGGTCAGATAACAGAGTTATACGCTAATATATCCATAGAAACCTTATTCTAGGGCAGCTTTAGTCAGCGACCCACCATTTATAGTCTGGCACTAGATGGCATCTGATTTACAAAATACAATAAGAAAATATGCAGTTAACTAGAATTCCGCAACACGCTAAAACATTACTTTTTAATGAAAATTAAGCTAATACCCCCTCCTTTAAAATCCACTATAATATTATGCTATACGTATAAGTTTCGCGATATTTTGAATATATTTACTTGCACTTAAAATATAGGTTGTACTCACAACAAAAAATATTAGTCAAATGTTCCGACTTTTTAAGCTATTCTTAAGAAGATCGCATGCGAATAAAACAAAAACTAATATATTTTTAAAAAGGTCCATGTCATAGCTATCAGAGTTGCCAGATGTTGTACCAAAATTTTGACATTCATTTTTTTATTTTTGGCCAATGGGTGGATCCACTGTAAGTCTGGAGCGTTACCCCCAATGGCTTAAACTTCATCAGAAGCCAATTGATAATTCCCTTCGCCGGGATGAAATCATGATATTGGTAGCGATGAGTAAAATTTTGTAACACTGTCAGTTCGTTTTGAAAAACATTACTCATTACACATTATAATAGGGAGTAATAATGAAGTTTAAGCCATTGGGGGTAACGATCCAGACTTAAAAAAATTTTACCGATTTTTATCGGTAACTCAAAAAAAAAAATGTTAGAGAATCGCACTACAGGTCTTAAATTGCGCTTCTTCGAAAATTGTTGTAATTTTGGTTGGGAGTTGCCCGAATGAATGGGTGACATAGTAAAAAGGAATGGGTGAAATTTGTAAAGTATGGCATTAGTCACTTAGTCTCTCCGATAGTTATCGTACGCACTTTTTTTGCAAACAATTTTGAACTTTTGTGGGGAAGGTATGTTGAGAAGTGAAGCGATATGTCACATCTTCGAATTTGATTTAAGTTTGGACATTTTATTACGAGGACCACATTTTGATCTAAATCGGATGATCCGTTCGAAAGTTATTGTGCGCTCCAGCCAGACGGACGAACATGGCTAAATCGACCCCAAGTTGTCTAAAACGGATTTATGCAAACATACTTGGTGTTTAAAACCATTATTTCGATAAGGAAAAGTCAGAATTTTTTAATATTCCATTGGAAAAAAATTAAATTTTTTTGACACTCCATGAACGATTTTTGGTACACGGATTGAGAAAAAATTCCCATTCTCAAATCTGTTCGAGATACTAATTTTGGATAATGCGCGCAAAAGTTATGGCGGTTTCAATTCTGATTATTAGAAAAAATCTTATTAAAACGCTATTCATTATATCGAGAAACATTGTTAATTTATGGCTTCCTACATACTATATGTTTACAGAGGTAACTTAAGTGAAAAAGTAGTACATTTTCGCGGAAATTAGGAAAGATTTCCAAACAAGTGGTAGTTTGCAACTTGTTTTAATAAAATTCAACCTGTTTATGCATCTGAAAAATATATAAAAAAATATCTAAACATCGCGAAGATTCAAAAGAAACCAAAACTATACTTATCCGTTTAGTGGAAAAAAAATATATTGAAGAAATTTATGGGGATTTCTGAGTGAAATCGGACACTTTTTCAAGATGAGGTTTGTGATTTCCTTTATTTTTTGCTGTGGCGATGCTGCTGATTAACAAAACATTTTAGTATATTTTCAAATTTTTTGTGACTAACGGTTACAGAGATATCGCGCCTTGAAAAAGTCAAATTCTGTAAAAACTACATGCAAAGAAATACTCATAACTTCTTTAATATTGGTCCAAATGGGACCATCTTTTTTTTGATTTGTTTGTTTTTTTTTTATCAGCTATCGAAAGAAATATTTAAAAGAAAAATGCACAGTGGGCTTCAATGCAATTTTCGGGATTTAATATTTAAAATCAATTTTTAAACATGATTGCACCCTTCGATTTTTTCAAAAAAAAATTATGTTAAACTGCGTTCAATTACAAAAATTTTAAGTCCTATGTGGTAATGGGATTCGCACGATTACTATTTTTTCTGAATTTTTTAAAATTTGTCAATACAATTTTTCCTTTATACCTTTGTCCAAAATTTATTATTTTATTAAAAAAATTAAAAGTTTCATTTATAAATATTTGTTTTGATTTTATATTTATGAATTTATCTCAAACATCTTAAAAACTGCGTCATTTTTCGATTTTGAAAATGCATCAGTGAAAATTCCATTAAAGTCCACTGTTGATTTTTTTCTATTTTTTATGATAAATATATAATATATAATGATAAATATGCACTCTTAGCTTCAAAAATACAGGAAATACAAATTTTGGACAAAGGTATAAAGGAAAATTGTATTGACAAATTTTAAAAAATTCAGAAAAAATAGTAATCGTCCGAATCCCATTACCACATAGGGCTTAAAATTTTTGTAATTGAACGCAGTTTAACATAATTTTTTTTTTTAAAAAATCAAAGGGTGCAATCATGTTTAAAAATTGATTTTAAATATTAAATCCCGAAAATAGCATTGAAGACCACTGTGCATTTTTATTTTAAATATTTCCTTCGATAGCTGATAAAAAAACAAACAAATCAAAAAAAAAGATGGTCCCATTTGGACCAATATTAAAGAAGTTATGAGTGTTTCTTTGCATGTAGTTTTTACAGAATTTGACTTTTTCAAGGCGCGATATCTCTGGAACCGTTAGTCAAAAAAAAATTGAAAATATACTAAAATGCTCTGTTGGCTAGGATCATAAATTGAACCAAAAACAATTGAAATCAAAAATTACTTTTCTCCGAACTGTCCGATTTCACTTGGAATTCCCCTTATACACTTTTTGTAAAAGAAAATATTTATTAAAATTTATTTTGTGAGTTAGTTAAAAAAATGTAGGAAAAATAGGTCGGAGTTATTCTTCTATTTTAGTTAAATTTCACGCAAAAAAAATCACATTTTTATACCCTCCACCATAGGATGGGGGTATATTAAGTTTGTCACTACGTTTGTAACTACTCTAAATAATCATTGTAGACCCCACAAAGTATATATATTCTTGATCAGCGTGCAATTCTACATCGATGTAGCCATGTCCGTCCGTCTGTCCGTCTGTGAAAATCACTCTAGCGTCCGAACGGATTGACGTAGGTTGATGAAATTTTGGGAAAATATGTTATATTTACGTAGGACTTTTGGTATTGAAAGCGGGCTATGTAGGTCCACGCTTTCGTATAGCCCCCATACAAAATGACTGAATTTTTAAGATATTTGGCCCATTTTACCACCGAATTGGTTGTAATTTGGTACTTTGTGTCTCAAGAGGCCAAAAAATATTCCTTCTAAAGTTGGGTTATATAGCTCCACGTTTTGGTATAGCCCCCATATAAGGCCACATATAAAGTACGCGTCATTTTAATATATTTTGAATGTATTAGACCCATTTGACCACAGAATTGGTTGTAATTTGCTATTTTGTCTCTTCAGAGGCCAGAAAATATTCCTACCAAAGTTGGGTTATATAGGTCTACGTTGTGGTATAGCCCCCATATAAGGCCCCATATAAAGTACGCGTCATTTTAATATATTTTGAATGTATTAGACCCATTTGACCAAAGAATCGGTTCTAACTTTGTATTTTGTGTTTCCAGAGGCTAAGAAACATTTCTAAACTAAAATGTTTATATAGGTCCACGTGTTGATATAGCCCCCATAATACAATATCTCCAGATTTTCGATATTTTGAACGTTTTAGCCTCATTATCACACCGAGATGTCTGAAATTTGGTATTTTGTCTTCTTTAGGCTTATAAAACTTTCCCCCAGAAATTTATAGGTATAGGTCCACGCCATCATATAGCCCCCATAGAACGGTACCTTCCGAATTTCGTTATTTTGAAGGTTGTGGCCACATTAATCCACCGAAATGGCTGAAATTTGTGGTGGAGGGTATAAAAAGTTCGGCCCGACCGAACTTAACGCTTTTCTTACTTGTTTATTTTAATCACATCTCGAATACACGCTAACATTTAGCGGAAGATATGGGTATCGTTCAAATAAATGTTGGGTTCCTTTAAATGGGGTATACTCTTGAAATAAAAATGTATTGGTTAATGTTGTAATGCGTGTAAATCGCGAAATCCTCAAAATCACTTGATGCGCATGCGGTTTACCAGCGCAGTGAATTCTTTCTTTTAATTTGTACACATTTGGTAGGATTTACTTTGGCCGCTAAAATGTAGCATCGCCCGCAGTTTAGTGTGCAACAAACTGAATAAAGCTTATAATTTGCACAAAGTGCATACACTTTTTATGCGCATCCGATTTCACTATCATCCATGAAAAAATACATCGATCTAAACCTATTTCGATAAAATCCATCAAGAACCGTGGATGTAGCATCACACACTATTTTTGGGATAAATCGGATAAAGCTCCCTTGCCACTAAATTTGTTAAACCACTGTCTTCGCAAAAACGCGAGTGATGTTTTAGTTTCTTCATTGAAAAGGAAATGATCCACAGAAAACGCGATTTAATCCGCGATATTTTCAAAAACATTTTACCCCCAAATTGATATTGTATATACTGTACCCAAAAAATAGGGTTTTTCGAAAAAGTATCGCACTAAATTTTGGCTTTTGGGCTACATAGTCAATATACATAACAAATTATGCGTAATTGCGAGTACTTTGATACTATTATATGTTTTCTGAATTACCCGAATGCGCGTCGCAGTTAGATCAAAAATACAAAACACACCTAAATCTGGCTTCAAAATGTCAGCATCCAGAAAAGGTGGATGTAGTGACAATTTTGAAATATGATATATTAGAAGTGTAATCTTCATTTTGTATTCTTCTACTTTTACTTTGGACAGATATCCGTAATTTAAACGGTTTAACCGCCAATCTAATAACAACGTAAAAAAATCGTTTGCTTCAACATGTTTTTACCTATTTTTATTCATTACGCGATCATAGCTTCCACGCTACTCAACTTTTTTAGCCACATTTTTGAGCTTTGATCAAAAACACTTTATTTGATCCAACTATTTCGTGGTATACTGCAATATTTCGCGAATTATAACAGTGCAAACCTTGGCTTCAACAATGTTAATTTTTTTTGACTTTCCCTCATATACCGTAATTAACCCAAAGGCTGAAGGTATAAAAAAGGATGTGTTAGCATAATTTATATAACTATTTCTTTTCCCTATAAGAGTTTTTTGCGAACAGTAAGTTATGTATTATCCGACCGCTTTCCGGTAAAGTTGTTTCATCGATTGGACCATATCTGCGGTTGGCACGGGTTAACGTTAAACGATCGTCATAAGGTTTCATATATTATTTGACACCATATCCCACGATTCAATCTGGAGCGCTGTGATTTGCGAAGGAATTCCGGCAAAGTTGATCAACCTCATAAAATCCCTGTATGATAATGCCTCGTACCGAATCCTACACGAAGCCCAGCAAAGCGATTAAATCAGCATAAAAGCAGAAGTAAGACAAGGGTGAGTTCTCTCCCCGCTGCTCTTTAATATCGTACTGGACGTAATAATGAACAGTGCTATGGGAAACTTCTGCGGAATATAATGGGGGACTTCAAGGAAGGCTGCTAGACCTCGACTATGCTGATGATATATGTCTGCTCATCCACAAGCATTCACAAATGGCCGCAAACTTACAAAGCATTCACTGCTATGCAACTATAGCCGGGCTGAAGATAAATATAGGGAAAACGAAGGTGATGTGCATTAACACAACAATGACATCAAACATTATCATCGACAGTAAAGAAATTGAAACTGTTAGTATTTCCTTATATCTTGGGAGAATAATAAATGACAATGTTGGAAGTAAGGAAGATATAGTTCGCTGAATGAAAAAAGGACGCAGCGCGTTTGGTGCATTGGAAAAAGTGTGGCGATCCCAAATTATCTGCAGCCAAACAAAATTGAGGTTATTTAACTCGAATGTTAAATAGGTAGTTTTGTGTGGATGTGAAACCTAGAACGAGGCGACAAATGAGGTTAACTCCTTGCAAGTCTTAATAAACCGGTGCCTGCGAAGAATAATGGGCATATTCTGGCCCAACACCATATCGAAAAGTTCACAGTAGCGGGAAACTAAACAGGAACCTGTCAGCCTAGAAATAAGGAGACGATAATGGAAATGGATAGATCATACCCTACGGAAGGGTAGATATGACATTGCCAGAGAAGCGCTTGAGTGGAATCCACAAAGTAGCCGAAGAAGAGGTAGACCGGCAAATACATTGAGAAGGTCTGTTTAGGCAGATGGGACGAAGTTGGAGTGAAAATAAACATTTAGCATTAAATAGATTACAATGGAATAATTTTGTTGTGGTCCCATGCTCCTCAATGGAGTAAAAAGGAATAAATAAATAATAATACTATTTTCAACAAACGTCCATAGTGAATTTTAAATTCTGTAGTAAACATCTTTGGATAGTAAACATCTTTGTAAAAAATTCGCCACTCTGGGTTCACATGAAGTTATAAATGTTCTTGCGATTGAAAGTTTTGTGAACTTTTAGCCACATTTACAACCCGACATTACTGGGATATCATATTTGGGTTCTATGTGAGTACAAACTCCATATAACCATAGTTCCATATAACCATAGTTCGGATACCTCAAATCTGGGCGATATAAGCCATATTTAGAAACTGATGTTTCGTAGTTGGCAACACACCTTTGCATTTAAAATACGAACATTGGTCAACGCTGTGGTATAGCCACCATGCAGCTCCCTCCTGCACCTGTACCTCCCAAATTGTGGCATTTTTGACGTATATTTTGTAACTTAAACCAAACTGTTCGTAAACAACTTTCAACGGTTTAGTAAATTCTATTTGATTTCGATTTCATAAACAAAGTAATAAACATTAAACTAAAATAAAAAAACAATAATATTGGTCATGAAAAACATTCTTAAGTGTCTACGTAGTTTTCTATAAACTTTAATAAATTTGCATATAAGTTTTAGGTTATTAGAATATTGTTCGTCTTTTAAAATCAATGGAAACTTTAAACCCAAACAAAAGAGAACTTCAAAAATGTTTACACTTTGAACAAAAAAAACTATTTGAAATTCAAACTTAACCTAAACGATAAGCAACCAATTTTCTTTTATTTTCATAGTCCGACACTTTGAACTATTCAGCAAATCCTTATAAACTATTTTCAGTCAAGAAAGACATTCAAGCAAAAAATTATCCCACATACCATCACATTAAAATTTCCTTTAAATCTAGTCCAAAAACATTAGCAATTATTTTTATGGATTGTGCCTTTTTTCTCAAGTGACCGAGCACGCGTTAATGTCTTCTTTTCTATTTGGTCATCCATTGTTTCGGTAGTTTAAACCGAAATGTCTAAATAAATATAAATGACTAAAACCGAAAAACAACATCATTCAATGTCAATATTGCAATCACTTCAAGATGGTTGACCGCAATAATGTTCTTGGTCACATCGTATTTTTTTCGTCGACAGTAGAAATATCTCAACCAAATACGAAATGTAAGAGACGAGAAAATTTTGAAAATAAATGTAAAACCAAAGTAATGTTGACCTTCTTAAGTTAAGCCAACATAATGAATGTTATTCATCTAGTTCTCGGATGAAAAGTAAGTGGGAAGGATTGTAGTTTTGTTGGTTTTATGAAATTTGCTGCATGAAGGTTATATTTTGGTATAGAAAAGTGCAAAATAAAATGAAAAGTTGAATTGATTAATTGATTGTGTAGGCTGAAAAACATTATTCAAAGTTCAGAAAATGACAAGAGAGAGCTAGTAGGTTAATAAAACGAAAAAAAAACTGTTTATATTTAAAACTGAGCGTTTTTAAAATATTGATTAACTATCTTAATTTTTGGTTTTTAAGTTTAATAAAATTGACCATAATATCATTTGCCATCTATTTAAATATCCGAAACAAAGCTAAAACGTTTAAGTTCCTTCAATGGTACATATATAATTTATTTTTAATTTTTCAATGATAAGGCTTAATCCCGTAGGCGTTGTTTTAATATCTTATTAAAACAACTTTTATTTATTAGTGGAAAAATTGGATTGGATTAGATCCTCATTATTTCCCTTGTATTTGTTTATTCAACAAAAAACGTTTTACACCCAAGTTACTATTGTCTCCACTTAATATACCCGGATCACCGTCATCTATTGTGAAAATACTGTATAGTTGCTAGTGTGATAATTACTGTGGCAATGTTCAGCTCATATCGACAGAGAAAAAACAACGTAAAATAATTTTGAAATATTGCCTGTTAGTATTAACATAATTTTAAATATTAATTTTTATTAATTTCTGGTTGGAGTTCAGCTAAGTGATCGAAGATTACTTGAAAAAAAGGAACGTTGAAGAGATTCCCACGCAACAACCAAATTATCCGACCGGTTTCGCAGATAGTGATACAGCTCATCAGAGATATCGACTGTGAGAGTGACTTCTATGGCATGCTGTCGGAAAAGCCGACTGAACGTTTAACTGATTTTAACTTTGGGTTATTGTCTGGAAAATTATAGTATGTTCTAATGTGAACCGCGATAATTGTCTGAAATAATTTCTTACATTTAAAGTAAAAAAAAAGTTCCGACAGATTGGGCAAAAATCAATTTTCCTGTCCAAAAACCCAATTTTTTGTCGTCACTGATATTTCATTTCTATATCGGCAAAAATGTCTAAAATCGTCTTTTCCATTTCAAAAAAATCAAAAAAATTTTTGATACTACATTTATGATTTTTGGTACATAGATTAAGAAAAAAATCGTCATTCCAAATCTGTTATCGTTACCAACTTTGATCGTTGCGCGCAAAAGATATGACCGATTTAATTATGCTAATTAGAAAAAATTCTAAAAAAATCGCGACTTAATATAGTAAGCTATTATATCCTATTATCGTTAACTTAATTCGCACCCTTTGCGAATTTGCAAAAAAAATTCGAAAAGTTTTAATGGATTCGCGAAAAATTAAATTTGTTAAATAATTTCACGTATTTACAAACATATTTTTGAAGTAATACCGCTTATACTTACAGAAAAATATATAGAAAAATTATAGCAGCATCCAGACATTGTGAGGAATAAAATGAAACCTAAGTCGTGAAGTTTGGAGCTATAGTATTCGTGTTATTTGCAAAAATACAATGAAAATATGACGAAAAAAATAAAAATCATGTTAGTCTAATTTTATTTTTTATGGTTTTATAGGAAAGGTTGAAGAAAAAATGTTTGAGTTCTTCGTCATTTTCGTCCAAATTTCACGAAATAATGAAGATATTCCGTTGCAACAAATTTTTCGCTTATAGTTTTCCTATTTGCGAATATTTTTAGAACATTATATTAAATTACAAAAAATTCCAATTGTGGCATAACATTAAGATAAAGTAAAAGTAAATATTACAAATCTTGAAAAGCATAGAAACTGCGTAATAGTGGAAATCACAAGATGCGCATCCGTCTTTCCAAAACAGCGAATCAATCCCTCTTATGTGATATACACTTTGTGAAATTCCATTTAGCGACCACGATGTAGCATCAGCTGCATGTTAGGGTGCAAAAAACAGTAAAATGCCCATAATTTCCACGAAGTGCATTTGCATTTTATGCGCATCCGATTTCAATGATCACCATTAAAAAATACATCATCCTATGTCATTTCAATGCGATCCATCAAGAAACGTGGATGTAGCATCGCACTCAGTTTTTAGAAAAAATCTATTATATCTCCGGATTCGCGAACGTTTTTCAATATCTGTTTTCGCACATTTTAAATATGCGTTTCGCTCTATTTATCTAAGTAGGAATAACACATCTAAAACACGTTTAAATACGCGATATTTTCAAAAACATTTTTTGCAGATTTTCGAAATTTGAGGGGCATCATATCCGTCGATCTAGTGGATGAATTTAGACGCGCAAAGGCTTGTTAGATTCAGAACGTAAAAAAACTAAATTCACGCGGGTTTCCACTGAAATCGTATGGCATTTGTAAATTTTGAATCCAAAAAACTGGTTTTTTAAAAAAATTTACACACAAAAATTTCGACTTTAAGCTGAGATTGTTGTGAACCTTTGAAGGCTACATGCTCGAGTTATACATCACAAAATGCGTAATTGCGAGTACTACAATCTCATAATCAGTTTTTAAACGAGTACAGTTGCGCGTCCCGATTATACCAAAAATTCAAAAAACCCAATTTTTCAGTCTTCAAAATGTCAGCATCCGTTTGAGATTGATGCATTGGTTATATTAAAAAATCATACATTAGAAATTTCATCTTTGAAGTGTATTCTTTAACTTCTTCTTTGAACATTATACTCTACATTGTATTGTAAAGCCGCTAATTTAAAATTGACTTAAAAAAACTCGTTTCCTTCAACGATTTTTTCCTATTTTTATACCCTCAGCCTTTAGGCTAAGGAGGGTATATACACTTTGATACGATAAAAATGTGCCTCATCGAAATAATGGTTTTAGACCCCAAGTATGTTTGGACCAAATGTGTTTCAGACAATTTGGAGTCGATCTAGCCATGTCCGTCCGTCTGTCTGTCTGTCTGTCTGTCTGTCTGTCCTGCTGGCTGGAGCGCACGATAACTCTCGAACGGATGAACCGATTCGGTTCAAATTTTGGCTTTCGTAATATTTTGTCCAAACTTAGTTTAAGTTCGAAGATGAGCTACATCGGTCCACTTCTTCCGGTACCTCCCCCACAAAAGTTCGAAAATGTTCGGAAAGTTTGTGCTCACGATAACTCTTGAAGGGAGTGACCGATTTGGTCCATACTTTGTATAGCGTAAACTTTCTACCAGAGTAATATGAAGTTTCAATATGGTCTCAATAGGTCCACTCCTTCGGGTACCTCCCACACAAAATTTCGGAAAAGTTCAGTTTAGGGCCATCTCTCGAATCGCTTTGATTTTTGTTTTAGCACCTTGTATTCACTGCCCTCCATACGACAGTACAATTTTCATCAGGGGCAAGTCCATACTTCCTGAGAAAATAGCATGAAAGTTGCCAAAAAACCACTATGACACCGTGTGAGGTGGTTGGAGCTCAAAATAACTCTCGTACGGATCTGCCGATTCGGTCCAAAATAGGGCCTTAGTAATATTTTGTCCAAGTATAGTTTAAGTTTGAAGATGAGCCATATCGGTCCACTCCTTCGGGTACCTCCCCCACAAAAGTTCACAAATGTTCGGAAAAATTTTTCGTACGGTAATTCTTGAAGGGAGTGGCCGAATTGGTCTATACTTTACACTTCCTAATATATCTACCAGATATAGATCAGGTAAAAATATGGACTATATTTGTCCACTCCATCCGGTGCCTCCCACACAAAATTTCGGATAAGTTCACTTTAAGACCTGATATCGAATCACTTTTATTTTTGTTGAAGCAACTTTCATTCGCTGCCTCAATTACGATGGTAAAAGTGAGGTAGGGGTGAGTCCATATTTTTTGAGCAAACAGCCCGAAGAGTGTAAAAACCCCCTATGGCACCATATGTTGTGGCTGGAGATCCACTTCCATAACGGTCAATGTCGACCCATTCCTTTTAGTATCTCCTCCGCAAAACTTTTGATATTTAATCCTAATCAACATTTTTGTCGGTTCAAACGCCAAAAATTGTTAAAACCCCCTAAATACATATGTACGTATTTTGGGAAAAAAATTGTTTCAATATACACAGGCTGAGGGTATATCTCTGTCGGCAAAGCCGACTGATACTTTTTTACTTGTTTTACATTAAAAGAACCACAGCTTCCGCTCAAATTATTATTTTAAGAAACCCATCGGTGAATCGAGCTAAAACAGTTTATTTTACCGAAATGCGTTCAAAAGTTATGGTGTAGTACAACTGTTCGCGAGTTACAGTACCCCATACCTCAGTTTCAACATAAGTTAATTTTCTACAAAAAGGTCGATATGGGATTCAATAGTAAACATATTGAAGCTAAGGAAACCAAAAAAATTGGATCGGAGAAAGTAATAGTTATTTCGCGGAAACTATAACAAATATTTTGTTTATTATTTTTTGTTAGGTAGGTAGGGTTGTTGGCTTGAAGAACAGGCGACCTAACTTAACGCCCAAGGAAATAATGCCAAAAATTAAATTTGGACGTTATGTCCGTTTTGACCTCGGACTTAACACACAAAATAAAATTGGGTGTTATGTCCGCCTTAACTCCGGACATAAGGCCCAATAAATATCGAACACAACGCCAAAAATTTGTTGGGTTTTATGTCCGCATTGTAAGTGAACATAAAGCCCAAAGCTTTATTTTATATTTTTTATACCATCAGCATTTATGCTAACGAGGGTATATCACCAATATTTTTGAACATTTAACATAGCTGAAGCCAAGGCTTACGCTTATAGAAAACGCGACTTGTGATTGTATATTATGCAAATTAAATGTTTTTGGATAAAATTAATGTGTTTGGACGTGGCAAAAAATATTGGCCTTAAAACATAATTTGCGTGGAAGCTGCGGCTATATTTATGTTAAAAAATGGGTAAAAATGGGTTGAAGCCAACATTTCTATTTTTGTTTTCTCTCGATTTCTGAGTAAACCACACTTCTCTCGATTTTCCTGTCAAAGTAAAAGTAGAAGCAAACTAAATAAGGATTATCTCACTAATGTATCACTTTTCAATATTTGAACTGCTTCTACCATTAAATGATGCTGACATTTTGAAGCCAGATTTACAGTGCTATTTCAAATTTTCTTATAATTTTATTCCGCTAACCGGTTTTTCAAAAAATCATATATAGGATTGTAGTACTTGCGAATCTGAGTTATTTGATATGACTATTGGGGAAACTGAAGAAAAAATATTCTGTATTTCTCGCAAAAAGAACAAAAATAGTTTATTCCATTTCTATACCCTCAGCATTTATGCTAACGAGGGTATATACACTTTCATACGGGCAAAATGTGTCCCATCGAAATAATGGTTTTATACCCCAAGTATGTTTGGACGAAATGTGTTTCAGACAATTTGGAGTTGATATAGTCATGTCCGTCCGTTTGTCTGGCTGGCTGGCTCTATCGCACGATAACTCTCGAAGGGATCAACCGATTCGGTCCAAAATTTGGCTTTCGTAATATTTTTTTCCAAACTTAGTTTAAGTTCGAAGATGGGATATATCGGTCCACTCCTTCGGGAACCTCCCACACAAAATTTCGCAAAAGTTCAGTTTAGGACCTTCTCTCGAATCGCTTTGATTTTTGTTGTAGCAACTTGTATTCACTGTCCCCATACGACGGCATAAGTCTCATCAGGGGCAAGTCCATACTTCCTGAGAAAAAGGTACAAAAAAACTCTATGACACCGTGTGTATTTGTTGGAGTGCTCGATAACTCTCGAACGGATCAACCGATTCGATCCAAAATTTGGCCTGCGTAATATTTTGTGCATACTTAGTTTAAGTTCGAGGATAAGCCATATCGGTCCACTCCGTCAGGTACCTCCCCCACAAAAGTTGATACATGTTCGGAAAAATTATGCGCACGAGAACTTTTGAAGGGAGTGACCAATGTAATACATACTTTGCACATTCTAATATATCTACCAGATATAGATCAGGTTCGAATATGGATTATATTTGTCTCCTCCTTCTGGTATCTCGCGCACAAAATTTCGGATAAGTTCACTTTAAGACCTGCTCACTTTGATTTATGTTGAAGCGATTTGCATTCGCTACCTCCATTTGACGGTAAAACAGCCCGAAAGGTGTAAAAACCCCCTATGTCATCATATGTGGCTGTCGGGGAGAACGATAACTGTTCAACCGGTTTCGTCCAACATTTGGTCTTCGTCATATTATATCCAAACTTAGTTTCATGGGGCAATACCGGTCCACAACTTCCAGTACTTCTCCCCAATATTTAAAAAATGTCACTAAAATGCTAGGACGATATCACTTGAATAGGGCAACAAATTTGGTCCAAACTTTGGACCTCCTAATATTTTGTCAACATTTAGTTTAACTTCTAAAATGGCCCATATCTATTAGAAGTACATGAAATTAAATGTTTATTGGACAATATGTACGAGATATCAAGGGTTCTCTGTGGAGTATGCCTCGAAAACCCATTAGATAATTGGTTTACTGCCAAATTTGTAGCTGAAAACAACCGTAAACGGACTTCAAGCTCAAACTTTGTTTTTATTGTATTAAAATCTGCTGTAATTTGTATTGTATATCACGGCGCTCTTGAACCAACTTTAAATGAAAGAAGCTTATACCTGGGTTCATTGGTGGTTCATAGATGAGAACGATTTGCTGGGAAATCGCATGCCCTATCAAAATGGAACTAAAGAAATGTTGTTGCAGTGAAAATTCTCTTCAGTATTGTCCTTTATGATATTTTCATAGGTTTCAATTCACTGACTGTATGGTCTCCTTATAAAACAATGTCATGACTGAAATTTCCTAACTTAAACTTATATATCTCAAAAATGGGAAAGGGCCAATCTTGTAGAGAATTTTCACAGCTATAATATTTTCTCTAGTCCCACTTTGATAAGACTTACCGTTTTCAAGCAAAATCGCGAAAACCTAAAATAAACCTAAGAACTTTGACCGTGATTTATTTAAAAATTCCTCCAGCGATTATTTCTTGTTTTTGGATTTTTCTCATCTATGAACATTGTTGTTTCAGAATCCGCAGAAATTCCCAGTTGTAAGCTCCTTTCATTTAACGCTGGTTCAAGTGCACCGAGATATTGTAACCTCAGCCGTTAAGCTAACGATAAAAATGTACCACGTCGAAATAATGTTTTGACGAAACCCGCGTCAAACAATTTGGATTCGACTTGTTCCAGTTCATCAGTCTGTCTGGCTCGAGCGCATTATAACTCTCGAACAGATCAACAGATTTGTTCCAAATTTTGGATCTCCCAATATGTTGTCCAAACTTTAAGTCATATCGGTCCACTTTTTGTACGCTTCCCCAGCAAGTCTTCAAAATGTTTCCCTAAAATCTTGAGCACAATAACTCTCGAAAGTACAAATCGATTTTTTTTTCCAAACATAGATATACTCTCGAACGAAGCGACAGATCAGATCCAAAATTTGCCATTCGTAATATTTTATCCAAATTTAGTTTAAGCTCAAAGATTTGACATATCGGTAAACTCCCTCCGGTACCTTCCCCACAAAAGTTCAAAATTTTCGCTAAAGTGATGCACATGATAACTCTCGAAGGGAGTAACCGAATTGACCATAACTTTGGATATGGTAATATTACTTTCAGGCATAGATAATACTTCGGGTAGCTGCCGCACAAAATTCGGAAAAAGTGAAGTTAAGATCCGAGAGGATCGTTTAGAAATTTGTCAGCATATTGTCTTTAGGACCACCTTACGGTGTACAGTGGATCAACTTGTATGGAGAAAGTGGTCAAAAATATTTAGAGTGTAAAAAGCAAACCAATGCGCCGGATACAGCTTTGTGCTGCCGCGAAGAATGTTTTAAAAAATCACGTGTGTAACATTCTCCCTCCTTTCCCCACTGGAGGGGTATACGGTAAGAATTGTTTTATGCTGTTAATACAAAATGACATGAACAGAGGTCCCGATTATCTTGTGATGCACAAATAGGCTTGGGGAAACAAAACAATCTCCAAAACGACATAAATCCAACCAATTTAGCGGAATAAAAAAAAAATTAACATTTTTGTCTGAAAATTGGTAACAATTTTAATACAGATCTTATAGCTTTTTTCCCGCCAACGTAAGACAAATTTTGAAGAAGATTTCTTCATCTTGCCACTGATGCCAATTATGTTAATGTACGTGGTCAGATAACAGAGTTATACGCTAATATATCCATAGAAACCCTATTCTAGGGCAGCTTTAGTCAGCGACCCACCATTTATAGTCTGGCAATTTTAATTTTAAATAATCTTAAACCCATGACCTACTTTGGAAAACTATTCCCGATGTGGGCACTGGTGGGCATCATGAATAAAACCTTAAGTCAAATTTAAGTATATGATCGAATTGGCATTACAAAAAAACAGCTAACAGCTAACTAGAATTCCACAAAACACTAAAACACAATTTTTTAATGAAAATTAAGATATTACCTCCTCCTTCAAAATCCACTGTAATATATTGCTATACGTTTTAGTTTCACGATATTTTGAACATATAAAAGGTCCATGTCATAGCTGTCAGAGTTGCCAGATGTTGTACCAAAATTCTTCGTTTTTGTTATTTTTGGCCAATGTTTGGATCCACTGTGCGATGGTACAATTTGTTTCAGGGCCAAGTTCATACTTCCTGAGATAATGGCATAAAAGCTCCAAGAAAACCAAATAAAATGGCCAATCTGCAAGATATATATCGGTCCCGTCCTTCGGGTATCTCCCACACTCAATTTGGGAAAAGTGCAGTTTAAGAGCTCATCTTGATTCGTTTTGAAAGTTTTTCCAAAAAGTTGTTTATTGCGGACCCTGTTACGATAGGGCATCTTTTTCGATGGGGCATCTTTCCTTAGGTAATGGCCTAAACGCTCCAAAAAAGCCTGCCGGCGCGAACTGAAACGGGTAGTACGTAAGATAACCCTCGAAGGGAAAAACCGATTTAGATCAAACATTGCACATCGTTTTATTCTTTACAACCTCGAATTATGTCCGAATATCGACTACATCGAACCACTCTTTTGGGTACCTCCCACACAAAGTTTAGAAAGAGGGCAATTTAAGGACTCGTCGTGGTTTGTATTTAATTTGTTTACAACGTGTTATGTATGCTGACGAAAAAAAATCGGGTCGAATCCATACTTCCAAAGAAATTGGCCCAAAAACTCGAAAAAACCTATAGACGTCAGAAGTATTGTGTTTGCTTCATTTCTTTAGGTGGTTGACTGAGGGAATATCTCTGTCGGCACAGATGACTGATACTTTCTTACTTGTTGGAAATACAATTGTTTTAAGTTTAGTGCATTTCGTACATTTCTTGTACGAATTTCCAAAACCTACTCCACATCTATTAGTAACGATTATGCAAAAAACAAAATTTCATTCTAGATTCGGCAGTTTCATATGAAAGTTGACTATCCGTTATTAATCATCACTCAACTATTTTTATACCCTCCACCATAGTATACCCTCCATTAAGTTTGTTTTTCCATTTGTAACGCATTGAAATACTCATTTGCGACCCTATAAAGTATATATATTCTTGATCAGGGTAAAATTCTGAGTCGATCTGTGCACGTCCGTCCGTCCGTCTGTGGTAATCACTCTAGCATCCACAAAAATGGAGATAGGACGCTAAAATTTTGGGAAAATGCGTCTTTTGTTTGCGGGCAGGTCAAATTCGATGATGGGCTATATCGGTCCACGTTTTGGTATAACCCCCATATAACGGTACCCCCGATTTACGGTATTTTGATGTTTTTAGCTACATTTTCAGACCGATTTAGCTAAAATTTGACATTTAGGGTTCTTAAGTGTCAATAAACTTATATCACAAAATTTGTGGACATAGGTTCGTGTTTTGGTATAGCCCCCATATAACAGTACCCCCCGATTTACGGTATTTTGACGTTTTTAGCTACAGTTTCAGACCGATGTAGCTACAATTTGGCATTTAGGGTTCTTAAGTGTCAATAAACTTATATAACAAAACTTGTGGACATAGGTCCACGTTTTGGTATAGCCCCCATATAACGGTACCCCCCGATTTACGGTACTTTGACGTTTTTAGCTACATTTTTAGACCGATTTAGCTATAATTTAACATTTAGGGTTCTTAAGTGCCAACAAACTTATATAACAAAACTTGTGGACATAGGTCCACGTTTTGGTATAGCCCCCATATAACGGTACCCCCCGATTTACGGTATTTTGACGTTTTTAACTACATTTTCAGACTGATGTAGCTATAATTTGACATTTAGGATTCTTAAGTGTCAATAAACTTATATAACAAAAGTTGTGAACATAGTTCCACGTTTTGGTATAGCTCCCATATAACGGTACCCCCGATTTACGGTATTTTGACGTTTTTAGCTACATTTTCAGACCGATTTAGCAATAAATTGACATTTAGGGTTCTTAAGTGTCAATAAACTTATATAACAAAACTAGTGGACGTGTTTTGGAATAGTCTCCATATAACGTTACAGCCCGATTTCAGGTATTTTGACGTTTTAAGTCACATTTCTAGACTGAATTAGCTATATTTGATATTTAGAGTTCTTAGTGACCAAAAAACTTATATTCGAAAAAATTATGAACATAGGTACATGTTTTGGTATAGCCCCATAACGGTACCTCCCGATTTTCGGTATTTTGAGAAATTTACCTACAAGTTTTAACCGAATTATCTGTAATTTGAACATTTGACATTTGAAATTCCCAGTGGTCACCACACCTCTCCACCAAAAATTGTCGAGAAAGGTCGATGTATTGATAAACGGTACCTCCCTATTTTCAGTAATTTTATGCTTTTAGCTACAATATTAAACCGAACTAGCAGTAATTTGACATTTGAAGTTCTTAGTGGTCACAACACCTCTCCAATTTAAAAGCCAATAAAAATTCTGCAACAAAAATTTTTCATTTAAGTTCTTATTTTCGTATAGCCCACATACCTCCGAACTAGCTGTTAATGACATTTGAAGTTCCCACGTTATGTACCGATATTCGGTATTTTGAGGATTCTAGCTTCAATTTTTAACCGAATTAGGAGTTATTTGACATTAAAGGCTCCCATCAAAAACTGTCAACATAGGTCCATGTTTTATTATAACCCTTATATAACGGTACCTCCAAATTTCTAGCCCACCAAAAATTGTCAACATACATAGTTAGATATAGACACCATAAAAAAGGACCTCCCGAATTTATGTACATTTCCTGACATTTTAACGTACCCACTTAAAATTGGGGACAGGAATGAAAACTAATTATTCCATTTTAGTTCAGAATATTTTATGGTGGAGGGTAGGAAAAGTTCGGCCCGGCCGAACTTAACGCTTTTTTACTTGTTATACTTCACTTTTTTGAACTGGTGTAAATTGTATAGTAAAATCTTATCGACTATTCATGCATACAAATAACTAACGAAAATTGAGTATTTATACAATTTGTGTACATATTGTTCTTGGAATATGAAAATGTATTTCGATATTGACAATGTTGTTAACACGTTCCTAAATTTGATATGAAAAATAAATACATAACTAAGTTGTTGTCGTTATTACTACACGTGTCCATTCATTGTCTTCGATAGGGTCGTAAATGCAGATTTATTTGTTGTGATAGTTCTAGGAATTATTTTCTAGTAAAATTGACTAGTTTCCAATTATATTTTGATTGTTCTTCTGCCGATTTGTTAGATGTGAAATATGTTTATATTATTACTATAGTGTAATAAAAATCCAATAAACATCATGTAAGTGTGTGTTTTAACATAAATATTGAAACAAAATTCACAATATTTCCAAAATTAGTTAAAACATAATGTTTGAATAATGTATAAATAAGTTTGTTTTGATGTTTCTTCAATACTGAATTTAATATTTGAATTAATTCTAATGTTAATTTACAAAGTTACATTACACGTGCTGAATTAAGCAAAAATAAAAATGTATTTTTCTTTATAATATTCTAAATTTTGTTTCCCGACTATTTCTTGACAATTTTCAAATTGAATATCTCTACCATCCTCTACCCGATTTACATAAAAGCAATCGTATTATCTTAATTCAGACATTAAACACTCCTATCTATCGCAAAATAATAATAATATCCCTTGGTATTAATTTAAGTATAATTTAGCGTAACTGTTGACAACTTCCACCACCGAAATTAAATTCCCAGAAAAGGGATTTCAACACAAAAAAGAAACCACAAATCCCATATTTTCTTGTCAGACATTGTTTGTGCTATTCATTTGTACCAACAAACAAAAATTAACTGGTAAATGTTGAATATTGTCAACTGAGAGGCGATAAAGGAAATGAACAGAAAAAAGAATCTGAATTATAGTCATTAATTGTATTTGTCCCAAGGGAATTGATTTTCGAAAAAGGCATTTATAAGCACAACAAAGATTAATATGTATTTTATTAGAACAAATAGTTATGATATTTATAAAGATTAATATTCATTACAAATTTCACAGGAAGTTCTTTGTTCATTAAATAGAATGATGATAGCAGCAGAGGTAGATTTGACGAACCAAGGAAATCGGACATATGGACATTAAAGTGAACCAAAAAATTATTATACCCTCAGCAAGTATGTTTAGACCCCAAGTATGTTTGGACGAAATGTGTTTCAGACAATTTGGAGTTGATTTAGCAATGTCAGTCCGTCTGTCTGTCTGGCTGGCTGGTGCGTACGATAACTCTAGAACGGATGAGCCGATTGGGTTCAAATCTTAGCTTTTGTAATATTTTACCCAAACTTAGTTTAAGTTCGAATATGGGCTATATCGGTCCACTCTTTCCGGTTCACTTCTTCGGGTACCTCCCACACAAAATTTCGGATAAGTTCAGATTAGGACCTGCTCTCGAATTGCTTCGACTTTTGTTTCAGCAACTTTTATTCACTGCCCTCCATACGACGGTACAAATTTCATCAGGAGCAAGTCCATACTTCCTGAGAAAATAGCCTGAATGTTACAAAAAGCTCCTTTGACACCGTGTGTAGTGGTTGGAGCGCAAAATAACTCTCGAAGGGATCTGCCGATTCGATCCAAAATTTGGCCTTCGTACTATGTTGTCCATACATACTTTAAATTCGAAGATGAGCCATATCAAAAAAAAACCATATCCAAAAATGTTCGGAAAAATTGTGCGCACGATAACTCTTGAAGGGAACGACCTACGTAATCCATACTTTGCACATCCTAATATATCTACCAGATATAGATCAAGTTCGAATATGGACTATATTTGTTTACACCTTCTGGTACCTCTCACACAAAATTTCGGATAATTTTACTTTAAGACCTGCTCTCGAATCACTTTGATTTTTGTTGAAGCGATTTACATTCGATACCTCCATTACGACGGTAAACGTTTTTTTTCAGGGGCATGTCCATATTTCTTGGGAAAACAGCATGAAAGGTGTAAAAAACCCCTATGTCACTATATGTGGCAGTCGGAGACACGATAACTCTCGAACTGTTCAACCGATTTGGTCCAACATTGGGTCTTCGTCATATTATATCCAAACTTAGTTTCATGGGGCAATACCGGCCCAAAACTTCAGGTACTTCTCCCAAATATTTAAAAAATGCCACTGAAATGCTATGACGATATCACTTGAATGGGGCAATTAATTTGGTCCAAACTTTAGATCTCCTTATATTTTGTCAACATTTAGTTTAACTTCTGAAATGGCCCATATCTGTCCTCCCTAAGGGTACCTCACCCACAAATGTTCAACATTTGTGTCTTAGTTCAGTTAATTCCTAATCCAGATTTTTGATTTTTTGAAGAGACCTTAAATACATTCGATCTGTCCGTAGGTGAAAGTTTCACTTCAAATTGGCTGAGGGTATATCTCTGTCGGCAAAGCCGACTGACACTTTTTTACTTGTTATTTTTAACTCCTACTCCAATTTTTTTCATTATATTCAAACATTTATATATGAAATTTTATGGCGATCGGTTAACGTTAACCCGTGACCTTTGTTTCCATAGGGGCCAAAGGTGCATTTTCGATCGATGAAAAAACTTTACCAGTTCATTGTTGTGGCTAAAAAACGATTTCCACAAAAATTTGTGACGATCGGTTAACGATAAATTTTTGTAGGATTCGTCTTTTTTAGCAACAAACAATTAATTGATAAAATGATTTCATCGATTGAAAAATAATAGTTATCTGTAAAACGATTTCCTGAAAATTCGCCGTTGGACCCCATACAAAGTACTATATGAATAAAGCTCTGTCAGGGTTCACGGGTTATCGTTAACCGATCGTCATAATTTTTTGTAGATATCGTTTTTTAGCCACAACAATAAACTGGTAAAGTTTTTTTATGGATTGGATCATAATGGTGGTCTTTATGAAATTTTCGTGAAAATGCACTTTGGCCCTATAAAAGTTACTAAGGAAACAATGACCGCGGGGTGGGAACGGGTTAACGTTAACCGATCGCCATAAAATGTCATATAATGCGGACAACAATAGAAGTTTTTGCATTGTAGACTCTGTATCCGGACATCTAATATTTTTCGTACCTCGTGATCATGGTGGTGATAGTGAAATATTTAGGGGTGAAATGGACCAAAAACCAAACTTTTATCCGATTTTGTAGCGGCTCGGTAGGTCCCAATGATGGTCTAATAAAATTATAAGAAAGGTTTGGGCTTACGACAAGAAAGACGAAGCTTGCAATTTAATATGATGATCAGATAATATTTAGCGGGTGACATGGAACAAAACGTTTGTGTGACAATTGGTAAAACTGTTAGTATAATAGCTATATATTTATTTTTGTAAGATAAGTTCCACACCTGTAAGTTATATTTAGGAGAGGAACTCTTGATTCTATTGATGCCAATTATGCTGATGTTCGTGGTCAGATAACATACTTACAGCCTAGTATATACAGGGATACCACAATTTTAATTGCATGTAGTGAAACCATAATCACGCTACAGGTCGCAGTATTGCTACAACAACAATAAAAGCGATTCGAGAGCGCACCAGCTAGCCAGCCAGACAGACGAACGGACATTGCTAAATAAACTCCAAATTGTCTGAAACGGATTTCGTCCAAACATAACTGGGGCCTAAGCCCATTATTTCGATGAGGCATATTTTGCATATGTGCTGAGGGTATAAAAAGTTGATAGCACTTGCTTTAGGCAGAACTTAACGGCTACTTTTTTGTGCGTTAAATTATAGAAAAATGTCGTTTTTCTTGGTAAAGCAAACATGAGTTAGTGTAGTTTAACAAAGTAGCGTAAATACAATGTCACACATACCAACGGGAATATTTAATACGTGAAAGAATATTTTCATAAGAAACCACCAACGGTGAATTTTACTTAGGCTGCATATGAGCGCCACATCGTCTAGAATGCAAGCGTGCTATTGTTGTTGTTGTTCTCGTGCCATTTCAATGTTTTGTTGTGACGAATAACTCTCCACTCTTCTCTTCTCTCTTTAGTTTGTAAGACTCAGCATATAAGAACTATTCTGTATGTCAAATGTCAACCATATTTTAAGCGGGAATCCCTCGACACTTGCTGACTCTGAAGAAATTATGTATAAATTCGATGGAATTCCCAAAAATTCAATCAAACATTCAATAATCTCCAATAGAGAAACAACGGGCTTTAGTTAAGCCTGAATAATACATTCAAAGTTGTTTTATATTTTTGTGTTTGGTTATATGGCGATCCTGCAGTTTGGTTATATTAGAAAATCACACTATTTGTATCGAAATTTTAAGAAATTATTTAAAACAATCGTATGACTCATTTTCTTATCATTCTTTGATATAAAGGGTGATCCATTTAGATGTTTCTACTTACATTAAAGAAAAAAACACAGAAAAATCAAACTGAAAGAGGAACGTTTATTATTATTTGAAAGAACAATCGATGGAATTTATTTTTTGCAGATTATGTCTAACAAATATTGGCCGAGACTACGTTTCAGACGGTCCATCCGTTGAGTCCAATTTTTAATGACTCGTTTAAGCTTTTCGACTGGTAACTGGCAAATGGCACGTCTTATGTTTTCCCCCCAAACCGGACTCGAAGCGGCTTTATCCAAATACAATTTTGACTTTACATAGTTTCACAGGAAAAAGTCTAACGGAGTGTTATGAGACGATCTTGGTTGCCCATAGACTGGTCCAAAACGTGCTCACCGAAGTGTTCATTCAATATATCTATTGATTGGTGCGATGTGTGGGAAGTGGCGCCGTTATGTTGAAACCAAATGTCGCCGAGATTACGAGCTTCAATTTCAGACATCAAATACTCTGTTATCAGAGTTATCACAACAATACACAGAGAATGTCACCTAACTTACGCTGGAGTAGTAAAATTAAGAAGTAATAGTTTTAACTTACGAAATTATATGTTTTTGTAACTACTCGGTAATCCGGACAATTCGATAATTCCTACATCACCGAAACATGTTGTGTCTGGATTATCGAGACTATACTGTATAAGGTTTTTGGATGAAATAAAAAATTTGGGTGTTGGTAGGAATTTCAAAAAAAATTTTTTTTCTTGGATGGGAAATATATTGTATGTTTGCCACTTCTAAGGCTCTGATACACTGTGGAATGAAATCCTCACGTATGATCACGATATTGCCGGGCTGACTAGTTGCAAATTTGTGTCAAAACTGTCGGAGCTAGCACGAACCCTTTTTTGTCGCCAATGGACCAATTGGACCAAAACCAACGGAACACAGTGTTTCAGAAAACGATTTTCCTGGCCAAAACTCCAATTTTTTCGTCGGCAACGAAAATACGTAATTTTTTCTTTAGAAAAGTCACTTCTCGGAAACTATAACATATTTTATCGGCTAGAACTTTTTGGAAACAGCAAAGAATGAAAATCCAAAGAGTATTTTTTTTTTTAATTTTTAAACAAATTGGTGGATGTAAGTTAAAGTTAAGCTTCTCTGCGGTAGCCCAATATTTTGGTTTAATCCGCGTCAATCTCGAATTTCTTAGTATGTCCTAGTTGTCATCAACAACAACTTAAGTTTCTGTAAAAAAATAGTCTAAGGGTACGCATGGTATTTGAAATAACCGTAATCCAAATGATATGGTTACGTCTCATTTAATGTTTAGTTTCTTTCTAAAGCATTAAAGTAATTTGTTATATAATACTTGCAGGCCCAAATATCTATGTTTTGTTATATAATACTTTCAAGTCCAGAACCAAACAAATATCCCTGTGGTATGTAGTTGCTATACAAACGATATTACTTCACGTGTCTGTATGAATGTATTGTCTATACAATGTTTGTAAACAGATAAAGTTATTAAGCGCTTATGTTAACAGAGAAGGGAAAACAATAATTGTACATATCTTTTAATTAAGTACCAAAACACAAACAACAAAACAAAATATAAAGAAAATATATGTTTTTTGTGCTTAACAACAGACATTGTATTACAACATAATGCCTACATGCCTACATGTATGAATGTATGTGTGTAGTCACATGGATATAGAACAACAAATGACCCAAAGAGCTTTAACAGCAACACCAAAGACAACAACAAATAGGTGCGGAAAGAGTGAAACCTAATCGCATCTGTTGAGTGGGTGTGTAGTAGATTTGTGGTAGGACGCTCCCAGCTAACATTTTTTTCCGAATTCGTTTCGAATTCGGACAGAATTTCTGAAAAAATATCCGATTCTGATGCCGAATTCGTACCGAATTCGGTACGAAAGTTGTATGGACGTGGTCACCGAATTCGGAAAGAATTTTCTAAGGAAAATCTTAAAAAATATTAGAGTTTCGCGACGAATTCCGTCCGTATTAGGAAGTAAATTCTTGGAAAATTCGGAGAAAAATTTAGATTTTCTGACAGAATTCGGTCCGAATTCGGAAGAAAATTATGGAAAATTCGATGAAAAATTTAGATTTTCTTAAGAAAATCCGTCCGAATTCGGAAAGAAATTCTGGAAAAATTCGGAGAAAAGTTCAGATTTTCTGAAAAAATCGGAAACAATTCTGATGCTGACGCCACGTGTCGTACTGTACAGAACAAACCCCACTCAGAGACAATTTTCTTTCAATGTGCTATTTATGGAAGATTCTAATTTCAAACTTTCTAATGATTTTGCCTGTTGTTATCATTTTATGATTAACAGTAGAACAAGTATACTTCTACATATTTGTTGAAGCTATCAACACTAGCTTGAATAATTATATGTAGCATTTATATTAAAAAAATTTTAAAATTGTATATGCGAATTTATGACCAGCCATTTTGTTCTTCGACATCAAACGAAAAAAAATTGACTTAGAAATTCCATTAGAAATCGGAACGAATTCGGAATGACGATTCTTAAGATTCTTTAGAAAATGTGCAGAGATTCTAAAAATAAACTTATAGAAAATCGGTCAAATTTCTAGGAAAATATTAGAGAAATCGGCCACAATTCTAAAAAATATTCAGAAAATCTCAGAAAAAATCTGATATCAGAGCCCTCGGAAAAAATTGTTAGCTGGGCTTTTATGAAGAACGACATTAAATACCAACCAAGCATAATTTACAGGTTGTGCGTAACACAAATATGGTATTATGTTTCCTGACATGTGTGCAGGCATTGTGAAAAGGGGCCTCAATTCCATAGATGATTATTATTCAATTCGTTATATAACATATTTTCCACATTGTTAGTTTTTGCCTTACTCGTCCAATATATTGTTACGGAATTAGATTTAACTAATCTCCGTGTAGACGTTGTTTTATTTCCCAGTACGATTTGTACCAAATAAAACAGGGTTCGTTTTAGATTACGTTTCTACAATGCTTTATTTACTTTATTACACTTATTCGGAACCTAGTTAGCACGCAGCTATTCTTTAACCGATCTGTTCAGTTCAACGCTTAAAACACAACACAACCGTCATTGCCAGTTCCCCTGTATTTATATCCCACAGTCTCCTTGGTCTAGAATTATCCAGTAATCTGGCAACATCTCGAATCTGTGCAGTGAACACACAGACGCACATTCGCACTAAGCGAACAACCATACTCACATACATACATGGGGGAATACAATTGGACGACAAGCACAGTAATGACGTAACTACAACAACAAACAAGTGCAATAAAGAAGTAACAAACTAAACAATAATTACATGATTGTGGCAAAACAAAACAAAAGCACATTAATGAAAGGTAAAGAACATCTAGAATAATGAAGATAATTCTACATGATAATTGTTGTTGCTTAAATAAAGTAACTGCGTAATAAAACTTTACGTTACAATTTAAATTTTTAAATTAACGGAAATTAAACTAAATTAACTTAAACCTATCAGTTACATTCGTAACAATATTTTCATTTGACTTGCAGCATATTTATTTATGGCGTTCGAAACGATTCGCTTTCTTCCAATGCGAAATATAAACATTTTCTGTTTTTATAAACACCTTCTAAACGAAAACTTAGCAACCAATAAACATTGCAAAAACACGTAAACGTTAACTTTTTTCAATATATACTCGTGTTTTCAAATACAAACGGACTGATATTGCTTTCGAGTAGAAATAAAACCGCGTAAAATACAGAATGTCTTAATACAAACGTATGCAGCACCTTCTTCAAACCAAATACAATGTTTGAAACAACGTTTAACAGTATCATTTATTTCTAATTTTAGAAAACACAAAAAAATAATTTGGCTCCCATTTATAAAACATTGTGTCGAAGGATAGCTTGTGAAAAACATTAACGCTTTTTAGACGATCGAACGGGAATGATTGTGGCTCTTTCCCATTGTTTCTCGTTCGTCATACATAAACATTTATTATGCGTTTATGTTACCAAACCTTATTCCGAACAAACTTGATTGTTATTATACCCTCAGCATTTATGCTAACGAGCAAAATGTGTCTCATCGAAATAATGGTTTTAGACCCCAAGTATGTTTGGACGAAATCCGTTTCAGACAATTTGGAGTCGATTTAGCAATGTCCGTCCGTCTGCCTGTCTGTTTGGCTGGTGCGTACGATAACTCTCGAACGGATTAAACGATTCGAACCAAATTTTGCCCAAACTTAATTTAAGTTCAAAGATGAACCATATCGGCCTACTCCTTTAAGTATCTCCCACACAAAAGTTCGAAAATGTTCCGAAAAATTGTGCGAACAATAACTCTTAAATGTAGTAACCGATTTTGTCCATACTTTACACATCGTGAAATAAATACCAAACATAGATGCGGCTCCAATATGGACTCTAGTGGTCCACTCCTTCGGGAATCTCCCACACAAAATTTCAGAAAAGTTCAGTTTAGGACCTGCTCTCGAATCGTTTTGATTATTGTTGTAGCAACTTGTATTTGCGTCCCCATTACGGCAGTACAAGTTTTATCAGGGGCAAATCCAAACATCCTGAGAAAATATCCCTATGGCACCAAGTGTAGTGGTTGGAGCGCACGATAACTCTCAAATGGATTTGCAAATTGGGTCCAAAATTTGGCCATCGTAATATTTTGTCATTGATGCAATGAAACTTTTAATTTCTATAAATTTAAGAAAAATATATGTACTAGTACGCAAACATCTTTATAAAAAAGGCGAAAAATTCATATATACGATGTGTTTGGTTTGCTTTAAAAATTAATGAAACAGTTTCATTAAATAAATGAAAGAGTTTCATTAGATAAATGAAAAAGTTTAATTACATAAATTAAACATTTTTGAAATTCCTTTTTGCGTTTTGTATTCTTTGTAAATCTGTTATAGTTATAAAATTTGTCTTCTAATTATTTTGTCGTTATTAAACAAACTAAAATTTGACAATCATAAAAAGAACACATTTATACATTGGCTACATACATATGTATAGAATCACATACATAAATATGTATGCATGAATATTCATCCACATTAAAAAGTATGCTCTTCTCTGTTCTTTGTTATTGTTTGTATTGTCGTTCATTGAATTTTATTTGTGGTTAACAAGCAGAAAACCACGTGTTGGCAAAACAACCACCGCTTTCTTAGCTACATCAAACGATGTTCAACAACATTGTTTTAGTTTGCGCTAAACCACAGTCAAGTGTGGAAGAAAAAAGTTATTTTACGTCTGGGGTTATCAACTTTTAAAACTGTGATGCGTTTAACATGAAAAGAAAATGTAAATATTATTTTTTAGGTGTTCAGTTGTTCTTTTAAGTGAATTTTCATTTATAGTTTTCTTGTAATGGAAGCATACAATAGAAAATCTAAAGATAAGTGGAATGGCGGAGAAACTATTACCATTGGCCAACGAAGCATCTCTCATCTAGAAAAAGAAAATGTTGTATAGTTTTCTGTCCAACGGCGAAAGTTAAAGTAAGTTAATGTTTATAAAGAACAATGAACGGAAACAAACAAAACGATTCCCGTACCAATCACACAAAGCCACAAACTTTTCAGCTTCTCTGAATCGTTTCATTCTCACAACCAAAACAAAAACACAAACTTTTCAATGTAAAAAGATGGAAACCGTACGATTGCTGATATTTAACTTCGGCTATGCTTTGCCGAGTTGTTTCATTCACCACCGAAACAAGAAGTATTTTTGGGAAACGTTTGCCGTGCGTATTGTCAATGACACACTCAGACACACACACACACATGTGATTGCTTAACAACCCTATAAGTTAGCATCACCATACCACAGTGAATTTTATCAACCACAGTGAATTTTATCAACCACCAAACGTTTTTGATTTATTCACATGTGTTTAGTACTATTCCGTTTTCTATCTGCTCTTGTGGAGTTGAGTACTTTTCGCTTTTCGTTTTGTTCGCACTCACGAATGTAAACAAAACAAAACTAAACAGCAAGCTCGGCCAACGTGGGTTATGTTTCGTTTTGTATTGTTCCTATGGAAAATACGTAACGAAACGATTGGAAATTTTATTTAAAGTATTTTTACGTACGCTGATAAAGAAAACCAGATAAATTACTAAAAACTGTTTTATGGTTTTCAATTTTGCTTACAGATAACAACATTCAAAAGGATAATTAACTTCGCTGATAGTAAGTATGAAGTGTTTAATAATGTGAAATGAAAATTCAAATATTGGTTAAATTATTTTTTGTAGTTTTTATGTGTTCGTTATTTTGCTTTTTTTTAATTTTCATTTATAGTTGCAATTGAGATAAAAAAAGAAAATCCAATGATCAGTGGAATAACGGAGACTGTCCGTGGCCAATGAAGTACTACTCCCTTAAGAAAAAATGCGGTATCCTAACATCGTGGACGTACACAGGGGATGACTCAGCGGCAAAAGTTGGAGGTAAGTTATGGTTTAGAAAACCAGTCAATTTGTTAGCAATTTGTTTATTGTGTCAATTTTACTTACAGATGATAACGCCCAATACTATCATTATCATTAATACCTGAGGTATTAAATATGACTTGTTGTAGTAAAGGTCAAAACTAATTGTAATAAATTGAAATAAACATATTTAGCATTGACTTCATTTTTGTTCATAACATGAATGAAATCCTATGTTGTATAATTGAAATTTGTCATTGATTTTGAACCAACGTAAAGCTTCATTGCAAAAATGAAAACGTGTCATTACAACAAGTAAAAAAGTATCAGTCGGCTTTGCCGACAGAGATATACCCTCAGCCTGTGTATATTGAAAAATGGTTTTCCCAAAATACGTATGTATTTAGGGGGTTTTAAAAATGTTGGGCATTTGGACCGAAAAAAAAGTGGATTAGGATTAAAGATCAAAAGTTTTTCGGAGGAGATACCACAAGGAATGGATCGACATTGACCGTTATGGAAGTGAATCTCCAGCCACAACATATGGTGCCATAGGGAGTTTTTACACTCTTCGGGCTGTTTGCACAAGAAGTATGGACTTGCCCCTAAAAAAACTTTTACCATGGTGACTGAGACAGCGAATGCAAGTAGCTTCAACAAAAATCAAAGTGATTCGATATTAGGTCTTAAAGTCAACTTATCCGCAATTTTGTGTGGGAGGTACAAGAAGGGGACAACAAATATAGTCCATATTTGAACCTGAATAATATCTATATATCTATAGATATATTAGGATGTGTAAAGTATAGACCAATTCGGCCACTTCAAGAGTTACCGTACGAACAAATTTTCCGAACATTTTTGAACTTTTGTGGGGGAGGTACCTGAAGGAGTGGACCGATATGGCTTATCTTCAAACTTAAACTATGTTTTGACAAAATATTACTAAGGCCATATTTTAGACCGAATCGGCAGATCCGTTCGAGAGTTATCTTGCGCTCCAACCACCTCACATGGTGTCATAGGGGTTTTTTGCAACTTTCATGCTATTTTCTCAGGAAGTATGGACTTGCCCCTGATGAAACTTGTACCGTCGTATGGAGGGCAGTGAATACAAGTTGCTGAAACAAAAATCAAAGCGATTCGAAAGATGGCCCTAAACTGAACTTTTCCTAAATTTTGTGTGGGAGGTACCCGAAGGAGTGGGACTATTGTGACCATATTGGAATCTCATCTATGTCTGGTAGAAAGTTCATGATGTGTAAAGTATGGAGCAGATCGGTTACTTACTTTTAGAGTTATCGTTAGCACAAGTTTTCCGAACATTTTCGAACTTATGTGGGGGAGGTACCGGAAGGAGTGGACCGATATAACCCATCTTCGAACTTAAACTAAGTTTGGACAAAATATTAAGAGAGCCGAAATTTGAACCGAATCGGTTCATCCGTTCGAGAGTTATCGTGCGCTCCAGCCAGCAGGACAGACAGACAGACAGACGGACGGACATGGCTAGATCGACTCCAAATTGTCTGAAACACATTTCGTCCAAACATACTTGGGGTCTAAAACCATTATTTCGATGAGGCACATTTTCATCGTATCAAAGTGTATATACCCTCCTTAGCCTAAAGGCTGAGGGTATAAAAATGAAAGTATGTCATTGCATTAATGAAAAAGTTTCATTGCATCAATGAAGGAGTTTTATTACATTAATGAAAAAGTTTCATTGCATTAGCGGAAAAGTTTCATTGCATCAATGAAGAAGTTTCATTGCATCAATGAAGGAGTTTCATTGCATTAATGAAAAAGTTTAATTGCATTAACGAAAAAGTTTCATTGCATAAATGAAGGAGTTTCATTGCATTAATGAACAACTTCGTTAATTTTACTTCCATGAAACTCAATGAAACTTTTTTCATTTATTCAATTTCATTGATACATTTAATTGATACAACGTAGGATTTCATTCATATTACGTAGCTTTTTCTTTCAGTGTACGATGGTTCAAATTTTACTTCCTGAGAAAATAGCCCGAAAGCTGTAAAAACGCTCGAAAGTCCATGCTTTCAGACCAGCTGAAATGTCCGGTGGACACAATATATATCAAAAGGAATGACTTCCAAAGTAAGATCCACTTCCAAAATGGACTATGTCGGTCCATTCCTTCAAGTACAACCTCCGCTACACTTTAGAGCTTGAACCAAAATATATTGTTTGTCGGCAAATTCCAAAAAGGGCCAAAAATCGGTATCCGTGGTTTCGATATTGTCAATAGATGGAAGTTTCAATTCACACAGGCTGAGTGTATATCTCTGTCGGCAAAACCGACTGATACTTTATTATTTGTTGGAACTATCTCCGACCTCGATTTTGTTCATATTCCGAGGAGAAAAATAGATCTAACATTTCTTTTACATTTACAATCCAAAAAAACAGCATATTTCAAAAGGTACACCTAGTACTTACTATCAACCTAGACCTAATTCGTTTGACAAAAGTGGCTAAAACCTAACAAATTCTTTTAGGTAAAAATCCCAGCAAAAATGTCATTACCAAGTTATGACTGGATTCAGTATATTTTGGCAGTAGTAAATACATACAAATTGCCGTAAAAATATCAAAAATTTGTCTTTCGTAATATTTTGTCCAAACTTAGTCTAAGTTCGAAAATGGGTTATATGGGTCCACTCCTTCCGGTACCTCCTCCACAAAAGTTCGAAAATGTTCGGAAAATTTGTTCGCATGATAACTCTTGAATGGAATAACCGACTTGGTCCATACTTTGCATATCGTGAAATTTCTAACAGATTTAGATGATGTTCCAATATGGACTCAATCGATCCTCCTTTTCAGAGAAGTTCAGTTTAGGACCTGCTCTCGAATCGCATTGATTTTTGTTGCAGCAACTTGTATTCACATCCCCCCATACGACGTTATAAGTTTTATCTGGGGCAAGTCCATACTTCCTGAGAAAATAGCCTGAAAGTTGAAAAAAACCCTATGTCACCGTATGTAGTGGGTGGAGCGTAATATAACTCTCAAAAGGATCTGCCGATTCGGTCCAAACTTTGGCCTTGGTATTATTTTGTCCAAACTTAGTTTAAGTTCGAAGATAAGCCATATCGGTCCACTCCTTGAGGTACCTCCTCACAAAATCTCAAAACTGTTCGGAAAAATTGTGCGCACGATAAATTTTGAAGGGAGTGATCGATTTGGTCCATACTTTACACATCATAATATATCTACCAGGTGTATGTCAGGTTTGAATATGGACTGTCTTTGTCCACTCCCTCGGGTACCTCCCACACAAAATTTCGGATAAGTTCACTTTAAGACCTGCTCTCGAATCACTTTGATTTCGGTTAAAGCAAAGTTTTTTTCTGGGGTAAGTCCATACTTCTTGAGAAAACAGCCTGAAAGGTATAAAAAAACCCTATGGCAACATGCGTAGTATCTGGAGAGCACAATAACTCTCAAACTGATCAACCGATTTGGTCCAAAATTTGGAATCCGTCATTTTTTGTCCAAACTTAGTTTCAGTTCGAAGATGGACAACAACTTTCGGTACTTCCCCCCAATATTTAAAATATTTCACTAAAGTCGTATGCACGGTATCTCTTGAACGGGGCAACCAATTAGGTCCAAACTTTGGATCTCCTTATATTTAGTCCAAATTTAGTTTAACTTCTAAAATGGCCCGTATCGACCTTCTCCCTAAGTGCAGTTTAGGGTCTGTTCGAAGATCGTGATAGTGGGCGCGACATCTATCAACAAGATATGACTCTAAAATAAGATCCACTTGCAAAATGGACTATGTCGGTCCATTTCCCCCGCAACACTTTTGAACTTTAATCCTAATCCACATTTTTGTCGGCAAGTTCAAATGATTCTTTTAGAACATATGAAGATTCCAGGAATGATTCTTAGGGCGGAAATTCACGAACAATTAAATTATTTTTAAAAGGGCAGGGGGAATGCTCAGGTTTGGAAATAACAAACTGTTAACTGGTTTGTTACTTACGAACCTGAACAGGAAATAATGATCTAAACTAATCGATTTTTGAGCTTGAAGAATCGTTCCTAGAATCTTCATTTGTTCCAAAAAGTTGTTTATTGAAATCTAAGGTACATTTTTGTAGTTGACTGTATCCTTAATTTTTTGACGATTGCATATCTTTGGACCAGAATCGGAGAAAGAAGTATAAAAATTGGATATTTTCAAAAGAGTTTTGCTATTTTTATCATTAAAAACCATTCATGGACATTTTGCATGTTCCAGAAAGTTGTTTACTGATGCCTTTACTACATAATGGTAGTTGGTTGTTTTCTCGAATATTAAACGGTTTATAGAGTTCGTATATTTTAGAATGATGTTTATTGAGATCTGAGGTACATTTTTGTAGTTGCTTGTTTTCTTCAAATTTGATCGGTTCGATAGCTGTATAACAAAACTTGAGAAAAAAATTTTAAAAGAAATTGGACCATGGTGATTTTTACCTTGCAGATGAAGTTTGATGGATTATATGTGTTCACAATTTTTGTTCTTTAATACAAGGGCTACAACTTTGCCTCTGAGATGAATTCAAATTTCCTAAATGTTTGGAAGATATAGTCCTGACAAAATGACCCATTTTACATCAAAGTCTCAAACCTTTGGAGGCCTATAACCGCAATAGTTGATGAGATACGAAAAAACGGCGAGACACGTGTCCTATCTTTTTGGGCTTCTATCACGCTGCGGTGTCAGAATATGGTTAATAATTTTCGTGTTGCACAGTGTTATCATTTGAAAGATTATTCTTTGGCATTTATTTTTTAAGTTTATGTCTATCAAATGTTGGCGCGTCTACGTCTTAGACTTTCTGTCCGTAGAGCCCAAATTTCGCTGAATCGTTCGAACATTATCACGAATGACGCGCGTGATAATTTACCTCAAGGCCTGTACTGAAGCGGGGTTGTCCGCATACACTTCAGACTTTACATACCCCCACAGGAAAAAGTTTAACGGTGTGATGTCACACGATCTTGGTGACCAATGTACCGTCCGAAAACATGAAATTCTCTGCTCATCGAAGTTTTCTTTTAATAAATCCATTAATTAATGTCATGTGGGGAAAATGCTTAATTTTCAAGCATCAAATAGTTGGCTATCATGGTCGCTATTGAAGGTTACGTTTTTACCGACAATATTTTTGAAGAAATATGGGCTGATGGTTCTACCAGCGGACAAACTACTCGAAACTGTTGTTTTCAGGAAGAAAATACACTTCTTGAATCTCTTTAGGTGTCTCTTAACCTAAAAGCGGCTACTTTTTTACATACCTATTTGTACGTGAACAGTCCAAAAAACGCTATTGAAAACAAAGTACCTTTGGTTGGATCACCCTGTATATTTACCAAAAATTATGGGCATAGGTCCATGTTTCAGTACTTCCCCATTTGAGATTTTTTGAAATCTTAAGTCACATTTCCAGACCCAGATAGCTATAGTTTCACATTTAGTGTTCTTGGTGGTCACAAAAAACTTATCTACAAGGAATTGTGGACATAGCCAAATTTTCAGTCCGAATTAGTATTAGTTTGGCAATTAGGGTTCTTAGTGTTCGGAAAAACCTATGTACGAAAAAAATGGATATATGTAGGTCCATGTTTTGGTATTTGCACATGAAGACTGTTATTTGCAGACTGAATTAACTATAGTTTGACAGTTAGGTTTCCTGAAAGGTAAACATTGAAGACATAGGTATTTTAAGCTGACCGAATTAGCCAAAATTATAAATAATATAACATAAATAATAACATAAATAATGATTTCATAAATAATGATTTCAGACCCCAAGTATGTTTGGACGAAATGTGTTTCAGACAATTTGGAGTTGATTGAGTCATGTCCGTCCGTCTGTCTGGCTGGTTGGTGCGCACGATAACTCTCGAACGGATTAACCGATTCGGTCGAAAATTTGGCTTTCGTAATATTTTATCCAAACTTAGTTTAAGTTCAAAGATAAGTTACATTGGTCCACTCCTTCGGGTACCTCCCCCTCAAAAGTTCGGAAATATTCGGAAAATTTGTGCGCACGATACTTGTACTCACTGCCCACCATACGACGACTTCCTGAGAAAAAGCCTGAAAGCTACAAAAAAACCCCTATGACACCGTGTGTAGTGGTTGGAGCGCAAGATAACTCTCGAACGGATCTGCCAATTCGGTCCAAAATTTGGCCTTCATAATATTTTGTGCAAACTTAGTTTAAGTTCGAAGATAAGCCATATTGGTCCACTCCTCCAGTTACCTTCCCCACAAGAGTTTAAAAATTTTCGGAAAAATTGTGCGCACGATAAATCTTGATGGGAGTGAGCGATTCACTCCAAGAACTGGGGCTCATTTCTTGTTTTATACAAATTTGAAATAAAAAGTTTTATAAAGGAAATTAAGTCCCAATTTACATTAGGCCATTTTCATTGCCGCAGTTTTCAGTTTGTAGGTGAGAGAGGTGAGGCATGTGGTAATCCTTTGCCTCTCAACACCCTCTCTCACCAACAAACTGACAATTGCCGCAAGGAAAATTGCCTAATGTAAATATGGGCAAATGTCAAATGAAAAATTTTATAAGGCAAATCTTTTTCATTCAAAATTTTCATAGAACACGAATCCAGCCCCTGCTCTCCAATCAATTTGATTTTTGTCGAAGCAACTTGCATTCTCTGCCTCAATTACGAGAGTAAAAGTTTTTTCAGGGGCAAGTCCATTCCTCTTGAGAAAACGGCCCGAAAGTTGTAAAAAACCCCTACGGCACCATATGTAGTGGCCGGAGAGCTTGAACCGAATACTGCGTTCGTCCACACTTTGGATATTATAATATTTCTTCAAATGTTAGATGAAATTCGAAGGTGGTGCTTATAGGTCCACTCCTTCCGGTACCTCCCCAAGATAGTTCGAAAATATTCGTTAAAATGGTACGCGCGTTATCTCATAGACGAAGACGTAGCAACCGATTTTGCCAAAACTTTGGGTATCTAAATATTGTCGAAACTTAGTTTGTGTTCAAATTTGGGCTCTATCTGTCCAATCCTTGTGGTAGCACCCACACAAATGTTCAACATATTTGTGTGGTTAAGGGTCTGTTCGAGGATCCTTTGAACATTTTTACCAAAGGTATCTATCGATATTCCCGCAAACTTTTGAGCTTTAATCCATATTTTTGTCGGTTCATAGACCCAAAATTTTGAAAACCCCCCTAAATATATGTTTGTTTTAGAAAAAAAAGTATTTCAATCCACACAGGCTGAGGCTATATCTCTGTCGGCAAAGCCGACTGATACTTTTTTACTTGTTGCATCTGATATCTCATAGACTGTCATTTTGTTTGAAGTCTCTTTTTATATTAAAAGGTTCAGTGGGGTTCTTTCTTATTTGAACTGCTGATCTTACGCTAGTTAAGGTTTTTTGCATAATCGTATTAGTTTTGCACTTCATTGATGCAAACCGTCTTCTGTATGGGACATAGGAGACTGAGGTTGGTCATGCGTTCTTCCAGCCAAATTTTGGTAATGAACCGATGTGTTCTCCTTATCAGAATGTCGCCACTAGTCTCAGCCAGTTTAACTGATAGTCCATCAGTTCCCTTTGTTTTATTGTGGTCTAGCTGATAAATTGGTGTAAAATTTAACATATAACATGTATCAAATTCCACCATCCAGATTTTATCTATTCCCATATTTTTCTAAACATTTCTAAAAATATCCGTTTTTGACATAATAAATTCAAACAGACTTTCCTTAGTTTCCATCATTGACTTTACTCATTAATTTGTTTAAATAAAGAGTAGAGACCATGGATCATTTCTTTCGTCATAAGGAAATATTTAATGCTCCTAAAACAAATTGCAATGATTTTTTAACAAACATTTTGGGATTGATTTCATCCTTTATCGTGTCTCTTTCTGCGAAATATATGGATTCCATTGATTTTACAAAAACGTGCTTCCTCATTGGCAAAACAAAATTTGTATTCAGCATAAACATTTTGTATTTATGACTTTTTTATGCGGTAATAAAATCGGCTCCACACAACTTTTGCCACAGATTGCAAATTGTGTTCGCTTTAACTGTTATTTAATTCCAAACTCAAACTCTGATTTATATTTAAATATAGATGAAAAAAAGAAAACAACTTAAATTGAAAAAAGTTTAAAATCATTGATTCATCATCATTATCCATTTTTTTTGTCTAGTCGTACGTGGTCTGTAGAGAAATTTTAAGATTAAGAGGCCTTCTCAAATCCGCCACTTAATATAAATTGAGCGTCTCGAACTTTTTGTTTATCATACTGTGACAGTCGGTGGGATTGTTGTTGGGACTACCTTCCCCATCCTTTGTGTTTGATGTTGTTGCTGTTGACAAAAGTAACGTTAAACTGTTACACCATTATGTTGGATGGGTACATGATGGCACTCTCAACAATATTATGTAATACTTGACCAAACACTTTTTTTTGGTGGGGGGGGTGTGTGTAGATTAAAATGAACACTCCATAAACACACGAATAACACACAGGGACAAAGGCAATCGGAGTGTCGTGTCACAAATCGAATATTCACAAACATTGTCAATGTTCATTTAAAAGGGAAGTTAGGACATTACATGTGTATATGTATATGTGTGTTGTGTATTTACATTTGAGTGTAACTGTGTCCGCATCCTACAACGACACACTACCACATCCGTATTCCTCTTGGGAAATTAAGTTAGTGTCATGTTGGATCACCATCTCTCAATAGTCATTCATATTTTGACACATGCAGTCACATCATGGTTCGAAAGTCCAATCGATTTGTACATGTATGTATGTTTGTGCGTGAACATGATTGTGTCATTACATGTAAATGTCCTATAACATTTCATGCTGTCAGATTTGGTGTTACTGTTCACCTGCCACCAATGAAGATGAATTGGTAATAATTACGTTTTTTTCGTTTATGTGGTGGCATCGTTGGTTGTCCGCAAAATTAAAAACAATTAAAAATAATTATGTTTAAAATAATGTAAACATTGTTGTTTAATGAAATGAAAAAGACCTACGCATGTCGCTTGTGGTGGTTTTGGTAATTTTAACGTGTGGAATTTGGCGTAAATAATTATTATGGTAAATTCTTATGGTGGCCGAAGCTGAATGTGAAATTGTGTATAACTCTATTATTTTTAATGTTAACAAGTTGAATTACCCACAGCCTGTGTGAACACAATACCGGTTACACAACCGAAATCCTTTTCCTAAAAAATGATTTGGCCATTTTAGAAAGTACAGTCGAAATCCCTTATAACGTCGGTCAAGGGACCGACCAAAATCGGACGCTATAAGCGATAGTCTTTACAAACGATATTTATGACTTTTCGGTATAAATACTTACTTACTTAGTTGGCCCATTACAGAACATTTGTTCCATAGACCGAACTAAGAAAAGATCTCCATTCCTCTCTGTTTTTCGCTTGACTTTTTGGAATACCGCGCCTTTCCATTTCTTCATCCACTTGTTTGCTCCATCGAAGCTTAGACCTGCCGATTCTGCGTGCACCGCCATGGGGCATGTATTCATACGCCTTTTTAGCGGGTTCATCATCGCTCATTCTCATGATATGGCCTAGCCAACGCAATCGTTGCATCTCGATACGTTTAACTATATTCATGTCTTTGTATAGCTTATATAGCTCGTGGTTCATACGACGTCGATATTCACCGTCAACGCAAATCGGCCCGTAGATCTTTCGAAGAATTTTCCTCTCAAACACACCAAGCACTGCCTTATCTGCTTGCGCAAGTACCCATGCTTCGGAGCCGTACATTAGCACGGGTAGTATCAGCGTTTTGTATAGTGTTATTTTTATTTGACGAGATGTGGCTTTGTTTTTAAATTGCTTACTTAAACCATAGTAGCATCTGTTGGCCAATACAAATCTTCTTCTTATTTCACAACTGATGTTGTTTGTTGTGTTTATGGCAGTGCCGAGGTAGACGAAGTCTTTAACTACCTCAAAATTGTAGGTACCAACTTTCACAGTTAGTCCGAGCTCTATGGACGCTTTGCGCGTCGACACCATCAATTTGGTCTTTTCGCCGTTTACCGCCAGACCAACTTTCGCAGATTCTGCTTCGACCTTCCTAAAGGTATGAGTTACTTCCTTTACTGATCGTCCCATGATGTCTATGTCATCAGCATAGGCAAGTAACATGTGGCTATTGGTGTAAATTGTGCCATTTCTTTTGACATTTGCATCTCGTATTACCTTTTCCAGCAAAATGTTGAATAGGTCACACGAAAGGTTGTCTCCTTGTCTGAAACCTCTTTTGGTACAAAATTCTTCGGAGAGGTTCTTTCCAATTTTAACTGAGGACCTAGTATCAGTTAAAGTCATCATCTTACAAAGCCGGATGAGCTTTGCGGGGATACCAAATTCATACATTGCGTGGAATACCTTTGATCGGAGGGGACTGTCGAATGCTGCTTTATAATCGACAAAAAGGTGAAATATGTCGATCTGCATCTCTTGGGTCTTCTCTAGGATTTGCCGCAGGGTAAATATCTGGTCAATGGTGGACTTGCCAGGTCTAAAGCCACATTGGTATGGTCCAATTATTTCGTTTACCATTGGCTTTAGTCGTTCGCACAATATCCCTGACACTATCTTATAGGCAATAGGGAGAAGACTTATGCCCCTATATTTTGAGCATACAGTCTTATCTCCTTTCTTGTGGACGGGACATAGGATGCTCAGGTTCCAATCGTCGGGTACGCGTTCTTCCTGCCAGATGGTGCTAACTAGCTGATGAATACGCCTTATCAGCGCGTCGCCTCCGGTTTTAAACAGCTCGGCTGGTAAGCCATCGGCTCCTGCTGCTTTATTATTCTTCAGCCGGTTGATTGCTGTTTTTACCTCATCTTGGCCGGGCGGCATACATTCTATACCATCTTCTGGGATTGGATCTGTGGTATCATCGTCTTCGCTACTATTGGATACCAGCAGATTGGAGAAATGTTCCTTCCATATCCTGAGCACGCTATATGTATCTGTTACCAGATTACCTTGCTGGTCTCTACAGGAGGATGTGCCTGTACCAAAGCCATCAGTTTGATGTTTCACTCTTTGGTAGAATTTTCGGACTTCATTCTGGCTCCTGTACATCTCGATTTTTTCTCACTCCCGCTTTTCCATTTCTCTCTTTTTCTTGCGGAAAAGACGTTTCTCTTTTCTCCTTTTCTCCCGATATCTATCTCGCGCGCTACGCGTTGCTACTGATTGCAAAGTAGCTCTATATGCCGCATTTTTCTCTTCGGTAGCAGCACGACACTCCTGGTCATACCATGAATTCCTTTGTGGAGGTCTCTGGAATCCAAGTATGGATTTTGCGGCTGTTTGCATGGAATGGGCAATATGTTGCCATTGTGTTGTTATGTTATCGGGACAAGTAGTGCTCGCGTTATGCAATTGGGCTAGTTGAGTGGAATATGCTGTGGCTATCTGTTGTGTTTGCAGCCTATCGATGTCCAACTTCCGCGTTGAGTCTGTTCGTGCTTTATTTGCAACGTTTAGACGGGTACGTACCTTTGCTGCAACAAGGTAGTGGTCCGAATCAATGTTTGCGCCTCGGAACGATCGTACATCCAACACGCTGGATGAATGTCTTCCATCTATTACAACATGATCAATTTGATTACTTGTTCTTTGATCTGGAGATCAAAGATCCCTTATAAATATCGAGATGATTAAATCTGGTACTGCTAACTACCATGTTTTTTGCAGCTGCAAAGTCTATCAGCCTCATACCATTGTCAGATGTTTCACTGTGGAGACTGAATTTCCCGACTGTTGGGCCAAAGATATTCTCCTTTCCAATTTTGGCATTAAAATCGCCTAGAATGATTTTAATGTCATGGACAGGGCAACGGTCATATGTTTCTTCTAAGCGCTCGTAAAATATATCTTTGGTCTGTTCGTCCTTTTCTTCAGTGGGAGCACGAGCGCAAATAAAGCTGATGTTGAAGAATTTAGCTTTTATTCGAATTGCAGCTGGATACCAGATGTTTTAGTCTCCGGCTAACTACGAATCCGCAACCAAACTAATGCTTTACGTCATGGCAGCTATAAAGGTGACGCACTGTCCTTTAGGTGTTGTTGTGACGCCTTTCCCAATCCATCGTATTTCCTGTATGGCAGTAATATCGGCCTTGTACTTTTCAAGTACGTCTGTCAATGCGAAGACTGCACCTTCTCTATAAAGAGTGCGAACATTCCAGGTGCAGATTCGCAGATCATGGTCCTTAAAACATTTGCGGGGTTCGTCAACTTTAGAGGGGTTTGTTTTTCTTTTCTTTCGTTTTTTCATAGTAGGCTGTTTTTTCTAGGGGAGGGTTACTAGCCCGACGCCCAAACCCAAGTTTTTAACGTTCTTACGGGTGAACGCGTGGCACATGTTAGCTTACTACCTTTAACGGGTGTTAAAGGCAGTTCCCCAGTTGACACCACGGGGAGGTCAGTGTCCACTTGGAATGAAAGAGGCACCAAGATAAATCCTGGGCTTTGCCATATTAAAACCGGTCAGGACCGTTGCTTGGTATCATCCATCCCCTACGTCACCCAATTCATTACATATGGTACCCAAAAAGGATGGATCTTGGAGATGCTGTGGAGACTATAGAGGTCTTAACAAAAAAACTATTCCGGATCGATACAACATTCCTTTATTGACAGACTGCAACCAAAAACTTAACGGATGTACTGTTTTCTCAACGTTGGATTTAGTCCGCGCCTATCATCAGATTGACATTCACCCTGATGATATTAAAAAGACAGCTGTTGTAACACCATTCGGTTTGTATGCATTTTTAAAAATGCCTTTTGTATTAAGAAATGCCTCTCAAAGTTTTCAAAGCCTAATGGATAATGTTCTTCGCGGATTAGATTTTAAGTTCTGCTATTGGGATGACGTACTGATAGCTTCTAAAAACCAGGAGGAGCATTTAGAACACCTAAGAATTGTTCTCCAACGATTTAAGGATTACGGCATCGTTTTAAACCAAATGCAAGTTCGGACAATCTGAGGTAAATTTTCTCGGATTAAAATTAAATTCCCAAGGTATTATGCCAATTGAAAGTATGTAAAGTTCAAAAAATTCAGCAATTTACAGAACCGAAGACTATTCATGATCTTCGATATTTTTTAGCCTTGGCCTTTTTTATCACCGTTTTTTTACTGAATGCTGCTGAAGTTCAAATACCACTCAATGCTTACCTTCAAGGTGCTCGAAAAAAGGATAAGCGACCAGTTGTTTGGACAAAGGAATCAGAAGAAGCTTTCGATCGTTGCAAATCATTACTTGCTAATGCTGCATTACTTTCACATCCCATTCCTAATGCCGCACTAGCTCTTAAGGTAGATGCTTCAAATTTTGGCACTGGCGCGGTGGTCGAGCAATTGGTAGACAACAACTGGCAACCATTAGCGTTTTTCTCTAAGATGTTAAGCCCATCTCAAACTAAATACAGCGCTTACGATCGGGAATTGCTTGCCGCTTATGAAGCAATACGCCATTTTCGGTACATGTTAGAAGGACGCCAATTTACATTGTTTACCGACCACAAGCCGTTGTGTTTTGCATTCCATAAAAATCCTGATAAATCGAGTCCAAGACAATGGCGACATCTGGATTTGATTGGCCAATTCACTACAGACATTCGTCACATTTCTGGTCGAGACAATATCGTTGCTGATACATTGTCCAGAATTTCGGATATATCCACAATTGACTATACAAGTCTACATTTGGCACAAGAAAATGATGATGAACTACGTCAACTGTTATAATCAAAATCAAGTCTTGAAATTAAACCTTTTCAAATTTCAGGAAGCAAAACTGAAATATATTGTGACACCTCAACTGGTAAATATCGACCTTACATACCTACAAAAATTGAGTAAATCAATATTCGATTCAATTCATGGTCTTTCACATCCGGGAATTCGGTCTACTCGAAAATTGCTGTCTCACCGATTTGTGTGGCCCTCAATGAATCAAGACGTTGGCAGATGAACCAAAGCCTGTCAATCAAGCAAAGTTACTCGTCATACAAAATCTCAACTGTCGCGTTTTGAAATATCGACCAGAAGATTTGCGGATATTCATCTTGACATTGTGGGTCCATTACCTCAATCTGAAGGGTTTCGTTATATTCTCACGATTGCTGATAGTTATACTCGATGGCCGGACGCGGTTACAATTAAAGATATTACATCGGCTACAGTTTGTGAAAATTTGTTCTCCGCGTGGGTTTCAAGGTTTGGTTGTCCCGACAATATTTATACAGATAGAGGAGCTCAATTTACGTATGGGTATGACCAAATTTCTTGGGTCAAAAGTTCAGCACACTACTTCATATCACACGCAATTTAATGGTATGGTCCAACGCTTTCATCGTACTTTGAAAGCCGCCTTAGTTTGCCACCAAAACGTAAAATGGACAAAAGCTCTGCCATCTGTAATGCTCGGATTAAGGGCAACACTTAAAGAAGATATTGGCGCGTCTAGTGCCGAAATGGTTTACGGTGAAGCAATACATCTTCCAGGCGAATTTTTCCAACCAACAATTTCTACGCCGATCGAGCATTTGGAAACACTCAATAACTTTAGAAATAATTTATCTAAGTTACGGCCTGCTAAGGCTTCAAATCACTCGAAGAATAAACCGTTTGTACAAAAGGAATTGCAAAACTGTTCTCATGTATGGATAAGGTGTGATAAAGTGCAGAAACCTCTACAACCGAAATACTCAGGACCATATGCAGTTATTGATCGGAAGGCTAAATATTTCAAGATTCGCATTGGGTTGAGAGAAGATACCGTGAGCATTAATTGACCCAAACCTGCCTATACAGCAGCGGACGCAACAACATCGTCCGAAACGCCCTCTAGACGAAAGCTCAAGGTGCGTTTCGCACCTTTGTTTAAAATAGTATACACATTTTTTGTTTTTTAAAAATAATTTTTTCAGTCTCATCAGAACTTTCACTCGTAATTTTGTTTCAACAATAAATATTCCTTTAAATTCTTTTTTAAAAAACAGACGCGTTTTTAATAAACATCTGTGCTTTCCACAAGATTACCTATTAACATAGAGATCTAAAAGCTCCAAGCAATTACAGGTAATTCGGTGGTAAAATGTAGCTAAAACCTTCAATATGTGTGAAATCAGTAAGTACCGTTATACGGTGGTCTTACCAAAACATTAATATGTGCAATAATTTTTTGTGAAAAGGACTTCTGGTTCATAAAATTGTCATATTACAGCAAAATCGAACATTATTGAATGAGATTTTAGTTCAATCCCAGGAATCAGAAACGCGAATTGCCCATTAAGGGTTTTTCCTACCACGCAAAACGCCCCGGCCAACTCTCTAGTCATTAGTCTGAGGGTATAAAATTTCTTAAAATAATAAGTGGCAAGTGCTCAACGTCTAAAATCATATTCTTTAATTTTTCAAAAACATAACCAAAAGCACATTTCAATGAATACTCAGGAAATGTCGAGGGCATTACCTTGAGGCACCATGCGTATTTTTAGTCACCGTTGTTACTAAAATATGCCCTTGTATTGAACTCAGACATTTATTGAGCTAGACCTACCACTGCACGACGGTGGCTGCTAATTTTAATTAATTCAACAAGTTTAATTCCAAATTTCTGAACAAAATTGATCTAACAAATTAGTATATAATTTTCTATTGCACACACAAACATTTTAAATAGAATTCTGAGTATCCATCCCAGTTATGTCATCAAAATCAATTTAAACTTTTCCTGGTCTCAGTTGTTGACCACTTTATTTAAATTACACGCTTCAGATAAACAAATAAATGTGAAACGAAAAAAAAAATGTTTCTTCTTCTTATTCTCTGGACTTCAAGTCCTTAATTTGTAACTTTAACCCTCGAATGAGGCCTTGCCTTAATGTGCGTGCATAAAAAAAAAATAAAAAAGCATGGAGAAGCAGGACTTAAGGCAACACTGACATAAATACATAACAGGGTCTCTTGTTTCTAAGTTCTTCCGCCATTTTTCTGTTTTCTTCTTCATGCAATCTTGTTTACATAGTAAATTGTTTATTCATGAGTTTTTGTTGCTGTTGTTGTTGTCATACTAAACTGTGACAATAACATAACAAACTGCTACCCATCATCTAGTCGGCCGACCGACCATTCATCCATCTGTCTTTATGGCCGTTTGTATGTCTGGACATTTGGGTTTCATTGTACACTGTTGCCGTTTTTGTATAGTTTCGTTTGAAACTTTACTTTTATTTGTTTTGTTGTAGTTTTATTTTTGGTTCCAGCTATAGGGAGGGAACAACAATCGTAGTTCATTTTTTTATACCCACAGGTCTTAAAATTTCTAACAAGTGGCTAGTAAAAAAATCCCAACTAGGTTAAGTACACAAATATTGGCAAAAGACAAATTTAATGAAAAAGCCACAAAACAAATACCAACCTCTTTTTACGCCCACACACGCACATGGTAAACTTAAAGTAAATACAGCACTTGGTATTTATATTGAAATCAAGAGCTAGAATTTGTCCAAAAAGTGGATTTATGTTAGGTGACCATACAAAGGCTGTCCTTTCAAAGCCCATGTGACAACGGCACCTAAATTAATGTTTTTCCTATATTACTATGTAGTTGCGAGAACTACAATGAACTACATGTCTTAAAGAACAGTCACGAATTGCATTTTGTTTTTTATATCTTTGTATTCAGTACATACCTTAGTGTATTTCCTTTACATTGAAGTATTTGGAATATTGACGTTCTTATTAATTTTTTGTTTTGACTTAGCTGCCAATACAAGTTTTGCACGCATTTTGTGAGCTAATTCAATTTCATCTTTAATTTCACATTCATCTTTAGTGTTTTTAGCTGCCAAAAAGTTGCCATTATCCGATTCGCATACCTGGAAAGGAATGGTGAAAAAACAAGAAATCGTATTTATTTTGATTTAATTTATGAAAGCAAAATATATTTCATTAAAAATTAGTGATTTGGTGTGAAAACTGTGAATTTAAGTTGTTAATAACTTTAAGAGAGAAGTCTCCCATGTCCCGTATGGGATGTTGTGGAACAATATTTTGTGTTTGTTTTAATAACTTTAAATTTCTATTAAATTTACTATTTATTTTGGTAAAATAAATGTAAAAGTTGTCTCTGGCTGGACTTACAACTTCATATAAAAATATGTAACAACGTATTGCAAATTTCCAACGAGAATCGCTTTTAAAAAATTTGGAGTAATTTCGTTTGAGTCACTCAATCAATAAGGGGTCTATACTTTCATTAGCGTTTGATTGTACCAGTTCCATATTTACAAACATATTGCAGAACGAGAGGGACTATTTTTGTCGTTTAGAAAAATTAGGGCACTTAAATGCAAAATTCTGAGTGCGATGGGTTAATCTCTCCTACAGTTATTTATATATTTGTTTACCTATCATGGGGCTATCAAAACGTGGACCTATACCAATAAGTTTTTGTGGGAATGTTTTCACCCATAATGAAGACTAAATATCACGTTTAACCATTTCGGTGGAATAAAACATTTAAAATACAAAAAAATAGTTTATCTATATATATAAAAGAGTAGTGAGGTGAGTGACTGACTGACTGATTGACTGACTGATTCATCAGCGCCCAGACGAAACCGCTGAAGCTAGAAAGTTGAAATTTTGGGTGTAGGTTGCTGCTGGGGTGTAGGGGTGAGATAAGGCTGGGTTTTTGGAAATTCGACCTAGAAGTGTACGAAAAGTACTAAAAGGTACTAAATATGGTACCCTTTGTATTATGCAAACGGTAAGAGCTAGAATTCTGAAATTTGGAATGAGGGTAACTGATGGAGAGCTAGAAAGATGTACCAAAGGGTTTTTGAAAATTCAAACTTTTAGTGTACGAAAAGTACAAAAGGGTACTAAATTTAGTACAATTGAGATTTGGGTGAACAGATAGAGCAGGAATCCTGTAATTTTGGAATGAAGGTCACTAATGAAAAGTAACGATGAAAGGTTTTTGGAAATTCTAACTATAAGGGTACGAAAAGTACTAAATGGTACTAAATTTAGTACAATTTGGATTTCGGTAAACGGATAGAGATGGAATCCTGAAATTTGAAATGAGAGTCGCTGATGAAGAATAACGATGAACGGTTTTGGAAATTCGAACTCTAAGGGTACGAAAAGTACTAAATGGTACTAATTTAGTACAATTTGGATTTGGGTGAACGGATAGAGCTGGAATCCTGAAATTTAAAATTGGAGTTACTAATGGAGAGTAACAAAGAAAGGTTTTTGGAAATTCTACATATTAGTGTACGAAAAGTACTAAATGGTACTAAATTTAGTACAATATGGATTTGGGTGAATGGATAGAGCTGTAATCCTGAAATTTGAAATTAGGGTCACTGGTGGGGAGTAACAAAGAAAGGTTTTTGGAAATTCGAACTATAAGCGCACGAAAAGTCCTAAATGGTACTAAATTTAGTACAATTTTGATTTGGGTGACCGGATAGAGCTGGAATACAGACATTTGGAATGAGGGTTACTGAAGAAGATTAACAATGAAAGGTTTTTGGAAATTCGAACTATAAGGGTACGAAAAGTACTAAATGGTACTAAATTTAGAACAATTTGGATTTGGGTGAACGGATTGAGCTGGAATCCTAAAATTTGTAATGAGGGTCACTGATGGAGAGTAACAAAGAAAGGTTTTTAGAAATTAGAACTATAAGTGCACGAAAAGTACTAAATGGTACTAAATTTAGTACAATTTGGATTTGGGTGAACGGATAGAGCTGGAATCCTGAAATTCGGAATGAGGGTCACTGATGAAGAGTAAAAATGAAAGGTTTTTGGAATTCGAACTATAAGTGTACGAAAAGTAATAAATGGTACTAAATTTAGTATAATTTGGGTTTAGGTGAACGAATAGAGTTGGAACCCTGAAATTTGAAATGAAGGCCACTGATGGGCGTAATAAAGAAAGGTTTTTGGAAATTCGAACTATAAGTGCACGAAAAGTACTAAATGGTACTAAATTTAGTACAATTTGGATTTGGGTGAACGGATTGAGCTGGAATCCTGAAATTTTCAATGAGGGTCACTGATGGAGAGTAACAAAGAAAAGTTTTAAGAAATTCGAACTATAAGTGCACGAAAAGTAATAAATGGCACTAAATTTAGTACAATTTGGGTTTTGGTTGACGAATAGAGTTGGAATCCTGAAATTTGGAATGAAGGTCACTGATGAAGAGTGATGACGAAAGCTTTTTGGAAATTCGAACTATAAGGGTACGAAAAGTACTAAATGGTACTAAATTTAGTACAATTTGGATTTCGGTAAACGGATAGAGATGGAATCCTGAAATTTGATATGAGAGTCGCTGATGAAGAATAACGATAAAAGGTTTTTGGAAATTCGAACTATAAGGGTACGAAAAGTACTAAATGGTACTAAATTTAGTACAATTTGGACTTGGGTGAACGGATAGAGCTGGAATCCTGAAATTTGAAATGGAGTTACTAATGGAGAGTAACAAAGAAAGGTTTTTGGAAATTCTACCTATTAGTGTACGAAAAGTACTAAATGGTACTCAATTTAGTACTATTTGGATTTAGGTGAACGGATAGAGCTAGAATCTTGAACAATCAAAGGTTTTTGTAAAGTCTACCTATTAGGGTACGAAAAGTACTAAATGGTACTAAATTTAGTACAATTTGGATTTGAGTGAACGGATTGAGCTTGAATCCTAAAATTTGGAATGAGGGTCACTGGTGGAGAGTAACAAAGAAAAGTTTTTGGAAATTCGAACTGTAAGTGCACGAAAAGTACTAAATTTAGTACAATTTGGATTTGGGTGAACGGATTGAGCTGGAATCCTGAAATTTGGAATGAGGGGTCACTGATGAAGATTAACAAAAGTACTAAATGGTACTAAATTTAGTACAATTTGGATTCGGGTGAACGGATAGAGCTGGAATCCTGAAATTTGGAATGAGGGGTCACTGATGGAGAGTAACAGAGAAAGGTTTTTGGAAATTCGAACTAAAAGTGCACGAAAAGTACTAAATATAGTACAATTTGGATTTGAATTAACGAATAGTGCTGAAATTTGGAATAAGGGTCACTGATAAAGAGTAAGAAAGGTGTACCAAAGGTCGAAAAGTCCTAAATGGTAGTGAGTGAAACTTGGAATTAAGATTACTGTTAGAATTAGAATTGAGATATGGAGGTAACTTTAGAAAATCATACTAATGTGCACAAAGCAGTACTAAATGGTACTAAATTCGATACAATTTGTATTTGCGTGAACAGATTACTGTTGGAGTGTAGGATTGCGGTTACTTTGGAAATTCGTACTTATGAAAAAGTGCTAAATGAAAGTACATTGGCTATAATTTGGATTTAGGTGAACGAAAGAAGTGAGTTATGCAAGCAGTTTTTGGAAACCCGTATACGATAAGTGGCAAATGGTACAAAATTTGGTACCTTTTGGTATTTGCTATATGGTACAGAAATTTGTGATTTTGTAAAGGGGTGGAATTTTTAAATTTGAAATTCGGTATTAGATTAGCAATTGTTGTTTAGAGTGGAGGTAGGGATGACGTTTTGAAAATTCGCACTTATTTATACAAAAAGTACTAAATAGTAATATAATTGCTTTCAGCGGAACATATAAAGCTGGAAAAGTGAATTGCGGTCGGGATATATGTTGAGTATAAGGAAGTAAGCTTTGAAACCTTTAATTATGTGTACGAAAAGTTTGGTAACATGTTGGTACAAAAACCATTTTGGTATTGTGTAAACGGTTAAAGTGAGAAATACCTACTATAGTTGAACGAAAAGTACTAAATGGTACTAAATTTGGTGTTGGGTGTAGGAACAAAGCTTGGATTATATAATTTGGACAAAAAATACGAAATGGAAAAATATTTGAAGATCACTCTGAACTTGGAGATAAAGTTCGGAGTTCGGTTGGAAAATGTGCATAAAATCTTCAAAATGCTCTAAGTCTTCAAAATACCTCTTCTAATAAAAGCGGATTGAAGTAGACATTTTTTAAATAAAGCTTTTATATCCTCTGAGTATTCAAGGTCCAAATGTAAAGAAAATTGGACAGTATAGATTAGTTCTATTTTTAAAAAACACTAAGTCGTGGGGTACCGTTATATGGGGATATATTTCGAAAATTTTACGAACCTATTCGGGTTCTTGGCGAAACCGCTGAAGCTAGAACCTTGAATTGTGAATGTGCGTTATTGTTGTTGTGAAGGGGTGAGAGAAAGTTTAGTGTTTGGAAATTCGTATTGGGAGGGAATGCTGTGTAAGTGAAGGAGTAAAACCAGAAGTCAAGTCTGAAATTTGCAATATGAGTCGCTGTTGGTGTATGTCTGTGATATGAGGTCGTAGTTTTGGAAATCCGAAATAAAAAATATGGTAGCTGTGTAGGGGTGCGATACGGCAGATATGTTTTTTTGGAATTAAATCGATTAAATGTTGGTATTTAAAATAGGTTTTAATACAACACAACAGAGTTCATATATATTTTATGCCCTTTCCGCATACGAAGTAGCGGGTATTTGCTAGTAAGGTTCTATGAGTAAAATATAGGAAAACTAGCAAAATGCCCGCTACTTCGTATGCGGAAAAGGAACACTAATAACACCTATTTTTATTTATGGTATGCATACCCGCCTTGTACCAAGAAGGTCTGCGATTCGATTCCCAACATCAAATTTTCAATTTCCGAATTCCACCTCTATTCATATACCAAATTTAGTACCAATTAATACCTTTCGTAGGAAAGTACGAATTTCAATAACTATCTCAATCCTCCACTCCAACAGTAATCTTAAATCTATTTGTCAGAATTTTAGCTCGATACGTGCACCACATCCAAACTGTACTAAATTTAGTACCATTTAGTACTTTTTTTACACAATAAGTACTTATTTCCAAAACTACCTCAATGCTATACTCCAACAGTAATCTTATTTCGAAATTTCAGAACTACATCTCTATCCGTTCAATAAAATCCAAATAGTACCAAATTCAGTACCTTTTAAATAAGAATTTCCAAAAATATCTCCATATCTCAATCCCACACTCCGACAGTAATCTATATTTCAAATTGTGAGGATTTCAACTCCATCCGTTCTTCAAAACCAAAATCATACCATATTTAGAACCATGTAGTACTTTTGGTACACATAAGTACGAATTTCCAAAACCATCATTATATCTCAATCATAGACTTCAACAGTAATCTTATAACCTAAATGTCAAATGTCAATTCCATAGCACAAACGTCCAATAAATCCTCATGAAGTGGTTAAACCGGCAAAAAACTCTAGTGTAACCTACTATTAATTCCAAATTTCAGGTTTCCAGCTCTACCCCTTCACTCAAATCCAAATTGTACCAAATTTCGTACCATTTAGTACTTTTCGTACACATAAGTACGAATTTCCAACGCTGTCTCCATAACTCAATCCCAAACTTCACCAGTAATCATTATTCCATATTTAAGGTTTCCAGCTCTATCCGTTCACCAAATCCAAATTGTACCAAACTTAGTACCATTTAGTATTTTTCGTACACACAGGTACGATAATCCAAAACCACTTCCATACCTCCATCCTCCACTCCAGCAGTAATCTTAATTCCAAAATTCAGAATTCAAAATTCCAGCTTTATCCGTTCACCCAAATCTAAATTTAGTACCATTTCCTTTCATAAACACCACTTCCCAACCTTGATTCCCATACCAAATTTCAAGATTCTAGCTAAAGCCGTTCAAAATATACAATTGGTTCTAAATTGTATAACTTTTCTTACACTTATATTTCGAAATTCCAAAAACCATTTGGTACATCTTTCTAACTCTCCACCAGTGACCCTCATTGCAAATTTCAGAATTCTAGTTTTTTCCTAATACAAAGGGTACCATATTCAGTCAATTTTATCAGAGCAGGAGTAGCTGCCGTCATTATAGTATTTAGGACCATGCCAAAATCATGGATGTTAGGACTCGTATGTCGGATATATTCACTGGACAATAGCCGTAGACTATACCCGCATTTTCACGTACAATATCAGGAACCTATGACTTATCCTAATGACGATATTTTAGTTTATAGTACTAAAATACGTAATTTTTCAAAGTCCGATTTGGTTTATCAATATTTTCTCTATATATATGTATATATGTATATATGTATCAAAACATGGACCCAGGGACTCCATTGTCAATACCTTTAATATCATTGATATAAGAATGATTTAAACCATATTTTGTTAGTCTACGTCAGGTGGTTCGTCAGTTAAAGAGTTTTTACCCACTTTTGGGTAAATACTCGAAATCGGGGTACCCTTATATGGGGGCTATAATAAAACGTGGACCTACGTTGACAAATGTTTGCAAGGAACTTTTATACTCATGGAGGACTCACTGTGCGAAATTACAGCCAATGTGGTTGTAAAATGTGGCTAATAGGTGAAAAAATACTTTAAATCGGGAGGTACGGGTATATGGGGGCTATATCAAAATATGGACCCAGAGACTCCAATACGCAAGTATTTACCCAAGTATTTACCCACTTGTTTAAAGTATTGTAAAACTATCCATTTTGAAACGATTTCACAACCTATACCCAAGAATTGGGTGTAAGATGTTGTATTGGCGATTCAATATAGTAAATACCCAAATAAATACCCACAAATGGGTATTTACCCGGTATTTACCCAATTTACCGGGTATTTACCCATTGGGTATTTACCCACTGTCCATCTCTACATATAGGGTATATAACTTTCCCCCAGAAATTTGTCGGTACAGATCCACGCCTTAATATAGCCCCTATAGAAAGATGCCTGCCGATTCCCGGTATTTTGAAGGTTGTGGCCTTAATATTCCACCGAAACGGCTGAAATTTGATATTTAGTCTTCATTTGGGGTATAAAAAGTTCCCTCAGAAATCTGTTGTTAAAGGTCCACGCCTTTTTTCAGTATTTTGAAGACTTTGGGTACAATAGCAAATTGTCTGAAATTTGGTATTTAATCTAAGTTGGAGGCAACAATTTTTCGACAGAAATTCGTCGGTATAGTACCACTTTTCGATATAGCCCCCATAAACGGCACTTTCCGATTTTGACGTCAATATCCCTCCGAAAGACTGAAATTTGTTATTTAGTATTCCATGGGGTAATAAAATATTCCAGGAGAGAATTATCAGTATAGGTCCACATCTTTCTATATCCCACATTGAAGCGCACCTCTTGATTTTCTCTATTTTGAAGGTTATAACCACATTATCTAACCGAAATATCGGAAAATTGATAGTTAGTCTTCTTTGAGTATAAAAACTTTCCGCTAGAAATTTGTAGGAATAGACCGACGTTTTGATGTAGCCCCCATATAACTGTACATTGTTTTACCGAAATTGCTGAAAATTGGTATTCAGTCTTCTTCATAATCGAACTTTAACTTATTGTTCCATTTTACTTCATTTTACTTCAGTACAACCATTGGTGGAGGATATAAAGAAATTTGTAGGAATAGACCAACGTTTTGATGTAGCCCCATATTACTGTACATTGTTTTACCGAAATTGCTGAAAATTGGTATTCAGTCTTCTTCATAATAGAACTTAAACTTATTGTTCCATTTTACTTCATTTTACTTCAGTACAACCATTGGTGGAGGGTATAAAAAGTTCGGCCTGGCCGAACTTAACGCCTTTCTTACTTGTTTTGCAAAAGTGATTTTTTCAAATCACTGCAAAACAACACAACACACATTCGTATGTCAAATTGTAGGTTTGGGTTAAAAACGGTCAAACTTTCAAAAAAAAAAAAAATGCCAAATGGCGCCTGGCAACACAAAGTGTAGCCTGAACCGAAAGTTGTCGTGCAGCCCTCGTATTTTGTATTTTATTTTTGTTGACCCTTACAGCGGTACTTTCATGTGGAGTTTTTATTCGTGACTGCTAATTTTTGGTATTTGTTTGGGTCGTCGAAAATTGTGGATAAAATGAAAGTAAACAGTACATTATTTATTTTTTTCTAATGTGTTGGAAGTGTTGCTTTAAAATTCGAAGCTTTGAATCCACATTGAAATTGTCGGCATGTTCATTTCTGTATTGTTTGCCTGATAGATATCCAGTCTTTAAAAGAAAATATACGTAATAATAGCATTAATTTTTTCTTACAAAACGGCATCAGAAAAAACCCTTTGCACAATTCAACAATTTAGTGTGAAATTTTTTCTTAAGAATTTTATTAATAAGCTTTCCATCGACAATGAAACAAAATCAAAATTATATTTCCTTCAAATTCTTTTTTCCGTTGAATTGAGTCTTTCTATATCGCATCTATTTAATGTTCTGTTCTATATTTCTGTCAACAACCATTGTTGTAGATATGTACATACATACAACTAACAAGGACTAACATCTATTGAATTTCATTTTCTTTTTTTTTCAAACGATTTCTTTCCCATCTTGAAATAAGTATATTTGTATATTACAATATGTACGTACATAGATGCATGTATAAGTTTGTGTGTATGTCTCTAGTCAATTTTGTATCACACTTTCTTAACTATCCTTCCCCTTAAAGTTTCCTTGTTAGGGGTTATTTGTACGAATATCTTGTACAAGGATATTACATCAATCTAAGCTGTATCCTTGTGTCGTGTGCATCGATAACAACACGTTAAACGTGAAAAACATCAAGTGCGTGTCGTTCATAGAGAGGGATCCAATTGCTATAAGTTTGTATGTTGCATTGTGTGTCGCTGGATCGATATTGTTGCGGGCAGGGACACCACTCATCTTTAAGTCGATAAACTACAAACTCAATTGTCGTTAAATCGTTATGAAATTTTTCTTGTCTTTTCATTTTAGCATCAATGTTGTTGGTTGTTAGTTGGTCTTTTGGTATTTGTAGTTGTGTCTATGTGTGTGTTCATTTGTTTGTGTATAAACAAATTGGTGCAATATGTTCGTTAGTTCGTTTTAATATAAAACTTATATCATCGTAGTAATTGGAAAGGGAAACATGAATCTTAAGAAAGTGGATTAAATGAAAAATGATAGTTTTGGTTAAAAAAAAAAATTACTTAATCTTAATATTGTGGGATGTACTACTAAAATATGTTTCCATAAACAACTCACAACTTTTATAAAATAGCTATTAATATGCTTTAGGTATGTCGTAAGTAATTTAAGAACAAGTATCAATTGTCTTTGCTGACAGAGATATGTCATCAGGCTATGCCATTTAAAACTTACGTCTATGGACAAACCGAATACCGGCTACAGCACCAAAACCCTTTTCCCCCAAAAATATGTATTTTGGGGGTTTTCAGAATTTTGTGGACATTTTTTAACGTACGAACTTGACGACAAAAAATATGAATTTTTATTAAACCTCAATAGTGTTGCGTAGGAGGTACCTGAAATAATATACCCAATTGTCCATTTTGGAAGTTGATCTTGTTTTTGGAGTCATTCATTTCGATAAATCACGGGTGGACGCGATACCCGTGATTTAAGTTGGTCACCTCATATTTAAAACTTTTGGACGATTATATCAGGAAGAATGGACTTGCTCACAAAAAACATAATATCGCTCTATACAGGGCCACAAAGAGTAGTTTCAGATCTCGCCACAGATCTTAATCAGTTCCCTTGTTTCTTTTTTTCAAGAAGAAACGTATCTAGTTGAGCGAGCTAATTTCTTCCGACTAATAAATTAAAATTTTTTTAATAAAATATTAAAACAAAAACTATGGGATTAAGCCTGACTATATTGAAAAAAGTATGTCCAAAGTATGGAAAAATCGGTTACTGTCTTCGAGAGTTATCATGCGCACAATTTTAGCGAAAAGTTTTGAACTTTTGTGGCGGAGGTACACGATATCAGGGCTGGCAAACTATCGATAATCTGACTATAATTTTGATTGCTGTCGTAAAACAAAGGTTACATCGGCCACCAAAACTGTTGGGTTTTTCTGTCACCAAATCTTTAAAAAATAATGGTTTAGGAGTCCGATGTGAAAAACGCTTTACGAAAGCGATAAAACGATAGTCGAACTGTCGATAGTTTGCCAGCTCTCGGTCCGACATGGCAGTTTTCGAACATAAACAAAGAATCGCTAAACTATTAAGACGGCCAAATTTTGGGCCAATTCTGTTGATCCGTTCGGGAGTTATCGTGCGCCCTAGCCAGATGGACGGATGAACATGGCTGAGTTGACAAAAAATATTTTGAAACGGATTTCATCCAAATATACCTTGGGCCTAAAATCCTTAAATCGATGAGGCACATTTTTGTTGTGATAGTGAGAAAATTACTTTCATAGGTGTAGGTAACTTGTCATGTGTAGTCGAAATTACTGTTACATGCACATAATTTATGGGCAGACAAAGGGAGGAGGATGGCATAAGAAAGTTTAATCTTGACCCAATCTGCATACAGCCGTAGTGGAAACCTACTCTAAAGAGGAAATTTAAAAAAAGATGCATGAAGAAAGAATAACGATGTTTCCAAGGAAATCAAAACACTCCTTCGACTTCGTCGGAAACGACAAATAGGGTAACATCTCCCAAAGAAAACCTTCAAGATCTTCCCGCCTTTAAATGATGCGAGGAAACTTCGTCAAGACTCACGCAAAAGAGGACTGTTCCAAGAATTCTAAGCCAAAGGGCTACACAGTAGCTAGGAAATAGATTTGGTAAGGAGCTTGACTACTGAATCTTTCGAAAAGACGGGGGATTCTTAAAGGGAAGCCATGTCGTTTCAAAGGGAAAATATGGCCGTGACAACAGGGCATTCCCTACTACACCATCAACTTACACCAGGGAAAAACTTTGTTATGAGGTGATCAATACCAGTAGAGGGACTGACAGGTTACACAAAGTAGCTAAGCAACCCAAATTCCGTAGTTAAAGGTAACTTCCCAGCAAAATGTTCGATGACAAAGATGCCATTCAATCATGGGTGCAAGTGAGCTGGCATGTCATCTTTTTAGCATCTTCATCGATGATCTTTATATGAGCGTGGACCCCAAAAGATGCTATTCATTTTTGGATCCAAAGCATGTCATTTACACCAATGCTTTGACATGTCATTTTCACCAATGCTTTGGCATGTCATTTCCACCAATTCTTCGGCATGTCATTTTCACCAACATTTTGCAATGACATTATCATTGCGACGAGAGTTTTAGCAATGTTGGTTGTGATTTCGAGTCTCCGACAACATCAAGCCTATTGTAAATAATTAATTGTATATATTTAGAAAAAATCGTATAGATAAAAACACAAAACTCATCTCTATTGGATCGATTTAATGGGTTCAAATGCATGTAAAATCGGATATTCCACGACTTCCTATGTATGGGTTCAAATGCTGATGAAAAGATCGGATTTTTCAAACTTCCTCTGCATTGCTTCAAATGCTAATGAAAAGATCGGATATTTCATGACTTAGTTTGAACCAATGCAAAAGATGCCATGAAATCACGTCATATCATAGAACCCCTTCCTTCAAATTTTGTTGGGTTACATTGTGCAACATTTTTAAGGTGATATTGTGCAAACAATTCGAACTGAGAATTTTTTGAAAGTACAGACCCAAACGACAAGAAACCTTAGTTGGGTTTTGTTGTGTCAGATCAAGCTCGGATTTTATGGCCCCATCTAAACATGGTTAAATATCGAGTTTTTAAAGAAATACGGGGCTATATCTCTGAAACCAATGCGAATCTTCTTCTGACCTCTGAAGCAAATTTGTAGATAAGGACAAGAATAAAATATTTGGAGAAATAATTAACTGGAAAACTACATTTATTGCCTCAAATTTCAAAATATATGCAAAAATTCCACAATTTTTATACATTTCGCACCGTATCTCCAAAACAGTTAATTTTTTCTGAATATTTTCTTTTGGAAAAATATTCCCTGGAATGTAATACACAACTCCTCAGAACATGTCATTGTTGTAAAATGACTCTATGCCGTTGTTGTCAGTACATTTTTCAAAAAAAAGTCAATAATGTAGTGAAATCCGAAATGCGAGAATAAACAGTTGGTGTGAACTGTGTTTGAAATACGTGTTGTAAAAGATATGATGCAAAATACCGCTGGAACAACATGAAGTAAGCATTTTAGAGTTTCAGAATGTTCTAAAGAATTGTTGAGAACTTTATTTGGAAGATTTTTGCAAAAGGTTACTTGGTTCAACTCCTAATAATTTAGCCGATACTGACCAGAATTTCAGCAATTATGTAAAATTTTCTATATTTTATAGATTTTGATGTCCTAGATGGAGTTTTTCTTATGTGGATTTTTCAAAAGATAAGTTCTACTAGTTGAGGGCTACAATATTTCTAAAGACAGCAAGGCCAAATTCCTAATCGTTTCTGAGATAAAGGCCTGATAAATGCAAAAAAGTGTAGAATTAGCCCGGTTTAGATGAGGCCATAAAATGCGAACTGGATCTGACAGGACAAAACCCTACAAGGGTTTTTGTAGTCTAAATATGTACTTTCAAAAAATTCATATTAGAAGTTGTTTGCATTTTCAGTGTTGCATAGTGTTATCAATGTTTCACCTTACCTAAGCGGCGGTGTACGTAATAGAATTCGGCAGCAAACTAGAGACGGAAGGCATGCTCGAAGTCTATGGCAACCAAACAACAGAAGATGGACATGAAGAGACGGACGATTTTACAAAGAAGAATGTTCTGGTGGTGGGACTTGGCGATCTGTTTTTGACCAGTATGACAAAGTACATGGCGTGCTACGTTTCAAATGCCACCTAAAAATGCAGGAGTCGAAATCATCAGTGACTGCAAAGAATTCCCTTAAAAACCTCTACCGTAATAAAAGGGCAAAGATATTGGTTAACCTATAGAAGGAAGCCTTCGTGGTGGAGTGGTAGCTACGCCCGCCTTGCACTCGAAAGGTCTGAACAGAACATCCAAATTTTCGGAGGTGGTAAATCCCCTCTCTGTAATGCTGGCTTACAATTCCTGTGTATTTCAGTCATGGGAAACTTTTCTACAAGTGGTATCGTAAGACACGCCGCACAATGGTTATAGCTATTTCTCGAAAAGTATAACAGATATTGTGTTTGTTGTTTTTTTGTTAGGTCGGTAGGATTGTGGCCTTTAAAAATAGTTTGAACAAATTACTGTAAGTCCCAATTTACATTGGGCGAGTTTACTTGCGGCAATTGTCATTTTGTAGGAGAGAGAGGTGAGGCATATGGTAACCCTTTGCCTCTCAGCACCCTCTCTCACCTACAAACTGACAATTGCCGCAAGTAAACTCGCCTAATGTAAATTGGGACTAATAAAGCATTGAAAAATAGGGTTACCAGCCAAGTCGGACTATAGGAAAGGTTTGGAATTAAATGACTAACATTAAAATAAATAAATAAATAATTCGAATATACAAATTTCGAATGATTTGTGATATAAATGCTAGTTTCCAAGCTTAGCCTTCGTCCACCCACACCATTCAATATGCCTAATGATCGGTCTAACCACCCGTGAAACGTAGCATAGTGGTTGAATGTGTGGGGCTTCGGTGGATTCCTAATTTTTCAATGTACCTAGTAGGTCTAAATAGCTCAACTCGAAAGAGATTTAATTCAAAATATCACTCTAAAAAAATTACCTTCGCCTTAATAAGGAAAAAAATGATTTCAGCATGAGCCAGGCTGGGATTCGAACCTGGGACCCCAACAACCAAGTGACACAGTTGCAGGCGTCTTAGCGTTCTAAGCCACCATCAACTTGTCAAAGATTTCGATGACAAATATTGATAAGTTTTATGAAAACCCAAGGAGTATATTCTTTAATTTTTGAAAAAAACTTAAATTTTTCGTAATTCTTTTTTTAAATTTTGAACATTTTTTTTTGGTTTTTTTTTGGTATTTTTATAGTTTATTTATTGGTGTTTGACCATCTTTAATAAATAGGAATAAATAAAAAACATAAAAACACTCATATTTTTATGAAAATAGTAAAAAAATCAAAAGTAACAGAATTTTAACCAGGAAAAAAATATTCTGACCCACTGTGCGCCGTTAGGACTCGGCGATATAAAGTAGGACCCATATCATTGAGCCAATATGAATCGGCGTGCACTCATTGTTGTGAGAGAAGGCTCCCTTGTCCCTTCCTGGATTTTATGGGAACATTGACTTATACCCGATAAAAATTATAATAACGTATTATTAGCCGCTGCACAGTGGAAGAAACCTCTGATCTAGCGGCGCGAAATTAATAACTTGCAATCGATCTCTTTTGACCAGTATAACAAAGACTAAATGCATGGCGTGTTACGTCTCAAATGCCTTCTATTTCGAGGTAGGGATGGCAAGATTCGACGACAGCCAGGATGTTAAACTCACAAGCAACACACAAGACGGAATCGAAATCATCAACGACTGCAAAGAATTCTCATAAAAACCTCTACCGGAATAAAAGTGCACAGATATTGGTTAACCTATAGAAGGAAGCCTTAGTGGTGCAGTGGTAGGCATGCCCGCCTTACACTCGTAAGGTCTGAGGTTAAATCTCTGAACAGAACATCAAAATTTTCGGAGGTGGTAAATCGTCTCTCTGTAATGCTGGCGTACAATTCCTGAGTTTTTCAGTCATGAGAAACTTTTCTACAATCGTGTCGTAGGACATGACACTCGGACCCGGCGATAAAAAGAATGAATCGGGGTGCACTCATTGTTATGAGGGATATTATGTCCCTTCAGGGATGTTATGGGAACATATTTATGTATAGAAGGGCTAATATTGGCCATGTGGATTTTACAATATTAGGGTAATAATTTCAGTCAGTATGGACCTACTCCCGATAAAATTATAATAAATTATTATGAGCCGCTGCACAGTGGTCGAAACTTTGCACAAACGCAGCCTTTCTTTGTGGGTAATAATGGACCGAATATGAACAATAACGGCTAATGTTTTTTATAGCCCCTTTAACAGTACCTTCCGATTTTCGTTTTTTTGAGGATTTATGCCACATTTTCCTAAAAATTAGCTGTAATTTGGTAAAAAGGGTTCTAGTAGTCACCAAATATTTCCAACAAACATTGTGGACTTAGATCCACGTTTGGGTATAGCCTCATTTTGAGGATTTAAGCTCTATTCTCAGATCATTTATCAGTATGACGTCCATGACAAACTCTTGGCGCAGCCTTTGGATGTTATGAGTTTTGGCTCTGAACGCTAACACGCCGTGATAATAGCCAATATATCTGATCAGCCGCTACCCACAGCGAAACCGGCAACATAATGGTGGTTGTGTGGGTTCGAATCTTCAGCTTTCCTTTTTCAGTTGCAAAAACATCGGTCGTTAAGCTCGACTCCAACGAGAAATTAATTAAAATTAATATAAAAATGATATTTGACTTTTTCATCTAATATATAAAAGGCAATGTGTGTATGTTAGTATGTTTGTATGTTTGTATGTTCCGAATAGACTCAAAAACGGCTGAATAGATTTTCTTGAAAAATTTCAGATAATGTACTGGGAACACCGGTGGTGAAAATAGGCTATATATTTTTTTGAAGGGTCGTCGCGGAAGTGAAATATCGCGGTCATCCCAAATTATTCAAAAATGTATTATTTCAGATAATATACCTAATTTTAGTAAGCGTGACTACAAAACCGCTATAACACTGGCTTCAATATGTGGGATAACGCGGTCAACGCCATAGTTTGGAATACAGTAAAATCCCGATAACATGAGATGTCACTATATAGAAATTCGGAAAAATCGATTAGGAAATCTTATGAAATTTTGTATGTGAAGTTTTTAGGTCTGAGAATAGGTCGTAATCTATTTTTTTATCCCGCTAAGTGTAGTGACCGGTGGTCATCCCCACAAATTGTTTAAGAAAACCGCGAAATTCAAGATACTTTTTAATATATTGTTTACAAATTGTTTGCATTGCTATGGTAATTACTGTCTTGACCCTGAATGGTCGTTGCGGAAGTGAAATATCGCGTTCATCCCAAAATTTTCAAAAATTTATTATTTCAATTAATTAGAACGGTCGTAAGCTGTTGTTTACTGCTAAGAATTGTGACCGGTGGTCCTCCCCACAATGTTTTTAAGAAAATCAGAAATCTTTGATATTTTTGAACGTATTGTTTACAGATTGTTTTCCCTGAATGATCGCGGTCATCACAAAGTTTTCACAAATGTATTATTTCAATTAATATACATAATTTTAGTAAGCGTGACACAAAAATGATATGAACACTAGCTTGAACAAGTGGAATAGCGCGGTCGTGAGCTATTTTAATATGGCTAGGTGTAGTGACCGGAGGTTCTCCTTCAATTTTTTTTAAAGTCCATGATATTTTTGAACGTATTGTTTACAGATTGTTTGCAATACTACTATAATTACCGTCTTGACCCTGAATGGTCTTCGCGGAAGTGAAATATCGCGGTCATCACAAAATGTTCAAACATTTATTATTTCAGATAATATACATAATTTTGCGTGCCTAAAAAATGCTATAAACGCTGAACACTAAACAATAAGTGGGATAGCGCGATCAAATCCAAATTTTGGAATACAGTAAAATCCCGATAACTTGAGATGTCACTATCCAGAGGTTAAATCCACCAAAAATAACGAAAATTAGGGGTCACCCTTCTATGGGAGCTATATCAAAACGAGGACGTATACTGAAAATTCTCTGCAAGACTGTTTACGACTATCTCCAAACTATCGAAAATCGAGAGTTACTGCTATATGGGAGCTATATAAAAACGTGAACCTATAACTGTTGCATACCGAGCGCAAATAAAAAGGCGTGTCTTTCGGTCGATACGAATATTTATGCTCTCCTCTTTAAATTACACTAAAACCAAATTTTAGCCATTTCGGTGTGATAATGATGTTAAATCCTCAAACATAGCGAAAATCAGCCGGTACCGTTCTATGGGAGCTATATCAAAACGTGGACCTATACTGACAATTCTCTGCAGTAATAATTACGACCCCAACCGAGACCAACAATCCAATATATAGCAATGTTAATTGACGTGCACCGATCATTATATGTGGGTGACAAAGTGCTTTAAACTGTCAATTTATGGTGAAGGGTATAATAAAAGAGATTTTATATCTTAATGTTGGGGGATACCATTACATGGAATTTATGCCAAAACATTCATTTATATTATGAAGTTTCTAGAGGGGTGCCTAATTATGGCTGTATCAATGCTGGATAGATAACTAAAGTTTACACGGAGAACCCAAACAACGGGCCAGCAACGCGGACCGGGTCAGCTAGTATAAATATAAATCAGCTTGAGCCAGGGTGGGGTTTGAACCCACGCCCTTAAAAAACATATGAAAAAAATATCCACTACTGTAAAACAAATTGCATTTTAAGGAGAAAAAGTTCGATGACAGAGAAGTTACTCCACAGGCGATTTGTCTGATGAGCCGTTTGGTTGGTTACTTTTGTCGAACTCGGATACTCAAATCAAGAGTTGTCGTTTTCATTTGAGTTGATGCCGGCAGGATTATTTAGAGTTTTTGGCATTTTACTGGACATTATGAAACAAGAGTTTCATGCCAATCTGACAAAAGTCCCTAAACTGTTCTCGTGCGAAAAATTGTGTATGGTAGGTATCCGATATATATCATTTTGAGTTTGATGGTAATTTCGATATGCAAAGTTTCGACCCAATCGGGTACTACATTCGATAGATACGTGGCGCACAATTTAGTTTGGCGGTAGGTTTTTTGTAGAGCTATATTAAGATTACTGACATGACATGGACTTTACAAAAAAAAAGTCGTAGGTACCGGAAGAATTGAAAAAACATAGTATATATTCGAACATGATCTGTGTCTCGAAGAAATATTACAATGTGCAAAGTTTGGACGAAATCGAATGCTCCCATCGAGGGTTATCCTTGACATTTTGTGGTGGAAGTACTCGGAGGAGTGAACCTATACCATTGCGAGAGATGCCGTGCACACCAACCTGCTATACATACAACGGGAAGGACAGGGCTAAATAGATTGCAAATTGTCGATTAGGTACATTTCTGATTTTTAGCCTTCGCTTACTGAGGGTATAACAGGTAAAAAAAACATTAGGTTCGGTCGGGTCGAACTTGTTATACCCTCCGCAATAAAATAGTCTTAATTAATGAATGGAATAATTATTTTCTTTTCACAATTTTAGGTTGAAACATTTTTCGACATGGCACAGTGGATCCACCCATTGGCCAAAAATATAAAAATGGATGTCAAAATTTTGGTACAACATCTGGCAACTTTGACAGCTATGACATGGACCTTTTTAAAAATATATTAATTTTTGTTTCATTCGAACGCGATCTTCTTAAGAATAGCGTCAAAGTTCGGAACATTTGACTAATATTTTTTGTTGTGAGTACAACCTATATTTAAAGTGCATGTAAATATATTCAAAATATCGCGAAACTAATACGTATAGCAAAATATTATAGTGGATTTTGAAGGACGAGGTAATAGCTTAATTTTCATTAAAAAATAGTGTTTTAGCGTGTTGTGGAATTCTAGTTAGCTGCATATTTTCTTAGTGTATTTTGTAATGCCAATTCGATCATATACCTAAATTTGACCTAAGGTTTTAGTCATGATGCCCACCAGTGCCCACCTCGGGAATAATTTTCCAAAGCAGTTCATGGGTTTAAGATTATTCAGTATTAAAATCAGCTGCCATCTAGTGCCAGACTATAAATGGTGGGCCGCTAACTAAAGATGCCCAAGAATAGGGTTTCTATGGATATATTAGCGTATAACTCTGCTATCTGACCACGTACATTAACATAATTGGTATCAGTGGCAAGATGAAGAAATCTTCTTCCAAAATTGTCTTACGTTGGCGGTACGTTCCTTCCAGAAAGAACGCTATAAGATCTATATTAATAATTTAACCAATTTTCAGACAAAAATGTTGATTTTTTTAATCCGCTAAACTGATTGGATTTTATGTTGTTTTGGAGATTGTTTTGTTTCCACAAACCTATTTTTGCATCATAAGATAATTGGGACCTTTGTTCATGTCATTTTGTATTAACAGCATAAAACAAATCTTACCGTATATCCCCTCCAGAGGGGAAAGGGGGGAGAATGTTACGCTCGTGGTTTATTAAAACACTCTTCGCAGCAGCACAAAGCTGTAACCGGCGCATTGACTTGATTTTTACACTCTAAATATTTTTGGCCACTTTCTCCATACAAGTGGATCCACTGTGCACTGGTCCCAACCTACGACAAAAATCGATATCAGCAAATCTCTGCGACAATTCAGCTAATTGTCTCTAAACATATCATATTTGAATATTCCAGCACTGTTTTTGTAATTTATAACGGTATTTAACAAAACAAAACAGAAGAAGTTGAAATTTACGTATGATCTCTTAAAACTTTAAAAACATCAGTAAGGTTGTGACTTCTTACAAAACAAGTAACTCAAAATTGAAAGGATACAATTATTTTTCTTCGAAATGGAAGTTTTAGTACAAGGTTTTCTAATTACTTGTACATAAAATTTTGTACACATTATTCGCATAAAATGTGCTGGAAATCACATTTTTTATAATACATTTTTGTGGATTTTTTTCAAAGACCTAAAAATTGAAGTAGAGTTTTACTAACTTCGCCATCCTTCGCCACCCTCCAAATTTTTTGAAGAATGTTCGAAATAGTGTCAAGTTTACAAAAAATTTTGGTTCCAGCTGCATATATTTGCATTTCCGTGTGTGAAATTAAAAATACTGACGATGGTCGTTTCAGTGAATATGCCGTATTAGTGTATTCTCAGTTTCTTCTTTGTTTTGTGTTTTAATTGTTTGTTTTCGTTTTTTCTTTAAAGATTTAGACATTTTTGTTTTGGGATCTACATATGAGTGTATTTTTTTACATATGTATATTTTTGATATACATATGTGTGATGCTACATTTAATATGAAAAACAAGCAAAAATGTAAAGTTCGGTCGCACCGAACTTTATTATATCCCCTACCATGAAATATTCTGAACTCAAATGTAATAATTAGTTTCCTTTTCCTGTCCACGATACCAGTCGAAGACGTTTTTTGACCACTAAGAACTCCAAATAGCAATTTACAACCAATTCGAACCGAAAATGTAGATAAAAACCTCAAAATAACTGAAATAGGGAGGTATCGTAATATGAGTGCTATACTGAAACCTGGACCTAAGACCACAATTATTGGCGAAAATGTAGATAAAAACCTCAAAATAACTGAAATACCGAGGTACCGTAATATGAGGGCTATACCGAAACCTGGACCTAAGACCACAATTATTAGAGCAGAAGGTTTTTGATCATTGAGAACTCCAAATGGCAAATTACAACTAATTCGGGCCGAAAATGTTAATAAAATCTTCAAAATACCTGAAATAGGGAGGTATCGTAATATGAGAGCTATACCGAAACCTGTACGAAGACCACATTTTTTGTCGCAGAAGGTTTTTGATCATTGGGAACCCCAAATACCAAAGTACAGCCAATTAGGGCCGAAAATGTAGATAAAAGCTTCAAAATACCTGAAATCGGGTGGTACCGCTACATGGAGGCTATAGGAAAAACTGGACCAATATTGATGACTTTTTGGCTAAAGTATTTTTTTTTCTTATTTTTAGCATATACGGAAAAAATCAGATTGATCCGACGATTATAAATATTTTTGTCGCACCTTCCCATACAGTTGGACCACTGTGCAATGGCCCAATGTTGCCCACAGGCAAACAACTTATAAGTACTGATTGGAACAGTAAGTTGTATGTTTGTTTTTATTATTTTATTAGATCAACATCCACGACAACATAATCAACATAACGACATTTTATTAAATCACTAACATATTTCATGTTCAAATTTTTACACGACTACTTATATTTAACAAACATATCTTTGCCAATCTAACTACATATTTATTTAAATAAACTTTCCATTTTTTATTCTTCTGGAACCAACCTACCGACACCCACCAACACCGCTCACTGTAAAAACTTCAACTTTTGTCACCAAAAATAAATTAGGCGAAAATATTTTGCTATGAAACAATAATATTTTAAAATATTATCCAATGATAAATTGAATTCCTGCGGGATAAATATGAACACAATAAATGCTCCTTCCTTTGTGGTATAAATTCGATGACAACTATAATCATATAAAATACAAATGACTACATTTAAGAAACATCATTTTTCAAATTTCAAATGCTTTTGAAAGCAACAGCTCATCATACAATACACCAAATAGATAGATATTATTAAATGATTAGGACAATTCTATAGCAATAAATACATGCGGATAATCTGGCTCCATCATAGCAATGCAATCATTCAACCAGAATAAAAATACCCACTCCCTAATATCTTCATCTATTCAGCCAAACAAAAAAACTAGCACGTGCAGACAAGTAGGAAACATCCATTGCCGGCAGCATTCATTGGTAACCTAATTCCTTTATTGTTGCGAAATTGAAGAAAATTCCCTCTCTTTTATGAATTGATTAATCGTTTACATTTTGATTTTTGTCTTCCGGGGGCAAAAGAAGCATTAATCATTTACATTTGTTGGCATTATCAATGGATCAATGCTTAAAATTCCATTGTAATAAAATGATTTCATTTCTAAATAGAGATTGTAATCTTAAATACAACAGTTTATTCATATGCATGTTAATAGAACACATTATGAATTTAACCAAATTCCCATCACATTAAATGATAGCCATTTAATTTGCCTTACCATTATCATGGGACTTTTTAAAAATTCTCCATAGAACGAATAAAAATCGCCTTAATAGTTAAAAATATAAACTGTTTTATTATATTGGGTACATAAAAATTTACGCATTGGTTGTAAAATTTTACAAGACCACACACACACCCATAAACATTTATGAATTTTTCAAAGTTTTATTAATAAAGTTAAATTTACTACGGCGCTAGGTCGAGAAACTCCAAAGAAGAAGTCAATAACTTTTTAAACTAAACAAATTTTGCGTACATGCATCCATGTTGTTTTTTACAAAGCAATAAATGTATATGCAAGTGTTAAATTTAGTTTGAGGAATATGTAAATGCGTACTTAAAATTTAGTTGCAACAGTTACTTTAACTAGTTTAAATACATATTTTTGTTTTATGTTCATGTCAAATTATGTCGATACAAATTTTTGTGACGATAAGCAAGGGGTTTGAAAACCTTAAGTATAGAAAAAAGCCAACCCTATTTTGTTCTCTCTTTTATATGACAATTTTCTGTCTAGCGACCAAAATGGGAAATCGAATTTCAGCCGATTTCATTATTACCGCAACAATTACACTCTAACGTTATAAGTTTTTTCAACCTGGCAAATACAATGAAAGAAGCTAATTACTACACGCAGAAAAAATTATGTTAAAAACTGCAGCAAACATATAATATGTTTGGATGCAAACATAAAATATGTTTGGATCCAAACAAATGTTATGTTAGGGACTGTTGCAAACATATAATATGTTTGGATCCTAACATATTATATGTTTGCATCCAAACATATTATATGTTTGCTGCAGTTTTTAACATAAATTTTTCTGCGTGTAATCAAAAGCAGGTATATTTTAGATTAGTTTAAGATATGTTAGAAATTTGTGTTCCAAATTCGTTCTAAAATATGTCCCAACTGCCAAAAATAAAGGCAATTTGGAAGGTACCGCTGTATGGGGTATATTATAGCGCTGTAAAATCATTAGATGAAAATTGATATTCCTTGTTAGAAAGTGTAATAAAATTGTATGATATATAATGGAGGGGATGTGGTTAGTTGAGCGTTGTATGGTTATATGGACAATTACGTAGGAATTTAACATATGTTGAAGCACATATTTGGGGCACTATAATGCGGGAACTCTTGTTTTTCAACAATAACTTTAAACGCATTTCGCATAAATTGTAAATGTACTTCGTGGAAATTATGGTAATTTTACTGTTTTTTGCACCCTAATATGCAACATATGTATGCTATACCGTGGTAGCCAAAAAGAATTTCAAAAAGTGTACATCAAATAAAATGAATTGATTCGCTGTTTTAAAAATCGGATGCGCATCATGTCATTTCCACTATTACGCGGTTTCTATGTGTTTCAATTGTTGTAATATTTACTTTAACTTTATTTTAATTTTATGCCACAATTGGAAGTCCTTGTGATTTAATATAATGATTTAAAAATGTTCGCCATTATGTAAACTATAACACAAAAATTGATTGCAACGTAACATCTTCATTATTGCACGAAACTCTGACGAAAAAGAGAAAGAACTCTAATATGTTTTTCTTCAACTTTTCCTCTAAAAGCATAAAACAAAATAAGTAAGAGAGGGTTATAGTCGGACAGGGTCGACCAGGTGATACTCTGATCCACTACACCTGTGCACTATTTTACAAGGAATTTCTTTTATATGATTGCGACATACATATTTTAGCCGTCCGGTCATACATACATAAGTTGGGCTTAAATGTCGTTTAGGAGCACTTCTAGGATCAGGCTAAAATTTTTACAGTAAATAGCCCATGGCCCCCTGAATACAACGATATATAATTTTAAGGGGGAAGTCCATACTTCCCGAGATATGGGTCTTGATATTTCCCAAATTTCGTACTTTAACACCATTAGGTTGTTTATGGGCACCTCTCGGATCGGACTGAAATTTGTACAGTGGATAGCCCTGAATACAACAATATATAACTCCGGGGGAAGTTCATACTTCCCAAGATATGGGTCTTGACATTTTACAATTCTAACGTGGGCAATATGGGTATCGTTTTCAAGCTTATGGAGAGTGCAAGCGACGTATTTTTACACCTGTATTAAATTCCTGGGCGAATCCGGCTACTTAGGAACACTTACAATTAAAAAAAAAAAAATTTTATCACGTAGTCCCATTTTGCACCTGTCCATAGGAGAAAGTCTTAATTACCCGGCTACTTAAGAACACTTACAATTTAAAAGAAAGTTTTGTTCGCGTAGCCCCCTTTTGCTCCTGTCCATAGGAGAAAATCTTAAAACCCGGTTGAAGGCCGGCTACTTAAGAACACTTTTTTATTATGTTGACGTATAATAATTTAATAAATTATTATTAGAAAATCTAATTATCTTTATTAATTATTGGCGGCATTGGAAAGTTCTCCTCGTGGGCTTTAAAACGAGTCCTATATTGCATAAGTCTTAAAAATAATGGTGATAAAAGTAAAAAAGTCAAAACCCATATCTCGGGAAGTACGGACTTCCCCCGTAAAGCTATATATCGTTCTGTTCAGGGCCCCAAGGGTTACCTACGTTAAAAAGTTCAACCCTATTCGAGAGGTGCCCATAAACAAATTTCGGAAATGTCAAGACAAATATATCGGGAAGTATGGACATCCCCCCGAAAGATATATCTCGTTGTGCGCAAAGTCGCAAGGGCTACTTATTTTAATTCCGCCCGATCCGAGAGGTGCCCATAAGCAACATAATGGTGTTAAAGTACGAAATTTCCGAACTTGTGGGAGGCACAGGAAGGAGTGTTCCGATGTAGTTCATATTCGGACGTAATCCAAGTCTCTACGAAATATTACGATGTACAAAATTAAGACCAAACCGTTTTCTCCCTTTGAAGGTTATCTTAGGCACTAATCAGGTTAGTTGGCGTCATCTCAGGAAGTATGGCAAAAAAATGCACCGTCGTAAAAGGGGCCGCAAGGCGAACATGTTTCAAACAAATTCAAAACGGTTCGAGAAGAGTTGTTAAACTATACTTTTCCCGAAAGGAGTGGGCCGATATAGTCCATATTCGAACCTGACACATGCCTGGAAGTAATATTTCCACATCCATAGTTTGAAACAATTCGGTTAGTCCCTTCTGGAACTATCGTGCGAATAATCCTAGCGAACAATTTTGAATTTTTGTGGGGTAATTAATGGTCCATCTTCGAACTTAAACTAAGTTTGGACAAAATTTACGAGACCTAACATTTGAACCAAATTGGGTGATTCTTCGAGAGTTATCGTGTGCATCATGCAGCCACACAGACGGACGGAAATGGGTAACTCGACTCCAAATTTTCTGAAATGGATTTCGTCCAAACATACTTGGGGTCTAAAATCATTATTTTGATAATCCCGTTGACCTAAATGTTGAAAGTATACACCAATATTAAAAGATTTTTAGAAATAATTTTCGTTTATTTTTATCGAATCGATCAATGAAAAGAGACCAATATTTCGAGGTACTATTACATTACTTTTTATCAAAGGTATCACAAAAACTTCAAGACCCGGTACAGCATTGTAATTTTTAACAGTTTAAAAACCTGGGAATCCTTCTTTCATGATTTGAAAACTTTTCTATCATGATTGCGACATTTTGCAACATGGAATGTAAATGTAGCTCTATGTCAGTATTAAACTATAACTGCGAACTCTAGCGTGGCTATGGTTACTATACACACCATTAAAACTGTGGAATTTCTGTATATACTAGGCTGTAACTCTGTTATCTGAGCACGTACATCAACATAATTGGCATCTATGGAAAGGTCGAGAGATCGTCTTTCAAAAATAGCTAACGAGGGAGGAATGTAACTACCGGGAATAAAGATATAAGATGTATATTAAAATTTTTTGCATTATTCACAGAAATGTTTCGGTCCATTTCACCCGCTAAAGACTATCTGATCATCATGTAAAATTGCTTCTTCTATGTCATAAGTTCACACCTTATTTAAAATTTCGCGCTGATCGGAATATGATGGCGACATATAGAGCATATACAAATTCGGATGAAAATTTAGTTTTTGGTCCATTTCACCCCATAAATATTTCACGAGCATCAACAATAACGATAGCGATCTATTCTGATGTGAAACCGACCTCCATACAAAATTTCGCAACGATCGGTACATAAATGCGGCCTGGAGTTTGATTACAATTTATAATGGACAGACGGACACACGGACGGGCGGACACACATCGCTATATCGCTTTATCTTGTCGAGATATGGAAAATGGTATATAACATTGAGGGTCTACGTCGAATGTTTCGCGGTGTTACATGATTTTTTAGGAAAACATACTTATAATACCCTTTCCATATTGTGGAGTAGGGTATAAAAATAAGAATAATATAATTTTTTTTTCCTCATATTTTCTTCGCATTTTTGCACATAACATGAATATTAGGGTTATAACTTTTTGCACTTTTATGCAAATATCAAAAATACCACCACATAGCCGTGTAGAGCATGAAAAACTATTATGAAATACGGTGTCAATTTTTCTCTACCGCGAAAAAAGTTTCCGCACCAAATGCATTGAAGTTCTGTAATGCATTTTTTAATTTTATCTGTCATAACAACATATTTGCTTTTCATTAAATTTTTTATTTTTTTGTAATCTAATTTAAAATCATTATCAAAGCGTTCTGGACCAATTTGTTCTAAAATCGCGCCATTTCGGACCATATTAGGATTTTTTGACACTATTGCAATTTTTGGTTTTTCTTTATAAACTCGTGAATTTTATGTTTATATTTTTTTAACCTATCGGACAAGAGAATATGGAGTCATTTGCAACTAATTCGCCAAAGTTACAGGCTGTTTTTGTTGACTTTGCCTGTGAAAATTTTATTATACCCTATACCACAATGTGGAAAAGGGTATTATAAGTTTGTTTTGGTAAAAATTCATGTAACACCGCGAAATATTCGTCGGAGACCCCTAATGTGGTATACCAATCTTCATATCTCGACGAGATAAAGCGATTTTGAGATGTGTGTCTGTCCGTCCGTCCGTCTGTCCATTATAAATTGTAAACGCGCTCCAGGCCGCAATTATGGACAGATCGTCACGAATTTTTGTATGGAGGTCGGGTTCAGATCAGAATAGATCCCTATTCTTATTGGTGATGATCGTGAAATATTTAGCGGGTGAAATGGACCAAAAACATAATATTTATCCAATTTTCTAGCGGCTCTGTAGGTCTCTATAATAGTCCGATCAACACGTAATTTTAAATATGGTAAGAGTATATCACAAAGGAGAAGCTTGCAATTTGAGATAGCGATCGGATAATATTTAGAGGGTTAAATGGACCAAAACTTTTGTGTGAAAATTGTGAAAATTTTTAATATACAGCTTATATCTTAATTCCTGGAAGTGACATTCCGGACAAGTGAGATATACTTGAAAGTGGAACGCTTGACCTTTCAATTGATGCCAATTATGTTAGTGTGCATGATCTGATAACAGAGTTACAGCCTAATATATTCCGTTATTTGTTTGTAGTGTAATAATAAACTCGCTAGAAGTCGCAATTATACATCAATAGTCACGAAATTTTGCTCCGGGTAAGAGTATAGGTCGAAAAATATGCCTACAATTTTGAATGATGATCTGATATTCTTTAGCGGGTGAAATGGACCATTACTTTTGTATCAAAAATATAAAAATTTTATTTTTGGTCGATATTTTAATTCCTTAAGGACATATAAATTTCGCAAAGTAGCCTACATATGGAAAAAACCACTGACCTTTCCTCTGATGTAAATTGCAATAAAGTGTTTGATAGATAACGGGCCTACTGCCTAATATATAATGGGTTTTGTGTAGAGAACCACATTTTTATCCCATGCTACATATTGTCTCTCCAAAAGTTTATGTAACACCACGAAATAATCGTCTTAGACCCCTTATTTGGTATGCCAAAATTCATATCTCGACGAGATAAAGCGATTTAGCGATGTGTGTCCGTCCATTACAAATTGTAAACAAGCTTAAGGCCGCAAATATGGACCGATTGTAACGAATTTTTTAAGGAGGTTGGGTTCGGGCCAGAATAGAAATGGTTAGTTTTTGCTGATGATCGTTAAATGTTCAGGGAATGAAATGGACCATAAACAAAATTTTAACCAATTTTGTAGCGGCTCTGTAGGTCAAAATAATAACCCGCAAAATTTTTAACAAAGTTTGAGTTTATGATGAAGAAGAAGGGTACAAGCCAACGTGAAGATCAGATAATACTTAGCGGGTTAAATGGACTGAAACTTTTGTGTGAAATTGGTAAAAATTTCAATAACGAAGCGGTTAAACAACGGAAGTAGTAGTACTACATAAGTGGGTTTTATTACATTTTAGTTTGTGTGAACTAAATTTTCTTTTCCTGCTACAAAATGTGTTTGTCATGCTAGATAACTTTTTGGTTTTGGTCATAAGTATTATACATTACATCTCTGATATTTGATAATTACATTTTCACAATCATTGAAAAGAAGTTCCGTGGAGAGCGATGTCCAGGGATAGTGGTATAGGGTATCCCATGGTCGGCTCCGTCCGACTATAGACTTTTCTTACTTGTTTTTTTCTACAAATATTTATTCAAACAAAGCAAATTTAAAATTGTAAGTAGAAAAAATATCAAAAGGGTTTTAGTAATCACGGCCGGTGCGGGAATTTTTTTCACAAAATCGGTCTTAGAAACGCGTTTTCATTATTAGGACAAAATTCCCCACATGGTACTGGTGTTGTATTTTTGTAGAAAACAAATACGATTCTCACAAGCAAAGTCAACAAAAACGGCCTGTAACTTTCGCGAATTCGTTTCAAATGACCCCATATTCCCTGGTCCGATAGGTTAAAAAAATATAAACATAAAATTCACGAGTTTATAAAGAAAAACCAAAAATTGCAATAGTGTCAAAAAAGTCCTAATGTGGTCCGAAATGGCGCGATTTGAGAAGAAATTGGTCCAGAACGCTTTGATAATGATTTTAAATTAGATTACAAAAAAATAAAAATTTGAATAAAAAGCAAATATGTTGTTATGACAGATAAAATTAAAAAATGCATTGCAGAACTTCAATGCATTTGGTGCGGAAACTTTTTTCGCGATAGAGAAAAATTGACACCGTGTTTCATAATAGTTTTCCATGCTCTACACGGCTATGTGGTGGTATTTTTTTGGTTATAGCCCTAATGAATATTATAGGTCCGACCTTCATGCCATAGGCTTAATTTTATTTCTCACAACATACAACAACGTAAGCTCTATTATTTCAAAAATTTAATTTTCAAATACGTACAATTTGGTAATAAATTTGATTTTTTCGCGAATCCATTGAGACATTTCAGGAGTTTTTCTTATATCATCGCAAAGGGTACAAAAACATATTTGTAATGACGATTTCTTTTCTTTATCCATATACCATATTTATGTTGCATCAAAAAAAAAAAAATTGGATATATTTAAAATGGATAACTCGGTTTTAAAAATTGTTCCCCATATATGTGTCGCCATTTTATCGATTTTAGTTTTAGACCCGAAATATGTTTCAGGCAATTTGTATAAAGCATGTTCATGCGTCTATTTGTCTGATTGGCTGAAGCGAACGGGTCAACCGAATCCGTCCCAAATTTAGTCCTCATAATATTTTGTCCAAACATATATCAAGTTTTATATTGGTCCACTCACTCCCCCACAGAAGGGACACGAGAGAATTCTCTTATGTCAATGAGTACACGCCGATTCATATTGCATTAATGGACTAAATCGGGTATCTCCCACAAAAAATTTCGGAAAATAGCAGAAGAAGACCTTCTTTACATTTCATTGATTGTTTTTTGCAATAGGTTGATCTTCGAGCACATATTACGACGGTTCTACTTCCCGAGAAAATGACTTGAAAGCAATAAGTAAGTGTCCACGACAAATTTCGAATCGGATACTGCAATGGTACAATTTATAGGTAAAGTTTGAAGATGGTGCTCATTGGTCCAATCCTCACAGAACCTCCGCCACAGAAGTTAAAAAAATTCCCCTAAAATGGTATGCTCAAAATTCCTTGAACGGAGCAACCGATTTGGTTCAAACTTTGGATGTAATAATATTTTGTCAAACTTAGTTTAAGTTCGAAAAATTGCCATATCGACTACTCCTTAAGGTACTTTACAGGTCTGTTTGGGGATCATTTGGAAATATTTACCGAAGCTGTTCCTTGCGGTCTCGTTTACAACGATATCATGTTTTTAGTGAATGACATGATGATATGATTGTCCAAACCATCTAAATTATACGATGACGAACTGAAATGAATTGTGGACGTGATATCTATCGAAATGAATGGCTACAAAAATAAGATCCACTTCCAAAATGTGTAACGTGACAAATGTTACATATATACAACAATGCCTACTTCTTCCCCTACTATCATAGTAGCTGTGAAGCATACACTCAGCGGCACATCCATCTATCCCAGTTATGCGTTGAAGCCATTCGCTTGCTGTAATTAATGCAGATTAATTATTTTTCACTTCATACCAGCTGAACTATAAGTATTTCAGTTTTCGTCGTTGAATTGAGCTTGCTACTGCTGGGGGATTGCTATCCACCAAGATAGGGTGTTGGTAATTTTTGAAAGGAACTACCCATTGTGTCTGTCCCATTGATACATTGAACACAGTAAATTCTTGTATATTACCCCCACAGAGACTTCGGATTCCAGTCCACACAGAGAGACTTCAGTTTCCTGTTCCTTTCTGTCCAACACGGAGGCTTCGGTTTTCTGTCCTTCATCAGCTTCGTCGCCCCGTTCAGCGACAACTCTCATCGTCATTCCTCAACTCTATAATACAGTCGTTCCCGATTATCATCAACTGAGTTAGGGACCATCGTAGCCGAGTTTCCGAATTCCATCATATCGTCGTCATTCGAATTATGAGCAATGAACACGTTCCCGATCATCCTAAATTCATAGAACCCGAACACCAACCAGCTTCTTCTCCACAACCAGCGCAGAACCCGATTGTCAATCAGGCTCATCGTTCATTAACGAACATCGTCAATACTGAAAGAACAATACAAGCATTCTCAAGTAGAGTTGGGTAATCTAGTTCCTAGTTCCTTGTACTAGTTCCAAAACGTATGAGTAACATCATAAAATGTAACGTGGGATATTAAGTATACACAGTTTGTTAAAAAAAATGTGGGCCATTGGAACTGCGAAGTGAACTAGATAGTTCCATATAGTTCCTTTGGCACAACTCTATTCTCTATTTCTATTATATTTCATTTAATTAGAACATACTAGTATTTAAATCAATAAACATCCGATTGAACCTTTGGAAGGGATAAAATTAGTCTTTTATTTCGCAAGGTTTAGTGGATCCTTATGAAGACCCTGAATACGACTGGACATACCCCATTCGACGAGAAAACCACATTATAAATGGACTATTGTTAGCCCATTCTTCATCCTCCGCAACGCATTTGTGTGTGAGTACAAATACATATTTTTGTCGGTAAAAAATTTGAAACCTCCTAAACACAAAATTTTTGGGGAAAATGATTTTGTTTTTCAGTTTTGCCTTTTTAGGGCGAAGGCCATTATTTGTGAGATTTTTAATTAATCGAGCTTTATGACCTCAGGAAATTACATTGAAAAATTGATTTCTAGCGAAGTCCTACATACATATCAACCGCTATGCGACGATTGTTTCGTTAACTGGTTAGGTTAACATTATCAGGCTTATTAGATGTTGTTGTTGGTAGACAGTTTAAGTAGTCGGTATTCGCTATGACATTTTCATCAATTCTAGTAGCCTGAAGGTACATCTATGTCGGCAAAGCCAACGGATACCTTTTTACATCTTACACATAAGTTCTATACTGCCTCATATCCCCTAATATGATATCTCAGTAAATTCGAATGATAATTGTAGCTAAAATGGTAAAAATATCTCAAATGGGGGGCAACGTTTTAAGGGTGGCTTTACTCAATGTGGACCCACAATGATAATTTTTTGCACAGATCTCTGAATGAAAAATTAAAATTCAGTCTAATTAAATTTTGTCTGATAATCTTGAAATTACATCAAATCGGGGAGTACAGTTACATGGGGACTCTACCTATCTATGATGCCCATTTTGATGATTTTTTGCCACATTATTTTTAACTCACTATGAATCTCAGTTGAAAACAAAATCAGATCTATCGGAAGGTCGTACCTTCCCCTGCAAATGGGATCGCTGTGGTCACAACAATACTTCTAGTACATGTATGTATCAACTTAAAACGTTGGACACAGCACAATAATTGTATAATATTTCAAAACTGTGGGAGTAGCCATCACTGGACAACATGATGGAACTCTTACTTAAAATTTAACTTTTCAGAGGATATGATGCGCGCAATAAGTACGAAGTAGCAGAAATCTTAAAACAGTTGGGAATATTTTTAGGTTTTCGCTATGTTGAATTCTTGGAATCCTCCTTGAAAAATGGTCAAATGTAGGCCTTAAATACCTCCATGTTTTAGCTATTTCTGAGGCATTCACTATATTTTCTTATCGATTGGTCTGTTGGCATTCGGAATGTCCCAGAAAGTAGAAAATCTCTCTACAGAAAATGTTCAACAGAGGTCAATATTTTGGTACAGTCCCCACATAATGTTACAACCAAGGCCTATATTCCCTACCTTTGTGGTAGTATGATGAAATTTATAATGGTGCCTTATAAAGTGCGCCCTTTTATGTGGGATAAACTAACGTATGGGCCGACATTACCCATTATCAATACCAAGAATTTTAGGATTTGTCTGAAATATTCCAAGGCCCATCGCCATTAGCTACTAATAATATTACATTGACTTGGAATTTCTAGACCAGACAGTGTAATCACCTTTCTTGTGGGCGGAACATAGCATGCTTACGTTCCATACATCAGGCACTCATTTCTCCTGCTTGATTGTGCCAACTAGCTGATGCACCTTGTCAGCGTGTCCCCTTTTCTACAGCTTGACTCCTGCGGCTTTTTATTCTTCAGCCGTTTTATTGTTGTCTTTACTTACTCAACATACAATTAATGCCATCTTCGGGGATTGGATCTGTGGTATCTTCGTCGTTTTCGCTGGTATTGGATACCAAATGTTTGGAAAAATGCTCTTTCCATAACCTGAGCTTCTTCTACACACGACTTCAAACAGCAGTAATCGTAAAAATTCATTTTCATTTTGAGTGTCATTATTAATACTAACATTTGTAATTAACACATATTGTTCTTTTTGTGTCTGTATAAATTCAAAATAATTTCGTCTCTTTCCAATCTCTTTGCTAAACAAATTGGTTCTTTGATTGTCGTCGATATTGACATGTTCGTTAGTGTCTTGGTTGGTGATTTCATTTACAAATGTTATGCCTCTGCTAAAGGTTCATTTAATTCTGTTTCTCAATGTGTTTCTATGTACGTATGAATGTTTTGTCTTATGTGCAAACACCCACATATACTCGAAGGCAAGTAGTATTCTATTAAATTTTATTGAACGACTATCGAAGCAATTAACAAATAATGGTGGTTGTCTGGCCCAAATAATAATTAACTGTGCCACTGTATTTACATTAGCCATAGTTGTTGATTTTTGTTTTGCTTTTATTTTCCACATTCAAAGGTGTTAACCTATACGTGGTGGTTACTTTGTGTGCGAGTGCGGTTTGAATTGTGCTTTTGATATGACCAACAACGTTATTATTATCATCATCATCATCTGCACCACAGAAGTATTGGCAATTAGTGTAGTAATCTGAGCTTTAATGTTGTACGCAACGTGTGTATTTATATAAAAAATTCAATATACATAGGTGCTAATGTGTGTAAATTATTTTAATAAAGTAAACAAAGAATTTATTTAACTTAATAACGTCTATATTATAAGAAAAAGGTCTTTCCAGAAATATTTCTGTTTAAAAAGTTTAACTTGAGATGTGCCTACCTTAATTTATTCTTTACTTTTTATTTTCCTCCTTGGACCGTCCCCTATCTAGGTCGCTAAATCTTGGAATTTTTACAGTCGTTGGCTGAGCGTATATATCTGTCGTCTAGAACCACTGATTCTTGTTTACTTTTTATATTAAACATCAGATGCTAAGAATCTCTAATGTTTTCCTTGAAAAAAGAAGAGAATTTAATTCACATTTTATAAATGATGGACTTTTTGGCAAGTCCATAGCTGCTACCGGGAAAGAGACTTCGAAATTTCCTCTACTCTAACACCTAAATATAAAAAAACAAACAAACAAAAAACATTAATATTGCTAACCACGGAAGACAAAGTGCTTTAATATAAAATCAAAAACTTTTTGATTTTCATTGTGTTGTTTGTTTTCCGAATTTGTTTGTTTCGTTGCTTGTTCTCCTCACAAAATAATGTTCCTCTAAAGTTTACAAATATAAATGAGGCACTAGCAGGATACCAAGAATTTAATAATTCAATACACGTATCTAAATATTAAAACACAGAGGAGATATGGCATTGCTATCTCCAAAGTTCGCATTCGTAGCTAATGTATATGCTGAGGTAATAGTTATTAACATTTTTGTAAAAATTTTTTAGTTTCTGATATTGCTTACATTTACAATCTACTAGCAAAATGCCCGCTACTTCGTATGCGGTAAAGGAATAATATACAAATAAACAATATTTAATATGAAAATAGTGAATTGATATTTAATTTCATTTAAGTACTGTTCGTACACTTTTTGTTCGGCCCACATTTTAAATTCCAGTCAGGTTTTATTAGAACGGTACGGGTATTTTGAAGATTTTATCCAATTTTTTCAACTGAAGTTCTAAACGAATTTGGAAATTTGTGATATCAAAATGTAGAAAAGCTTTATTCAAAAGATGTTACCCTATATAAAAGATCATTTTTTGAGAAATTTAATTTTGGGCCCTTTTATTCTCAGGGTGTAAAAACCTTACTATAATGTTTAGAATATAAAACAAAAATAAAAACAATTTTGTTGGGTATATACGTTTAACTACCTTTTCAAATGAACATACTATATCGTTTAGAATAGAAAACAAAAATAAAAATAATTTTGTTATTTAGAAACCAAATTCGTAAAAACAATAGTAAACTATTCAGTACAATTTTTAAAATCCACTACCTTAACTCAAATTTTACATTTTCAGCTCTACTTGTTCACCCAATGCCAATGGTATTACATGTAGAAACCTTTCATACATTTAAAGACGGAATTTAATAAAAATTCTGAACCAATCTCAACAGTGATCCTCATAATAAATTTCATTTATCGATTCACTCAATACCCGTTCTTCAACATTTAGTACTATTTAACACTTCTATAGTACACTTATTGTACGACCACCTCTAACAGTAAACCTTACAAATAACTAATAAATCAGAATTCCACTTCAATTCCTTAGCCCAACACCAAGTTTTTAGCACTTTAGTACTTTTCACACACTAATTATATAGTTCCAGCTTCATTGCTACACCCAAAGTCCAATTTAATACCATTTAGTACTTTTCGTATTTCCAACACCAAATCAATAAATCAGCCTAATTTCAGAAATGCATACAAATTTCAAAAATCCTTATCTAAACACCAACATAAATCCGTATACAATAATTCGAAATTCCAGGATCATAGCTAGATCCATTCACCCAAATTTAGTACAATTTTGTACTTTTCGTTATTTTCGCAGTAAGTACATATTTCCAAAACTAGCTCAATCCTATACTCCAACAGCAATCTTATTTCCAATTTTCAGAATTCCATCTCTATCCATTCAATCAAATCCAAATAGTACCAAATTTAGTACCTTTTAAGTACGAATTTCCACAAATACCTCCATATCTCATTTCTACTCTCCAACAGTAATCTTAATTCCAAATGTGAGGATTCAAACTCCGTCCTTTATGCAAAATCAAAATTTTACCAACTTTGGAATCATTTAGTAGTTTTCGTAGACATAGGTACGAATTTCCAAAACCACCTCCATATCTCAATCCTAAACTTCAACAGTAATCATTATTTAAAATTTTAGGTTTCCAGCTCTATCCGTTCACCAGATCCAAATTGCATCATATTTAGTATCATTTAGTACTTTTCGTACACATAAGTACGATAAACCAAAACCACCTCCATATCACCATCCTCCACTCCAACAGTAATCTTAATTCTAAATTTTAGGATTCCACTTCTATCCATATCTCAATCCTACACTTCAACTGTAATCCTTATTCCAAATATCAGGTTTCCAGCTCTATCCGTTCACCTAAATCCAAATTGTACTGAATTTGGTATCATTTAGTACTTTTCGTACACATGAGTACACATTTTCCACACCATTTCCTTTTATAAACACCATTTCACAACCTTGATTTCCATACCAAAATCCAAGATGCTAGGTATATATGTTAAAAATATACAATTGGTACTAAATTTGGTAACTTTAAGTAGTTTTCGTACACTTAGAGGTCAAAATTCCAAAAACCCTTTGGTACATCTAACTCTCCATCTGTGACCCTCATTCCAAATTTCAGAATTCTAGCTCTTCCCGTTTGCCGAATACAAAGGGTACCATATTTAGTACCTTTTAGTACTTTTCGTACCCTTCCAAATCGAATTTCCAAAAACCCAGCCTTATCTCACCCCTACACACCAATAGCAACCCACACATACCGACGACCCGAATGCATAGAAAGAGCGTACGAAAGAGAGATAATGTTTTGATTTGTTTTTGCTTTGTAGCTTGCGTGCATAAAAACATACTGACACACAGTCATAAGTTACCAATAGTTTGAATACATTCACATTTTGGGCTGTTCTCTTCTTGGTCACCCATGATATAGATAGATAGAACTTGTTGAAGTTGGTAGACTCAAATTAAAGTCATCAGCGAACTTGATGCAATGTGAGGTTAATACATACGTATACGCAATTTATGTGCAGACATTTTAGTAATAAATGATATGTATACGCAACATGAAACGTACATGCATACTGTGAAAATCAGTAAAGCTGAAAACACATCCAACGTTTGGGTAAAGTTTTGTGTCGTTGTGGCCGCGTTTACACTGTTGGGCATGATGCCGAAAAATTCAAATTCATTTGAAATATATGCCGGCAAACAGATCAACGCTGGACTTTGGTGTCGGCGTCGCCCTGTTGTTGTTGTTTTTTTTTTTTTCAACACCCAACACAAAACTTTACTCAAACGTTGGATGTGTTTTCAGCTTAAATGTCTATCACGTAGAGAAAAAATATTTTTCGCTTTTGTTGGAACAAAAATATCAACTTTTGTGCCAAAATTGTATTTGTTTTGTTCAAGCATTGCATTGCAAATCCAAAAATACAATCTTTTGCTCCAAACATAAAAAACAAAAACAACTTTCGGAATTCCGCAATATTGAAAAAATCATTAACAATACCGATTGATAGGAACTATCATAATCTAGAATTTTTACAAAAAATATTGTCTTTTAAAAAAATCGCTTTTGTTGTAGTTTTAAATACGTATTGTTATTTTGTTTTTTCAGTAGATACACAATTTTGGATTGAAAATGTCTATTATTAGTTCAAAAATACATATTTTTGACTATACTCTCTCCCGTTAACTTGTTGAGTATTTGCTCTGGATTCTAGTCGCTGCATTCTTGTTTTGCTCTCTTTAGTTTATGTGTGGCAGCCGGTGAAGTTATTTGTGTTTGCGCGTTCTTTGTTCCTAATTAGTTTTTGTTTGGCAGTCAAAGAAAGTGGATCAAAAAATGTAAAACATTAGTGATTATAAACTCAGAAAAACAACATTCCAAGACAAAAATGCAAAAAAAGTCTAATAATAAAAGTGTCATACATTATTAAATCTATTGAATTCTTTATTATTTTAAAACTGTCGGTGTTTTCTTTTTTATGGCGTTATCTACTTTTGTCATGTAGTTTTTGTTTTGTTTTTGGTTTTCTCATGTGTTTTTGTGAAGCGGTAAATATAAAAGTGGTGGTTGAAGCAGAATTTGCGTTGCAAGGAGATATTAAAGAAGAATTCCGATAATTCATACATCTTTGACACAATAAATTAAATTTTCTTGAAAACGTCGATCCCTTTTGGGTTCTTTTTGTACTGAATAATGTTTACAACACGCGTTTGTAGTTTTGGCCAAAACTATTGTAAATATAGATAATTTTACCTCAACTTTTCTGAATTCTAACAATATTTATTGTCCATTTTACCAATACTATTGTTCATTGTTGTTTGACACCACCTCTTTTGAATCTCTTCCTCTACTATCGTATGTAAGTTGTTATGTGTGTGTGTGTTTTGTGGAGAGCTAAAAACAAAAAAGGTGGTTGAAACTTATTATACGAAGAGAAAATAGAAATAGTTTTTTTCCTTAATTTGAGTTTTTGTGAACGAATTGTCGGAATTCTATTTTAATTTAAAATATAAAGAGCGCGTTGCAACAGTCTAATAATTTTTGCAATGCATGCTCAATGAAAACCTATGAAAAGATTATTGCTGACACTTGTATTTTATTGCGTAGTTTTGTGTGTCTGTTTTTAACTAACTTCATGATGCTATTTTTTTTATTTAGCGGGTTAAGGAGTGGTTTGCTGCAGACTTTTTAAATTTAGTTAAGAAAACATAAAACTAATCAACGACAGCTGAAGTGGACATTTTTAATAAGAATACTCTCTAAACCAGTTATATTCAGTAATTTGGTGCAACAATACATTTCTTCAACCGATTTTGTTTTGGGCATAAAATTAATTAGTAAGTATCTTCTTTTTGTACTTTTACTAAGCGATATTTCTAACATATTTTCTTTTTTATTTAGCTTCAAATTGTACTAACGACTTGGATTTACAATTTTCCTGACCGAATAAATCACAATAAATAGTTTACCAACATGCTTTATTTGCACATCAATCTTTGATAAACTAAATAAAATTAGCGTCAATTGAAATTAAAATTATCTCATATCAGGTTTATTTAAAATTTTTAAAAATCATATATAAAATAAATAATAAAATGAAACTTTTTATATTTTTTTAAATGTAACACATTAAAAAGGTAGGTATGCAATTTTTATTCCAACCATTTCGCATTGCAACAATAAGTAGTGTTACTTCTGACCAAAACTATTGTGAATTGCAAAAATAAATATTGTTACTTCTGACCAAAACTATTGTGAATTTAAAAAATAAATATTGTTATTTCTGACCGAAACAATTGTATGTTCTAACAATATTTATTGTCCATTTTGACTAAAACTATTGTGAATTGCAAACATAAATATTGTTACTTCTGACCGAAAATATTGTAAGTTCTAACAATATTTATTGTCCATTTTGACAAAAACTATTGTTAATTGCAACAATAAATATTGTTATTTCTGACCAAAACTATTGTAAGTTCTAACAATATTTATTGTCTATTCTGACCAAAACTATTGCAACAATAAATATTGTTAATTCTGACCAAAACAAATGTAAGTTCTAACAATATTTATTGTCCACTTGGACCAAAACTATTGTGAATTGTAACAACATATATTGTTACCTCTAACCAAAACTGTCGTACTTACATGTTTGGTCCAAAGCGTTATAGTGTCAAAGTGGCAATACATATTTATATTTAGAACACATAATATAGTCCAGTGTGACAATAACGATTGTTGGATTGACAATACTACATAAGGAATCCAACAATATGTTAACAATATATATTTTGCTCTTGGAATATTGTTGGATCAAACATATTTTTTTCTCTGCGTGTATGTGCCAATTACACTTTGACACAAAATGGAGGTGAAAATCTGGGGCAGAGATAATTCCTTTTGGGTACGAAAACCCTTGGTTGGTATATTAAGAATCCCGAAGGACAGATTCTCTGTGAGTCGAACTTCCGAGTTATGGCGTGACGAATTTTCTGCTGAAGACTCTGTAAGGCATCTGAAATTAGCGTTATATCTTTGTTAATCTTTGTAGTTTTAGTTTATTTATGAGATGACTGTCTTCAGTCAAATCGAATGAGGATTATTTTCTTAGATCATTTCGATCTTCTAACTCGCTTCCTTCAATGTCCTTTTCGTCCCTTATTTTAAGAACCGCTATAAAAGTATAGCAAGATGGCATTTTTCAGCTTCGAAGTGTTCTGCAAAAATGCCGCTCAGAAAATGTTAGGTACGGCTCTTATTGACAACTAATCGATTATTCTAGATATAATGTATTAATAAATAAATAAACATTTGGTTTATGTTTGAAGTAGGATGAATTGTGTAGGTGAATGTAAACCCCATATTGGTACTTACTTACTTAGCTGGCCCATTACAGAACATTTGTTCCATAGGCCGAACTAAGAAAAGATCTCCATTTCTCTCTATTTGTTGCTTCGCACCGCGCCTTTTCATCTCATCATCCACTTGTTTGCGCCATCTATTCCTTGACCTGCCAATTCTGCGTGCTCTGCCAAGCGGTCCGTATTTATAGGCCTTTTTAGCGGGTTCATCATCGCTCATTCTTATGATATGGCCTAGCCAAAGCAATCGCTGCATCTCGAAGAATTTTTCTCTCAAACACACCAAGCACTGCCATGACTGCTTGCGCAAGTACCCAGAGCGTTATTTTTGTTTGACGTTGTAGGGCGTTATTTTTGTTTGACGAGATGTGGCTTTGTTTTTAAACTGCTTACTTAAACCAAAGTAGCATCTGTTGGCCAACACAATTTTTTTTTTTATATTTATATTTATTTATTTATTTATTTTGTGTTTCTCCTGCACAACAAGACAAAAGTCTTATAAGTTACAGTACAGGATTGTAAATATAATCACATATCCGTGTGTTAAAATCATTAAAAATTACATAATTTTTCTATTATAATAAGGGTAAAAATTGGGGATATATAAATTGTAATAAAGTTATGATAAAAAAAAAATATATATGAAATGATTATGAATAAGCATTAAAAATTGAATTACAATAAAAATTTTAATGTTTAAGATACATATCCGTAATGAAAACAGCAGAAAGGACATTATGATCATACCAAACGTTTCATGTTATGATTGAAAAATAGTTTTGAAGCCTTTTTTTGAAAGTAGTAACATTGTTGATGCGTTGTAAAACAGATGGTAGAGCATTCCAATGACGTATAGTGCCAATAAAAAATTGCCTTTCAGACACAAGGGTCCTCCGTCTAAAAGGTATAATCTTCTTGTAAATAATAGTCTTGTAAATAATAGTCTTTTAAAGAGATACTTCGGTTTTTCTTTGAAAATAGCCTTATGAAGAAATTGTAATGATTTAATTTTAAGAAGAGTGTCAAAGTTTACCCCATAAAGTGATTTGGAGAATTGTGTGACATTTTGTCTTTTTCTTAAGCCATATACATAACGTGTTATGCTATTAAATGCCTCGTTCAGTTTATGACGACTTAGTGAATCGCAATTAGCAAATATTTCACACCCATACAATAAACCTGGCATCAAGAATGTTTTTGCCAAAAGGCAACGAAGTTCGGGAGGAGTATTAGGTCATATATATGATTAGGTCATATATATGATCCCAATTGATTTGGAGAAATTTTGAATCTATATCAGTGTAATTTAAATTCCTGTAGTCTCGAAACGAAATTTTTTGGTTTTCCACTGGTAAATTAAGTTTATAAGTCATAAAGATTAAATCATGTTTTGAAAAACAGGGAGCTGATACTTGATCATAGAGCAGCACATTAGTTAGATTGTTGACAAAAAATATATCAAGTAATGTGTTTATAGTAGAAGAAAAATGAGTGGGGTTTTTATTATTTGTTATATGTAAACCGAGAGAGCATATTATTTATTAACTGTTGATCAACAAGTATATTAGAGTTAAAATCTCCGGCAATGATTACTTCACTATAACCCAGAGTCACAGTTCCTAGTAAGTTTTGGAAAGCCACAAAATGAATTGTATTGTTAGGTCTGTAAACACTACCAATTAACATTTTTGTATTATATGTTTTTAGTTCAATGAATAAGTATTCGATTTTATCTCCTACGGATGATTTTAATAATAATGTGGAATTAATATTAGCTTTTACATAAATTGCTACACCCCCTATCTGATCTTCTTTTTATTTCACAACTGATGTCGTTTGTTGTGCTTACGGAGGTGCCGAGGTAAACGAAGTCTTTTACTACCTCAATATTATAGGAACCAACTTCCACAGTCGGTCCGAGCTCAATGGACGCATTGCGCGTCGACACCTTCAACTTGGTCTTCTCACCGTTTACCGCCAGACCCACTTTAGCAGATTCTTCTTCGACCTTCATAAAGTTGTCAGTTACTTCTTTTACTGATCGGCCCATGATGTCTATGTCATCAGCATAGGCAAGTAACATGTGGCTATTGGTGTAAATTGTGCCATTTCTTTTGACATTTGCATCTCGTATTACCTTTTCCAGCAAAATGTTGAATAGGTCACACGAAAGGCTGTCTCCTTGTCTGAAACCTCTTTTAGCACTGAACTGTTCGGATAGGTTCTTTCCTATTTTAACTGAGGACCTCGTGTCAGTTAAAGTCATTTTACAAAGCCGGAAGAGCTTTGCGGGGATACCAAATTCAGACATGGCTTGGAATACCTCTGAACGCAGCGGGCTGTCGAAGGCTGCTTTATAATCGACAAAAAGGTGGTAGGTGTCGATCTGCATCTCTTGGGTCTTCTCCAGGATTTGCCGCAGGGTAAATATCTGGTCAGTGGTGGACTTGCCAGGTCTAAAGCCGCATTGGTATGGTCCAATTATCTCATTGACCATAGGCTTTAGTCGTTCGCACAATATCCCTGACCATTGGCTCCTGCTGCCTTATTATTCTTCAGCCGATTTAGTGCTATCTTTACCTCATCTTGGCTGGGCGGTATACATTCAATACCATCTTCTGGGATTGGGACTGTGGTATCTTCGTCGTCTTCGCTGATATTGGATACCAACAGTTTTGAAAAATGTTCTTTCCATATCCTGAGTACACTATCTGTATCAGTTACCAAATTACCTTGCTGGTATCTACAGGAGGATGTGCTGATGAATACACCTTATCAGCGTGTCGCCTCCGGTTTTGAACAGCTCGGCTGGTAAGCCATCGGCTCCTGCTGCCTTATTATTCTTCAGACGATTTATTGCTGTCTTTACCTCATCTTGGCTGGGCGGAATACATTCAATACCATCTTCTGGGATTGGGACTGTGGTATCTTCGTCGTCTTCGCTGCTATTGGATACCAACAGTTTTGAAAAATGTTCTTTCCATATTCTGAGTACACTATCTGTATCAGTTACCAAATTACCTTGCTGGTATCTACAGGAGGATGTGCCTGTACCAAAGCCATCAGTTTGATTCTTGACTCTTTGGTAGAATTTTCGGACTTCATTCTGGCTCCTGTACATCTCGATTTTTTCACACTCCCGCTTTTCCATCTCTCTCTTTTTCCTGCGGAAAAGACGTTTGTCCTCTCTCCTTTTTTCCCTATATCTCTCTCGTGCGCTACGGGTTGCTACGGATTGTAAAGTAGCCCTATATGCCGCACTTTTCTCTTCGGTGGCAGCACGACACTCCTTATTATACCATGGATTCCATGGTTGAGATCTCTGGTATCCAAGTATGGATTTTGCGGCTGTTTGCATGGAGTGGGCAATGCTTTACCATTGCGCTGATATATTATCGGGATGAGGAGTGCTTTGATTAAGCAATTTGGCTAGTTGAGTGGAATATGCTGTGGATATCTGTTGTGATTGCAGCTTACCGATGTCTAACTTTCGTGTTGTGTCTGTTCTTACTTTGTTCGCTAGGTGTAAGCGGGTGCGTAGCTTTGCTGCAAAAAGGTAGTGGTCCGAATCAATGTTTGCGCCTCGGAACGATCGTACATCCAACACGCTCGATGAATGTCTTCCATCTATCACAACATGATTACTTGTTCTTTGATCTGGAGACAGCCAGGTTCCCTTATGAATATCGAGATGATTAAATCTGGTACTGCTAACTACCATGTTTTTTGCAGCTACAAAGTCTATCAGCCTCATACCATTGTCAGATGTTTCACTGTGGAGACTGAATTTCCCGACTATTGGGCCAAAGATATTCTCCTTTCCAATTTTGGCATTAAAATCGCCTAGAATGATTTTAATGTCATGGGCAGGGCAACGGCCATATGTTTCTTCTAAGCGCTCGTAAAATATATCTTTGGTCTGTTCGTCCTTTTCTTCCGTGGGAGCATGAGCGCAAATAAAGCTGATGTTGAAGAATTTAGCTTTTATTCGAATTGCAGCAAGTCTTTCATTCACTGGGGTGAAGCTTGATACCAGATGTTTTAGCCTCCGACTAACTACGAATCCGCAACCAAACTCATGCTTTACGTCATCGCAGCTACGAGTATAATGCAGTGCGTCACCTTTAGGTGTTGTTGTGACGCCTTTCCCAATCCATCGTATTTCCTGTGTGGCAGTAATATCGGCCTTGTACTTTTCAAGTACGTCTGCCAATGCTAAGACTGCACCTTCTCTATAAAGAGTGCGCTACCCAGCACTGTATTACTAAAAACCGATAAGTTAAAACAGAAAAAATTTCATAACTCATTTAGTTTTTCAACCTAATTTATTAATTTTTTCCACTTTCGAAAGTTATCTTTTTTAGTATTTTTTTTTTCCTACGAATAAAAAAATTTAACTGTAGGACAGCATAAACTACGAGGAAAGGTATTTTTCTTTTCTTTTTCCCCTTTTTTATTGAGTTTATCAAATTTAAATCACTATAACTTAGCCATTTGTTAACCGATTTAAACAATTAATGGCTTGTTCGAATAATATTATTTGTCCTTTAAAAAAATAAAAAATCCGTAGAAAAAAAGTTATGCCCGTTTAAAGTTGAAAATCTAAGAAACCACGTTTTCTCAATATTTTCCGTTATAAAATCAAAAAGCGAAGTGACCCAAAGAAATCAAAGATACCGAATTAAACTGATTTATGACCTGCTTCCCTAAGACGATTCGAATGCAAATTCGTTCGAACTTCTACCAAATTTTAAATGTTAATTGCATTTTGAATTCAAATCGCCTGAGAGAAACAGAAATTTAATTTGCTTTGCTACAATTTTATCGAATAGCTTTCTTATAAAAAAGTATGCTGCAAATATTCGGATTACTACGGGCCGAGTTTCTTTCGGGACCGTCTCGTATACTCTGACGCAGCAGTCCTGGCAAAAGCGTAGAGCTCTTCCATTCGAAAATAAGCACATAGTTCCATCATCTACTTTCACTACTACTACTACTACTACTACTTTCACTCATGCTTCAACCACTTTTTTGACATAAAACAAAAATATCCAAAATTTCAATCGGTATCATAACATTAGAAGAAAATTCTACCATTGTAGGTACCTCAAATCAAATAGTGATGTAGCCACCATAAGACTATTGTTTATCGGTCCATGCCGACGGCCTACGTTGTATTTGATTGATGGCTAATTTTGTTTATATCTGTCTTAAAGAAAATATATTTCAATATCTAGGACAACACAGGAATCACGTAATTAAACAATGTATCAATCACAAATAGCATCATAATTCAGATAGATTATATATTATAACACGTTGTATTAATCCAAACCTTTAACAATCTTCAAGTAAAGAAAGTAAACAGCAACAAAATTCAATTTAATATAAGCAATGATAATAAAGGGTTTTACTTTCTTAAAATATATGACCATGTTTTTGTGAAATATGAGTTTATCCTTATCATCAGTTTAATGTTTCGCTAAGAATAAGATTTGTTACAATAAGCTCTATAATTTTCGTATTGTACTTTATATTGCCACCATTACACCACGTAACGCATGGAGGCATTCCCACAAAATAATGTTAAATGGAAGTCCGTTTTTCGCTTGTGCTAACCTTCTCTTACTTGTGCGACAATGAAAATTACCAGAGCACGTGACAAAACATTACTCTTACCGTATCCACTAAAGAAAAACCAGAGGCTGAAAACACAATGTTGAGAATAATTTATATTTTAGGTTGTTATGGTATTGCCGTCTACACGAGCCAACCAAACACAATTCATGAAATATAAATGTTTTTGGGGATTTTCTTCCTTTTCTTCTTCATGCCATCCAGCTGCTGCTTTAAGATGAGGACAGTTTTTATATTTGGTTTCCTCCTAATTGTTTTACAGCTTTGCAACGAATATCACTGTTAGAGACAGTGGCACTGGGGGAATATACCTAATGAATTGGATTTAATAAATTACATACATATTTATATATCCATATATGTACTCATCATTATCTAATTGTAAAGAATTGTGCCATAAACTCATGTTTAAGACAATCACAGACACTTCACAAAAGATTACTTTAATTTATGATGTGAATACAATATAATTGTAGGCCATAAAATTGGTTAGATATAGTAAAGATATGTGCTGAAGGATAACATACATACAACAGCGTTGGTGTTTATGTTAAGAGCATATTATAATATTCGGCAACAATTTAAGGTTTTTGGAATACAACCAAGTTGAAATGTGCATTTGTTGAAAATACATGTAAAGTCTGAAAAATCTTATTTGGATTCTCCTCAGTTTCTTAGGTCGAGTTAAAACTTAACAACGGTTACCGGGAAATATCTGGTGGAAAGTTTTGCAACTCCAATGGTTGAATAATGTGTCTAAAGCAAATAAATTACCGAAAATCGGGGGTACCGTTCTATGGGGCCATATGAGCAGACGTGAAACTATACGGACAAATTTCTGGCGGAAAGTTTTATATCCAGCACCAAGACTAAATAACAAATTTCTGCCATTTCGGTGGGATATTGAGGCCACAACCTTCAAAATATTGAAAATCGGGAGGTACCCTTCTAGGGAGGCTATATGAAAACGTGGACCTATACCGACACATTTTTGTTGAAAAATTGTATACCCAAAACGAAGACTAAATACGAAATTTCAGCCATTTCGGCGGAATATTGCGGTTACAACCTTAAACATACCGAAAATCGGGAAGACGTATACCTATGTATATCGACAAATTTCAGTTGGACATTTTTATAATCTCAACGAAGACTTAATGCGAAATTTCAGCCATTTCGGTAGTATATTGAGGCTAAGACCTTAAAAATACCAAAAATCGGGAGGAACCGTTCTATGTGGACCTATACCGACAAATTACAGGTTGGAAGGTTTGGTTAGATACTGAGACCACACGCTTCAAAATTCCGCAAATCAGGAGGTAGTATTCTGTAGGTGCTGTATAAAACGTGGACCTATACCGACAAATTTCAGGTGGGAAGATGTATATCCTCAACGAAGATTTAATGCCAAATTTCAGGCATTTCGCTGGGATATTGAGTCCACAACTTCAGGACCGATATATCCCAAATTCAATTCAATTAGAAACTTCTACAGAAACTTGTAAATCTCCATCTGCGGATACCGACAGAAGGACGGGCAGATATATACTCTGGCGAATATTTCGATGAATTTCAATTGACACATTTTATTATAACCTCAATAATATGGTTTTACAGGAACCAGCCTGTTAAACGCTTGAAGTCTTCAAGTAAGAGGAGTAGGTTTAAAGAACAATATCCCTATTATGCGCTTTATGGCACAGCCGAAAATGGTATTCGAAGGCCATGGTTGGTTTAACAACAGATAGGCACAGGTATTATCTAGCAGCGGCGAGTACAATTGCCTTCGGATGAGGATTCCAGTAATACCCTAAAGATTACTTGTCAATACTACTTTCTGGTAAGACCGCAATTCCGGCTTATAATCAACGTAAACATAACTATCTTCGGCTAGGGGTCTAGTAACATCCTAACCTTTACATTTGATTAAAATTGTAAGAGAGCTTGCGTCGTGTTCTTCATCCAATAGGAGCTATTCGTTATCAAAGGGTGAATCAGATTATATGACCTTTGTTACATACGTGGCACCGCGTGCTCGACGATCACAAAGGCCTATGGCGACCCATGCCAAGGCAGTTGCTACAGTAGCGCAAACTAGAGTTGGACAATCTCGGTCAATTGAACGATCCGGTTCACTATCCTCGATCAAAAACGAATGAGTAACATCATAAAAACCAACGTGTGAAATTAAGTATACGCAGTTTTGTCAAAGAAAATACCGGTGTCCATTGAACGAGATAGTGATCCGGATCGTTCAATTGAACGAGATTGCCCAACTCTAGCGCAAACTAAGCACGTCATCAATGCATGATCGAGCTGCAGGGAATGAAATGACATAAAGAATGCAGAGTTTTGTTCACGTGATATTTAAAATCATCATGGTAGCTCATCAGTAATGAGTCCAAAGACTTCCTAAAGGGAAAATCATGAGGTGGCTGGACTGTATGTACATAGTACAACTTCAAAACTCTCATTAACATTTAGAGCTAGTGAGTCAGTATGTACTATTACTAAGTCATTGACTTGAAGGTTGTCTTTTCTCTTCTGTCATTTAGTGGTTACGTAGTTCTCTTTGAAAGGTGTGCGAATTGAGACAAGCGTCGACTTTTGCTGGAGCAGTCGCAAACTTCCAACTACATTTTTAATTTACCCAGTGATCAGGCATGAGTTTTACAAACTTTTTACATCTGCATCCCAGAGTCCACCCATGTGAGGCACCGAGACAGGTATAAAATACCACTCCAACTTCTGCAGCCCATACCGAGCAACGGCCTCAACCCTCAGCTCTGATACGATCTTGGAAAAGTAGAAACGGGGCACTCTGTGTCCCAAGGGAAGTGTATACTTTGGGACGATATCGAGCAAATCTGATTTCTTCGGCAGGAAGTTTAATGCTTCTGAATTTGGTCATCCACTAAGTTTTAACATGGGCACTTCGGTCAAATCAAAAACTTAAGCTGCACTGCATGGCTTTAGCTTTAATATCCTCCTCCATGGTGGGTTGAGTAATATGGGTTACAGTGTTCATTTAACCCAGATAAAGCCACTGTTCGTTTAAACGCCACCCTACACCACTAAGTGGTAAGGGGTATTATGTGTTAGTGCATTTGTATGTAACATACAAAAGGAAGCGAGATAGACCCATAGTTCCTTCTAGGGATATACATAGAATCACTTTCTGAGTCGATTTATGCATGTCCGTCCGTCCGTCCGTCCGTTCGCAACATACAGGTCGCATTTGTTGACCGATTTCGCTGAAAATTGGGGAATACCATTTTTTTAGCAGTCGGAAGATCAAGTTCGAAGATGGGATATATCGGTCCACGTTTTGGTATAGCCCCCATATAACGGTACACGCAGAGAAAAAATATTTTTCGCTTTTGTTGGAACAAAAATATATGTTTTGGATCCAAAAATGTATTTGTTTTGTTCAAACATTGTAATCCAAATCCAAAAATACCATCTTTTGTTCCAAACATAGAAAACAAAAACAACTTTCGAATTTCCGCAATATTGTTAAAATCGTTAACAATACCGATTGTAGGAACTATCATAATCTAATTTTGTTTACAAAAAGTATTGTCAATACAGAAAACCAGCCCAGAAATTTTTGATTTGAGTGCATATACTTCTCATATACACTTTTCGCATAACTTGGATATAAATGTCGCGTATAATATTGCAATCATTGATGAACACAATACATGGTTTGCTGCATTGGCTGACAACAAAGACAAACAAAAAGCCACAAGAACCCACCACAACATAAGGAATAATTAAACACCATAACAAACATGAAAAGGAAAGAAGAATGAAACAAAACAGAAACAAATAAAAAACAAGAGTCTCACAAGTACATACACACAAAAACAAAGGTAAAGGCAGCATGTCATACAAACACACCACAACTCACCAAAATTGTTTTTTCAACACGGCATCGAATAGCGAGAGAAGAGAAACAAATTTTAGAAGAAAAGAGAGAAATATTGTTCAGTTGACACAAACTATTTTTGGATTTACAATACTTCATGAGGAATCCAACAATATGTTAACAATACATATTTTGCTCTTGGAAAATTGTTGGATCAAACATATTTTTTTCTCTGCGTGTACCCCCGATTTGCGGTGTTTTGACGTTTGTAGCTACATTTTCAGACCGATGTAGATATAATTTGACATTTAGGGTTCTTAAATGTCAATAAACTTATATAACAAAAGTTGTGGACATAGGTCCACGTTTCGGTATAGCCCCCATATAACGGTACCCCCGATTTACGGTATTTTGACAGTTTTAGCTACATTTTCAGACCGATTTAGCTATATTTTGACACTTAGGGTTCTTAGGTGTCAATAAACTTATATAACCAAACTTGTGGACATAGGTCCACGTTTTGGTATAGCCCCCATATAACGGTACCCCCGATTTGCGGTGTTTTGACGTTTGTAGCTACATTTTCAGACCGATGTAGCTATAATTTGACATTTAAAGTTCTTAAATGTCAATAAACTTATATGACAAAACTTGTGGACATAGGTCCACGTTTTGGTATAGCCCCCATATAACGGTTCATTTAAGTTCATATTTTCGTATAGCCCAGATACCTCCGAACTAGCTGTTAATGCCATTTGAAGTTTCCACGTTATGTACCGATTTTCGATATTTTGAAGATTCTAGCTAAATTTTTTAACCGAATTAGGAGTTTTTTGACATTAAAGGCTCCCATCAAAAACTGTCAACATAGGTCCATGTTTTATTATAACTTCTATATAACAGTACCTCCCAATTTCTAGCCCACCAAAAATTGTCGACATACATAGTTAGATATAGGCACCATAAAAAAGGGCCTCCCGAATGAAGCATAAATGTACATAAACATTATCTGACCCACTTAAAGTTGGGGACAGGAATGAAAAGTAATTATTCCATTTTAGTTCAGAATATTTTATGGTGGAGGGTATGAAAAGTTCGGCCCGGCCGAACTTAATGCTTTTTTACTTGTTTTTCTTTTAATTTTGTGTGGGTTTTTTATATTTTGTTATAGAATTGTCTGTTATCTGTCATTTAAGCCCTATAAAGCTTCATATGACCTATGCATTTCCACGCAATTGACCTAAAACCCAAGCTATTCAAAAAATCGACTTTTTGTAATTTTCGACTTTTGATGAAAAATTTAAATATGCGATAAAAATTTTATCATAAATGTTAAATCATATAAAGTCAGGATTTGTTAGGGATAATGCACTGTGCAACATTTTTAAGGTGATCTTGTGCAAACAATTCGAACTGGGGATTTTGAAAGTACAGATCCAAACGACAAGAAACCCTAGTTGCGTTTTGTTGTGTCAGATCCAGCTCGGATTTTATGGCCCTATCTAAACATGGTTAAATATTGAGTTTTTAAAAAATTTTGGGGCTATATCTCTGAAACCAATGCGAATCTTCTTCTAACCCCCGAAACAAATTTGTAGATAAAGACAAGATAAAAAAAATATTTGGAGAAATAATGAACTCGAAAAACTACACTTATTGCCTCAAATTTCAAAATATATGTAAAAATGACAAAATTTTTATACATTTCGCACCGTATCTCCAAAACCGTTAATTTTTTCTGAATATATTCTTTTGGAAAAATATTCCCTGGAATATTATACACAACTCTTCAGAACATATCATTGTTGTAAAATGCCTCTATCCCGTTGTTTTCAGTACATTTTTCAGCGACGATTTAATAAAAATGTCACTAAGGTACTGAAATCCGAAATGCGAGAATAAACTGTTGGTGTGAACTGTGTTTGAAATACGTGCTGTAAAAGATATGATGCAAAATACCGCTGAAACAACATGAAGTAAGCATTTTAGAGTTTCAGAATATTCTAAAGAATTGTTGAGAACATTATTTGGAAGATTTTTTTACTGACCAGAATTTCAGGAATTATGTAAAATTTTCTATATTTTATAGATTTTGATGCCCTAGATGGAGTTTTTCTTATGTGGTTTATTCAAAAGACAAGTTCTACTAGTTTAGGGCTACAAGGCCAAATTCCTATTCGTTTCTGAGATAAAGACCTGATAAATCCAAAAAGTGTAGATTTAGCCCGGTTTAGATGAGGCCATAAAATCCGAACTGGATCTGACAGGACAAAATTCTACTAGGGTTTTTGTAGTCTAAATATGTACTTTCAAAAAATTCATACTAGAAGTTGTTTGCATTTTTAGTGTTGCATGGTGTAGTAAGAGTATTTTCTCAATCAAAAACTAAGGGATTGGCATATAAGAATACACCTATATTACCCCCCAAAGTTGTTAGCACTTTTAAAAGAAGGCCCGATTGCAAGTTAACTATACGTTTTAGAGAAAAAAGTTATTTTTTTAAAAATATTGTTATTTTTATAGTTGACCTTTGGACTGTTTTAAACATGTATTTTTTATTTGGCTTTAGGTCAGAATAATTAAAAAACAATGGGTTTTGTTTTTTACATAATTTTTATTTTCCAATATTTCGACTTTCACTGAAAGTCATCATCAGGGATTTTTCCTTTTTTTAAAAAACAAATAACAAAGTTTTTGATATAAAAATATAAACACAAAATATAAATGTTAAAAGATAATTACATTTATTTTTCTTCTGCTAAACAACTATCGGACACATCCTCCTTCTCACTCGAGTATTTTCCAACTAATCAATGCTTTTTATTGTATTTTTCTATAGTGTTTCGGCAACACAAATTTACCGATACATGTTTTTAAAAAATGTTTAAAAAGTCTCAAAAATATAATTTTTATACACAATTTTAAGTTTTCTCGCATAAGAAATTCTCGGCGCTAAGTGGGTTAATGCAGATTTCTGGGATAATTACACGAAGGCACCATTAAGTTCTATTAAGCTTGAGTAAATTCTTTAACCTGTAAAGCTACATCGGGTTTATCCTTCGTCAGAACATGGCGCAAATAATTACAGAGTAAAACCGAGGTACAAATTAGCTTTCGGAATATCTTACTGAAGCTAAACAGATTCCGCTAAGTACTACCTATTCCATATGTCCAATGGGGTAAGAACATGTATTGCAGCTCAGATAAATCTTAATTTAATTCAGCTTTACAATTACAGTGACGGTGATACTATTGTGGTGAGGCTGGAAGTAGGCTTGGGAAGGACTCTGGTACTAGTCTTGGTTTACATACCGAATGAAATACGCGACCCACTAAGCCAGTGGTGTGCAAACTAATGGACCAGATATTGTGCAATTGCAGTCTGTTAATGGACTGTGAGGTTTGGAGGAGGTTGTTCGGAATAGTAAAATCTATTTACTAAAAAATAAAAAATTAAAAATAAAATATCATTAAAAAACAAGTAAGAAAAGTCTATAGTCGGACGGAGCCGACGGGATACCCTATACCACTATCCCTGGACGATCGCTCTCCATGGAACTTCTTTTCAATGATTGTGAAATTTTAATTATCAAATACCAGAGATGTAATGTATAATACTTATGACCAAAACCAAAAAGTTATCTAGCATGACAAAGACATTTTTGTAGCAGGAAAGGAACATTTAGTTCACACAAATTAAAATGTAATGAAACCCACTTATGTAGTACTACTACTTCCGTTGTTTAACCGCTACGTTATTGAAATTTTTACCAATTTCACATAAAAGTTTCAGTCCATTAACCCGCTAAGTATTATCTGATATTCACGTTGGTTTGTACGCTTCTTCTTCATCATAAACTCAAACTTTGTTTAAATTTTGCGTGTAATTATTTTGACCTACAGAGCCGCTACAAAATTGGTTAAAATTTTGTTTTTGGTCCATTTCATCCCGTGAACATTTCAGGATCATCACCAAAAACTAATCATTTCTATTCTGGCCCGAACCCAATCTCCTTAAAAAATTTGTTACAATCGGTCCATATGCGGCCTTAAAAGTTTGTTTACAATTTTGAATGGATGGACACACATCACTAAATCGCTTTATCTCGTCGAGATATGAATTTTGGCATACCAAATAAGGGGTCTAGGACGAATATTTCGTGGTGTTACATAAACTTTTGGAGAGACAATATGTAGCATGGTATAAAAATGTGGTTCTCTACACAGAACCCATTATATATTAGGCAGTAGGCCCGTTATCTAGCAAACACTTAATTGCAATTTACATCAGAGGAAAGGTCAGTAGTTTTTTTCCATATGTACGCTACTTTGCGAAATATATATGTCCTCAAGGAATTAAAATATCGACCACAAATAAAATGTTTATATTTTTCATACAAAAGTAATGGTCCATTTCACCCGCTAAAGAATATCAGATCATCATTCAAAATTGTAGGCATCTTTTTCGACCTATACTCTTACCCGGTGCAAAATTTCGTGACTATTGATGTATAATTGCTACTTATAGCGAGTTTATTATTACACTACAAACAAATAACGGAATATATTAGGCTGTAACTCTGTTATCTAATCATGCACACCAACATAATTGACATCAATTGAAAGGTCAAGCGTTCCACTTTCAAGTATATCCCACTTGTGCGGAATATCACTTCCGGGAATTAAGATAAAGGCTGTATATTAAAATTTGTCACAATTTTCACACAAAAGTTTTGGTCCATTTAACCCTCTAAATATTATCCGATCGCCATCTCAAATTGCAAGCTTCTCCTTTGTGATATACTCTTACCTTATTTAAAATTACGCGTTGATCGGACTATTATTGAGACCTACAGAGCCGCTACAAAATTAGATAAATATTATGTTTTTGGTACATTTCACCCGCTAAATATTTCACGATCATCACCAATAAGAATAGGGATCTATTCTGATCTGAACCCGACCTCCATACAAAATTTCGTGACGATCGGTCCATAATTGCGGCCTGGAGCGTGTTTACAATTTATAATGGACAGACGGACGGACTGACGGACGGACACACATCTCAAAATCGCTTTATCTCGTCGAGATATGAAGAATGGTATACCACATTGGGGGTCTCCGACGAATATTTCGCGGTGTTACATGAATTTTTACCAAAACAAACTTATAATACCCTTTTCCACATTGTGGTATAGGGTATAACAAGTAAAAAAGTATCAGTCGGCTTTGCCGACAGAGATATACCCTCAGCCTGTGTATATTGAAACAATTTCCCAAAAAACGTATGTATTTAGGGGATTTTAAAAATGTTGGGCGTTTGAACCGACAAAAATACTGATTAGGATTAAAGATCAAAAGTTTTGCGGAGGAGATACTAAAAGGAATGGATCTACATTGACCATTTTGAGGCAAGCCACTACATAGGGTGCCATAAGGGGGTTTGCACCCTTCGGGCTGTTTGCTCAAGAAGTATGGACTTGCCCCTGAAAAAACTTTTACCATCATAAGTGAGGCAGCGAGTGCAAGTTGCTTCAACAAAAATCAAAATGATTCGAGAGCAGGTCTTAAAGTGAATTTATCCAAAATTTTGTGTGGGAGGTACCCGTAGTTGTGGACAAATATAGCCCATATTCGAACCTGATCTATATCTGGTAGAGTGGAGTGAACCGATATGGATCATCTTCGAACTTAAACAAAATTTGCACAAATTATTACGAAGACCACATTTAGGATCGAATCGGCAGATCTGTTCGATAGTTATCTTGCGCTCCAACCACAATACACTTTATCATAGGGTTTTTTTGCACTTTTCAGGCTATTTTCTCAGGAAGTATGGTATTGCCCCTGATAAAACTTTCACCGTCGTATGGGGGGCAGTGAATATAAGTTGCTACAACAAAAATCAAAGTGAATTGAGACCTGGTCCTAAACTGAACTTTTCCTAAATTTTGTGTGGGAGGTACAAGAAGGAGTGGACCGATTGAGCCCATATTGAAAACTCATCTAAGCCTGCTAGAAATTTCACTATGTGCAAAGTATGGACCAAATCGGTTACTCCCTTCAAGAGTTATCGTGCGCACAAATTGTCCGAACATTTTCGAACTTTTGTGGGGGAGGTACCGGAAGGAGTGGAAAGATATAACCCGTCTTCGAACTTAAACTAAGTTTGGGCAAAATATTAAGAAAGCCAAATTTTGGACCGAATCGGTTGATCCGTTCGAGAGTTATCATGCGCTACAGCCATACTTGGGGTCTAAAACCGTTATTTCGATGAGGCACATTTTGCCCGTATGAAAGTGTATATAGCCTCGTTAGCATAAATGCTGAGGGTATAAAAAGTATACACACATCACAACAAAACTGCCAAAGTGAATCCAAAATAGACACATACGTGGACGATTTTTTTGATGTTATTTTCGGCAAACTATCAGAATAGTTATTATTCTCTGCCCTTCCCTAAAGTAAATCAATTTTAACTACACCCACTTTAAAAACTTGTTGTTTTTAAAATTTGAAAACAACAAATCTGTGGTTAAGCTGGGCTTACTTTAAAAATAAAAAGTAAATATATTTTACTATTACGAACAACCTCCTCTAAACCTCTGAATAACCTCGAAAACACTCCTACGAATTTCACAACAACCACTCCCGTACTTCGGAACAACCTCATTCGAAATTCCGAACAACCTCCTCCGAAATTCTGAACAACCTGCTCCGAAATTCCGCTATCGGCTGTACCAAAACCTGGACCTATGTCTCGAGTTTTTGTGGTTGGGAAGTTTCTTACTATTGGAACTCAAAATGCCAAGTAACAGCCTAAAAAAACTAGTAATGAAAGGATAAAAGTCTTGCGGGGCCGTGGATATTTAAAATATACATATATGGGAGTTATATATAAATCTGAACTGATTTCGATATAATATGGTACAGTTATTACTAGTCCAAAATCCGTAACACATCCCAAATTTCATCGAAATCAGATATATATAGCGTGTTCGGTGCTGAAAATACGTGAAATATGCCGAACATATATAATTTGGCACATTTATTTCTACACCGAATTAAGTCACACATTCCATATTTCATCGGAAACCGTGAAATCGGCAGAAAATATATATGGGAGCTACATCCAAATCTGAACCGATTTCGATATAATTTGGCACATTTATTTCTAGACGGAATTCCAAATTTTATCGAAATTAGACATATATGTACTATATAGCGTGTTTGATGCAGCAAATACGCGAAATCGGCCAAAAATATATATAGGAGATATATCCAAATCTGAACCGATTTCTATATAATTTGGCACATTTATTTTTTTGGCAGAATTCAGTCACACATTCCATATTTCATCAGAAACAAACATACATATGTAGCATTTTTAGTGCAGCAAAAATGTGAAATCGGCGGAAAATATATGGGAGCTATATCCAAATCTAAACCGATTTCGATATAATTTTGCACATTTATTTCTAGACCAAATTCAGTCACACATTCCAAATTTCATAAAAATCGAACGTATACAGCGTGTTTGGTGCAGCAAATCGGCGGTACCCCTGTTTGGGGCTATAGGGAAAAATTGGTCCATTTTAATTTTTTTATATTCATGCATTTTCATCCACATCTAAAATGTATGCTAAGTTTTAGTTCTATTGGTCAACTGCAACTGTGTTAAGAATGAATTACTAAAAATGAGTTACTACAACGCACAGTGGATGCGCCCAACGACAAAAATCAAAAAATTCATGTCGTCGTTTCAAAAATTGAAAAATGCAAATAGCTTCAAAACATTCCAAATTTTTCGAAACTCAACTTATTTTTTCCATTTTTCGCGGTTCTTAAGGAGAAAACGCCTCATGAACATTACTAATTTTGAAGAAGAATATCGTCTGCTCCGTCGGAAAAGGTCGTAAGTCCCTTTCAATACATTTTTCAGGAGGAAGAAAAAACATTCCAGCGCTTTCTTTATTAAAGATTTTATTATGGTGGTAAATACAGTATTTTTCGTTTATTTATTCCGCTTCAATACCTGTACTTTGTTTGATAAAATTCCGTCGCGTTTGAGAGGTAATTGGATGTCTTTGGACTTACGACCTTTTCCTTGTACAGTTTTGTATTTTTGTAGGGACTTACGACCTTTTCCTACAATTTACGGACGTTTTTAAAATAAAATATTTATACTTTACAAAACAATGTGGAAAGGCTATTATAAGTTTGTTTTGCACAATATTCGTGTAACATCGTGAAGTATTAGTCGTTGACCCCCTTCCCTTGCCATTTGTTCATATCTTGACGAGATAAAGCGATCTAGCTATGTGTGTCCGTCCATCCATTAACAATTGTAATAAAACTACAAGCCTCAATTTTGGACCGATCGCCACGAAATTTTGAGGAGTGGTCGGGTTCCGACCAGAAGTGACCCCATTAGATGTTGGTTATGATCGAAAGGTGTGAAATGGACCAAACCCACAATTTTTACCCGACTTTGTACCTGTCCTGTAGATCGCAGTAATATTCCGATCGGAGCGAAATTTTAAGAATGATTTGAGTTTAAAACAAATTATTAGCGGGTTTAATGGACCAAAACTTTTGTGTGAAATCTTATATATAAAAGACAATGTGTGTATGTTTGTATGTTCCGCATAGACTCAAAAACGGCTGAACCAATTTCTTTGAAAATTTCTGAGAATATACAAGAAACAACCGAGGTGAAAATAGGCTTTATATTTTTTGATTTTCGGAGGGGGCGGGGGCAGGCCCTATTTTTCAAAAAACGCTTTTTTTGTAAAAGTTATGAAAGTTTCGGTTAGAAAATTAATTTGCGAGGCAAAGGTTGTTGAATCTCCAACCCTAAGTACTTATTCCATGTAATTTTCAAATTATGCACTGGGATGTCCCTTGGTTTAAGTAGGCTATATATGTATTTTGTTGAATTTCGGAGGAGCGGGTTACACCTGTGCCCTATTTTTTAAATGCGCTATATATAAAACTTACGAACGATTCCGTTTCACCAATCCTGGGTACATATTTAAGCAATAAGACCCGACCAGAGTAAAATTCTAATGACCGTCTGTCCGTCTTTTGAAATTAAGATACAGCTCGCAATTTTTAAGATAGATCTTCGTGATTTGGTATAGAAGTTTCTATTACTTCTAGGATGTTTGGTATTGACGTCATCAGAGCTTTCGGAATCATCCTTAAAACCATAGGGAACTAGACCCATGACACCATCGTCTAATTCCATTCCAAATTCATACTGCTCTTTGTTAGCAAAATCATGATGCCTTCTTAGTTTAATATCATTTCAAACAATTATTATTTTAGAATCATTTAATAATATAAACATTGCACTTACCCGTCCGTTAGAAGGTATTACTTTATTGAATTCAGAATACAAACTTATCTCGTTATGTGAATAAATGTCCCTAGAGAAACCACAAATTACCATTTAATAAAGTTAAGTAAGATATACGACAGTAAAAACAGTAAAAATTTTGATTTTTTTTTTAATTTTTCAATATATAAGGTATTTGAACACATACAGCTTCCCAATTTGTATCAATGAAAAGGCCAGAAGTCCATCTTTCATAATCAGTTCCCTATAGGGGAAAAAAGATTTCAAATGTAAATTTTCGTTGCAATATAAAAATTATCACATTTTTGTTCAAATGTTTGATCCACAGGCTCCGCCAAATATCATCCGATTATCATCCAAAGGTGTAGGCTAGTTCTTTACATTGTACCCCAACCATGGATGACCTTAAACATTATATCTGAACTACATCAGCTGTAGTATTCTTTTAAAGTATACATTTCCCTGTGGACTTACGACTTTTTCGTACTCAAATTTGTACGTTTTGTGGACTTACGACCTTTTCCGACAAGGGCAAAACATATAGAAAAACGCCACATATCACCATTTTCTTTGTATCATACGACGTGTTTTGACTTGTACTATAATCCTGTAACAAAAACGCGATTTCCAAAAAAATTGGACTTACGACCTTTTCCGACGGAGCAGACGATATGTATTTAAAAATGAGAAAAAATACTTATATTCTAAGCGAATTTATGAAACAAAGGACTATTTTTAACGCCTTAACCTAAGACGACTCATTTAGTAAATTGCCTAAGCTTCATTCTTCTAGTTATGAAAATTCCTCTAAATTGCAAGGGTTGCCAAATATTTTGGTTATAATATTGGTAAAAATGAAATAATTTAATATAGATGTATGGATTTCCTTAAACTTTTAGTCACTTTCAACAAATTCGAACAAATGGCCACTAGTGCCAAATTGTAGCCTAGCGCCTGTTGATTTCAAAACTGTATAGACTTTTTGCGGAAATTTGTGGTTTTGGCAGTTATGACCAAAAGTTTAACACCCTTTTATAGTTGCTGAATTTATATTTTTTGGAATACTTTTAAGTAATTTTATTATCCTTTCTTAAATTTGGCTTCAATATAACGTTTTTTGTGCTATTAGCGATTTCTATGGTCATGGTAACTTAGACCTGTAATGAAAACTCGCAAAAAAAGATTTGGGGTTAAAGTGATTAACAAATAATTTATTTTATTTTTGGGACACCCTAATGTTGGACCACGCTAAAAAGTGGAGATTTTTCCTCGCATTGAGTAAAAAAATGCATTATTACAAGTAATTCTGCAGACAATTGTGGTTAAATATTATAAAGTACAAAAAAAAGATGGTAACCCTATATGGAGGCTGTGGTCAAAAGTGGACCGATACGACATTTCTTTATAAGATAATGTTCTGAAGTCTGAGATCATTATAAGAATATAGTCGCTTAGAATATTTGGTTGACATCTGCCCAAATAAATCGATATATAAATCATTGACCAATATCATGGACCAATACTGAAAGTGTTTCGTGGGGATGCTTACAATACAATAATAACTCCTGGTACCGGATTACAGCAACTTTTGTTGAACAATGTCTTGGTAACAGTAAAATACTTAAATTCAAGATGATTCGTTTCATGGGAAACACGCGAAATTTTGGACCGAGGACCCCAATAATTTACGTAGAGTGTTTTTAGGCCACTATGACCCATTGATAACAATTTCAGTTCGATATAGCATTTAGAAGTATTTTTGTCACACCTTCCCACGTAAGTGCCACCACTGTGCAATGGGACCAGACTATTTTGAAAAACAAAATTGCAGCAGCTATTCCAATAAAAACGCCACCAACATTATAATTTCAATAAGTATAAGAGTGATATCAGGAAAGCTAAGAGAAATTCTAGGATAAACATAAGTGATGCTGCATCTGGGGAGTAAACGCAGTAGCAAGAATTTGCAAGGTGATCTCAAAGAATCCCAAACCTCTTGGGAACATTAAGCGAAGTGATGAGAAGTGGACAAACTCCGCTTTAGAGAATCTAGATAACTAGACACCCCTCACACAAATTTTCAAAAATATTTGGCCAAGTCTGTGGGGGGTGTATCATCTTCAACTAAACCCCTTATGACGTGATAGCTAAATGTATTAAATTAACTGACGATGACATAGAAATTAGAAAAGACGAAGTTTGGTTCACTTCTTCTATTATTGTTTCTTCTTCTGTACATAGGCTGTATTCAGCAGTATCAGCAAACCTGACTGATTTGTTTTGACTTGTTTTAGGCCCAATGTGTACTTTGAAAATACGGCTATTAGGAGTACCCCTTCTCCCAGAAAAATAATATACATAAATTAAATTTTATTTCAAATTAAAACGGCTTTTCTTTATTTTTTCATTTCTATTTTAAGATTGTGTCCGTTTTTAATAAATTCAAATTTTTGCCCTACTTTTATTTATTTCAACAAACATAGGCAAGTTCTTCGAATGTCGTTCACGTGCCATGGCACCAAATTGATATTATGTCCAAAGCATGGACCGACTGATATTTATTTAAAATCTCTGTTATTGTTTTTATTATGTCTTTATTTGATACAAGATAATTTAAAATTTTTTTATTTCCTTTTTATGAAGTGATTAGTCGTTCTTCACCAGCATTAACAGGGACATAAAGAGAAACGTTTTAACTTCACAGTTTATGCAGCAAGAAAACGAAGCGAAAATGAAACAGTTGCTGTTTATTGCCTTTGAAGAAGTGTTAAAATGTATGGAATTTTTAAATCTCAGAGAAAACAAAATAGAAATGACAGTCTGGGATGAAAGTATTTTTATTGTTATAGCATACCCCAAAAATGTTTGGGGTTGGTTTTGAAATGTTATGTTTATTGTAGATTTCTGCTAATAAAACGAATCACACTTGCCACACGACTTTCATTAGGGCATTTACAGTCATAATAATAAGATCCTTTGCTTTAAATTTAATTAATATTCAAAAAATAATAATATAATAATAAATAATTACCAACTGATTTATTGAAGCTAAAATATAAACACCCATTCATTATTGAAACTATTGTTTTGTGTCACTTTGGTATCGAACCAACAATTAGTAATTATGAATATTCATTCATACGAGTATGCACACATCCACATATGTGAATGTGTGTATATCCTGCGCGGCGCCATTATCCACAATAATGTTTTGAATTTGTAACTGTAATGAATATAATAAATATTTGATTATTTACATACTGTATTTATAATCACTGTATCGCACTAATGGCTTTTAATTAAATTCACACACATACACGCAGAAAAATTTATGTTAGAAATATTTTTGGATACAAACAAATATATGTTTGGGACCGGTTGCAAACAAATATATGTTTGGATCCAAACATAATATGTTTGGGTCTAAACAAATATATGTTTGCAACATTTTGTAACATATCTCAATTTGATATGTTTGGGTAAAACATATTTTTTATGTTAGAACATTTTTTTCATGGGTGGAGAGAGGATGTTCGTCAACGAGAGTAATAACAGTGCTCTCGCGGCTGTGGAATCTTGTTTTATAATAAAGAGTTGTGTGTATTGTATAATAGAAGACGTAGAAGCGAAGGGGGCTTTGGTGGCGTGTATGCGTCAAACTCGTGTGTTTCTTGTTTTGTTGTTGTTAACCAACGCAGGCGAAGAAGAAAAGAAGAAATGATATGAATTATATTTTTTTCTTTCTTCAGTGTTTTAGTTACCTTTGTAGAGTCAAGACGTTAAAGTGAGTGAATAAATCAGTGTTTTGTGTTTTCTTAAAGAAATTGTGCTTTTTAGTAAATTAAATGCCCAATACATTTTATAATTGAATAGAATTATTTTATTGGACAAGGAAGAAATCGCATTTAATATTGGTAAATACATACATACTTATGTATATTTGAAATATGGCATATCCATATTTATTTATTACATTACATAATCATTTGATTCTAGATGCCGATTCCCCGCTGATGATTTCAACTATGAGGACAATTTGTTTTATTTCACAACTAAGTCCCTCTCAACAAATTTTTCAGGAGGAAGAAAAAACATTCCAGCGCTTTCTGTATTAAAGATTTTATTATGGTGGTAAAGGCAGTATTCTTCGTTTATTTATTCCGCTTCAATACCTGTACTTTGTTTGATAAAGTTCCGACGCGTTTGGGAGATAATTGGATGTCTTTGGACTTACGACCTTTTCCTTGTACAGTTTTTGTATGTTTGTAGGGACTTACGACCTTTTCCTACAATTTACGGACGTTTTTAAAATAAAATATTTTACTTTACAAAACAATGTGGAAAGGGTATTACAAGTTTGTTTTGTCCAATATTCGCGTAACATCGCGAAATATTCGTCGTAGACCCCCACCCCTTGGCATTTTTTCATATCTTGACGAGATAAAGCGATCTAGCTATGTGTGTCCGTCCATCCATTAACAATTGTAATAAAACTCCAGGCCTCAATTTTTGGCCGATCGTCACGAAATTTTGTGGAGAGGTCGGGTTCCGACCAGAAGTGACCCCATTAGATGTTGGTTATGATCGAAAGGTGTGAAACGGACCAAACACACAATTTTTTACCCAACTTTGTAGCTGTCCTGTAGATCGCAGTAATATTCCGATCGGAGCGAAATTTTAAAAATGATTTGAGTTTAAGACAAATAATAAGCTTGCAATTTAACATGGTGATGAGAAAATTATTAGCGGGTTAAATGGACCAAAACTTTTGAAATGAAATCTTTGTATGTTCCGACTCAAAAACGGCTGAACCGATTTTTTTTTGAAAATTTCAGAGAATATACAAAGAACAACCGGAGTGAAAATAGGTAGGGGGCACGCCCTATATTTAAAAAAAAACGCTTTTTTGCTAAAGTTATGAAAATATCGGTCAGACAATTAATTTGCGAGGCAACTGTTGTTGAATCTCCGACCATAAGTACTTATTCCATGTAATTTTCAGATTATGCACAGGGATGTCCCATGGTGGAAGTAGGCTATATATTTTGTTGAATTTCGGAGGAGCGGGTTACACCTGTGCCCTATTTTTTAAATGCGCTATATACATTTTCCAATCCTGCTACATATTTTAGCAATAAGACCCGACCACCCCAACTTTCTTAAATATGCTACAAATCAATGGAAATACCTGATGTTATGCCTAACGAAGCTTTGGTCTTATTGGAAAGAAAGTGTTTAGATTAGAAGGCAACATATCGATAGCTATAGTTTCATCAGGTATATAAGATACATTTTAATAAGGTGAACACAGTCGGCATGCCTCAAGTCATCAGTTATTTGGCGGTATGTTAAAATTATATATCGACACCAACATTTCTGAAGATTTTTATACCCTCCACCATAAGATGTTTGGTATTGACGCCTTCATATAGCCCCCATAGAACGGTACCTCCCGATTTACGGTATTTTGATGGTGTGGCCTCAATATTCATCAGAAATGGCTGAAATTTGGTATTTATTCTTCGTTTGGGGTTTTTTGTTTTTGTCTGCAAACCATGTAGAATCTTCCTGGGCTTAGGAAGTTTATCATAAGAGCTTTCAGAATCACCGTGAAAACCATAGAAAGCTAGACCCATGACACCATCGTCCAATTCCATTCCAAATTCATACTGCTCTTTGTTAGCAAAAACCATTATGTCTTCAATCAATTATTATTTTAGAATCATTTAATAATATAAACATTGCACTTACCCGTCCCTTAGAAGGTATTATTCAATTCAGAACACAAACTAATCTCGTTATGTGAATAAATGTCCCTCGAGAAACCACAAATTACCAGTTAATAAAGTTAAGTAAGATATACGACAGTAAAACAGTAAAAATCTTGTTTTTTAAAATTTTTTCAATATATGAGGTATTTGAACACATACAGCATCCCAATTTGTATCAATCAAAAGGCCAGAAGTCCATCTTTCATAATCAGTTCGCTTATAGGGGAAAATAGATTTCAAATGTAAATTTTCGTTGCAATATAGAAATTATCACATTTTTGTTCAAAAGTTTGGTCCAAAGGCTCCGCCAAATATCATCCGATTATCATCCAAAGGTGTAGGCTAGTTCTTTACATTGTACCCCAACCATGGATGACGTTAAACATTATATCTGAACTACATTAGCTGTAGTATTCTTTTAAAGTATACATTTTCCTGTGGACTTACGACCTTTTCGTACTCAAATTTGTACGTTTTGTGGACTTACGACCTTTTCCGATAAGGGCAAAACATATAGAAAAACGCGACATACTAGCATTTTCTTTGTATCATACGACGTGTTTTGACGTGTACTATCATCCTGTAACAAAAACGCGATTTCCAAAAAAAGTGGACTTACGACCTTTTCCGACGGAGCAGACGATATTTTTCCTTTTTAAAAGTGTGACTATTTACAAATTATTTCAATCAGTTTTTCTTTTATTAAAGTGTGTGTATGTACCTTTGTGTTTGTTGTTCTTTTGCCTTTTAATAAAAAACCACAACATTTGTGTGTATACTTTAGAGATAGCCAGTGAGTTCTTACTCAGAGCAAGTGAGCACACATTTCAAAGTGTTTTACATTGAATTTTACGCTCCCTTGCTCTCAGTAAGCGCCCACTGGTGCAACAAACACCTTTTGGGTTTGTATTTTTTTGCACCCAAACATATAAAATGTTTGCACCCAAACATATACAATGTTTGCACCCAAACATAAAATTGTTTGCACCCAAACATATATATCTTTGCACCCAAACATATATATCTTTGCACCCAAACATAAATATCTTTGCACCCAAACATATATATGTATGTTTGCACCCAAACATATATTTGTTTCCACCCAAACATATATTTGTTTGCAGACCCAAACATATATTATGTTTGGGACTGTTGCAAACATATATATGTTTGCTGCAAAATATGTTTGGGACATATGTTAGAGAGGCAGTTTTTTTTGCGTGTACATACCTATGTATTGAGAGCAATATGAATGATTAACATATATTCTATAATAACTTAAATAAATTGTTATAATTTATAATATAAATATAACCAATACATGGGAAAATTACAAAACTTTTTGAAAGCCTCGTTTGTTAATATTTAAATTAGTTTCCGAATAACATCGATTTCTAGGTCGATTCAGTAATATTTAAATTTTTTTTTTTAATGCATGCAGGAGCGCAAGTTCTGTTTTAATAAAACAGATTTTGGTTATGCGATATATGTCGGGAGTGGGTGCATCGCAGCTGTTGGTCTGTGTGAGGGACAACGACAGAGAGTATGTCGTCGCCATTACGAGTATCCCCCGTAGTCCACCCCAATAGCAACAGCACACGCATTACCTAACACATGTTGCTGCCGTTGCAACTTCTGAAATTCACCATTTTTGCAATTTGATTTCAATGGACTCCGAGGTATGCCCAGCAAAAATCCTCATTACAAACCTCATTTCCCACCCATTATTTTAACAAGGGCATGTCGCGCGAAATATCTGGTTATATTGTAACCACTGAAATAAGTAGATACTGAGTAGATTCTGACTACTTATTTCAGTGGTTACAAAATAACCAGATATTTCGCGCGACATGTCCTTGTTAAAATAATGGGTGGGAAAGGAGGTTTGTAATGAGGATTTTTGCTGGGTGATTACAGAAAAAGTTGCCTCCATTAGTCGGAGAAGCACCATGATCGCGGCTTTGCAGGAAACTCAGCTCAATGACAACTGCAACTTTCAACGTTGTTATGGTTTAAAGATACTGAGGTAGAATCGCACCAGAAGTAGAAGTGGGGGACTAGCTTTCCTGTCGTAGCAAAATGTTCAATGCAGGCCTACATACATATGTGCATACAAGGGCTGCACGATAACTATCTGTACCAACACTGAAAACGGCTAAAATTCTGTAACATTTGAACGGATAGAGATATTTTCATAATTCTTTTTTTGCTAGACAGATAACACAATCAGTTTTCAGGCGAATTATAAGCGGTCAAATTCGGTCAAATTCGGTCAAATTCGTCTGGTAGTTGCAGAAAAATTCAAGATAAATATAAACTTTTGAGTTTTTTTAACTATTTTTCATACAATTTTGATTTTTCAAAATAGTCTGGCTTAATCCCTTTTGTTCTTTTAATATTTAAAACAACAAGTTTATTAGTGGAGAAGGTTTGGCATTGTTCGCCAAGGGGTAAGGCAAGGAAGACTAGTTTCGATCCACGCCACTGGATCTCATCAGTTCCCTTTGTTTCTTGTTTGTGGATATTCTCCACCGAAGTTATTTTTCAATAATTTCTTCAACAAGGAACTTTTTATACCCAAACATCAATCGTCAGCTCGAAGTATAATTGATGTTTGGGTATAAAAAGTTCCTTGTTGAAGAAGTTATTGAAAAATAACTTCGGTGGAGAATATCCACAAACAAGAAACAAAGGGAACTGATGAGATCCAGTGGCGTGGATCGAAACTAGTCTTCCTTGCCTTACCCCTTGGCGAACAATGCCAAACCTTCTCCACTAATAAACTTGTTGTTTTAAATATTAAAACAACAAAAGGGATTAAGCCAGACTATTTTGAAAAATCAAAATTGTAACAGCTATCCCAATTAAATAAACGCCACCAATGTTCTATTTTTCATACAAATATGAGTGTTTGTGTTGTTTTTAGATCTTCCTATGTATTAAAGATGGTCAAACACCAACAAATAAATAATAAAACAAGTGAGCAAAGGCTATAGTCGGGACGGGGCCGACCATGTGATACACCACTACACCACTACCCCTGTGCATAAGCTTTTCACTGGTAAACATTTATTTTAGGGAACATAATCCGACTACCACCAAACATATTTTGGTTTTTAATCAAAAAAATATGCTTCTTTCCCTCTGGGACCCCCATAAGCAACCAAAATTTTGTGACCATCCGATCAAAATTTCGACCTGTAGAATGGAAGAATTGGATGCATTACCGACTATTGTGGTATCCCTTGTTTGACCACATACTTTGCGTCAATCCCGCCAATGGACATCTTTTCTTCTTCCATTGGCGAGCTTTCCTTTTGGAATACTCCTACTAGAAGCGAAAATATTCGCATAAGAAAAAAAAACGTTGACTTTTCTCCACATAAGCTTTTTGCTTATTCCGACTCCTGAATATTATCCGACCATCCCCAAAATAAATAGGCTTCCTCTGTGGGACTCGCATAAAATTCCAAAAACTTCGTGACGATCCGATCAAAATTGCGACTTGTGGCGTGATTACAAAAAAATTGGAAAATGGGATGCATTACCGACTATTGCGATATCTCTGTTGTTTGAGAAGCTACGACAACCTACTTTACATCATTGTAAAGGTGATATTTTCTACTTTCCTTGCCAGGTTTTGCTTTTGATACACCTCTTAAAGAAACAGAGATATTGGCTTTGAAATAAAACGTTGACGATTCTCCAAATAAGTTTTTGCCCATTCCGACCACTGAATATTAACCGACCATCATTAAAATCAGTAGGCTTCTTCGTTTGTGGGACCCCCATTAACCCCCAAAATTTCGTGACGATCCGATCAAAATTGCGACCTGTAGCGTGATTACAAAAAAATCGGAAAATGGGATGCATTATCGGCTATTGCCATATCTCTGCTATTTTACCACCTACGACAACCTACTTTACATCGTTATAAAGGTTATATCTACTTTCCTTGCCAGGTTATGCTTTTGATATACCTCTTAAAGAAACAGAAATATTGGCTTTGAAATAAAACGTTGACCTTTCTCCAAATAAGTGTTTGCCCATTTCGACCCCTGAACATTATCCGACCATCATCGAAATCAATAGGCTTCTCTCTCTTTGGGACCACCATTAACCCCCAAAATTTCGTGGCGATCCGATCAAAATTGCGACCTGTAGCGTGATTACAAAAAAATCGGAAAATGGGATGTATTAACGACTATTGCGATATCTCCGTTATTTGGTTACCTACGCCGACCTAGTTTACATCATTGTAAAGACGAGATCTTCTACTTTCATAGTCAAGCATTGCTTTTGGAAAGTTTCCAACCAAAGCTGTAATATTCGTCAATATAATTAAAATCGCAAAAATGAAAATTGGGGTTTTATTTGCTACTATTGTGATATCTTCGTTGTTTGATCACCTACGAGCACCAACTTTACATCATCAGAAAGGTTATATTTTCTACTTTCATTGTCAAGTTTTGCTTTTGGTATATCCCATATAGAAGCTGGGATATTCGCTTTAGAAAAACACGTTGTCTTTTTATACACCTAAGTTTTTTGCCCTTTCCGACCCCTAAATTTTATCCGAACATCATCAAAATCAATAGGCTTCTTCCCCTCCGGGACCCCCATCAATATCCAAAATTTCGTGACGATCCGATCAAAATTGCGACCTGTAGCGTGATTACAAGATTTAGATGGACAAACGGACAGACGGACGGACGGACACACATAGCCAGATCGACTCAGCTCGTCGAGATATTCATTTTGGTATATATAAGTATGGGTCTACGACCATTATTTCGATGCGTTACAAACTTTTTGGCCAAAACCAACTTATAATACCCTCCCCACATAGTGGTGTAGGGTATAATAACCAAAAAAACTAAAAAAAAAATCGAAAAAATGTCGGTTTTTTTTTAAATTTGTAAAAAAAAAATTACAAAAGCATTAAAACTTTTTCAAGAATTAAAAAAATTCTCCTTGGGTTTTCATAAAACTTATATAACTCGTATAAAAACTCATATACTCAAAACAGACATTTTTATTCATGTAATTTCAATAAATTGAAAAAAGTGTTAAACGGACGGAACGGGACGGGTACAAAAGTATATATGGGCATTTTTCTCTGAAAAGAGAACTTTGTTCCATCTTGCTCCAAAAAAGTTCTAGTTCACTAAATTTGGAATTCCATAAAATTTAATACCTGAGCAAAAATAAAATAGCTCATGTTGTGTAGACGCTTCACAGAACCATTGTGCGGCGGATGACCCATCCACGTTTTGCCCCGTCAAACATGCACTGGTTTGAATCGATGTGTGACAGCTCGCATTGTAATGATGCAGAATGATTCGTCTTCTCTTGTTCGTTTTTTGAATTTCCCGGAGACAAAATTTATCAAGCTGTATAGTCGCCACACGGTCAGTTTTGCCGAAGAAAGAGGCGACTATTTGCTTCGTAGTGCTTCTTACATGAACAACTTTCGTTGGATTTGGCTCGCTTTCGAAGATCTAAATGGTCGATTCCTGTTTTATTTCGGGCTCCTAAGCATAGATCCATGATTCGTCGTCGTTTGAAGCACCGCGATGGTTTTTAGGCTCCATAAGATCCTTTTTTGAACGATTGTCCAATTTTGCTGGATCTAACTAGAACAATGTATATTTGCGGCGAGGTGTTCATACAATATCAAATGTTAGTTGGTGGAATAAATGTCCAAGGATGCCTCTATTTCACGGTATATAACATGGTGATCTTGTATTATCCGTTCACGCACGGCTTAATTTTTTTGATTGGATTTACTTCAAAATGTTTTTATTATTCGTTGATTTTCCGCGAAAATAATAATAAATTTAATAAATATTTAAACATCTACGAATATATATGGAATGCTGTTAACGATTTATGCATACATTTTCTCATAACAACAACCAAGATATTTTTAAATATTTTTTCTTCATATGAGAATAAAAACCGCTATAACTTTTGCGCGCATCGTCCAATTTTGTGAACGCAAACAGATTTGAAACCAGAATTTTTTCCTTAACCAATATGCCAAAAATTTTAGATGTGCTCGTAGAAAATTTTTTTTAAATTTTTTCAAATGGAATTGCAAAGGAAATTTGGGTTTTACCATATACATATCAAATATTGTTACAAAAACAATAACAACATGTATGCCATAAGGAACCCTAAACCACCCAATGCTATAGTTCAGGAAGGTAAATCCATGATAATGCTAAAACAGCTGGATGAGCCAGGAGTTAAGTATCTCATGAAAGGTATCAATCAACCTGGCATTAGCCACACACATTGTGACCGAAGTCTGGAAAATGTACAGGGTGGTCTCTATACTGCAGCCAGGCATGGATGCCAGCAAACGTGAATCGTACAGATCCATTTCGCCTTTGTCGCCTGCAACAGAGACTTTTGGAGCTATCTAGTTACTGATCATCAGTATTGGTTTCATAAGCGTCATGGCACTACAACAGCGTTACACGACATCTCTACACATATTAGTCGAGGACTCAACCAGAACAAGCCGTGTGATAGGACAGTGTTGGTGGCGTTCGTCTAATTGAAAGCATTGGATATTGTCAGGGACCCCACCTTGCTTAAGGACATCGAGCAGATTAACCTCCTGCGAAATTTGAAACGTTGGATAATCAATTATATGTATGTGTGTGGGTATACATTGGCTCAAACTTTGTTCCAAACATAAATTAAGTTCGATGATGGAGTATATTCGACAACCACCTGCTTAAATTTTGTTTAATTACCGAAGGTATTCTTTTTTGTCTTATTTATAAGGCTACATTTTTTCGTACATAAGTCCATATTTATCAAAATAATGGGCCGAAGGCTCTAAATAATCCTACGGCTATCAAATAAAATGGGTTGTGGACAAGATAACTATCAGAAAGAGTAACTCTCAAACTCCAAGTGGACTATTTGGGTCTAGTCCGTCATACAACTCCCTTAAAAATGTGCATGGTTTTACTGCAGGTAGCTCTTGTAGTCTCTATTACAACAAAAAGAAAGTTCCAAAAACCACTCCCAGATAGTAATCTTTTAATATATGAAAGATTGTGGATTTTGTTTTTGTAGACTACAGTCGAAATTCTTTATAACGTAACACTTGGGGACCGACACTTGGGGAGACGACTCAAAATTTACGCTGGAAACTTCACCTACAAAAATGCTAATACCTTTCAACATAGACATTTGTTTACATGACATTTAAGCTGTTATAGTCCGGTCAAAATAGACATGCGTATAAGGGGGAAATAGCAAAAATCCCCACAAAGCTGAATTTTGGTGGAGAGCTAGGGTTGGCCATTAGAAGCAACGTCCTAAATGTCCCCATTGATCCCATGTGTGCAAAACAAGTTATTCGGGGTCAAAGGTCATTTTTGGAGGCATTATTCAGTTTTTTTAATTTTTCTCAAAAACGGTAATACTTAGCAAAAGCCCGCTAAAGTAAAAGTTGTAGATTCAATAATTTTCTACAAGATTGGTCTTTATGATTCTTAAAAACGACTTACCATTTTGGAGATATCTCGATCTAAAGGTCAAATAAAAAATTAGCCGCGTAAGTACATTATGAGGCGAACCGGTTAAAGTAACGACACTATGTGTTGATACTTCCGTAAGCTTTCAAACGATATCCACTTTGCAGTAATCGGTTCAGTAGAACCGGGTCTAACCCGGTTTTTAAATTTGGTCTTTCGGGTCTAATAACCGGCGAACCGGATCCGCAACCGTTGAAAATTATACATTTCCGTAATCAGCGCAACAAACCCTACCATCGGACAAAACTTGAAAAAAAATCGGAGAGTTTTCGTTGGGGTTGTTCCCGTTGGGCTTTCGATTATGCATGTGGGTTAAATGGGCTTTTTTTGCAAAAATGACTCTAACATTGAATAACTCTACTAAACACACTCCGATTTTGTTGTTAGAAGATAGCTATAATTTCGCTCTTCAAGAAAATATATATTTTTTTGGGGGACAGACCCGATTACTTCGCTTATTTTAGCCGGTTCGTCTGAATATGTGCATATTTCCCTATTAGTGCATAAAAATCATGTGTTTTTTAGAACAGCTATATCTCAAGAATGGTTTCTTCTAAGAAAAAAATTATAAGGGTCAAACTTGTAGGTAATTTTTCTGTCTACAATATTTACTTTAGTCACTTTTTGATTAGATCAACCGTTTTCAAAAAATAAATCCGAAAACCTAAAAACTCTTAAATTTTGACCTTTGACCCCGAATAATTTTTTTTGCGCACATGGGATCGATGGGGACTTTTAGGACGTTGCTTCTAATGGCAAACCCTAGCTCTCTACCAAAATTCAGCTTTGTGGGAATTTTTGCTATTTCAATGTCTATTTTGACCGGACTAGTTATTGTTTTAGTAGTTAATACATATATGTCCTGGACCAAAGGAAAATGCCGACAAAATTCCAGGAATTTTATGTAATTTGATACTTTATGTAAACAAACAAACACGTGGGTGGTACACTGAGTGTGGGAAATTCTTGGAATTCCTAGAATTGCCTCATGGTAACACGTGTTATTTGTTTACATTACGTGACCGTGGGAACTTTTTGGAATTCCGTTTGTCCGTCCGTCTGTCCATAAGCATGCTCAATTATGCTTAAAATCAACGTGGGTGGTCCTCTTTGTCCGTCCGTCTGCTGACCGTAGGAACTTTTTGGAATTCCGTTTGTCCGTCCGTCTGTCCATAAGCATGCTCAATTATGCTTAAAATCAACGTGGGTGGTCCTGTTTGTCCGTCCGTCTGTCCGTGGGCATGCTCAATCAAGATTAAAATCAACGCCTGTACGTCCGTTTGCCAGTTCATTGATCTAATTTCCCAATGTTGTGAAATAAATGAGTCATCATCAGCTGGGTTTAAATAAAAATGAATGAAACTGTACTCAAAAAGAATTTCTTTGAGTGCATAAATCAAAAAGATCCAAATGAATTCATTTGGATCTTTTCGATTTGTTTATTTCAGAAGTCAAGTAAAGAATTAGCAAAGACTTGAATATTGGATTGAAGGGATGGCTTGGGATATGAAAGCATATGTGGGTGCGTGTGTATGTTTGATTCTTTGTAGTTATGAGGCATTATGTTGCAACACTTTGTTATGAGTAAGAGGCTGAAAGGGGAAAGCATCGAATGCTTTAAGACTAGCTAGACCATTAACCATATGTTTGTATGAATGTTGCCCTTCGATTGAAGCAGTGACCATTGTTGAGGTAATGAGTTTATATGTACATATGTTTGTGTGTATGCCGTATGTTTCCTTTGCTTTGGATTGCATCAGCAGCCACGATCGCTTTATTGTATGTTTGTGTGTATGTCGTTTGGTTCTTTTTCCTTTCCTTTAAATCAGCAGGCGTAATTGTCGCCTTTAAAGAAAGCAAAAGGCGACAAGTGGCTGGGCCTATCTGCTGTGTTTGAATATGAATTCGATCGATCTTTTCGATTTGTTTATTATTATTATTCGATGAAGGCGACAAAGTCTTTAATATTGAATTGAAGGGTGGATTGAATTTTTGGTTGCTTCAAATTGATCTTTGCAATGGATTTGGATATGAATGCAAATGTGATTAGGGAAGTTAGGGGGATGGGGGAACCAATGTGTACAAATAAGAAATCGATGACCATTGTTGAGGCATAGCGTTTGTATGATATGTATGTATATTTGTCTTCACATTGACCTTGAAAAGGAATATGTTAAGATTATAACGTTGAATTCGTTACATCTGTGTATGGAAAAGTGATGATAGGTTTATTTTAGGAGAGTGAAGGGGGAAAGGGGAATAGCGAAAAATCAATTTTTACAAATAAGAAATCGACAAGAACTTTTAGTTGACTTAACATATGTATGCTTAATAAATTCCACAATATTGTGAAATTCATGTTCTTTTCGATTTGTTTATTTCAAAAGTCAAACTAGGAATCGTCAAAGACTTGAATATGGAATTGTAGGAGTGGTTTGGACATAAGTGGATCTTTGCAGTTGTGAAGAATGTATGACATTAATGATCCACATGAATTCGTTAGATCTTTTAGATATGTTTATTTTGGAAGTCAAACTAAGATTCGGGTTATTGGAACATACAAATGTGGGTGCGTGTGTATGTTTTATTCATTACAGTTATGAGGAAAGTATGGAATTATGCTGCAACACTGGTTACATTATGATTAAGGGATTTGAAGGGGGAATGCAGGGAAAGAATAGAATTTGCTTTAAGCTTTGTTTAAGCATTGTTCTGCGACTATTCGATTGAAGCAATGATCATTGTCGAGGCATTATTATGTATGACATCAACTTTATGTTGTTATATGTTTACATTAAAACAAAAGAAGGAATCATTGATTTTTCATTCAGTATTACTCAATATCCAATTTTGTTATTATTATGAATTATTGTACCTTTTTCAAAGATAAGAAATGTGGCTGGAACATCAAATAGAGGCAAAAGTATGCTTCAACTTGACATTGAAATAAAATTTGAAAATATGCTTATGTTGCTTTTTTTTATCACAACATCTAAATATCACCCCATTTCTCCGCAATTTAATACACAAATTATGAAAAACAAAAATCTCACTCTTCATTAACATTTAAGATCTATAAATGCATACATATATTGTAATAATTTTATTAGTCAGAAACATACTTTCAAACTGTTACAATATGGATTCTCAATATATCCTTCCTGAAATCTTCAAGGAAAGCACATTAAGGGAGTCGAAGGATATCGAAGCAGACAAATATTTGTTAAGAATAACGGATGAAATTCAGGCGGAATTCTATATAACACATGGTTTGAAAACGATCAGAAACAGAATCCTTAAGCTTTTAAAAAGGATGGAGAAAATCACAAATGTCAATAATAATTGAATTTAAATGATTATTAATAAATAAGAAATAAACAAATATTTTTGTTGCATATTTCTGGGGGAAGAGAATGCAATGGTTTATGTCTAATTTCCATCTTCTTATCTATAATTTTGTCCCTGCAAGCAGCCTCGAACTCATAGTCCAAGTTAGCAACATACAATAATGTAACGGTCATTACCACTATCACAAAAATGCCAACGTAGAACACACGCCACCCAAAAGTGCCTACGTTGCACACACGCCATATCACGCCACATTTCATCAACCAACGTACTTCAGCTAACCAACAGCCAAATATGTATCCTAAGCATCAAACCGTCTACTCAGCACTTGCCACCAACGATCAACGGACAACTGTGGATATTTAATACGATCAGCTTTGTTCGCTGCTGCAGAGCAACTTTAAGTTTAATTATAAAATTATGGAAACGAAAAGATTTAGTTTAGTTTGGTGCTGGACTTAAAAAGAAGAAGTTGATTGACGAAATAAAGATTATAACGTTTTCGGATAATTCGAGTTTTATTTAATACGGAAGAAGACTTTCATAACTGGCGCCCGAGAACAGGAACCTGCAAAAAAGGATAAGCAGGATAACCCTATCAGGAAAAAAGATAAGTTGTCAAATGAAAAAATATAATAAGTGACAGTGTAAAAATTTTTCCAATATTTACGAAAGAAAAATTTATTGAAAGAAATAAATTAAAAGTAATGTTAAAAGTAATAAATTAAAAAAAAGGGATAAGCAGGATAACCCTATCAGAAAACAAGATAAGTTGTCAAATGAAAAAATATAATAAGTGACAGTGTAAAAAATTTTCCAATATTTACGAAAGAAAAATTTATTGAAGGAAAGAAATTGAAAGTAATAGATTGAAAAAACTGTAAATGTAAAAATTAAAGAATCAAAAGCGATTTGTAGAACTGCAGGATAACTTGTAAAAATAAAAAAAATATCACAAGTGACAGTGTAAAAATTCTTATACCATACTAACGAAAGAAAAATTTATGGAAGAAAAGAAATTAAAAATAATATATAAAAAATTTTAAAGCACAAATCGTAAATGTAAAAAATTTTTGAGAACCAGAAGTAATAACTACATCAAAAAAGGATATGTTGTTAAAGTGAAAAATATCATAAGTGACAGTGTACATTTTTTTTCCAAATTTACGAAAAATTTATTAAAGGAAAAAAATTTAAAAATAATAGATTACAATTTTTTTTTTCAAAGCACAAACTGTAAACGTAAAAAAATTGTTAAAGAATCAAAAAGTGATTTGTACAACTTCCTTGAGAAAGTTTGCTTTTAAATTATATTTCATTTTTCTCCCGTTGAAGGTAAGTGAATTTTCCTTTACTTTTTTATTATGGAGGAGCTAATGGCTACCGTAACAAATTTGACAGGAGCCATTAATATGTTCATGGAACAGATTAGGGCAATTGAAAATAAAATAGGACAGCTCGAAGCAAGCGTGAAATCCTTAGAAACTGTTAGCGTAGTAGGACGACCAGTAGAAAAAGAAAGGCACCTTCAATGCCCTCAAACAGAAGAGGATTTGAAAGAAATCAACCGGTTGCCTGACAATGTAAAGGAATTGAGAACATTTGACGGAAATCCCACGCAATATATATCGTGGGTATATTCGGTGGAAACAATCCTAAAAGACTACGAAATCGTGAAACAAAGACCAATTTTTCGGTCAATAGTTCAGAGCATCCGGCAAAAAATAATTGGTGCCGCCGATACTGCTCTTATATCTTACAATGTTTTTGACAGCAATTGGGAAGAAATAAAGAAAGTGCTGTCATTGCATTACGCGGACAAGCGCGACATTCAAACGTTGGAACACCAACTCAATCAATTGACTCAGGGCCGATCGACCATTGACGAGTTCTACTCAACTGTCAATCGTCAACTCTCTCTGATAATTAATAAATTAAAAACGGAGTCGTACAGTTCAGAAACCATGACCGCACTAGTAGAGACATACCGAAATAGGTCTCTTGACATTTTCATACGTGGTCTTAAACCGGAGCTCTCGCGAATGATAGTAATCCAGAGGCCCAAAAATCTGCCGGAGGCATATTCAGCATGTCTGGAACTAGAAAACTTGTCTATGAGGAATAATCTCTTACATACGAATACAGCAACCATCGTAAAGACTTCGATACCCAGCAATACAGACTATCGACAAGCTCCACCGCGACCAACTAAATAATTTCAGACACGTCCAGGATGGCAATCCCAAAATTCTTACAAAAAGGGATGGCAGCAAGACTACTCACAAAACAAACCCAGGTATGCCAATGAAAGTAGACCCCCAGTACCTCCACGTTTTCAGAGACAGGAACCAATGGACATTGACCGGTCGATGCAGTCACGTCAGGTAAACTATATGAACAACCCAAGGGCATTCGAAAAAAGGAAAGGACCGGAGCTCCAATCGGCTAATAAACAATCCAGGGTTTATCATGTTTAAACCCCTGCCGAAGAAGATGAACTTGTTGAGACAGTATTAGAAGCAGATGCTCACCCTGAGTACGAAACAGAATCAGGAGAAAGTGCTCACCCTGAGTACAAAGCTTCTGAGAATTTTATGGGAGAAGGCCCTCAAGCCTACCCTATATAGAATACTCCACACATACCGGGGACATTTTGAAATTTTTAATTGACACAGGATCTAATAAAAATTTTTGCGGCCACCATTTGTCCCGTGGAAGTAAGGTCTTACGTAAACCAATAAGCGTACGATCTGTGGCTGGAAATATAAACCTTAACCAAGTAGTAATAGGACAATTTTTTAAACATATAGGAATAAACGAACCGATAAAATTTTATGTCTTACCTAAACTGACAACTTTCGATGGAATTATCGGCGATGATACACTCAAGGATCTGAATGCAGTAGTCGATAGAAAGCGTAACGTTTTAATTTTAAGGAATAACCTACAGATTCCGCTGAAAGAAAAAATGACAAATGAAGCAAATTACATTCTAAATGATGAATTATCTCCTAGGGTTAAGATTGGGATTGAAGGACTAATAAATAGATATAAACCCCTATTCGGACCATTGGATGGTAGTGAACTAGCATCCACTAGTGTACGAGCAGACATTAAGACGACTACAGAAGAACCAATATACACGAAAAGTTACCCATATCCAGTCTGTATGCGAGAAGAAGTAGATAGGCAAATAAATGAACTACTCTCCGAAGGTATTATAAGACCGTCAAAAAGTCCATACAATTCGCCTATTTGGATAGTGCCGAAAAAACCCAAACCCAACGGTGACAAACAATATACAATGGTTATAGATTTTAAACGGTTGAATTCTGTAACAATTCCCGATACTTACCCCATTCCTGATATTTCATCTACACTTGCTAATTTAGGAAACACTAAGTACTTTACTACTATTGACCTCACATCTGGCTTTCATCAAGTGTCAATGAACCCGCGAGATATTCCAAAAACCGCGTTTTCCACTGCAAATGGAAAATATGAATTCCTGAGATTACCTTTCGGACTAAGGAACGCCCCAGCTATTTTTCAATGGATGATAGACAATGTTCTCCATGAGTATATAGGACGAATTTGCTATGTATATATCGATGATATAATTGTAATGGGAAAAGATATTGATGACCACTTAAAAAACGTAGAAACGGTATTCAACAGGCTAAACGAAGCCAACTTAAAAGTTAATCTAGAGAAAACTCACTTCATGAAAACTGAGGTGGAATTCCTCGGTTATATTATTGGCTCAGAAGGAATAAAACCAGACCCGTCAAAGATTGCTTCTATCAAAAATTTATTGCCACCGACGAACTTGAAAGAGTTAAAGAGTTTCCTGGGAATGACTTCTTATTATAGAAGGTTCATTCGTGATTATGCCAAAGTCGCCAAACCCCTTACAAACCTAACCAGAGGTGAATATGCTCAAGTGAAAGCTAGTCAGTCCAAGAAAGTTGTAATACACCTAGACAAAGAAGCCCAATCAGCATTTAATGCATTAAAAAATTTATTAACAACGGCTGAAGTCTTATGCTTCCCGGACTTCGAAAAACCATTTAATCTAACAACGGATGCGTCAAATACTGCATTAGGAGCAGTACTATCACAAGGTGATATCGGAAAAGATAAACCTATAGCATTTATTTCTCGCTCACTTAACAAGACAGAAGAAAATTATGCTACAAATGAAAAAGAGATGCTTGCCATTGTATGGGCACTGGATAACCTCAGGAACTACTTGTATGGAGCAAAAAAAATTCGAATTTATACGGACCATCAACCCCTAACATTTGCATTAGGGAATAGAAATTTTAATGCAAAATTAAAAAGATGGAAATCTAGAATAGAAGAGTATAACCACGAGTTGATTTACAAACCAGGGAAATCAAACTATGTGGCGGATGCTTTATCAAGGCTACCAACTCATGTCAATCATTTATATAACTCCTCCACAGAAACAGCTAGGGAAGGGGTAATTTCGGATTCGGAGGGCACTAAAACTGCAACGGAAAACGACACATCTGAAACTTTATCGGCATCCGAGGGTCAAGATGATGTGTTCTCGACAAGTGGGACTGTTCATAGCGCAGATCAGGATTCCTCTGATTTAATTCCCCATGTGGAAGCCCCAATTAACGTCTTCAAGAATCAAATAATAATAGGAATCGGATCCGACATGGTCGTAGTTGAAGAACCACACAATAATTATACTCGACATTTCATATCATCAACAACTTGGACTAAGTAAACACTCACCAGTGCGCTAAGAGAAAAACTCAGACCGAATATTGTAAATGGTATTAAAATTCCGGAAGTTCTATTAGGACTCATGCAGGAAGTCTATATCGACCATTTTTCTGGATTCAAGATTAGGGTTACTCAAAAGTTGGTAACCGACATTACGTCTAAAGAACGTCAATTTCAAATAATCGAATCAGAACATAGAAGAGCTCATCGTAATTACAGAGAAAACAAGGACCAAATTATTGAACAGTTCTATTTTCCGCAGATGATGTCCAGTATTAAAAAATATGTTGCCACTTGTGATGTATGTAATCGATGCAAGTACGACCGCCGACCTCATCGAATATATCGCCAAGAGACTCCTAATCCTAGTTGCCCATGCGAGATCTTGCATATGGATATCATGGAAATTCAAGGACAAAAATTTATTTCGTGTATTGATAAATTCACGAAATTTGCGAAATTGTTTAGTATCCACGATAGATCGTTACTCCAGGTTAGGAAAAAGGTAGTTAAAATCTTACACTATTTCACGGTACCTAAGATCCTGGTCACTGACAATGAACGCAGCTTCCTCAGTCCTTTAGTAGAATCATTTATAAAATCGCTAGGAATCACGTTATACCTTACACCTACTCAACGAAGTGAAGTAAATGGACAAGTTGAAAGACTACATTCTACGTTAGTGGAAATTTACAGATGTTTAAGGGAGGAATATCCGGACCTGTCAGTTAAGGAACTTGTTGAGATTTGTGTTGATAGGTATAATAACACTATACATTCGGTAACCAAAAAAAGACCGCGGGATGTGTTTTTTAATAGATTTGGGGAAGCTAATTTTGAGAAACTATTGTCCCAACAGAAGAAAGTCAATAGCGACCTCAGGCATTTGCTAAAAAAGACAATGGCTGTTCGCAATACCAGAATGAACAGGAGTAGGCAGACTCCAAAAAAATATAAAAAAGGGGGCATTATTAACGTGGCCATTAAGACCATCAAAGGGAAAAATAAAGCTGTCTACAAAAAGGAGATTGTTGAGAAAAATAATAGGGTTACCGTCCTGACGAAAAGTGGAAGAAAAATTCACAAGGAGCACATAAAAAATATTAATAATTAATCAAGCCACTTGCAAAATTAACCGATAATTTTCTCAAGGAAGTTCGGTGAGGGATTTGACAATTTGTATCAAACAAAATCAGAAACGACACAAAATAAGAAAATACGATATGAAATGAAAGTATGATAAAAAAAGAATATTATAAAGAAATTAATATTTGAAATAAAAAAATGGAAAATATGATGCAATTATATTTAAGAAATTATACAATTAAACTAAAAAATGAAATTGAGAAAAAACAAAATGAATAATTAAGAGTCCTTGTCATTAACAAGAGCATTCCTGTAAGTGGGATGGATAAATCGTACCCTAGTAGGTTGGGGGAGGCATGCCTGCTCCCGACTAAACCGGCATAATACGAAGTCCCCATGGCAAGTTCGAGAAAAAGACATGGCTCAAGAAACCAAAGGAATATATACAACCAAACTAAAAAATGAAATTGAAAAAATAAAATGAATAATAATAGTTAAAAGACATTGTCATTAACAAGAGCATTCCTGTAAGTGGGATGGATAAATCGTACCCTAGTAGGTTGGGGGAGGCATGCCTGCTCCCGACTAAACCGGCATAATACGAAGTCCCCATGGCAAGTTCGAGAAAAAGACATGTCTCAAGAAATCAAAGAAATATATGAAAAACGAAAAAATATAAAATCAGTAAAACTTTATGAAAATGCCTGTATCTACTAGAAAATCGAAAAAATTATATTAATCATTTAACACACCTTATTCCTGCCTTAGTTACATTGATTAATGCTCTTTCCAGAACCTACACTGCTGATCATGTCTTTTAAACAACTCCTATTTTGGGTCCTTAACCTGTTGACGTTGACGACTGCTGTTCAAATATTCCAGTATAACACATCTGTGGTGTCACTGAAAGTTGGAAATGGGTGGATACTTGACGGAAGCTTCCGCCTGATACACGTGGTTGATCTGGAATCGTACATGAATATAGTGGCTAATATATCGGATATGGTTGAGCGGCACATTCCACCAAGCAACAATAGGAGCTTCATTTTGTACCATCTCTCGAAGATAAGTGAACGGCTAAACGAATTGACGCGCGGGCATAAGAGGCAGGCACGGTCCATTAATTGGATTGGGTCAGCTTGGAAGTGGTTGGCTGGAAATCCAGACGCATCGGACTGGGATGCTATTCTCAAGAGTCAAGGCGATATTGTGGACAATAATAATGAGCAATATAAAATAAATCGAAACCTCCAACAAAAATCAGACCAGGCCATTCGAAAGGTAAACGAGATGATAGACAGGCTCAACAACCTAACAAATGGCAGAAATTACAACGCTATCGAGCAGAATACAATAAACGAAATTCTTGTTGTAAAGGATGAACTTAATGATCTCGTTAGAGCATGTCAATTGGCCAAAAGTGGCATCGTCAATACAAACCTCCTCAATACAGCTGAAATCGAAAGGATCCTAGACGAACTAGAAACGTTACCATATGGAAACATCATAGAAGCCATTGAATACGGAACACCTTCTGTCTATACGAACGGGTCACACTTCCTATACATTCTATCTATGCCAAAAATTGGAAGAAGTGTTTATAACCTACTTATCACTAGAGCGGCCGTTGCCAAAGGAAAACAAATCGACTTAGGTTTCAATAAGGTTCTTATAAATGAAGCGGAAACTTATGGTATCAAAACTGACTGTTTTTCGATAAATAATTCCACCGTGTGCAGTAGATCCTCTGTCGTCAAATTAACAGAAGATGACTGCGTTAATCAAATTTTAAAGGGTGGATCAGCAAAATGCAGATATAAACTTACTCAAGAGAAGATTATTGAATTACTGGATGAGGATGTGTTATATGTATCAAATTTCGACGGGGAAGTAAAAACTACAAGAGGGCCTGTATTTCTAAATGGAACCTATCTACTTCGACTCTCTAACGAATCAATAGTTATTCAGAATCGCACCTACACAAGTACTGAATCATCAAATATTCAGGCTCTACCCCCCGTTCTCGCCAATATAACCCATGATGACTTACTACTGGATATACAATATGTTCACGAAGTCAGTACCGGCAATATTCATCGACTGAAACAACTGAATACCAGGCTTGATTACTCGTTCGGAGGGAACCTCGCACTTATGTGTACCATATTGATATGTATTGGATGGCTTTGGTACCAACAGAACAAAAAGTTACACCTACCAAAAATACAACTCGAAATAACGCCCGGCGATCCTATGGTCAGCGGGACGCCGACACTTAAGGAGGGAGGAGTTAGCAACATACAATAATGTAACGGTCATTACCACTATCACAAAAATGGCAACGTAGAACACACGCCACCCAAAAGTGCCTACGTTGCACACACGCCATATCACGCCACATTTCATCAGCCAACGTACTTCAGCTAACCAACAGCCAAATATGTATCCTAAGCATCAAACCGTCTACTCAGCACTTGCCACCAACGATCAACGGACAACTGTGGATATTTAATACGATCAGCTTTGTTCGCTGCTGCAGAGCAACTTTAAGTTTAATTATAAAATTATGGAAACGAAAAGATTTAGTTTAGTTTGGTGCTGGACTTAAAAAGAAGAAGTTGATTGACGAAATAAAGATTATAACGTTTTCGGATAATTCGAGTTTTATTTAATACGGAAGAAGACTTTCATAACTTCCATTTCAAATAATTCAATTTGTTGTGGTGTATTTGGGAAATTAGATCAATGAACTGGCAAACGGACGTACAGGCGTTGATTTTAATCTTGATTGAGCATGCCCACGGACAGACGGACGGACAAACAGGACCACCCACGTTGATTTTAAGCATAATTGAGCATGCTTATGGACAGACGGACGGACCAACGGAATTCCAAAAAGTTCCCACGGTCAGCAGACGGACGGACAAAGAGGACCACCCACGTTGATTTTAAGCATAATTGAGCATGCTTATGGACAGACGGACGGACAAACGGAATTCCAAAAAGTTCCCACGGTCACGCGGACGGACGGACGGAATTCCTAGAATTGCCTCATGGTAACACGTGTTATTTGTTTACATTACGGACGGACAGACGGAATTCCAAGAATTTCCCACACTCACACATACATACATATCTTCTCAGTGTACCACCCACGTGTTTGTTTGTTTACATAAAGTATCAAATTACATAAAATTCCTGGAATTTTGTCGGCATTTTCCTTTGGTCCAGGACATATATTTATTAACTACTTGTTTTGTTGTACATTCATAGGCTGAGGGTCTAAAAGACTAATTCTTTTCTACTCCTTGAACAAATATTTCCAAACGATCGTTTCAGCTTCAAAGAGGAACTAGTTGCATAGATATCGACACCTCCAAATAATAGTATGCTAAGTCTAAAAAGTGAGTTTTGCAGGAGAAGCTCTCAAAGTGTGGAATTTTTTTTGAACTTCAGTACTATGCTAAGTCAATATATGTTTATAACTTCTGTTCGGATTGACCGATCATTACCAAAATTTAACAGAATTTAAGTTAAAGGACGCTCGACACCTCCAAATAATAGTTTGCTAATTCTGAACAGTGAGTTTTGCAGGACAAGCTCTAAAAGTTTGGAAATTTCTTTGACCGTCTTTACTACGCTAAGTAAATATTTGTTTATAACTTCTGTTCGGATTGTCCGATTATTACCAAAATTTGACAGAATTTAAGTTAAAGGATGTTAAACATAAAAATGTAAAGAACTTGAAAACATGCTAAGTCGACTTAGCATACTATTGTTTGGAGGCGTCGATATCATCTCATAACTAAATCCAGTATATAATTATAAAAGTCTCGAAACTATTCTGATGATAAGCTTAGTGGAATTGAGGAGTTGGGGTTAACAAAAAAGGTGATTTTGAGCTTCGGCGATATGTTTGCGCTAAACATAAATCGATAGTCAATTTTTGATAGTTTCCATTTTAGCTTATTCCCCACAGACAACTAAAACTGTCTTTTTGTAATCTAATTTAAGACACATTGTAAAAATGTCTAAAGATGACAAATATCTGCTCAGATATTTTCATTCAATTTGCTACACCAATTCTTACACTTCTAATTTTTATTTTATTTCTTTTTTATTTGGTCCTTCGTCAACAACATCTTTTATTTTCCATCAAGACAAGGCAGATAGAAATAGGACTGCGATTAAATAGAATTTAATTAAATTTCTACTTTAAATTGGCATTGTTTTAAATGTCACTTGTTAAGGGAGACAATTTAAGACAATTGTTTCTTATATTAAAAGTCAATAGATGACAGAAATGTCAATCATACAAAAAGGAAAGTCGTATCAATGAACTATAAAGTATGTAAAACTAATTTGTTCGCTTGACAAGATAACATGGGTTTGTCACCGGGGTAATGACTACCATTCTTGGTGAATGGTGTGTGTAGAAAACAAAACACATTAAATATTTACAAACAGAACATTAACAACAAAGATGTTGATTAACAATTTGGTTTTCATAAAATATCATGAAAATAACATCAATACGGTGTTAGTTTAATCATATTTTGAGAACAGGGGTATCCAATGTTGAACTAATTTGTTAGCTCGACATGATAAAATGGGCTTATCGCCAAGGTAGTAATAATTGTTACCACTCTGGGCAAAGGAATTTAGACACAATTTCTGATAGAAAATAATACACATTAAAACAACAGAGCAAAGGCAAAAGTCGGGGCGGGGCCGACTATGTGATACCCTACATCACTACCCCTTTATATACGCTTTTCACGGGTAAACATTATTTTTTAGAGTGATGCTAAGGCTTTTATATCAGATGACTTACGGCTAACTGAACCAAAATAATAACAGCTCTCTCGAAATCATATTTCGAATACACAAAATAAAAGCAGATATACATTTCTCTAAAAAAGTTTCAAAATATTAAAATAAAATTTACTATTTATCGAAATAACTCTGATATTTGACGAACATTATTTGGTATTCGCATTTTCGTTTTTCCGGAAAACGGTGTTCGTAATTTCGAACACTGGCACTTATCCCATAAGTCAACTTTGTATCATCGGTGATTTTTTCTTTCTCCTAATTATCGCAGCGAAATGGCTGAAGATTGGTAATAAGACTTCTTTGGGCCCACAAAACTTTGCCCCAGAAATTTGTCAGTGGTAGCCGTGATTTGGGGCTTTTAGCCGCTTTATCCTACAGAAATAGCTGAAATTAGGAATTCAGTCTTCTTTAGGGGTATAATAACTTTTCTCCACAATTTGTCTGTACATTTTCACGTAGGCACGTAAAAAATTGTTTTTGCTGTTGGAAAAATCGAACACCATTATCATTTTCTTCTTTTGGCACATGTCAAAGAGAAGCGGAGATATCAGCCTGGAAAAGTACCACCAATTGGGAATTGGGATACCTGAGCGTCTTTTTCTATATCTCTAGTATTTCACCAATTTTATTAAAGCAATTGGGACCAATGTTGAAATGCCTCTGATCTTTTTTTCGTCCAATTGCAATATCTCCGTTGTTTGGCCAAGTACTCCAAGCAACCGCCATTATAGCGATGATATTTTCTTCTTTAATTGGCAGTATTGGTTTTAGAATACCCCAACTAGAAGCGGAGATATTCGCTAAATAATTGATACTTTTATATTAAACAACTGTCGACCATATACTTGGTTATGATTGAAAGCTTTGCAAACAAAAATTCAAAGTTTTAAAGTTGGGCTAGCTAAGTGCATTTGGCAATAACTCTGATGTTTTACTATCAATGCCACAATTTTGGTAGTAATTAAAAATTCAGATGGTCTAGTTTCACTATAAAACTCTCCCTTTGGAAAAATTGTGACGATGCCAAGGTGATCTTTTTTCGTCCATTGATAGGCTTTGCTTTTGGAATGTCCCTACTAGAAGCGGAAATATAAAATTTCGTGACGATCCAATCAAAATTGGGACCTGTAGCGTGATTACAAAATTTTCTAATTTTATTGTCAGACTTTGCTTTTGGAATGCGCCAGCCTAAGCTGTGATATTCGCCATTAGAATTGAAATCCCAAACTGAAAACATGGGCTGAATTACCGACTTTTGCGATATCTCCGTTCATTATCCACCTACGCCAATCTACTTTGCATTGTTGTACGTTTGAAGTTTTACACATTCATTAACAGGCTTTGGTTTTGGAATGCTCATAGCCACACACATAGCCAGATCGACTCAGCTTGTCGATACATTAATTATAGTATCACTGTGCGTATTTTTTGAGTCGTATTTTATTACCCATATTCTGACACCGAAGTGTAATAGAAGACCAAGGAAGAGAAGATGCGTGGTTCGCCTCCAAAGGTTTGTGGCTTTGATGTCAAAAGGCATCATTTTGTCAGGATCATATCTTCCAAACCGTAATTAAATTTGATTTACTCTCAGAGGCAAAGTTGTAGCCCTTGTCTTAAAAAATAAAAATTGTGAACACAGAGAATATATCAAACATCATCTGCAAGGTAAAAATCGGCAAGGTCCAATTTCTTTTAAAATTTTTCTCGGGTTGTGGTCTACGAACCAATCAAAATTTAAGTAAATAACCAATTTCCAAGATGTAACTCTGTAGAAAACGTTCTTAAAGGTAAAAAATAGCAAAACGAATGTCACGGTGTGCCTTAACCAAATTTAAATGGAAGGTGCTTACACCTGGGAAGTTTTTGCAGATTCTGGAACTACAATGCTCATAGATGAGAAATATCAAGAAACAAAAAAAAAATCGACAGAGGGATTTTCAAATAAATCGCGATTTAACTTCACGATTTTGCTTGGAAACTGGGAGTGCTATGTAAATGGAAACGAAAATATTGTAGCTGTGAAAATTCTTCATGAGATTGACCTTTATGATGTTTTCGTAGGTTTTACCGTTTTTGAGGTGTAGAAGTTCAAATTGAGACAATGCACTGACTGTATCGCCTCCTTATAAAACAATATAATGCTCAGTGTGCCTTCACTAACTTTTGATGAAAACCGCAAGATTTCGCGTATTCTGAAACAGCAATGTTCATAGATAAGAAAAATAAAAAACAGAAAAAAATCGCCGGAGGGATTTTTAAATAAATCTCGATCAAAATTCGAAATTTTAGGGTTTTTTAGGTTTTCACGATTCTGCGTGAGTCTAACGAAAATGTTGTAGCTGTGAAAAATCTCTACAAGAATGACCTTTAGGTTTTTCGTGGGTTTTACCATTTTTGAGATATAGAGGTTCAGATCAAATGTTTAGTTTTTTATGTTAAGTCTTCAAGATTTTGCATGGAAACCGCAAGTCATATCAAAATGGGACTAAAGAAAATGTTGAAGTTGGGAAAATTCTCTACAAGATTGGATGAGTTATTTTTTTTTTAGGTTGTACCATACTCAAGATATATAAGTTTAATTTGGGAAATTGCAGTAATGACATTGTTTTATAAGGAGGCGATACAGTCAGTGCATTGTCTCAAATTGAACTTCTATATCTCAAATCGGTAAAATCGACGAAAATATCATGAAGGTCAATCTTGTGGAGAAATTTTGCAGCTACAACATTTTCTTTAGGCCCATTTACATAGGACTCGCGGTTTCCAAGCAAAATCGTGAAAACCTAAAGAACCCCTAAAAATGTGAACTTAAATCGCGATTTATTTGAAAATCCCTCCGGCGATTTTTTTTTTTTTTTTGTTTCTTGATATTTCTCATCTATGAGCATTGTAGTTTCAGAATCTGCAAAAACTTTCCAGGTGTAAGCACCTTCCATTTAAAATTAGTTAAGGCGCACCGTTTAAGTGCATTTGGCAATAACTCTTATTACTATCAATGCCACAAATTTGGTAGCAATTTAAAATTCAGATGGTCTTCTTTCACAATCAAGCTCTCCCTTTGGAAAAATGGTGACGATGCCAAGGTGATCTTTTTCCATTGTTAGGCTTTGCTTTTGGAATGTCCCTACTAGAAGCGGAGATATTAACATAAAAACAAAAGTTTTTCTCCACATTAGTTTTTTTTGCCCATTCCGACCCCTAAATATTATATGACCATCACAAAAATCAACAGCCGTCTCCCTCTCTGGGACTCCCATCATCCCACAAAATTTGGTGACGAACCGAATTGAGTTACCGACTTTTGCGATATGTCCGTTGATTACCCAAATACGCCAACGTACTAGGCATTGTTTTAAATTTTAAGTTTTCCACATTCATTAACAACAGACTGTGTTTTTGGAATGCTCATAGCCACACACATAGCCAGATCGACTCAGTTCGTCGAGATATTAATTTTGGTATATAGGGTAAGCGACCAAACTAACAACGAAGTCAGGACAGCATTGTGTCTACCGGCAGAGATATGTATACCCTTATCATGTGACATAATTCAAAGAAACAAACCCAGCACAGATTGTTTTTTCCTCATTTCGAACAATTTCAAAATTTTGTGTGTCAGGTACCCGAAGAAGTGACCCGATATAATCGATATTCGACCATGATTTAAGTGTTAAAGAAATATTACGGCGCGCATTGCTTTGAGCAATGTTAATCACTCATTTAACGCGACGCGATATTTTTTTAGAGCTTTTGGACCATTATAACAGGAAGTATGTATTTGCCCACTAAACACATAATATCACTGTAAACGGGATCAAAAGAAGTACTTTTGGCAATCATTTGCAAACGATCCTCGAAGAGCTCTTAAACAGCCCTTAAGCAAATTTGTTAACTTGTGTGAGGGAGGTACCTGAAAATATTTCCCAATATTGACCTACTTGGAACTTGATGTACGTTGGGAAGAAATTTTAGAATGTACAAAGTTTTGGCCAAATCGCGTTCTCAATTCGTAAGTTTTCGTGTTCATCGGCCATTTCAGTTGGTGTCGGCAAAGTTATTTAAAGCTTTTGGGACAATATCTCAGGAAATATAGACCTGCCCCCGCAAAAATTTTAACGACTATTTTAATCAATGTCGACCTCTCGGTGACTGCACTTGTGCCAAACATTTTGAAATTTAGAGTGTGATGTACCCGAAGAAGTGGACCAATAAAGTCCATATTCGAACCTGATCTATATCTGCTAGAAATATTACTATGTGCAAAGTTTGGATCAAGTCAGAGTCTCCTTTTGAGAGTAATCTTGTGCACCACATACATATGTTCCCATACACATATCCGAAGGGACACGAGAGGCTTTTCTCTTGCGCACATTTTAGCGAAAATATCTGAAAATACGGGCATGGCTAAATTGACACCAAATTGTATGAAACTGATTTCGTCCAAACCTATTTGGGGCCTAAAACCATTATTTCGATGAGACATATTTTCATTGCATTAAAAAGTGAGTATACCCTCATTAGCCTAAAGGCTGAAGATATACTAATTCTCCACGAACAGGTCTCAATCTGTATTTTAGCCAAAATTGAAATTTTCTCAAGAAGTATCAACCAGATCCTGAAAAATCTGTACCAACGTAATATTGACCTAGAGTACTACCTTATGCAAACATTCCGCAATTATCGGATACCTACCCATGAACTGTCTTTTGCGTAAAGTTTTAAATTTTATGTGGACTAAACCTTACCCAGTAAATCCGTTCTACTTAAAAAGAACTCAAAATAGCAACATTTGCGAAATAAGTTGGCAAATACGGTCAATACGCAAAAATACTTGAAATCGGAGTATGCCTTATAAAAGGTGATCCATTTGAAAAAAAAAAACGGAACAATCAAATTGAATGGGGAATGTTATTATCATTTTAAAGAACATTCGATGATATTTATTGCAGATTATGCCTAACAAATATTGGCCGAGGCTACGTCTCGGACGGTCAATCCGTTGAGTCCAAATTTCAATGACTCGTTCAAGCTTTTCGACTGGTAACTAACGAATGGTACGTCTGATGTTTTCCCGGAGAAGACCGGAATCGAAGCGGCTTTATCCGCATACAATTTTGACTTTACATATTCTCACAGAAAGAAGTCTAACAGATTGATATGAGACGATTTTGGTGGCCAATCGACTGGTCCAAAATGTGCTCACACAAGTGTTCTTTCAAAAAATCCATTGATTGATGTGATGTGTGGGAAGTGGCGCCGTTTTATTAAAACCTAATGGCGCAGAGATTACGAGCTTCAATTTCAGACATTAAATAGTCGGTTTTCACGGCGCAATAACGGTCGCCATTGACGATGAAGTCCTACCCGGCATCGTTTTGCAGAAATAGGGTCCGACGATTCCACCGACACACAAACCGTTATTTTTCTGGATGAAGTGGCAGCTTTTGAATCTCTTTAAGTTGTGGCCAAGACACACTCCCCACATAACGCGAATTTTCGTAATAAAATTGAACGCTTTGTAAACGTTGTAGAGGGGTAAGCTTTCCCATGATAAAAAGTCAAACAGTACTAAACAAAACTAACTTGAACACTAGGGTTATGATTTTTTTTACAACCTCATAACCCTGTATTATATTTTTATTAGTGTTTACCTAAGATTACATAAATTCTTAATTATAAAGTGAGTCAATAAAAGAAGCTTCCGCCTAAAAAGCTTTTAAAGTTTTTATTTTTCAGAACTTTTGAAAATTTTTTGAAGTCACTGTAAGCAGATATTTAATTGAATACAAGGTATAGGAGCACACGACATAACTAAAATGACATTACCGTTTGTTTCTCACTAATTTTATCACCGCATTATACCATATATATCATTTTATATTATATATAACTTTATTTCATATATCATAAAAATTAAAAGCGGTTTTTGCTGGACTTTTTTTTAAATTTTAGTGGAATTAATGTTATTTTAGTCATTAATAGGTAAAAGAGCATCCATTCGTGCAACTGGAAATAATTTTTTTGAGAAAAAGTTTCATTTCATAGAATGTCTTCCAAAAAAAAAAAAAAATTTCAAAGTGGTTTGTGCGGAACCTTTTTTATAGTAAAGTGGAATGAATGTAATTTTAGGCATTAGTAGGCAAAAGTTCATTCATTCTCGCTACAGGAAATCGTTCTTGAGAAAAAATGTAATCAATTCCATAACCTAATGAACACGTGACACGACTCACATCTGTCAAAAAAAGGCTGTTGAAAAAAGTACCTTTTGTTGGATCACCCGTTATGAGGGCTATACCAAAAAGTGGACAGACGTGGGCCATTTGCTGCAAAGGTCTCTAAAATTTTTCTAAGCTTTATTTTTAATTTTGTGAAGCATGGCTGTAAATATTGGGGACCCAATGCCTTAGGTTAAAGTTATATTATAGGGATTCTATAAAAGTTTTGAACGAATACCATGACCTGAAAACTGTTGCATAGTCTTGCCGAGGAGAGTGGGTGCACGAAAAAAAAAAAATAACCAGCCTAGGGCGGCCAAAAAATATTTTTTTGAAAGGCCTCCCACCTATTTTTTTCATTAGATCAAAAACCCTTATATATGAAATTTACGGCTATCGGTTTACGTTAACCCGCACCCCAATTTTACCAATTTATTGTTGTGGCTAAAAAACGAATCCTACAAAGATTTGTGAGTATTGGCTTGGATTTTAATATTGGCTATATTATGGAGCCCAAATTACCTACATATAATTGGCCAAATATGCATATTAGAGCAATATCAAAATCTGGCCCGATTTTCACAAATATTTGTAGGATTGGTTTTTAAGTCACATCAATGAACAGGTAACATTTTTAGAGCGATTTCCTCAATATACTATGGAAATAAAGATCGGTCAGAGGCCGTTCGCCTTTAATGTTCTTATATAGGACTAAAAAAACTTTTAGTATATTGTCAAAGACTAACCATACAAAATCTTTGGTGAGTTCAAATTATAAAATGTTGACTACACGGGAAATATCTATGAATCCATTGATAACTTCGCATAGCAATTGAGGGCATTAAACGAATAAAAGATGAGCATATCTTTTAGAAAGGTGAGTAAGTCGAATAAGAATTTATACCGCTTTGTTTTGTCCATCACTGTAATTTTCAACACAATCAACCAATATTTTATATTGCTTTCCAAAAAAGAGAAAGCTTGAAGGCATTGACATCTTAATACAGTATTGATGTAGAGCTTAATCATTTCGATCCTTAATTAACTAATTGTCATTTACAGTTTTCACTTTGTTAATATATTTCGTTGCGTATCCAACTTCCAGTTCCTTATCTTAAAGGATTTTATATGTTTTTAAAGAATATGTAATGTTGTGTGCTTCAAACAAACTTTAGTAATGAATTTTTCTCAAGAAATATAATTAACATTCCGGGAAACACTCAATGATTGTCGTATGAAAGTTTTACATTTTCAACAGATTTATACCAACTGAGCATCAACAAATTCTCATTTTAATTTGTAATGAATTGCAAGAAATCCTACTAGGAAATTTAATAAATTCTTAAAAAAGTCGTTGCATGTCGGAAGCTAGTGATACTTTTCAGAAACCGGTTCATTTATCTTTTTCTCTTTATCCCTCGGAAACGTAGCAAAGATATAAATTACGTTTTCATTTTCATTAGTAATGGATTACGAAAAATCCTACCAGGAAATTTTATAAATTCTCAAAACAGAAGTTATTTGCTGAAGGTTAGTGATACTTTTCAAAAGAACACATTTAAAAATTTATTTGATTTTTCTATTCTTGCTATTCTCTCAGAAGTGTAACAAAAATACAAATTCCGTATTTTCATAAAAACTTTTCTCCAGAAATTAAAAATCACTCAGTTATCCTTATTGTTCTTATTGCAATTCATTGAAATTAATTATTTATTGTGAATACAATGCCAACATGTGAACATTAAAATCCACACGAGCAAGCATTAACATCATAAATTAGAGATAAGCACCTGTGTTTTATGTTCAACGTTGAAGCATTAGCAGCTCATGAGTGATGATGAATTTATAAGGAAATCATTTTGTCATATTTTTTTGTTTTCAACTAAGGACATATGACGTTATGATAGATCAAGGTAATACATTTTCGTTGACACTTGGGTTTTTAATATTTTTTTATTTTTTTCAAACAAATACATATAATTTTTTATTATTTTTTAATTTTCACTTCTTTTTCTATGATTATTAATTAAAATTACTTCTTTTGTTTACACCAGTTTTTCAATTAACAATTTTTTGTTTAAGCGCTCTTTTCCTTTAGACGACCACATCGTTTTGAGTCCCGTTTGCAACTGAACGGGGTCTTTAGCATGCACACTTATTATGAACATTGAATTTTGGGTGTTACTTTGAATGTGGATGGATATTCGACGAGTTTGTATGAGAATTCGACAAGATTTTACAATTCATTCAATAAACTTGATGTTTCTCTTTGTATTGGGTTTTCCCATTGTATGCAGTTGTAACCTTCACAGTTAAGATGAGTTTAGTTAAACATATCCAACATTTACCCTCTCACCATATTCAGCTCTCACAACGTCTGCGCATTGAGGGCAATGCAAATAAGAAGGGGAAAACAGCTGTTTGAATGCAAGTCCTGTTCTGTTTATTTTCCGACCAAGTTTACAAATCAAAACAAACATAAAGTTGTATTCTGTTGGTATTATTTAGATATGTATCCACTATTGCGGGTGTATACAGATAAATACCTGCTAGATTATACTAGGTCATCGTTAAGTGAAATGCAAAAGTGGACTAAGTTACATTTGTAAGAAAGTGATTTTTTTTTTGTTTTTCAAAAAATCTATATGTGGAATTCTGAGTGAAATCAGACACTTTTTCAAGATGAGGTTTTTGATTTCCTTTCCAGAGATATCGCGCCTTGAAAAACTCAAATTCTGTAAAAACTATTTGCAAAGAAATACCCATAACTTCTTTAATATTAGTCCAAATAGAAAACTTTTTTTTTGTATTTTTTGTTGTTTTATCAGCTATCTAATAACTAACAGAAAAAAATTTTTACAGTGGTTTGGATGGGATTTTGGCGATTTAAAATCAATTTTTGTCAATGATTGTAATCTTCGATATTCTTGAATTTTTTTGTATTAAACAACGATTATTAAAAAAATTTTAAGTTCTGTTTAGTAGTAGGATTCGAATGATTACTACTTTTTCTTATTTTTTTAAAATTTGTCAACACAATTTTTGTTTGTTATATTACAAAAAACAAGTAAAAAGTCGTTAAGTTCGGCCGGGCCGAACTTTTTGTACCCTCCACCATAAAATAGTCTTAATTAAAATGGAATAATCCTTTCACAATTTTAGGTGGAACAACTTTTCGACAATGGATAGATGCCTACTGCCTCCCACTATTGCTTAAATTACACTGTGAACACAAATGTTGGGGCAGAGATAATGCCTTTTGGAGATGAAAGCCATTGGTGTGTGTATATTAAAAACCCCGAAGGACAGATGCGCCGTGAGTCGAACTTCCGTGTTATGGCGTGATGAAGTTTTTGCAAGAGACCCTGTAAGCCATCATGAATTAGCATAATATCTTTATTTGTTGTTTTTGTAGAGCACTTAAGCAACAGTGAACACAGATATAACGCTAATTCCTGATTGCCCACAGGGTCTCTAACAAAAATTTCATCACGCCAGTTCGACTCACGGCGGATCTCTCCTTCGGGGTTCATAATATACTCACCAAGGCCTTTCTTCTCCAAGAGGAATTTTCCGTGCCCCAGACATTCACCTCCATTTTGTTGCACAGTGTTATCTAATCTAATCTAATCTAAAAAAATGTGTTCAGCTAGGTGAAAGGTACCACCCACGGGGCTATATCTTTAAATTTTTTGGCGGAAAAGTTTTATAGCTGCAGGGAACTTCAAGAGTCAAATTGAGGGTAGTTTCATCAAAACATGTTTGACGAATTTTTGTGAAGAAATTTCGTGACCACCGAAAATTCCCGAAAATCGGGAGGTACAGTTATATGGGGGGATATACCAAAACATGGACCTATAACAAAAAAAAAACATTGTTCCACAACATCCCATACGGGACAAGGGAGACTTCTCTCATATCAATGAGTGCACCCCGATTCATATTTAGCTCAATGATATGGGACCTACTGTTTATCGCCGAGTCCGAACGGCGTGTCCTAAGACACCACTTATAGAGAAGTTTTTCAAGGCTGAAATACTCAGGAAATGTCGCCAACATTACTGAGGGGTATTTTGCCACCGTTGAAAAATGTTTGGTGTTGCCTGGCCGGGGAATCGAACCACCGACCTTCTGCGTGCAAGGCGGGCGTGCATACCATTGCACCACGGTGGCACCTGGACCTATATTGACGATTATTTTTGAATAGACAAAATTGTAGCTAAAATTCTCAAAATACCGATCATTACAGCTAGTACGGTTACAAATTGCAGCTAAAATTCTCAAAATACCGAAAATCGGGAGATACCGTTATATGGGGGCTATACCAAAACATGGACCTATGTTGACGATGTTTCGTTGGAGATGTTTTATGACCACTGAGAACTTCAAATGTCAAATTACAGCTATTTCGATTAAAAACTGTAGCTAAAATTCTCAAAATACCGAAAATCGGAGGGTACCGTTATTTGGGGGCTATACCAAAACATGGACCTATGTTGACGATGTTTGGTGGAGATGTTTCATGACCACTGAGAACCTCAAATGGCAAATTGCAGCTAGTTCGGTTAAAAATTGTAACTAAAATGCTCAAAATACCGAAAATCAGGAGGTACGGTTATAAGGTATGGCCCCAAAACATGGACCTATGTGAAGATGTTTGGTGGAAATGTTTAATGACCACTGAGAACCTCAAATGGCAAATTACAGCTAGTTCGGTTAAAAATTGTAGCTAAAATTCTCAAAATACCGAAAATCGGGAGGTACCGATATATGGGGGCTATGCCAAAACATGGACCTATGTTGACGATGTTTGGTGGAGATATTTCATGACCATTGAGAACCTCAAATGGCAAATTACAGCTAGTTCGGTTAAAAATTGTAGCTAAAATTCTCAAAATACCGAAAATCGGGAGGTACCGATATATGGGGGCTATACCAAAACATGGACCTATGTTGACGATGTTTCGTGGAGATATTTCATGGCCACTGAGAACCTCAAATGTCAAATTGCAGATAGTTCGGTTAAAAATTGTGGCTAAAATTCTCAAAATACCGAAAATCGGGAGGTACCGTTATATGAGGACTATACCAAAACATGGACCTATGCCCATATCCTTTGGGATATAAGTTTGTTGATCACTAGGAACCCTAAGTGCCAAATTATAGCTAAGTCGGTCTGCAAATGTGGCGAAGAACGTCAAAATACCTCAAATCCGGAGGTACCGTTATATGGGGGCTATTCCAAAGAGTGGACCGATATAGCCCAATTTATTGTATGTTCTAAGAATAGAAGTTTATTAGTAATTATGCCCAGGAGCACTAATTCTTCTGAGCACCAAATCCAACTTCTTGTTTTCAATATTAAGTTATATGACAAAATATTGTGTTCAAATTAATCAGAAACTATAGTCTTCCCTGTTTTAACCCTTGGCGAAAAATGCCAAATTTCCTCCACTAATAAATTAGTTGTTTTAAAATTTTTTATTTGTTTATTTTTTTTTATACCCTCCACCATAGTATGGAGGGTATATTAAGTTTGTCATTCCGTTTGTAACACATCGAACTAATCATTTGCGACCCTATAAACTATATATATTCTTGATCAGGATAAAATTCTAAGACGATCTAGCCATGTCCGTCCGTCTGTCGGTCTGTTGTAATCACTCTAGCGTCCGCAATAATTGAGATAGAGTGCTGAAATTTTGCACGCGAGCGTCTTTTTTCCATAGGCAGGTCTAGTTCGAAGATGGGCTATATCGGTCCACTTTTTGGTATAGCCCCCATATAACGGTACCTCCGAATTTGAGGTATTTTGACGTTATTCGCCACATTTGCAGACCGAATTAGCTATAATTTGGCACTTAGGGTTCCTAGTGATCAACAAACTTATATCCCAAAGGATATGGGCATAGGTCCATGTTTTGGTATAGTCCTCATATAACGGTACCTCCCGATTTTCGGTATTTTGAGAATTTTAGCCACAATTTTTAACCGAACTATCTGCAATTTGACATTTGAGGTTCTCAGTGGCCATGAAATATCTCCACGAAACATCGTCATCATAGGTCCATGTTTTGGTATAGCCCCCATATATCCGTACCTCCCGATTTTCGGTATTTTGAGAATTTTAGCTAAAATATTTATCCGAACTAGCTGTAATTTGACATTTGAGGTTCTCAGTGGTCATGAAATATCTCCACCAAACATCGTCAACATAGGTCCATGTTTTGGCATAGCCCCCATATATCGGTACCTCCCGATTTTCGGTATTTTGAGAATTTTAGCTACAATTTTTAACCGAACTAGCTGTAATTTGCCATTTGAGGTTCTCAGTGGTCATTAAACATTTCCACCAAACATCTTCACATAGGTCCATGTTTTGGGGCCATACCTTATAACCGTACCTCCTGATTTTCGGTATTTTGAGCATTTTAGTTACAATTTTTAACCGAACTAGCTGCAATTTGCCATTTGAGGTTCTCAGTGGTCATGAAACATCTCCACCAAACATCGTCAACATAGGTCCATGTTTTGGTATAGCCCCCATATAACGGTACCCTCCGATTTTCGGTATTTTGAGAATTTTAGCTACAGTTTTTAATCGAAATAGCTGTAATTTGACATTTGAAGTTCTCAGTGGTCATAAAACATCTACAACGAAACATCGTCAACATAGGTCCATGTTTTGGTATAGCCCCCATATAACGGTATCTCCCGATTTTCGGTATTTTGAGAATTTTAGCTGCAATTTGTAACCGTACTAGCTGTAATGATCGGTATTTTGAGAATTTTAGCTACAACTTTGTCTATTCAAAAATAATCGTCAATATAGGTCCATGTTTTGGTATATCCCCCCATATAACTGTACCTCCCGATTTTCGGGAATTTTCGGTGGTCACGAAAATTCACAAAAATTCGTCAAACATGTTTTGATGAAACTACCCTCAATTTGACTCTTGAAGTTCCCTGCAGCTATAAAACTTTTCCGCCAAAAAATTTAAAGATATAGCCCCGTGGGTGGTACCTTTCACCTAGCTGAACACATTTTTTTAGATTAGATTAGATTAGATAACACTGTGCAACAAAATCGAGGTGAAAGTCTGGGGCACGGAAAATTCCTCTTGGAGAAGAAAGGCCTTGGTGAGTATATTATGAACCCCGAAGGACAGATCCGCCGTGAGTCGAACTTCCGCGTTATGGCGTTATGGCGTGATGAAATTTTTGTTAGAGACCCTGTGGGCAATCAGGAATTAGCGTTATATCTGTGTTCACTGTTGCTTAAGTGCTCTACAAAAACAACAAATAAAGATATTATGCTAATTCATGATGGCTTACAGGGTCTCTTGCAAAAACTTCATCACGCCATAACACGGAAGTTCGACTCACGGCGCATCTGTCCTTCGGGGTTTTTAATATACACACACCAATGGCTTTCATCTCCAAAAGGCATTATCTCTGCCCCAACATTTGTGTTCACAGTGTAATTTAAGCAATAGTGGGAGGCAGTAGGCATCTATCCATTGTCGAAAAGTTGTTCCACCTAAAATTGTGAAAGGATTATTCCATTTTAATTAAGACTATTTTATGGTGGAGGGTACAAAAAGTTCGGCCCGGCCGAACTTAACGACTTTGTACATGTTATTTTTAACTTTTTAGTAAATACATTTTTTGACCATTGAGAACAAAATTATAGTCAATTTAGGCCGAAATTTTAGATAAAAACTTCAAAATGCCTGAAATCGTGTAGTACCGTTATATAAGGTCTATACCAAAACCGGGACCTGGAGAAGTTTCTGTACCATTGGGGACTCCAGCCGATTCGGCCTAAAAATAAAGATAAAATCCTCATAATACTTGAAATCGGGTGGTACCGCTATAAATGGGCTATACCAAAACCTGGACCTATGTTCACAATTTTCGGTGAGTAAATGTCTGTATCATTGGAAATTCCAATGCCAAATTACAGCTAATTCGCGCAAAAATGAAGATAAAAACCTCAAATTACCTGAAATCGCGTGGTACCGCTATCTGGGGGCTATAGGAAAAAATGAACCCATATTGGATTTGGTTTCATATTCATGTATTGTCATCCACATCTGAAAAGTGTGTAAAATTTCAGTTCGATTGGTCAACTGCAAATGTGTGGAAAATGAGTTACCAGATTTGAAAAGCAAGTTAAATAAAACACCGTAAAAACACTGTAAAAATGGACCTATATTGGTTTTGATTTCATATTCATGTATTATCATCCAAATCTGAAAAGTGTGCAAAGTTTTAGTTTGATTGGTCAACTGCAACTGTGTTGAAAATGAGTTACCAGATTTGAAATGAAAGTTAAATAAAACACCATTAAAATACTGTAAAATGGACTAACCTTTGTTTTAATTGGTCAACTGCAACTGTGTCAAAATTGAGTTACCAGATTCGAAATGCAATTTAAATAAAACACTATAAAAATGAACCAATATTGGTTTTGATTCCATATTCATGTATTGTCATCTATATTTGAAAAGTGTGCAAAGTTTCAGTTCGATTGGTCAACTGCAACTGTCTTAAAAATGAGTTACCAGATATGAACTTAACGTACACCAAAGCAAGTTAAATAAAACAATGTAAAAATACCGTAAATCACGAGGTACGCTGCTATGGGGGATATAGGAAGACGTGGACCTATACTAATAAGCCTTTTCTGGAACATTTTATAACCCCATAAAAGACTAAATAACAAATTTCAGTCATTTTGGTGGGATATTAACGTCACATCTTTCACAATTACGAAAATCGGGAGGTACCGTTCTATGGTGGCTATACCGAAACGTGGACCTATACTGACGAAATGCATTCGGAAAGGGTTTTACTTCCAACGTAGAGTAAATACCAAATCTCAGCCATTTCTGTTTGTTGTTGTGGCCACAACCTTTAAAATACGGAAAATCGGGAGGTACCGTTCTATGGGGGCTACATGAAGGCGTGGACCTATACCAACAAATTTAGAGGGGAAAGTTGAATACCCCTAACTAAATACCAAATTCCAGCCATTTTAATGGATTATTATCTCCATAACTTTCAGAATACCGAAAATCGTGAGGTACCGTTCTATGGGGGCTATATGAAGGCGTGGACCTGTACCGACAAATTTCTGGTGTAAAGTTTCGTACCCCCAATGAAGACTAAATACCAAATTTCAGCCATTTCGGAGTAATATTGAGACCACAACTTTCAAAATACCGAATATCGGGATGTATCGTTCTATGGGGGCTATATCCAAACGTGGACCGATGTAGCCCATTTGCAATACCAAACATCCTAGGAGTAATAGAAACTTCTATACCAAATAACAAAGCTCTATCTTAAATATTGCGAGCTGTATCTTGATTTCTACAAACGGACGGACATGGTTATATCGACTTAAAATTTTACCCTGATCAGGAATAAATATACTTTATAGGGTCTCCGATGAATATTTCGATGTGTTACAAACGGAATGACAAATTTAATTATACCCTCCATATTATGGAATATTTTTAAAATGTGTTTTTTACTTTTTACTTTCATAAAAACTTAGTAATTTTCCGATATTAAAAATGGTTTAGCTGTTATTGTACCAGCCGGACAATAAACTAACTGAATTGGTGATCAAAAGACTACAGCTTGGGTATTATATGAATGGGCACCCGAATCGAATAATCTACCAAATATTAAAATGATATTTTCACCAGATGATGACAATTTAAATACGAAAGAGGATTAGAATTTAAGATATTAAATGGTCAAAGTTAAATATAGGACTTAAAATTGTTGTAATTAGTCGTAGTTTAATACAAAAAATTCAAGAAAATCGAAGAGTACAATCAGTGATAAAAATTGATTTTAAATGTTAAATCGCGAAAATTGCATCCAAGCCCAATGTGCAAAGATTTTTTCCATTCGTTGTCAGATAGCTGATAAAACAACAAAAAAATACAATTTTTTTTTTATTTGGACAAATATTAAAGAAGTTATGAGTATTTCTTTGCACATAGTTTTTACAGAATTTGTGGTTCGTGATATCTCTGGAACCGTTAGTCAAAAAAATCTGAAAATATACTGAAATGTTTTGATGATAAGCAGCATCATTACAGCAAAAAATTAAGAAAATCAAAAATCTCATCTCGAAAAAGTGTCCAAGTTCACTCAGAAATCCCCATATATAAAACAGAAAAATGTACGTTTGTTTGTTTGTATATGCCTCAACATCAGAGTACATTACAACATCGCCTAAAATTAAAATAGGCCATATTAATTTTTGAAATTCAGAGGTGATCTGGAGATATAGCATCAGAATCAGAGGCACCTCCAATAAATGAAAATTTTGTATGCGAATATTTTTAGAAAGGCAGCGATATAGTCTCCAAATTTGGTCAAATTATGTTGGAAGTAAGTACACATCATCTCATACAAAATACGCGGGGTGGGGTCAGGGAGAGCAGTTTTCCCCTTTGACCTGCTAATATCAAATATCACGCAGAAGGTCGTGGTTTCGATTCCCCGGCTAGGCAACATCAAATTTTGGCAAACGGTGGCAAAATACCCCTCAGTAATGTTGGCGACATTTCCTGAGTATTTCAGCCATGTAAAACTTTGCTACAAGTCTTAGGACACGCCGTTCGGACTCGGCGATGAACTGTAGATCCCATATTATTGAGCTAGTATGAATGGGGGTGCACTCACTGATATGAGAGAAGTCTCCCTTGTCTCGCCTGGGATGTTTGTGGAAAATTTATTATAAATTATATCTATAGAATGGTAACATATGTATAGTAGGCAATGACAGGGGAAGTAACACCATAGGATCAAAGTACAACAGTTAATGTTTTTGTTTTAATATCATATTGGCGATTTTTACTATAAACAAATAGTGTACAAGTCTTAGACCTTGGTTGATGTGACCCACTTACTTACATGCATACTTAAGGATAGATAGAGAGAAGTACCACTCAGTCAACATATAAAAACGACTTCACTTCCACAATACCTGGTAACATTAAGAATTAATGTAAATGTAATGTAATTAATGTAAATGGTGCGAAGCGCACCAGGTTCAGCTAGTGTAATATAAATAGCAAATACAGTTTGACGGGGTCAACCATTACCACTGGGTAAAATATAATATTAATTTAAACATATTAGTTTTTTTTTTTTTCAAAATAGTCTGGCTTAAGCCTATTGTTGTTGTTTTAATATTTTAAAACAACTAATTTATTAGAGGAGGAAATTTGGCATTCTTCGGCAAGGGGTATAACAGGGAAGACTACAGTTTCTGATTAATTTGAACACAATATTTTGTCATATTACTTAATATTGAAAACAAGAATTCGGATTTGATGCTCAGAAGAATTAGTGCTAATCTGCATAATTACTAATAAACTTCTATTCTTAGAACATACAATAAATTGGAAATATGAGGGCAATAAAAAAACCAGTAAGGAAAGGATCAAAGTCGGGCGAGGCCGACTATATGATACCCTACACCACTGTGAATATGTAAAATATATCCAGATCTTAACCGATTTTGATATAATTTGGCACATTTATTTCTAGACCGTATTCAGTCACACATTCCAAATATCATTGAAATCGGACTTATATATCGTGTTTGGAGCAGAAAATACACGAAATCGGCCGAAAATATATATGGGTGCTATATCCAAATCTGAACCGATTTCGATATAATTTGGCACACTTATTTCTAGACCGAATTCAGTCAAACATTCCAAATTTCATCCAAATCGGACGTATATAGCGTGTTTGGTACAGAAAATACGTGAAATCGGCCGAAAATATATATGGGAGCTATATCCAAATCTCAACCAATTTCTATATAATTTGGCACATTTATTTCTAGACTGAATTCGGTCACGCATTCCAAATTTCATCGAAATGGGAAAAATATAGCGTGTTGGTACATAAAATTCGTGAAATCGGCCGAAAATATATATGGGAGCTATATCCAAATCGGAACCGATTTCGATATAATTTGGCACACTTATTTCTAGACCGAATTCAGTCAAACATTCCAAATTTCATCCAAATCGGACGTATATAGCGTGTTTGGTGCACCAAATACGTGAAATCGGGCGAACATATATATGGGAGCTATATCCAAATCTGAACCGACTTCGATATAATTTGGCTCATTTATTTCTAGACTGAATTCAGTCACACATTCCAAATTTCATCGAAATCGGACATATATAGCGTGTGTGGTACAGGAAATACGTGAAATCGGCCGAAAATATATATGGGAGTTATATCCAAATCTGACCCGATTTCTATATAATTTGGCACTCTTATTTGTAGACCGAATTCAGTCACACATTCAAAATTTCATCAAAATTGGATTTATATAGAGTGTTTGGTGCATCAAATACGTGAAATCGTGCGAAAATATATATGGGAGCTATATCCAAATCTGAACCGATTTTCACCAAAAGCAATAGCGTTCTTCCTATGGCTAAAAAAGTTGTAGTCCCCAATTTTCAGCTGAATCGGACAAAAAATGCGACCTGTATGTTGCGAACAAAAATACATGGACAGACGGACAGACAGACAGACGGACGGACACGCATAAATCGACTCAGAAAGATATTATATGTATATCCCCAAAAGGAACTGTGGGTCTATTTCGTTTCCTTTTGTATGTTACATACAAATGCACAAAGACATAATACCCCTTACCACTGTGTGGTGTAGGGTATAATTATGAACGGTGTAATGTTCAGCCGGGTCGAAGTTGTTATACCCTCTTCCCGAACTATATTGAAGAAAATAGGAAAATGTAGTATCCTTTCTCTTATGAAAATACTCAGCTATTCCTCCACGTTAAGGTTTATTTCTTGGAGGAGTATAATGTATTAAATGAGGAAAATTTTCTCAGTGGAGGCTCTCTTTTCATTTAGAGTTCAAAAATACCAAGTTATAACCTCAAAAAACCCATCGAAATACATAAAATTAGACAATAATGGCTATACTAAAACCTGAATATATGCATAGTTTTTATGCAAGAAGTTTTCTATTTTCTGGGAGCCAAAAATTCCAAACAACCACTTCGGTAGAGATATTTGACTAAAATTTTCAAAAAGCTTAAATCGTGTGGTATACTAATATGAGGACTATACCAAAACCTGGATCTGTACTGTCCAATTTTTTTACAAGGGATGTTTTGTTCCTGTTATAATTATACCCTCCATATTATGGTAAAGGGTAAAAAAAATAACATACATATATTTGTGCTTGAGCCTTTTGCGATTGCACACACACACACATTCCCAGCTAAAATTCGGATAATTAGTCGTTATGTAATCCATTACAAAGTAATGTAAGAAGGCAAAACTACTTATTTCACTGCTTACTAAGTAGTGAGTAGGTGGCACAGACCGTGTGTGTCCGACTACAAAGCCTAGAGTTTTGTTTTCAATGCTCACCGTAGGCACGCGAGTTTTTTGTTAACAAAATAAAAACAAGTGAGCAAAGGCTAAAGTTGGAAGGGGGCCGACCATGTGATACCCTACACCACTACCCCTGTGCATAAGCTTTTCACTGGTAAACATTTCTTTAGGGAATATAATCCGACTACCACCAAACATAATATACCTCTTTAATTGTCTTTCCCCCATAAGCAACCAAAATTTCGTGAAAATCCGATCAAAATTACGATAAAAAATGGATGAATTGGATGCATTACTGACTATTGTGGTATCTCCTTTGTTTGACCACCTTCGCCAACCTACTTTACACCAATGTAAAGGTAATATTTTGTTCTTCTCATAGTCAGACTTTGATTTTGGAAGTTTCCCATTCAAAGTTGTGATATTCGTCATTATAATTAAAATAGCAAAAATGAAAAGTTGGGTTGTATTATCGATATCTTCGTTGTTTAACCACCTACGACAACCTACTATACATCGTTGTAAAGATGATGTTTTCTACTTTCAGCAGGTTTTGGTATATTTCTTATCGATGGGGAGATATTCACTTTGAAATAAAAAGTTGACTTTTTATCCAAATAAGTTTTTTGCCCATTCCACCCCTGGATATTAGCCGACCATCACCAAAATCAATAGGCTTCTTTTATTAATTTTCTCGTTTAGAGTTAAGCTTGATGATCGGAAATTATTTGCAAGTGAAAAAGGAAAGCCAAGGACTCGAACCCACATAGTCACCAAATTACGTTACCTGGTTTCATTGGTGGTAAAGCAAATCTTCGGACGTATCGACTATGTAATGGCTTCTCTGTCCTAGAACTTATCGTTTTTCAAATGCAAATGTGTTTTGTACATTTACGCGGATACTTGGCCACAGAAATGTATTTTCTTCACGGCAAACGCTTTTTTGCGCTGCCTTTGATGTTATGAGTTTTGGCTTTGAACGCTAACACGCCGTGACAACATTTTTTGATATGTTTCCAAGGACGTGGGTTCAAATCCCAGCCGGGCTCAGCCTGTTTTTTATTTTTTGAAATTTTGCCTGTAAGGGCTTCTTCCCCTCCGGGTCCCTCATCAACAACCAAAATTTGGTGACGATCCGATCAAAATTGCGACCTGTAGCGTGACTACGACTCAGCTCGTCGAGACATTCACTTTGGTATATATAAGTATGGGTCTACGACCATTATTTCGATGCGTTACAAACTTTTTGGCCAAAACCAACTTATAATACCCTCCCCACATAGTGGTGTATGGTATAAACAACGTAAACTAAAATAAAACAAGTAAGAATGGCGTTAAGTTCGGCCGGACCGAATTTGTTATACCCACCACCACGAACTGTATTGATGTGAATAGGAACAATGCTTGAAATTTTACGAATGGAGCTTCTGTATCCTTCGGCAGGCAACACATAGTACTATATTACACCAATCTCGGTTCGACAAACTATTTGCCAAAAATCCCTAGAAATACATAAAGTTGGACAATACCATAAAAGTTAAAAATTTTGTGTAGCGTTATATAACGCTATTTTAAAGTTTTTGTACCCTCAGCATTTATGCTAACGAGGGTATATACACTTTCATACGGGAAAAATGTCCCTCATCGAAATAATGGTTTTAGACCCCAAGTATGTTTGGACGAAATGTGTTTCACACAATTTGGAGTCGATTGAGCAATCTCCCTCCGTCTGTCTGTCTGGCTGGCTGGAGCGCACGATAACTCTCGAACGGATGAAATTTTGGCTTTCGTAATTTTTTGCCCAAGCTTAGTTTAAGTTCGATGATGGGCTATATCGGTCCACTCCTTCCGGTACCTCCCCCACGAAAGTTCGAAAATGTTCGAAAAATTTGTGCGCATGATAACTCTTGAAGGGAGTAACCGATTTGGTCCCTACTTTGCCCATCGTAAAATGTGTACCATACTTAGATATTGTTTTAATATAGACTCAATTGGACCACTCCTTCGGGTACCTCCCACACAAAATTTCTGAAAAGTTCAGTTTAGGGCCATCTCTCGAATCGCTCTGATTTTTGGTTTAGCAACTTGTATTCACTGCCCTCCATAGGACGGTACAAGTTTTGTTAGGGGCAAGTCCATACTTCTTGAGAAAATAGCCTGAAAGTTGTCGATTCGGTCCAAAATTTGGCCTTAGTAATATTTGGTCCAAACATAGTTCGGTCCACTCCTTCAGGTACCTCCCCCACAAAAGTTCAAAAATGTTCGGAAAATTTGTTCGTACGGTTACTCTTGAAAGGAGTGGCCGATTTGGTCCATATTTTACACATCCTAATACATCTACCAAATATAGATCAGGTTCGAATACGGACTATATTTGTCCACTCCATCCGGTACCTCCCACACAAAATTTCCGGATAAGTTCACTTTAAGACCTGCTATCGATTCACTTTGATTTTTTTGAAGCAACTAGCATTTGCTGCCTCAATTACGATGGTATACGTTTTTTTCAGGGGCAAGTCCATACTTCTTGAGCAAACATCCCGAAGGTTGTAAAAACCCCCTATGGCACCCCTGTGGCTGGAGATCCACTTCCATAAAGGTCAATGTAGATCCATTCCTTTTAGTATCTCCTCCGCAAAACTTTTGATCTCTTATCATAATGAACATTTTTGTCTGTTCAAATTCCCAAAATTTTTAAAAACCCCTAAATACATACGTTGTTTGGGAAAAAATTATTTCAATATATATAGGCTGAGGGTATATCTCTGTCGGCAAAGCCGACTGATACTTTTTTACTTGTTTTTAGTTGAATTTATATGCTATATTGACACAAAGTATAACAGTTCAATAGAGAGAGAGAGAGTTCAGAATGTTTTAGATATAAACTTGAAATTTGGAACATGGTACGAGGCAGGGACGTACGCAGGATTTCATTTCGGGGGGGGCCCAACATGACCAAAAATCATGAAATTTAAAAATGTTGGGTAGAGATACATAGCGCTATTTTAAAGGCTTTTAGTCGATTTTTTTAACAATTATTGAGACAAGGTGTATAAAATAATGAAGAGAGAGCTTAAAAAATTTGAAATACAATTTTGGAATTTGGTACAGAGTAATATATATTATGTATTGGTTCTTGGATATCACTATGCAACACTGAAAATGCAAACAACTTCTAGTATGCATTTTTTGAAAGTACATATTTAGACTACAAAAACCGTAGTAGGGTTTTGTCCTGTCAGATCCAGTTCGGATTTTATGGCCTCATCTAAACCGGGCTAAATCTACACTTTTTTGCATTTATCAGGCCTTTATCTCAGAAACGAATAGGAAATTGGCCTTGCTGTCTTTGGCAATATTATAGCCCTAAACTAGTAGAACTTATCCACCTAACCACTTAAGAAAAACTTCATCTAGGGCATCAAAATCTATAAAATATAGAAAATTTTACATAATTGGTCAAATTCTGGTCAGTATCGGCTAAACTATTGGGAGTTGAACCAAGTAACCTTTTGCAAAAATCTTCCAAATAAAGTTCTCAACAATTCTTTAAAACATTCTGAAACTCTAAATTTCGGATTTCACTACATTATTGATATTTTTATTAAATCGTCGTTGAAAAACGTACTGAAAACAACGGCATAGAGGCATTTTACAACAATTAAATGTTCTAAAGGGTTGTGTATTACATTCCAGGGAATATTTTTCCAAAAGAAAGTATTCAAAAAAATTAACGGTTTTGGAGATACGGTGCGAAATGTATAAAAATTGTTGAATTTTTGAATAAACTTTGAAATTTGAGGAAATAAATGTAGTTTTTCGAGTTCACTATTTCTGCAAATATTTTATTCTTGTTTTTATCTACAAATTTGCTTCAGAGGTCAGAAGAAGATTCGCATTGGTTTCAGAGATATAGCCCCGAATTTCTTTAAAAATTCAATATTTAACCATGTTTAGATGTGGCCATAAAATCCGAGCTGGATCTGACACAACAAAACCCAACTAGGGTTTCTTGTCGTTTGGGTCTGTACTTTCAAAAAATCCTCAGTTCGAATTGTTTGCATAAGATCACCTTAAAAATGTTGCACAGTGTATTTTTTATTGAAAATTACCATATCAGACCACGTTCGGTATGGTTATCGGTATTTGTAAGTTGTACACCACATATGCTCACATTTTAGTATATCTCAGAATTTGTAATATCCGCAATTGTTTTCGCTAGATTTTCAGTATTCGAAGATCTTAATTTAATTTCTAAGAATATTGGCTATAATAAGGATTTTTGAAATTTTTTTGGTTGGAGAACCTCTATGCTGAAAGTAGTTAATGCATATCGAGATATCGCCCTTTTTTAGATCCATTTTTCAAAAAGTATTTAGTGGACAAATCTTTGACGTCCATACATTACATATTAAAATCTTATAAACCTTTTAATTGGAATTTGGTATACTTTAATATATCAAGGTATTTTAATATCTTTTAAGTTATTTCTATACATTGAATACATCCGACATGGAATAATTCAAATCGAAAATTGTCTACTGCTATTGTGTGGATAACCCTACATAATATTTACCCAAGAAAAAAATTTTAAATGCAAGAATTATTGCTCATAGCGCAAAAGGAGAGTGTTTCTGAATGTGCCGAATTAGTCCATTAAGCAAGTGTATCTCAATTTAAGAGTCATTCCTTTCGATAGTTATCGCGCCCGGCTTTCATCCAAATAGACAGAAGTAGAACAGATAAGTATTTTTAAGGAAGTTCGTTGTAATAATATATTAATCTGGTTTTTGAAAGTCTGCTGAGAAACCGAAAACGTTTTAATATTAGGAGGCAACAAATTCCACAATCGAACAATTCGGTTAAAAAAGGATTTTTATTAAATATTAATTTGTATCTGAGAGCTTTTAGAAGACGATAAAAATATATAATCAAATTAAAAAAGGAATAGAGGTATCAGATTTCAACAAACCGATCAAATGAAAACCCTACAAGCTGAAGGAAAAATTGTGAACAATTATTTCTGCAAACATCTACCATACGCAAATTTTAATATTTGAAGCTGGACATAATGTTGTTTATATTATTTCCGTGGTACCCAGTATTACCTCAATACCATAAAGAATGTGAACAACAAATTTGTCGAAATAAATATATTATTGGTTTTCGATATATAGTTCACGAAAACCCCATTTCATGCACTTCCCTTCCCACAATATTGAACTCGTCATATTTTTTGATACAGGATACCATAAACCTCAAAAATGAACTAGCAGAGATGGAGTGTAATCATTACGGAACTCCGAGTTCATTTATTTATTTATTTATTTTTTTTTTTTTTATACTGGAACGATATGGCATAAAGCCGTAAGGCCATGTTTATATTAGCTTTTTGCAGGGTTAACCTTCTTAATGAGGATTTATCTGACGTATAAGCAAAGGAATTGACATTTGAAACCCAGTGGGTTTGTTAAATCCGGTTATATATAAACGTACTATAATACAGAAAAATTTGAAAATTTCAAGCAAAAAGTTAAAAATTTTCGAACAAAAATATCGAAATTATTTCTTACAAAATTTGTTAACGAAGTACATTTTCTGTACAGAAACTTCAGAAAATTTATGTTTTCATTTGAAATATCCAAACATAAAATTCTTTTATGAGAAAGAAAAAGCTAATTATCTGTTACAGTAGCTAAAGAAATTTTTGGTCTACCAAACCATTTCGGGGGGGGGCCCGGGCCCCCTGTGCCCCCCCCCCCCCCTGCGTACGTCCCTGGTACGAGGAGAGAATGAAAGAGAATAGTTAGTTTTGTCAAAAATATTTTTATTTTTCAATATAATCTCCTGAAACTTCAATACACTTAGTCCAAAGCTTTTCTAGCAATTCTATCCCTTAAAATAGTTTTCCTCAAGGTCATCAAAATAGTGGTATACAACTGTAATTGCATCTTCATTTGAGGTAAAACGCTAGCCAGCAAGGATTTTTTTAGATTTGGGAACAAGTAAAAGTCACTGGGAGCTAAATCAGGAGAATAAGGTGGGTGGTCAAGCAAATCGTACTTTAATTCGTTGATTTTAGCCATTGTTAAAACACTCTTGTGCGCTGGTGCGTTGTCTTGATGAAAAATTATTTTTTTGTGTTTAAGCCAGGACGTTTTTCTCGAATTTGTACATTTAATTGATCCAAAAGGTTGCAATAGTACTCTGAATTTATTGTTTTACCCTTTTGCAGATAGTCAATCAATAAAATACCTTTGAAGTTCCATAAAACCGTTGCCATAACCTTACCAGCCGATTGAATTGTTTTTGCCTTCTTTGGGGCACTTCCTCCAGCTTCAGTCCATTGTTTGGATTGTTCTTTTGTCTCTGGAGTATAGTGGTGGATCCATGTCTCATCAACAGTTATGCAACGACGCTTAAAATCCATTTTATTTCGCTTAAAACGATCCAAACAAGCTTGAGAAATATTCATTGTTATGCATTTTTGATCGACTGTTAACAAATGTGGCACCAATCTTGCAGAAAGCTTTTTCATCTATAGTTCTTCATGCAAAATTAAATAACCCTTTTTTATGTAAATATTTAATGACAGCACGCATTTCTAATTTTTCCATCGTAAAAAAATTGCGGATGCGTCTTTTTTGAACACCTGTTTCTATATGAAAGAGTTGCCAGATCGAAACAAAATTTAACATGTGTTCATAACAGAGATGGAAGTTTCCAAAACACTTAACTTTTTTTCTGTTTATACCGCGCTTTTTGTGCTAGGCTAAGAAGTTTCCGAACTGCCCTCGTATGAATCTAAAGCTCAATATAGGAAAAAAGTGTTGATGTCCGAATTATCGAGGTAAGAAAAATATGAGATTTCCGGATTACCGAGTCTACAATGTAAAAAATTCTAGTGTCCGGATTACCGCGTTGTCCGGATTATCGAGACTATACTGTACACAGTATGCGGTATCGATCATAGCACGATTCCTGTCTTAGAAACACCTTACCATACATATAACAGCCTCGACAATCTGGTATAAATAAATAAAACGCTGTATAGTTCGACTATTTGAAAAAACAATCATGAAATCATTTCTGAAGTCAAACACGGCTCTGGATATTCGTATGTATAATGAAAGTGATAACGAAAACTTACTCACCAGATATGAAATTATGATTTAATAAGGATCAGTTTTTCCTAAAAAAAATAGTTTATACATTTTCTATATCATTAATGCAATATCGAAAAAAACGTCTACATAAATTCTGTTTATTTTATTTATACCCCTTTGCTTTTTGTACGCCTCATTATATTATTTTATTCTAACATCTTGTGCTTTATGCTGTTCTTGAACGGTGTGAATGCTTTTGAATGATAACATGTTTCAAAGCCTCCGGCACCGTCGACAACCTCTCCCCAACCATAGACTTCAATGATTGTTATGCCGCTTAGTTCATGTTCAGGATGCACACGATTATGATGGAAATCGCCTTTTTAAGGTCATCCGTTGTAATGGGCGTTAAAGTATGTGTTTGTGTGAGTGTGAATATACAAAGTATCCTGTCTGAATAAGCTGGTGTCTCTATATGCCCATGAATGTACCTACACATGTGTGCGTGTGAATAAATTTTTAATATGTATACATGTGTGTGTGTGCATGTTGTTTTAATCTTTGATTATGACAAATTTCATGGTTGAATGGTTGTTTATTCTGCTCTAATCTCTTTGATGGTAGATATACTAAAAGTAAAGTGACAAGCTTTCTCCTTATTTAAGTGTTTGTGGTTAAGCAGATATTTTACTTTGAGAATATGTGAGAGTAATCTTAAACGGTTATGTACCTAATATGTGTTTATGAAATTCTTCGAAAGAGTTGATGGATAAACGCATTCATACAACGGCTCCCCATAGAGCCATTTATATACCAGCATATGCTAATAGTTCGAAAGAATTTCTTTGTGTGATATTAGTTGTAAGGTTTGTTTTTTTTTCATTCTGTCAGAATGTTATAAATATAATATAGCTCGTGTGTGAATGGTATCAATAAATCATATACTGTCTGTTTTTCTGCGTCTAATACAAGATGTATAGGAAAAGCTGTAGCTGTCGAGGTCATTGTATGTACAAGGTAGTGGCAAAGTTTTCACCGAGGAGAAAACCTATACAAATATCGAAATCCAAGTTGGTTTGATGGAACATGTGAAAACATGTGAACGATCACTAATATCCAGGCGCTAAAGAAATCGAAATGAATGTGATCGAATTAATGGATCAATTTTATTGAATACACAAAAATGGTTTCTCTTTTAAATTAATTTATTGTAAAGCTCTTTGGTAAACAACGTTTTTGGTTTTTCCATTTGTTGCGTACACAAACAAATCAGAAGGTTTCCCTACCCGTGAACAGGCTACATAAAATTGTCCATGTGAAAAACAATAATTTTCTAAATTTAAACAAGACGCTTGCAATGATTTTCTTTGTGATTTGTTGATTGTTTTAGCAAAGGCAAGTCGAATCGTTAACTGCAAACGTTCAAATTCAAAAGGCATGTTTGTTGGTATTATTGGAATAAGTGGAATTAAGACCTCTACACCTTTAAATTTTCCATTCAAAATAGTGGCTTCGATAACATTGGTCATTAATTTCTTTACCTGGGCATTCATCCCATACGACAATTGCACACTATTGCAAAACTTTTGCCATTCCAAATGTCTTACTGATATTATATGTGGGATTCTCATTGAAATTCATGTCCAAAGACAGCTTAAGTGCTGAATGTGCTGTTCTACTACCATCTTACAATGTGGCAGCTATTCCAGATGAAGCAAGAGCCAGAGCTATCTCATTCTGGGATAGAATAGTTGCCAAAATTATTGTAATGAGGAATGTTTTCTCTGTTCCACCAGGTGCATCCACCGTTATTTTTGGTCATTGCCTGCATCAATGTGTCGTAACTGTATCATTGCTGTTCATTCAACTTTGGCAAATTTGATTGAACAAATGAACCTAATTTTTTAAATCAAAATTATGTTCACGTTGCAAATCTCGATTTAAGATATCGCGCATTGGACGGTTTGGCTATACCAAGCCCAATTGTGATAATCTTTTATTTGTAATTGCAAGACAAATGTCTTCAATCATAATCAATGCTTTATTGTGGATTTACGATGTAATTGAATAATACGGAGTGGAAGTGGTTCTACGCAATCGGTTCAAAATATCATCAGACATAAAGTCTGCATAATTTCTCCATAATTCAAGTGGATTTGATGGACTACATCTTGCCATTGTTATTGAAAATAACGTTCGAATCTGATGAGGTGGAGCAATAATGGATGGTTCGGCAAGCGTAGCATCCCAATGAGTGTCATCCTCAAGTAAATGCATTGTTTGACAGGCATCACAAAATGTTGCACACATAACTCCATGAACTATTTTCAAATTATCAAATGATGTTGGCCCACGAACATTGATCAACAGTAAAAGTAAATAGAAACATTCTTTATGGGTGGGATGAACTGTGTAAAGTCGTCCTAATGCATCGGTTGAAAAAGCATTTCGGTGACCTTCAACTGGCATTCCTTGTTTACGCCTTTGAAAAACTTTCAGGGACTTATTCCATGTATAATATTTTGGAACTTCTGAATACAACAATCCTCTTGCAAATGTATCCGCTTCACATAAATTAAAAAAAGCGGTCAATGTTGTAGGTGGTGGTGATGCTGCCCGTTGCAATGCAGTTTGGTTTGTAAAGTAAACCCGCTGACCATTTTCAAGATGAACTGCCAAATGAACAACAGTTTGGTGTTTTTCATGGATTCCGAATGAAAATATCCGCCACGCAGCTTCGTTACAACTAACGCACAGTGGTGACACTTACATGAGAAGGTGTGACAAAAATCTTTCTAGATAATACTCATAGTTCAGAAAATCACCTTAAAAAGAAATGTGATATCGATCCACTTTTGAGCTCAGCCTCCATAGAGTTACCATCCGTGTTTCGGTTTTTATAAGAATTAATCACCTTTTTCTGCAGAATTACCTGTAATAACATTTTGGCATCTTACAACATTAGGGTGTCCCAAGCAAGAAAAAATATTTATTTTTTATTCACGAGTTTTCAGTTCGGTTCCAAGTTATAATGATAAAAGAAATAACTAATAGTACAAAACACATTATATCGAACAAAAATGTAAGAAAGAATAATTAAGTTACTGATAAATATAAATCCAGCACCTAAAAACAGTGTTACATTTTGGACATAACTGCCAAAACCCAAATATCCGCAAAAAGTCTAAACAGTTTTAGAATCTACAGGCCCTTGGCTTTAATTTGGTACTAGTGGCGATTCTTGCACATGCTTGGAAAGTAACTAAAACTCAAAGGAAATCCATACATCTATATTAAATATTATATTTAATATTAAAAATTTTCATAATTTTCACACAAAATTTGTGGTTCAACCTGCAAGCATCTTTTTTCATATAATCTTACCACATTTAAAATTTCGCGTTGATCGGAATAATATTACGACCTACAGAGCCGTTACAAATTGTATAAATATTATGTTTTTGGTCCATTTCACCCGCTAAATATTTCACGATCATCACCAATAAAAATAGGGATCTATTCTGGTATGAACCCGACCTCCATACAAAATTATCTATTCTATATATATAAAAGAGCTTAGTGAGTGAGTGACTGAGTGACTGAAATATCATCGCCCAGACGAAACCGCTGAAGCTAGAAAGCTGAAATTTTGACTGTGGGTTGCTGTCGGTGTGTAGGGGTGAGATAAGGCTGGGTTTTTGGAAATTCGACCTAGAAGGGTACGAAAGGTACTAAAAGGTACTAAATATGGTACCCTTTGTATTAGGCAAACGGGAAGAGCTAGAATTCTGAAATTGGAATGAGGGTAACTGATGGAGAGTTAGAAAGATATACCATCGGGTTTTTGGAAATTCGACCTATAAGTGTACGAAAAGTTACTAAATTTGATACCAATTGTATATTTTGAGCGAATATAGCTACAATGTTCATATTTGGTATGGAAATCAAGGTTGGGAAGTGGTGTTGATATAAGGAAATGATTTTGGAAGTTCGTACTTATGTGTACGAGTAGTACTAAATGGTACTAAATTTGGTACAATTTGGATTTGGGTGAACGGATAGAGCTGAAAACATGAAATTTGGAATTTAGATTACCGTTGAAGCGTACGATTGAGATATGGGTGTAGTTTTGGAAATTCATACTTATGTGTACGAAAAGTACTAAATGGTAGCAAATTTGGTACAATTTGGATTTAGATAGACATGGAAACCTGAAATTTGGAATTAAAATTAATGATGGAGTGATGGATTGAGGTAGTTTTGGAAATTCTTACTTATGGGTACGAAAAGTAGTAAACGGTACTAAATTTGGTACAAATTGTATTTGGGTGAACGGATAGAGCTGGAATCCTGAAATTTGGAATTTAATTACGTTTGGAGTGTAGGATTGAGTTAGTCTTGGAAATTCATACTTATGGGTACGGAAAGTACTAAATGGTACTAAATTTGGTACAATTTAAATTTAGTTGAACGGATAGTTTTGGAATCCTGAAATTTCGAATTAAGGTTACTGATGGAGTGTAGGATTGAGGTAGTTTTGGAAATTCATACTTATGGGAACGGAAAGTACTAAATGTACTAAATTTGGTACAATTTATATTTAGGTGAACGGATAGAGTTGGAATCCTGAAATTTGAAATTAAGATTACTGATGGAGTGTAGGATTGAGATAGTTTTGGAAGTTCGTACTTATGGTTACGAAAAGTACTAAATGGTACTAAATTTGGTACAATTTAGTTTTGGTTGGACGGATTGGGTGGAATCCTGAAATTTGGAATTACTGTTGGAGATAGTTATTGAAATTCGTACTTTCATACGAAAAATATTAATGGTATTATTAATAGAGATGTAATTCGCAAGTTTGGTATTATACACCCTCTTGATGTGTAGGGTTGAGATATAGATGTGGTAGTGGATATACGTACAATAAGTGTACGAAAATTACAAAATGGCAAAGAATTTGGTTCCAATTATTATTGTGTAAATTAGTATGTATACGAAAAATACTAAATTGCGATTGGGATTTAGTTTTGGATAAAAGGAAGTAGTTTTTTACTTACTTACTTACTTAGCTGGCCTTTTACAGAACATTTGTTCCATAAGCCGAACTAAGAAAAAATCTCCAATCCTCTCTGTTTGCTGCTGTATTTTCCCAATCTGGGATGTGTAGCTTTGTGATATCTCGTTTCACTTGTTCGCTCCAACGAAGCTTTGGCCTTCCAGATCTGCGAGAACCTCCATGCGGCCCGTATTTATACGCCTTTTTAGCGGGTTCATCATCACTCATTCTTATAACATGGCCTAGCCATCGCAATCGTTGTATCTCGATTCGTTCAACTATATTGATGTCATTGTATAGTTGATACAGCTCGATGTTCATACGACGCCGATATTCGCCGTCAACACAGATTGGCCCATAGATCTTTCGTAGAATTTTTCTCTCAAACACACAAAGCACTGCCTTATCTGCTTGAGCAAGTACCCATGCTTCGGAACCATACATTAGCACGGGTAGTATCAGTGTTTTGTACAGTGTTATTTTTGTTTGACGAGAGGTGGCTTTATTCCTAAACTGCTTACTCAGCCCAAAGTAGCATCTGTTAGCCAACACTATTCTTCTTCGTATTTCACAACTGATGTTATTTGTTGTGTTTATGGCGGTGCCGAGGTAGACGAAGTCCTTTACTACCTCAAAATTATAGGTACCAACATTCACAGATGGTGCGGTGTTTATGGACATATTACGCGTCGATACCATCAACTTGGTTTTTACGCCGTTTACTGCCAGACCAACTTTAGCAGATTCTCTTTCGACTTTTGCAAAGGTGTCAGTTACTTCCTTTACCGATCGACCCATGATGTCAATGTCGTCGGCATAAGCCAGTAACATGTGGCTGTTCGTGTATATTGTTCCATTTCTTTTGACCTTCGCGTCTCGTATGACCTTTTCCAGTAGGATGTTAAATAGATCACACGACAGGCCGTCTCCTTGTCTGAAACCTCTTTTGGTAGTAAACTCTTCGGAGAGGTTCTTTCCAATTTTAACTGAGGATCTCGTCTCAGTTAATGTCATTCTACAAAGTCGAATGAGCTTTGCAGGAATACCAAAATCAGACATGGCTTGGAACACCTTTGAACGTATAGGGCTGTCGAATGCTGCTTTATAATCGACGAAAAGATGGAAGGTGTCGATCTGCATTTCTTGGGTCTTTTCCAGGATTTGTCTCAAGGTAAATATCTGGTCAATGGTGGATTTGCCAGGTCTAAAGCCGCACTGATAGGGTCCAATAATTTCACTGACCATAGGCTTTAGTCTCTCACACAATATGCCAGATACTATCTTATATGCAATAGGGAGCAGACTTATGCCCCTATAATTGGAGCACACAGTCTTATCACCCTTCTTGTGGACTGGACATAGGATGCTCACGTTCCAATCGTCGGGTACGCGTTCTTCCTGCCAGATGGTGCTAACTAGCTGATGCATACACCTTATCAGCGTGTCGCCTCCGGTTTTGAACAGCTCGGCTGGTAGGCCATCTGCTCCTGCCGCCTTATTATTCTTCAGCCGGTTTATTGCTGTCCTTACCTCATCTTGGCTGGGCGGTATACATTCAATACCATCATCTGGGATTGGATCTGTGGTATCTTCGCCGTCTTCACTGCTATCGGATACCAACAGTTTGGAAAAATGTTCTTTCCATATCCTGAGCACACTATCTGTATCAGTTACCAAATTACCTTGTTGATCTCTACAGGAGGATATTCCTGTACCAAAGCCATCAGTTTGATGCTTCACTCTTTGGTAGAATTTTCGGACTTCGTTCTGTCTCCTGTACATCTCCATTTGTTCACACTCCCTCTTTTCCATTTCTCTCTTTTTCCTGCGGAAAAGACGTTTCTCCTCTCTCCTTTTCTCCCGATACCTCTCTCGTGCGCTACGCGTTGCTACTGATTGTAAAGTAGCCCTATATGCCGCATTTTTTTCTTCGGTAGCAGCACGGCACTCCTGGTCATACCAAGGATTCTTTGGTGGAGGTCTCTGGTATCCAAGTACTGATTTTGCGGCTGTTTGCATGGAGTGGGCAATATTTTGCCATTGTGCTGATATGTTATCGGGACGAGAAGCGCTATCATTAAGCAATTGGGTCAGTTGAGTGGAATATGCTGTGGCTATCTGTTGTGTTTGCAGCTTGGCGATGTCCAACTTTCGTGTTGTGTCTGTCCGTGCTTTATTTGCAACGTTTAGACGGGTACGTACCTTTGCTGCAACGAGGTAATGGTCCGAATCTATGTTTGCTCCTCGGAACGATCGTACATCCAACACGCTCGATGAATGTCTTCCATCTATCACAACGTGATCAATTTGATTTATTGTTCTTTGGTCTGGAGACAGCCAAGTGCCCTTATGAATATCGAGATGCTTAAATCTGGTACTGCTAACTACCATGTTTTTTGCCGCTGCGAAGTCTATCAGCCTCATTCCATTGTCTGATGTTTCACTATGTAGACTGAATTTCCCAACTGTTTGTCCAAAGATATTCTCCTTTCCAATTTTGGCATTAAAATCGCCTAGAACAATTTTAATGTCATGGGCAGGACAACGGTCATATGTTTCTTCTAAGCTCTCGTAGAATATATCTTTGGTCTGTTCGTCCTTGTCTTCGGTTGGGGCATGAGCGCAGATAAAGCTGATGTTGAAGAATTTTGCTTTAAATCGAATTGTAGCAAGTCTTTCATTCACTGGGGTGAAGCTGGAGACCAGATGTTTTAACCTCCGACCAACTACAAAACCGCAACCAAACTCATGCTTTGTGTCATGGCAGCTATAATACAGTGCGTCACCTTTAGGTGTTGTTGTGACATCTTTCCCAGTCCATCGTATTTCCTGTATGGCAGTAATATCGGCTTTGTACTTTCCAAGTACGTCTGCCAATGCGAAGACTGCACCTTCTCTATAAAGAGTGCGAACATTCCAGGTGCAGATTCGCAGATCATGGTCCTTAAAACGTTTGCGGGGTTCGTCAACTTTAGAGGGGTTTGTTTTTCTTTTCTTTCGTTTTTTCATAGTAGGCTGTTTTTTTCTAGGGGAGGGTTACTAACCCGACGCCCAAACCAAAGTTTTTAACGTTCTTATGGGTGAACGCGCGGCACATGTTAGCTCACTACCTTTAACGGGTGTTAAAGGCAGTTCCCCAGGTGACACCACGGGGAGGTCAGTGTCCACTTGAGATGAAAGAGGGACCAAGATAAATCCTGGGCTTAGCCATGTTAACACCGGTCAGGACCGTTCCTTGGTATCTTCCATCCCCTAAGTCACCCAGTAGTTTTTTAACTTATACATATTATAAGTACTGAATTTGGTACCAGTTTGGCGTTGCTTAAAGGGATAAAGGTGGAATTTCGAATTGTTGTATGAGGGATGGTGTTGGTGTTTAGATAAGGATTTTTTGAAATGCATACAAATTCTGAAATTAGCCTGAGGGCTGAGGGCCTGAGAAATACGAAATATACTAAATGGTATTAAATTTGACGTTGGTGTAGCAATGAAGCTGGGATTATATAATTAGTGTGTGAAAAGTACAAAAAATGCAATAAATTTGGTATTGGGCTAAGGAATAGGAGTGGAATTCTGGTATATTATTTATTTGTTAAGTTCATTGTTAGAAGTGGTCGTACAATAAATGTACTAGAAGTATTAAGTAATACTAAATATTGAAGCACTGGTATTGAGTGAATCGATAAATGAAATTTGTTGTGAGGATCACTGTTGAGATTGGATCAGAATGTTTATTAAAATCCACCTTTAAATGTATGAAAGGTTTCTACATGTAATACCATTGGCATTGGGTGAACAAGTAGAGCTAAAACTGTAACAAATGAACTAAGGTTGTAGATTCTAAAAATTGTACTGAATAATGTACTATTGTTTCTATGTTAACACGAATTCAGTTTCAAAATAATGTAATAATTGTTCCACAAACATCCCAGACGGGACAAGGGAGACTTCTCTCATATCATTGAGTGCACCCCGTTTCATATTAGCTCAATGTTATGGGACCTACTATTTATCACCGAGTCCGAACGGCGTGCCTTACGACACCACTTGTAGAGAAGTTTTAAATGGCTGAAATACTCAGGAAATGTCGCCAACATTACTGAGGGGTATTTTGCCACCGTTGAAACCTTGATGTTGCCTGACCGGGGAATCGATCGGTTTTCTACATTTTAATATCACAAATTCCAAAATTCGGTTGGAAAATGTAGATAAAATTTTCAAAATACTCATACCTTTCTAATAAAACATGGACTGAAATTTAAAATGTAGGCCGCTGTTGAAGTGTAGAGGTCTTTTTTTTTGAGATTCGAACAAAACGTGTACGAACAGTACTTCAAAGAAATAAAATATCAATTCAAATAGGTATTAGTACATAAAAATTTTCAGTGTTCACCATATTAAATATTGTTTATTTGAATATTATTCCTTTTCCGCATACGAAGTAGCGGGCATTTTGCTAGTAATTTATAATGGACAGACGGACGGACGGATCTCAAAATCGCTATATCTCGTCGAGATATGAAGATTGGTATACCACATTGGGGGGTCTCCGACGAATATTTCGCGTTGTTACATGAATTTTCCCAAAACAATCTTATAATACCCTTCCACATATTGGTGTAGGGTATAAATATGGACCAAAAATGTAATTTGGATATTTTTCACAGAAAGGTCACCGCCTAAAAACTATCCTCTCATTATCCAAAATTGTTGTCATCTTCCTTGATCAAAATTCTTACTTCGTCTAAAAATTTGTCTATATTAAACTATAACTGCGAACTCTAGCGCGTTTATGGTTACTATTCACACAAATACAACTGTGGAATTTCTGTATATACTAGGCTGTAACTCTGTTATCTGAGCACGAACATCAACGTAATCCCATATATAGAAAGGTCGAGAGATCGTCTTTCAAAAATAACTCACATACTCAAAATACTTACTTACTAAAAATTTGTCTGTATTAAACTATAACTGCGAACTCTAGCGCGGGATTGTCGAGACAATCATTTTGGTAAATATGTATGTATTTTATACTTTTTATCTATATTTAATATTTTATAGATCAATGATTTCCGCCAATATGAATTGAATATCCGAAACTTTATCTGGATCTGAATTTTAATTAAGGTACAATATTTAACATAACACCCAAGGAGAGTAACACCCCTTTAGTATTTTATTGACACTTTTAAAAACAAAACCAATAAATGTCATTGTAATTTAAAGTTAATGATCTTCACATAAATCAATAAAACACGAATAAAAACAATAGCACAAACATATAAATCCCGGTGTAAAACTTTTTCAACTTAATAATTTCTAAATGATTTTACTAATAGAAAAGACCAGCAAATATATTTAACAAATATTTAAGGAACAATTCGTAGCTTCGATATCTTCTTTGTTGTATCAGATTTTATTGCTTCCTTTTAATGCTCACGGGACAAGACGGAAGGATGGAGCTTTCTTTCGTGGTATTGTCTTCCTTATTCGACAATTTTATTGTTTTCTTATCACATCAGCAGATCTTTGTTTTATGAGTTTTGCCTTTGTCTTTCAATTTCATTTTATCTATGATTCCGTCTACCGTCTCAGGCGGGTAGTAAAGTTTTCCCTTTCGTGTGAGATATGTATAAAAGTAGTAGTAAAAATAAGAAGGAGCAAATTAAAGGAAGTGTTGACTTTGATTTTACCTTCTTCTTGGTTGTTTATTTCACGCAAATGCCAAACACGCACTTAAAGTTAACACACACATACACTTTTTAAGACCACCATAAGACATTTTCGTAGAATTTCCTTTGTATGGCCCTCATAATTTTCCAGAACGATTTTTTTTTCTGTTTGACAGCATTTTGTGAATGAGTGTCATGTTGTTTTGTTGTTGTTGTTACTGGCTTGTCTGATTGTCTTTACACAAAGGGACAAAGGCAACTGTCTTGTTTTTTATTTTTCTTGTTATTGCTCCTTTTGTATATAAATGTCTGTCTAGGACACTTCCCTTGTTTATTTGTTTATGTGTATTTTCCAAAAAAAAAAGTGGCGGCGCTTTCGTGCCTTGAAGTTATGCCTTCTACACGTTGACCTTCTGCAATTTAGGCATCATAACTTTTTGCCGGTACATTTGTTGGCCAAACATGTTGTTGTGTTGTGCCAGAGCATTAATCTTATTTGAGATTTGAATGCCTTCGTGGTGGGAATAATCAATTTGGGAAATTATTAAGAAAGAGTTTCAGTTGCGATGTATCAGATTAGAACATTTGCGAAGAATAATGGGCTGAAGTTTTTGTGGAATGGGTTAGTTGTATGGAGGTCTTTTATTCAATGAGAAATCGCAACTCATCCCCCTACACTATATCGAAAGTATGGGAAATCAGGGGCATGTTTAATCCTCATTAATCAAATAAAAACTCAGTTTTTGTTATCAATGAAATGATTTTGGAAATTTTAATCTTTAACGACGTAGGGGATGGAAGATACCAAGGAACGGTCCTGACCGGTTTTAACATGGCAAAGCTCAGGATTTATCTTGGTCCCTCTTTCATCTCAAGTGGACACTGACCTCTCCGTGGTGTCACCTGGGGAACTGCCTTTAACACCCGTTAAAGGTAGTGAGCTAACATGTGCCGCGCGTTCACCCATAAGTACGTTAAAAACTTGCGTTTTGGCGTCGGGTTAGTAACCCTCCCCTAGAAAAAAAAAACAGCTTACTATGAAAAAACGAAAGAAAAGAAAAACAAACCCCTATAAAGTTGATGAACCCTGCAAACGTTTTAAGGACCATGATCTGCGAATCTGCACCTGGTATGTTCGCACTCTTTATAGAGAAGGTGCAGTCTTCGCATTGACAGACGTACTTGAAAAACACTATGCAACACTGAAAATGCAAACAACTTCTAGTATACATTTTTTGAAAGTACATATTGAGACTACAAAAACCCTAGCAGGGTTTTGTCCTGTGAGATCCAGTTCGGATTTTATGGTGTTATCTAAACCGGGCTAAAACTACAGTTTTTTGCATTAATCGGGCCTTTATCTCAGAAACGATTAGGTATTTGGCCTTTCTGTCTTGGGCAATATTGTAGCCCTAAACTAGTAGAACTTATCTTTTCAACAGACACATGAGAAAAACTTCATCTAGGGCATGAAAATCGATATAATATAAAAAATATTACATAATTGCTGAAATTCTGGTCAGTGTCAGCTAAACGATTGGGAGTTGAACCAAGTAACGTTTTGCAAAAACCTTCCAAATAAAGTTCTCAGCAATTCTTCAGAACATTCTGAAACTCTAAAATGCTTACTTCATGTTGTTTCAGCGGTATTTTATATCATATCTTGTACAACACGTATTTCAAACACAGTTCACATCTACAGTTTGTTCTCGCATGTATTAAATCGTCGTTCAAAAATATACTGAAAACAACGTGATAGAGACATTTTACAACAATGACATTTTCTGAAGAGTTGTGTATTATATTCCAGCGAATATGTTTCCAGAAGAAAACATTAGGAACAATTTAACAGTTTTGGAGATATGGTGCGAAATGTATTCAAATTATGGAAATGTTCGATATTTTATAAAACGTGAGGCAATAAATGTAGTTTTTCAAGTTCATTACATCTACAAATATTTTATTCGTGCCCTTATCTAAAACTTTGCTTCAGAGATGAGATGAAGATTCACATAGGTTTCAGAGATTTAGCCTAAAATTGCTTTAAAAAGTCAATATTTAACCATGTTTAGATGGGGCCGTAAAATCCAAACTGGATCTGACACAACAAAACCCAACTAGGTATTTATGTCGTTTGGGCCTGTACTTTTAAAAAATCCTCAGCTTAAATTGTTTGCACGAGATTACATTAAAAATATTGCACAGTGAAATACAAGGCCGATATCACTGCCATACAGGAAATACGATGGATTGGGAACGGCGTCACAACAACACCTAAAGGTGACGCACTGTATTATAGCTGCCATGACGTAAAGCATGACTTTGGTTGCGGATTTATAGTTAGTCGGAGACTAAAACATCTCGTATCCAGCTTCACCCCAGTGACTGAAAGACTTGCTGCAATTCGAATAAAAGCTAAATTCTTCAACATCAGCTTTATTTGCGCTCATGCTCCCACTGAAGAAAAGGTCGAACAGACCAATGATATATTTTACGAGCTCACAGAGGGGAAACTTGTGTTAAAAGTTGATCAAAAGCCCTAGAAAGCTCATTTATAGTCGGATTGATATAAAATTTTGCACAAAGCATATCTTCTGTACAAGGATTAATCCTATAGAAAATAATGAAAATCGGTCCAGATTTGGATGCAGCTTCCATATATATTCGCATCTGATATAAGATAAAAATGCACCAAAATCACTGAAATTTGACACATGCAACCGGAACTACCCTAAAAAACATTGAGCCAATTTTCAAACAAATCGGAACAGATGTATATATAGTCCCATACACATATATTTCATTCCAAATTTTATTTTTTGAAACTTACTTAAATTAAATTTTTCTCAATTCACATGAGAAATGCCGTGAATGTTTCTGAATAATGCAAACATATTTGATAGGGGTTGGTTTTGTCTGTTAAATAAGAGTCCAGGTTATAAGGCGGAACAAAATTTAGTGTGAGTAAACCTTGCAATTCCATATAAAAATATTTCATATTTTAGTTGAGAAAAATTAGATTTTTTCGGAATGGCGCAAATATGCGCAATTTTTTATGATTGAATCTGATATTTGAGACTCAAGCGCATAAAACATTAGAAGAAACTATAGTCGGGAAACGACGGGGAAATAGACTTTTTCGCCTTTGAAATTGTAGTAATCTTAAAAATTATAATAAAAAATTTTCATAAAGAGGATATGTATCACCATTATTAAAGAGCAAAAATGTAAAATCAACCTGAAAATTTTAAATGCTAATCTTGTTCGGAGACTGTACATATACAATAAATCTTGAAAAATATAAATTTTCGCGAAAATAACATAATTTTAATATTCACCTAATTTCTTAGTTTTGGAAAATTTACTTTTTGTTTTCAGTATGGCTGAGTTCGATCGACTGCTGCATTGGATTGGTTTATCTTGCAAAGTCGAGGATGGCTATAGCAAATGTAGAAAAGAGTCTGGTTGCCGTTTATCAACATTTTTTCATAAAGAAACGACTTTCATATTTTGAGTTTTGAGCAACTTTAAGCCTATGTTTCCCCTCTGTGGAGCGCTTAGAAGAAACATATAATCGTTGCCCTGCCCATGATATTAAAATCATTCTAGGCGATTTTAATGCCAAAATTGGAAAGGAGAATATCTTTGGCCCAACAGTCGGGAAATTCAGTCTCCATAGTGAAACATCTGACAATGGTATGAAGCTGATACATGATAGTTAGCAGTACCAGATTTAATCATCTCGATATTCATAAGGGCACCTGGCTGTCTCCAGATCAAAGAACAAGTAATCAAATTGATCATGTTGTGATAGATAGAAGACATTCATCGAGCGTGTTGGATGTACGATCGTTCCGAGGCGCAAACATTGACTCGTCTAAAAGTTGCAAATAAAGCACGAACAGACACAACGCGGAAGTTACACATCGATAGGCTGCAAACACAACAGATAGCCACAGCATATTCCACTCAACTAGCCCAATTGCTTAACGCGAGCACTCCTTGTCCAGATAACATAACAACACAATGGCAAAATATTGCCCACTCCATGCAAACAGCCGCAAAATCCATACTTGGATACCAGAGACCTCCACAAAGGAATTCGTGGTATGACCAGGAGCGTCGTGCTGCTACCGAAGAAAAAATGCGGCATATAGAGCTACTCTACAATCAGTAGCAACAGGTAGCGCACGAGAGAGATATCGGGAGAAAAGGAGAGAAGAGAAACGTCTTTTCCGCAAGAAAAAGTGAGAAATGGAAAAGCGGGAGTGTGAAAAAATCGAGATGTACAGGAGACAGAATGAAGTCCGAAAATTCCACCAAAGAGTGAAACATCAAACAGAAGGCTTTGGTACAGGCACATCCTCCTGTAGAGACCAGCAAGGTAATCTGGTAACAGATACTGATAGCGTGCTCATGATATGGAAATCTGCTGGTATCCAATAGTAGCGAAGACGATGATACCACAGATCCAATCCCAGAAAATGGTATAGAATGTATACCGCCCGGATGAAGTAAAAACCCAAGATGAGGTAAAAACAACAATCAACCGGCTGAAGAATAATAAAGCAGCTGGAGCCGACGGCTTACCAGCCGAGCTGTTTAAAACCGGAGGCGACGCGCTGATACGGTGTATGTATCAGCTAGTTAGCACCGTCTGGCAGGAAGAACGAATACACGACGATTGGAACCTGAGCATCCTATGTCCCGTCCACAAGAAAGAAGATAAGACTGTATGCTCCAACTATAGGGTCATAAGTCTTCATACAAATGTGGCTTTAGACCTGGCAATTCCACCATTGACCAGATATTTACCCTGCGGCAAATCCCGGAGAAGACCCAAGAGATGCAGATCAACACATATCACCTTTTTGTCGATTATAAAGCAGCATTCGACAGTCCCCTTCCATCAAAGGTATTCCATGCAATGTCTGAATTTGGTATCCCCGCAAAGCTCATTCGGCTTTGTAAAATGACTCTAACTGACACAAGATCTTCAGTTAAAATAGGAAAGAACCTCTCCGAAGAGTTTTGAACCAAAAGAGGTTTCAGGCAAGGAGACAGCCTTTCGTGTGATCCTGCTAGAAAAGGTTATACGAGAGGCAAACGTCAAAAGAAGTGGCACAATCTACACCAGTAGCCACATGTTACTTGCTTATGCTGATGACATAGACATCATGGGACGATCAGTAAAGGAAGTAACTGATACCTTTAGGAATGCAGAATCTGGGAAAGTGTGTCTGGCGGTAAACTGCGAAAAGACCAAATTGATGGTATCGACCCGCAAAGCGTTCATAGAGCTCGGACCAACTGTGGAAGTTGGTACCTATAATTTTGAGGTAGTTAAAGACTTCGTCTACCTCGGCACTGCCATAAACACAACAAACAACATCATAAGAATGAGCGATGATGAACCCGCTAAAGAGGCGTAGGAATACATGCCACATGGCGGTGCACGCAGAATTGGCAGGCCAAAGAATAGATGGCGCAAACAAGTGGATGAAGAGATGACAAGGCGAGTTATTCCAGAAAGCGAAGCGAAATCAGAGAGAATTGGAGATCTTTTCTTAGTTCGGTCTATGGAACAAATGTTCTGTAATGGGCCAGCTAAGTAAGTATGTAAGTACTCTTTAACGAAGTATATCCCACGATTATGTTGAATAGTGCTACCGGATTCTTCGAAAAAAATTAATAATAATAATAATTCCTATCATAAAATCAACTCGTTTCTGTTTTCAGCTCAATGATACGGAACATCTTTTTTATAATGTTAAATACAATTGACACCTCTTGTAAAAAATGATGGCAAGAACCATTTTTGAGACATGTGACCTTGTCTCGCCGGAGATTATCATTCTGAATGCAAGAAGACCAGTTAGCTCATGTTTCAGTATTTGCCAATATAATTTTTTTACCCTCCACCATATCGAGGGTATAGGTTAATTTGTCATTCCGTTTGTAACACATCGAAATGTTCATCGGAGACCCTATATAGTATATATATTCCTGATCAGGGTATAATTCTGTCCTTCCTTCCGCCCGTCTGTTGAAATCAAGATACAGCTCGCAATTTTTAAGATAGAGCTTTATAATTTGGTATAGAAGTTTCTATTACTCCACGGATGTTTGGTATTACAAATGGGCTATATTAGTCCACGTTTTGATAGAGCCCCCATTGAACGGTATCTCCCGATTTTCGTTATTTTGAAGGTTTTACTTCACTATCACACCGAAATAGCTGAAATTTGGTACTTAGTCTTTGCTGGGGGAATAAAACTTTCCCCCAGAATTTTATCGGTATAGGTCCACGCCTTCATATCGGCCCTTAGAACGGTACCTCCCGAGTCCATGCCTTCAGATTGCCCCCATAGAACGGTACCTCCCGATTTTCGGTATTTTGAAGGTTATGGCCACAAAAACCTTTCCAACTAAAATTTATGGGTATATAGATCCACGTTTCGATATAGCCATCCTAAAACGGTGCCACCCGATTTTCGTAATTCTGAAGTTTGTGACGTCAATATCCCACCGAAATGACTGAAATTTGTTATTTAGTCTTCTATGGGGTTATAAAATATTCCAGAAAGAAATTATCAGAATAGACCCACGCCTTCCCACAACCACCATAGAAGCGTAACTCTTGATTTTCGGTATTTTTTTAGGTTTTAGCCACACTATCTTACCGAAATAACGGAAATTTGGTATTTAGTCTTCTTCGTAAACGAAAGGAAACTAATTTTTCCATTTGACTTCAATACTACTCGTGGTGGAGGGTATAGCAAGTTCGGCCCGGCCGAATTTAACGCCGTTCTTACTTGTTGAAGTTGAAACCTGCGATAAATATATAATTTTACTCTGTGTTTCAATCCGCTTCACGCAATTTGTCCGTTCTTCTGTCTGTGAGTGATTGAGTAACCTATTTGGTCTCCTTGGGTTATCTTCCCCACAAAAATTCTAACTTTTTCGAATAAACGCAAGCCAAGGCCGGTTTCTGAGAACTGATTTTGTACATCGTATTTCTTCGAATATAAACTAATCCATTTACAATTTTCTAGTCAGTGGAGTTCGAAGATTGCTTTGAAATTTTTATGCATTGACCTTTTTGGAAATTTTAAATATAAAAACCAAACATTATTATCCTATCGTCGATGTTTCCTACGTTCACTGCCTCCATTATAGATACCCATATAAATGAAAAACAAAGAATAAAACAGACGAAAACCAGTAAAACTTTTATGTCTGCGACGAATACGTACGTATAGTGCAAAAGTTAAAGTGAATTTGAAAAATATATTTCCCTTTCATTTGACAATCATCGAAAAAAAAACACTCTCGCACAAAAGTAGGTCAGATTTGGAAATGCGACCGACAACAACATCCAAATATAAACGACAATTCTTTCTGTCTGCTCGTAAAGTAATACTTTTCCAATTGCTGATGTTTTGGACGGGGAAATGTATGCGTACATATTTCAGCAGTGGATGGATGCGCTTATTGGACAACTAAGTTTTCAGATGAATTGCCAAAACAAAAAAACGACAAAAGAAAATAAACAGTAAGGCAAGCTCGCCGTGAATAAAATCATAGCATTTAGTAACATGTTTTTGGTCTGCCAACAAACATGATTTATTAATTTACTTTCTCTTCAGTGGCCGTAACTGAGAGTACGTGCCAAACAATACCAATCCTACTTTTAGTGTGAAAAAGTTTTCATAGTTTCGTCAGTTCTTTAATTTTTTTATGCAGAATATTCGTTATTTCAATGGACAAAAAAAGGTTTGTTACATTAAAGGACGACATCTTGATTTATCCGTGATTGTTAAGAGACGTAAGAAAAATCAGAATTTGCAATAGAAAATCTTCTATGGGATATATGTGCGCAAATATATGAATGATCGGATATATGATTTCATGATTTGTGAACATATTTCTTCACCTTAAGAGTAGAATGAAAATTGTTGGAAAGAAACAACGTGCAACATATGGAAATATAACATCTTTCAGTTAAACCAATTTATATCACTGGTCGATTGGGAATTGTCAAAATAAATATCTTTCTAACCTCTACAATAATATACATGGATATGTCCAATATTTACTGTCGTGAATAAATTAAAATTAACCGAAACAAAGCCCTTCCATTGAATCTGCACAATGATCTATAAATGTGGAATGAGATGATAGGACTTGTAGGTAGTAGGAGATTATAACATATAGTCTCCAGTTCTACTCCGGTGAATGAAAAACCTGCGACAATTCTGATAAAAGCTAAATTCATCATCATCGGCGCCCATGCCCCAACCGAAGCCATGGATGAGTAGACCAGAGATATATGTATTTTGCGAGCATACGACATTAAAATTATTCTTCTAAAATGGAAAAGAGAATATCTTAAGTCAAAAGTCGGGAAACTCAGTCACACTGGCTATACAAAAGCGTAGTTAGACCCATCCTAACATACGCGTCAGTAGTCTGGTGGACAGCGATGGATAAAAAATGTAATATAAAAATTTTACAAAAAGTCCAAAGAATGTGCTGCCTAGGAGTAAGTGGTGCTATACGTACACCCAATAGAAATTCAGATAAGGTATGAAGCTGCCGTCGCAGCCATAAGGCTGAAGGCGACAGACGAGGGGATCGAAAAGGACCACGTAACATACCATCAAAAAATTCTACAGGTAACAACGGGGGAGTCAATGGATAACGTTAATTCGGACCGTATACCTGAAACAATTGTAGTTGTCTCGTGTGAAACATTAATACCTGACAGAATCTCGTGGGCAAAACAGGCCCATACATCCCTATGGAATAGAGAGGAGATAGAGAAAACCACTAAGATTCTCTGGGGGACACAAACGAGGATAAAACTAAAAACTTACTATTATTAGGTAAGGCAGACATTAGTAGGCTAACAGGTATACCTACTGGTCACTTGGGCCTACAAGCTCATCTGCATAAAATTAAATGAGCAGATAACAGCTTATGCAGGGCATGCGGAGAGGACGACGAAACGTTGGAACACTTTCTTTGCCAATGCCCACCTTTCGCAAATATCAGGTCCCAGTCTTTAGGGACCGGCACTTAATCAGATAACGGTAAATGATGTTAAACAGTTAAGGGATTTTGTTAAGGGCACAGAATTCCTAAAATAATAAAGAGACCAAATACGACCCTTTCTTAAATTAGTCTAGAGCGCACAACAGGCCTATTCTGGCTTAAGTGTATGTCCATTGGACATGTGGCGACTTGCGCCCTTCTTTTCAACCTAACCTAAGATATCGGTAGGCTGCAATCACAACAGATAACAGATAGATATTCCACACAACTGGCCCAAATAGCTTGTTTCGACAACACATCAGCACAGTGGCAAAGTATTGCCCACTCCATGGAAACAGCTTCAAATTTCATATTTGGATACCAGAGTCCTCCACAAAGGAACCCATGGTATAATCAGGAGTATCGTGTCGCTATTGAAGAGAAAAATGCTGTATATAGGGCTACTCCACAATCAATAGCAATGCGTAGCGCAAGCGAGTGATATCGGGTGAAAAAGGGAGAAAAGAAACGTCTTTTCCGCAGTAAAGGGAATAAATGGAAAAGAGGGAAGGTGAAAAATAGAGCAGGGATGAAGTCCGAAAATTCTACTAAAGAGAGAAACATCAAACTGATGGCTTTGGTTCAGGCACATCCCTAACAAAATTAAATGAAAGTGAATTTATGATGAAGTCGTGAAAGATCCGATCTTTTTCATCGAATTTTCATGAGTGCAATTGAAGTCATGAAAGATCCGATCTTTTTCATCGAATTTTCATGAGTGCAATTGAAGTGGTGAAAGATCCGATCTTTATAATAATATTTTCATGAGTCTAAATAAATTGATAAGTACCCGTAAAATGGGTGATGTAGGATGGAATGGATGGAAGATACCAAGAACGGTCCTGACCGACTTTAACATGGCAAAGCCCAGGATTTATCTTGGTCCCTCTTTCATCTCAAGTGGACACTGACCTCCCCGTGGTGTCACCTAAGAAGCTGCCTTTACTACCCGTTAAAGGTAGGGTGCTAACATGTGCCGCGCGTTCACCCACAAGTACGTTAAAAACTTGGGTTTGGGCGTCGGGTTAGTAACCCACAACTAGAAAAAAACAGCCTACTATGAAAAAACGTCAGAAAAGAAAAACAAACCCCTCTATGATTGAGGAACCCTGCAAAGGTTTTAAGGACCATGTTCTGCGAATCTGCACCTACAATGTTTGCACTCTTTATAGAGAAGGTGCAGTTTACGCATTGGCAGATGTACTTGAAAAGTACAAGGCCGACATTGCTGCCATACAGGAAATACGATGGATTGGGTAAGGCGTCACAACAACACCTAAAGGTGACGCACTGTATTATAGCTGACATGACACAAAGCATGAATTTGGTTGTGGATTTGTAGTTGGTCGGAGGTTAAAACGTCTGGTCTCCAGCTTCACCCCCGTGAATGAAAGACTCGCTGCAATTCGATTAAAAGCAAAATTCTTCAACATCAGCTTTATTTGCGCTCATGTTCCCACTGAAGACCAGCTCGAACAGACCAAAGATATATTTTACGAGCGCTTAGAAGAAACTTATGACCGTTGCCCTGCCCATGACATTAAAATTATTCTAGACGATTTTAATGCCAAAATTGAAATGGAGAATATATGTGGCCCAACAGAAGGAAAAATTGAAATGGAGAATATCTGTGGCCCAACAGAAGGAAAATTCAGTCTCCACAGTGAAACATCTCACAATGGTATGAGGCTGATAGACTTTGCAGCTGCAAAAAAATGGTAGTTAGCAGTACCAGATTTAAGCATCACGATATTCATAAGGGCACCTGGCTGTCTTCAGATCAAAGAACATGTAATCAAATTGATCATGTTGTGATAGATGGAAGACATTCATCGAGCGTATTGGATGTACGATCGTTCCGAGGAGCAAACATAAATTCGGACCACCACCTTGTTGCAGCAACGATACGTACGCGTCTAAACGTTGCAAATAAAGCACGAACAGATACACAGAAGTTGGACATCGGTAAGCTGCAAACACAGCAGATACCCATAGCATATTTCACTCAACTAGCCCAATTGCTTGATGAAAGCACTCCTCGTCCCGATAACAGATCAGCACAATGACAAAATATTGCCCACTCCATGCAAACAGCCGCAAAATCCATACTTGCATTACAGAGACCTCCAAAGGAGTCTTTTCCGCAGGAAAAAGAAAAAAATGGAAAGACGGGAGTGTGAAAAAATCGAGATGCACAGGAGCCAGAATGAAGTCCGAAAGTTCTACCAAAGAGTGAAACATCAAACTGATGGCTTTGGTACATAGTGTGCTCAGCATATGGAAAGAACATTTTTCCAAACTGTTGGTATACGATAGTAGCGAAGACGGCGAAGATACCACAGATCCAATCCCAGAAGACCGTATTGATGTATACCGCCCAGCCAAGATGAGGCAAAGACAGCAATAAGTCGGCTAAAGAATAATAAGGCAGCAGGCGCCGATGGCTTACCAGCCGAGCTGTTCAAAACGGGAGGCGACACGTTGATAAGGTGTATTTATCAGAACGAGAACCCGACGATTGGAACCTGAGTATCTTGTGCCTCGTCCACAAGAAAGGAGATAAGACTGTATGCTCTAACTATTGGGGCATAAGTCTTCTCCTTATTGCCTACAAGACTGTGTCAGGGATAATGTGCGAACGACTAAAGCCTATGGTCAATGAAATAATTGGGCCATGCCAATGCGGCTTTAGACCTGCAAATCCATAATTGACCAGATATTTACCCTGCGGCAAATCCTGGAGAAGACCCAAGAGATGCAGATCGACAGCCCCCTACGTTCAAAGGTATTCCAAGCCTTGTCTGAATTTGGTATCCCTGCAAAGCTCATCCGGCTTTGTAGAATGACAATAACTGATACTCGATCGTCAGTTAAAATAGGAAAGAAACTCTCCGAAGAGTTTGGTACCAAAAAAGGTTTCAGGCAAGGTGATGGCGATGACATTGACATCATAGGTCGGTGGGTAAAGGAAGTAACTGAAACCTTTGAAAAAGTCGAAAATGAATTTGCTAAAGTGCGTCTGGCGGTAAACGGCGAGAAGACAAAGTTAATGGTGACGTCACGCAATGTGTCCATAGAGATCGGGCCAACTGTTGACGTTGGTTCCTATAATTTTGAGGTAGTAAGGGACTTCGTCTACCTCGGCCCCGCCGTAAACACAACCAACAACATCAGTTGTGTAATAAAAAGAAGAATTGTATTGGCCAACAGATGCTACTTTGGCTTAAGTAAGCACTTCAAAAACAAAGCCACAACTCGTCAAACAAAAACAACGCTTTACAAAACACTGATACTACCCGTGCTGATGTATTGTTCAGAAACCTGGGTACTTGCGCTAGCAGACAAGACAGTGCTTGGTGTGTTTGAGAGAAAAATTCTTCGAAAGATCTAAAAAATCTGCGTTGACGGTGAATTTTGACGTCGTATGAACCACGAGCTGTATCTGTTATACAACGACGTCAATATAATTAAACGTATCGAGATGCAGCGAATGTGTTAGCTAGGCCATATAATAAGAATGAGCGATGATGAACCCGCTAAAAAGGCGTATAATTCGGGCCACATGGCGGTGCACGCAGAATTGGTAGGCCAAAGAATAGATGGCGCAAACAAGTGGATGAAGAGATGACAAGCCGCGGTATTCCAGAAAGCGAAACACTAAACAGAGAGAGAGATCTTTTCTTAGTTCGGCCTATGGAACAAATGTTCTGGAATGGGCCAGCTAAGTAAGTAAGTAAGTAATATATTGTCCAAACTTAATTTAAGTTCGAATATGGGTTATGTCGGTACATTCCTTCCGGTACCTCCCCCACAAAAGTTCGAAAAATGTGTGCGCACGATGACTCTTGAAGGAAGTAACCGATTTAGTCCATACTTTACACATCGTGAAATTTCTACCAGACTTAGATGAGGTTCCAATATGGACCCAATCGGTCCACTCCTTCGGGTACCTCCTACACAAAATTTCGGAAAAGTTCAGTTTAGGACCTGTTCACGAATCGTTTTGATTTTTGTTGTAGCAACTTGTATTCAATGAATAAAGCCACCGGCATATGAATTGAGCCATTTTACGACAAAACTCTAATGGAAAGACCAAGATGAATGATGTCACAAAACATGGCATCTAAAATTGGAGAAGCATAGTAGAAGATCGGTGCGTTTGGAAATATATTCTTAGTTCGGCTTATGTAAAAGCCATCTAAAATGATAACGTATAAATGATAAAAACATGGTAACTATTACAGTATAAATTGTTTTAAAATAATAGAATTCAAATTTATACTAGATTTCCCAAATGATGAGCCTGGTACAGATTTTGGCACATACTTTATCGAATATTGAAAAAACGGAACCCCAAGTTGAATGAAATATCTGCAGCCATGGGAAGAGATAACTATGATTTTGGCAGATCAATATAATTGCCCACTTGAAAATTACATAAAAATAAAGAAAAATGCAAAAACTCAAATTTTATTTGTGATTGTTGGAAATCCAGATGCAATGCTTGGTGCAAAATGTCATGACAAAGAACTGGTGCAAGATGCCATGACAATGAACTGGTGCAAGTTGCCGACAATAAACTGGTACAAGATGCCATGACAATGAACTGGTGCAAAATGCAATAACAATGAATTTATGAAAGCGTGTGTCTTACTTAGTTACTTAGCTGGCCCTTTACAGAACATTTGTTCCATAAACCGAACTAAGAAAAGATCTCCAACTCTCTCAGTTTAGTGCTTCGCGTTCTGGAATACCGCGCCTTGTCATCTCTTCATCCACTTGTTTGCGCCATATATTCTTTGGCCCGCCAATTCTGCATGCACCGCCATGCGGTCCGAATTTATACGCCTTTTTAGCGGGTTCATCGTCGCTTATTCCTATGAAATGGCCTAGCTAACGCAATTTTTGCATCTCGATACGTTTATCTATATTGATGCCGTTGTATAGCAGATACAGCTCATGGTTCATGCGACGTCGATATTCAACGTCAATGCAGATTGGTCCGTAGATCTTTCGAAGAATTTTTCTCTCAAACACACCAAGCATTGTCTGCTTGCGCAAGTACCCAGGCTTCGGAGCCACACATCAACACGGGTAGTATCAGTGTTTTGTAGAGCGTTATTTTTGTCTGACTGCTTACTTAAACCAAAGTAGCATATGTTGGCCAATACAATTCTTCTTTTTATTTCACAACTGATGTCGTTTGTTGTGTTTACGGAGATTCCGAGGTGGACGAAGTCTTTTACTACCTCAAAATTAAAGGAACCAACTTCCACAGTCGCACAGTGGTCCCACTTGTATGGAAAAGAGTGCCAAAAATAGTTATAATCGAGGTACCGCCTCCAAATTTTAAACGTAGGTTTATAACAAGCCAAAAAGATAGAAAACCATTTTTAGTGGATGTAGGTCCATATTTTGGTATATCTCCCATATTTTTGGGTATATCTCCCGATTTTTGGTATTTTGACGATTTTGGCCAAATTTACCAACCGATTTGGATGTTATTTTGCATTTTGAGTACTAAGTGAATATACTACCTACTTGCAAAAAATATTCAATATAGGTCCACGTTTAGGTATAGCCCCCATATAAATGTTCCCTCAAATTTTTGGTATTTTGACAATTTTAGCGAAATTTTCCAACTGATTTGGGTGTAATTTGGCATTTTGAGTTCTGAGTGAACCAAATACCTCCATGAAAAAAATGATCAATATCGGTCTACGTTTAGGTATAGCCCCCATATAAACGTACCTCCCGATTTTCGAAATTTTGATGATTTTACCCACATTTTCCAACCGATTTGGCTGTAATTTTGCATTTTGAGTTCTGAGTGAGCAAAATACCTCCTTGCAAAAAATGTTCAGTATAGGTATATGTTTAGGTATAGCTCCCATATAAACGTACCTCCCAATTTTCGGAATTTTGACGATTTTACAGGCGTGGTATTAGAAGGAATAACTTTAATTGTAAACTAGAGACGATCCCCTGCATTTAAAAAAAATTCGAGACTCACAAAGGCTCACAACATTAGTAAAACTCAACATAAATTAATAGTAATTATATTAAAAATAGCAAAAATAGTCATTTATAAAGAAATTATTTTTAATGAAGTTAGAAAACGAATTATGAATTTGTTTTTCGTTAAAACATTGTCAATGCCATCACCTATAAGTTTCATTTTGAAAATTGCACATTCACCTCTCCAATTTTTTATAATTTTACTCATAACCTACGAATGCTTTGCGGATGTATTTTTCGTTTTTAAGGCCTTACATACAAATCACAACATCTTCGACTTAACTTGGCACATAACCGCTGTAAATTTACAAAAATAATGCTGGATGTTAAAAATTTTATATGTTTAGAGAATATTTATGTCAAACGCAATCAAATTTGTCGCCATCAATTTTTGGATTCTCCCTCGACCTTCATAAAGATATCAGTTACTTATTTTACTGATCATCCAATGATGTCTATATCATCGGCATAAGCAAGTAACATGTGGCTATTGATGTACATGTGGCTATTGATGTAACCTTTTCCAGCAGGATGTTGAAGAGATCACACGAAAGGCTGTCTCCTTGACTGAAATCTCTCTTGGTATAAAACTCTTTGGAGAAGTTCTTTCCTATTTTAAGTAAGGATCTCCTGTCAGTTAAACTCATTTTAAAAAGCCGAATGAGCTTTACGCGGATACCAAATTCAGACATAGCTTGGAATACCTTTGAACGTAGGGGGCTGTCGAAGGCTGCTTTGTAATCGACAAAAAGGTGGCAGGTGTCGATCTGCATATCTTGGGTCTTCTCCAGGATATGCCGCAGGGTAAATATCTGGTCAGTGGTGGATTTGCCAGGTCTAAAGCCGCATTGGTATGGTCCAATTATTTCATTGACCATAGGCTTTAGTCGTTCGCATAATATCCCTGACAATATCTTGTAGAAAATAGGGAGAAGACTTATGCCTCTATACTTAGCGTACACAGTCTTATCTCCGTTCTTGTGGACAGGGCACAGGATGCTCAGGTTCCAATCATCGGGTACACGTTCTTCCCGCCAGCTGGTGCTAACTAGCGGGTCGAATCCGGTTTTGAACAGCTCGGCTCCTGCTGCCTTATTATCCATCAGCCGATTCATTGCTCTCTTTACCTCATCTTGGCTTGGCGGTATACATTCAACACCATCTTCTGGGATTGGTTCTGTGGTATCTTCGCCGTCTTCGCTACTATCGGATACCAACAGTTTGAAAAATGTTGCTTTCCATATCCTGAGCATACTATCTGTATTAGTTACCAAATAACCTTACTGGTCTCTACAAGAGGATGTGCCTGTACCAAAGCCATCAGTTTCATGTTTCACTCTTTGGTAGAACTTTCGGACTTCATTCTGGCTCATGTAAATCTCGATTTTTCACACTCCCGCCTTTCCATTTCTCTCTTTTTTCTGCGGAAAAGACATTTCTCCTCTCTCTCCTTTTTTCCCGAAACCTCTCTCGTGCGCTAAGCGTTGCTACTGATTGTAGAGTCGCCCTATATGACGCATTTTTCTCTTCGGTAGCAGCACGACACTCCTGGTCATACCATGGATTCCTTGGTGGAGGTCTCTGGTATCCAAGAAGGGATTTTGCGGCTGTTTGCATGGAGTGGGCAATATTTTGCCATTGTGCTGATATGTTATCAGGACGAGGAGTGCTTTCATTAAGCAATTGGGCTAATCGAGTGGAATATGCTGTTGCTATCTGTTGTGTTTGCAGCTTACCGATGTCCAACTTCCGCGTTGTATCTGTTCGTGCTTTATTTGCAACGTTTAGATGGGTACGTACCTTTACTGCAACAAGGAAGTGATCCGAATCAATGTTTGCTCGACGGAACGAACGTACATCCAACACGCTCCATGAATGTCTTCCATCTATCACAACATGATCAATTTCATTACTTGTTCTTTGATCTGGAGACAGCCAGGTGCCCTTATGAATATCGTGATGCTTCAATCTAGTACTGCTAACTAACATGTTAGTCAAGTTGCTGATTATCAACACTTTTTCACAAAAATACGATTTTCGGATTTTGAGTTTAGAACAACTTTTGGCCGTCGTGTCTTACGGCACTACTTGTAGAGAAGTTTTACATGGTTGAGGGGCATTATCCCACCGTTAAAAAGTTTGATGTTGCCTGGCCTGGGAATCGAACCGCAGACCTTCTGAGTGCAAGGTGGGTGTGCATACCATGCATAACATTCCACTCCATTTTTTTCTTTCGAATCTTTAATAAAGAGCCTCATCATCCTTGAAGAGCGTATAACCGACACTTATAACTTTAAATGCAGCTGACAATTTGTCTGTCATCCAACTTTTCCACAACAAGCAAATTACTTAATACCTCTATATATTTGTATGTTCTCGGTGCCAAAATTTTCTCTTAATTCTTCAATTGCAGAATACAAATATATGAAAACAAAAAAGAAAACTATTTTTTTATTATATGTTTCCCCCACTTTTACAACAATTATTTTAACTTTAGATTTTCATGTTGCATCCTTATCATCATTGTCTACGTGGTCTTCATCGTCGTTATTGCCGTCAGTGCAACCTTAACTTTTCATAATGCAACATTAAAAGTTATTCAGTGCAACACAATGTGTCCTTCAGACACTGAGACGTGCATGGCATGTTGAACATGTCAAATAAATAAGAGTAAACTGGTATCTACCAGTAACTATAACAACAACATTAACATCATCATTACAACAACAATGAAGTAAAGTATTAACAGCAAGAATATCATCATCGATATGTTTGTAGTTGGCACAGTATGGTAACGGATTAAGGATATTAAGTTTAAATAATATCAAGGATAAGTAAGCGATATTTTTTAAGCCATATCCACTGTTAGTTTATGAGCGTTTACATTAGGACAGTGTGCTGAATAAAAATGTACATAAATTGTAATATCTTTTATTCAAAGTCGTACTTGTGTTGAGCTCATACAAACACAACTCTTCTTATAATACGGAAGTTATTATAAAAACTTTTTCATTGTTTCTTAATTAATATTGAAAAACAAAAAACTTTTACCCTTCACGTATTCAATCACATCACTTAAGTAGAAAAACGCAGAATAGTTTATAACTTCAAAAATATTTCTACCGTGTCTTCTGCCATTTTGCACAAATATGTTTGTATGTGGTTTCCTATCGCGTTGCCAGTCAATAGACATGTTTTTTATATGCATGAATTGCAGTTCCTGCGGAATTTCATGGATAAGTAGTATATATGAGTGTGTGTGTATACACGAGTGCAAGAGGGCGCGTGCAGCTACAGCTTTTAATTAAAAAAGTTTTATAAAAAAGGCTTTTAAACCCAAGGAATATACTAACTTTTTGACCCCGGAAAATAGAATATACACTTTTAGTATAACTATTTTTGGTTATAGTTCAAATATTGCACTAATATAAATAGAAGGAAGATGGTATATTCAGTTGTTCAAAGCGGTTGTACATGGAAAATATCGTGAACATAATAATTACAGAATGGATAAATTTTTTGAGTAGGAGAATGTTTGAGTTTAGTTTTTATATCCTCCACCATATAATGGATTGTATGTTAAGTCCATGAAATAATCATTTTGGTATAGAAAATGACACGTTTTGCTGAATCTCCAATACATTAACGCATTAAGGAATTTTGAAGGTATTAATCCTATTTGCCCTCCGAATTCGTTGTAATTTGGTATTTTCTGTTTGTAGAGGCTAATGGGAAGATAATATAAAAAAAACCTTCTTAAGATGAAACAAAATCAGTTGCGGAGGAAACAAACACTGTTGCGGTGCAGCGGCGGTGATAAAACAACAACAGCCCTCACAGCCAAACACATCGGTTCCGGTTATAACATATTACTAACAGGACTCTGTCGCCACCACCATATTTCAAAAATAATCGTTGTATTTGATTGAAAAGAAATAAGCTCAATAAACAGCAATCATTCTATATGATGACTAGACAGCGGAATCCTATGCAAATGCATATATGGAAATGATGGTCGTAGAGAAAATCTGATTAGACAGAAACTCGTTTTATCACAAAATAAAACGAATTAGGCCCAGAAATTTGCATACCGTGCATATTTTGACATATTTTTACATATTTGCATAAAATGAGCATATGCAAAACCATATGCAAAAATATATACAAGGATTTGCAGTCTAAAAATCCCCCGGAAATGGCTGAAATACCAATTAAGTCTTCGTTAGGGGTATGAAACTTTACACCTGAAAAGTGTCCGCATGGGTCCACGCCTTCATATAGCCCCCATAGAACGGTACCTCCCGATTTCCGATATTTTGAAGGTTGTGGCCTCTACATCACATTTAAATGGCTGGCATTTTGTATAAAGTCTTCGTTGGGAGTATAAAACTTTCCACCTGAAAATTGTCAGTATAAGTCTACGTACCATTGAACGGTACCTCCCGATTTTCGGTATTTTGAAAGTTTTAGCCTCAATATCCCACCGACATGACTGAAATTTCGTATTTAGTCTTCGTTGGAAGTATTAAACTTTCCACCTGAAATTTGTGGGTATGGGTCCACGTTTTAATATAGCCCCAATAGAACGGTACCTCCCGATTTTCGGTATTTTGAAGATTGTGGCCTCAATATCCCACTGAAATGACTGAAATTTGGAATTTAGTCTTCGTTGGGGGTATAAAACTTTCTTCATATAGCCTCCATAGAACGGTACCTCCGGATTTCTGGTAATTTGAAGGTCTCAATATCCCGCCAAAATGTCAGAAATTTGATAATAAGTCTTCCTTGAGGGTAAACAACTTTCCACCTAAAATTTGTCGGTTTAGGTTCAGACCTTTATATAGCCCCCATAGAATGATACCTCCCGATTTTCGGTATTTATACCTGCACTACACTGTGGTAAGGGTTATTATGTCTTTGTGCATTTGTATGTAACATACAAAAGGGAACAAAATAGACCCATAGTTCCTTTTGGGGATATACCTACATATAATCACTTTCTAAGTCGATTTATGCATTTCCGTCCGTCCGTCCGTCTGTCCATGTATTTTTGTTCGCAACGTACAGGTCGCATTTTTTGTCCGATTCAGCTGAAAATTGGGTAATATAATATTTAAGGGGTTTTGACAATTTTAAGCGTATGAACCGAGGGTTTTTACACTTTTATGGTTGTTTTCTCAAGATGTATGGACTTGCCCCTAAAAAACTTTTACCGTCGTAACTGAGGCATTGAATGAAAGTTGCTTCAACAAAAATCAAATTGATTCCAGAGCAGTCCTTAAAGTGAACTTATCCAAAATATTGTTTGGGAGGCACCCGAAGGAGTGGACAAATGTAGTCCATATTCGAACCTGATATATATTTGGTAGATATACTGGGATGGGTAAAGCATGGACCAAAGCGGTTACTACCATCAAGTGTTATCATGCGCAGAATTTTTCCGAACATTTTTGAACTCTTGGGGGTAGGTACATGAAGGAGTAGACTGATATGGCTTATCTTCGAACTTAAACTAAGTTTGGACAAAATATTATGAAGGTCAAATTTTAGACGAATCGGCAGATCCGTTCAAGAGTTATCTTGCGCTCCAACCACTACACACGGTATCATAGGGGTTTTTCGTAATTTTCAGGCTATTTTCTCAGGAAGGATGGACTTGCCCCTGATGAGACTTATACTGTCGTATAGAGGACAGTGAATAGATGTTACTGCAACAAAAATCAAAGCGATTCGTGAACAGGTCCTAAACTGAACTTTTCCGAAATTTTGTGTGAAAGGTACCCGAAGGAATGGACCGATTGAGTCCATATTGGAACCTCATCTAAGTCTGGTAGAAATTTCACGATGTGCTAAGTATGAACCAAATCGGTTCCTTCCTTCAAGAGTTATCCTGCACACAAACTTTTCGAACATTTTCGATCTTTTGTGGTGGAGGTACCGGTAGGAGTGGAACGATGTAGCTCGAACTTAAACTAAGTTTGGGCAAAATATTACGGTTCATCCGTTCGAGAGTTATCGTGCACTCCAGCCAGCAGGACAGACAGACAGACGGACGGACATGGCTAGATTGACTCCAAATTGTCTGAAACACATTTCGTCCAAACATACTTGGGGTCTAAAACCATTATTTCGATGAGGCACATTTTCATCGTATCAAAGTGTATATACCCTCTTTAGCCTAAAGGGTGAGGGTATAATAAATATGTCAAATTATATCGAAATCGGTTCAGTTTTGAATATAACTCCCACATATATTTTCCCCTGTTTTCACGTATTTGCTGCATAAAACACCCTATATCTGTCCAATTTTTATGAAATTTAGAATGTGTGACGGAATTTGGTCTAGCAATAACTGTACCATATTATATCTAAATCAGTTCAGATTTATATTTATCTGCCATATATATTTTACGTATTCACAGTGGTGTAGGGTATCATATGGTCGGCCCCGCCCGACTTTGATCCTTTCCATACTGATTTGAAGGTTGAGGCTGTGGTTATCTGAAAAGAATTTTAAACAGAAAAATTGTACATACAAGCATTTTTGTACCTATTATTTGAATATTTTTTGCATAATATTGCATACGTCATATGTTTCGATTGCAATTTAATTCCGCTGTCTAATGATGACTGACAGATCTACAACGTCCAGACGAAACGGCTGAAGCTAGAATCTTGGCATTTTGGGTGAGTTTCAGTCTTGGGGCGAAGATGGTCGATAAGGCTGGGATTTTGGAAATTTGTACTAGAAGGGTGCGAAAAGTACTAAAGATTGTACCATTTGTGTGGCTGACCGACTAATAGTCAACACCCAGACGAAACGGCTAAAGCTAGAAACTTGAAATTTTCGGCGATGTTCTCTCTTGGTCCGAAGGTATTTTGGAAATTTGAACTGGAACGGTACTAATAGATACCAAATATGGTACCATTTGTAAATGGCGAACCGGTAGAGCTAGACATCTGAAAGGAGGGTCACTGAAGGAATGTAGGATAGATGTACAAAAGGTTTTAGAAATTAGCACCGTAAGTATACGAAAAGTACTAACGTGTACTAAATTTTATGTGTACGAAATGTAGTAAATGGTACTAAATTCGGTACAATTTGCAGTTGAGTGAAAAGATAGAGCTGGGATCCTGAGATTTGGAAGTAAGATTACTGTTGGGATATAGGATTTTGAGATAGTTTTAGAAATTTATACTTAGGATACGAAAAGTACTAAATGGTACTAAATTTTGTACAATTTGGATATGGGTGTTCGTTTAGAGCTGGAATTCTGATATTTGGAATTGAGATTACTGTTGGAGTGTAGGTTTGAGATAGTTTTGGAAATTCGTACTTATGTGTATGAAAAATACTAAATTGTACTAAATTTTCATGTTTATGAAAAGTACTAAATGGTACTAAATTTGGTACATTTGGATTTGGGTGATTGGACAGAGCTATACCCGGAGTTTAGTGTTGAAATATGGAGGTAGTTTTGGAAATTCCTACTTATGGGTACGAAAAGTACTAAATGGTAATAAATTTGGATTTGGATGGCCGGATAGAGCTGGATTCCTGAAATTTAGAATGTGTGATCGGATAGAGCTTGAATCCTGAAATTTTGGAATTACGGGCTTATGTGCCTCATCGAAATAATGATTTTAGACCCCAAGTATGTTTGGACAAAATGTGTTTTAGACAATTTGATGTCGATTGAGCGATGTCCGTCCGGTACCTTCCCCACAAAAGTTTGAAAATGTACTTTGCACATCGTGAAGTTTCTACTAGACTTAGACGAGGTTCCAATATGGACTCAATTGGTCCACTCCTTCGGGTACCTCCCACACAAAATTTCGGAGAAGTTCAGTTTAGGACCTGTTCTTGAATCGCTTCGTTTTTTGTTGTAGCAACTTGTATTCACTTCCCCCCATACGACGGTACAAGTCTTATCAGGGGCAGGTCCATACTTCCTGAGAAAATAGCTTGAATTGTGCAAAAAACCTCTGTGACGCCGTGTATAGTGGTTGGAGCGTAAGATAACTCTCGAAAGAATCTGCCGATTCGGTCCATAATTTGGCCTTCGTAATATTTTGTGAAAATATAGTTTAAGTTCAAAGATAAGCCATATCGGTCCACTCCTTCAGGTACATCCCTCACAAAAGTTCAAAAATGACCGATTTGGTCCATACTTTACACATCGTAATATATCTACCAGATAAAGATCATGTCCGAATATGGACTGTTGTTGTCCACTCCTTCGGGTACTCCAACACAAAATTTTGGATAAATTCACTCTAATACCTGCTCTCGAATCACTTTGATTTTTGTTGAAGCCACTTGCGTTCGCTGTCTGCAATACGGCGGTAAAATCTTTATCAGTGAGAAGTCCATACTTCTTGAGAAAACAGCCCGAAAAGTGTAAAAAATCCCTATGGCACCATATGTAGTGGCTGGAGCGCATGGCAACTTTCGAAGCTTTGAGCTTTTATCCTAGTCCATATTTTTGTCGGGAAGTTTATAAGTCCAACATTTTGAAACCCCCCTAAAAACATACGTTTTTCGAGAAAGAAGTATTTTATATTTATATATTTTACATTTGAAATTTAAGATTTGGGTGGCTGTTGATGTGTAGGAGTGAGTACGAACTGCACATAAAGAGATTTTTACACGGTATGTTTTATGCACACCGATTGTCACTTTTTACAGATCTGAATTGTGTACCCAAGTGTAAGAACCATAAAAAAATGCCAATTCATCAAAGGCGATATGGGTATACATATGTATTTTTTGACGAATAGAATGCACTCTATTTTCGTCTGCACAACAAAAGGAACGCCGCTGTTTTGTTTGTCCACAATATAAATAACGAAAACAACGGAAAACGAATGAAAAAGAAAATTTGTCGTACAGAAAGAATTTCATATGGGCAAAAAAACAGTGACAGTTGACATGCATAACATGTATAAAGCATACCGTGTAGAAACCCCTTAATAATAATAGTTCCACAAACATCCCATATGGGACAATGGAGACTTCTCTCATATCATCCCCCGGTTCATAATTGCTCAATGATATGGGATCTACTGTTTATTGCCGAGTCCGAACGGCGTGTCCTAAGACACCATTTGTTGAGACTCCTTAAATGAAATTAAAAATCAATTAAAAAAGTATCAGTACCAAACATCTTACAGTGTTCGCCATTTCCATTTTAAATATTGTTTGTTGTATTTATCCCCTCTCGGGATACGAAGTTGCGGGCACTTTGTTAGTTTATTATATTAAAACTGATATAACGGTTCTTTTATTTTCTTGTTATTTTCATCCTCCAACGACATTCGATAACTGAGCCATCGTTGATGAAACCTACGGATTTCCCCTTCCCCAGACACCTCTCCTTTTAATGTGTTTATAAATTCATTAGGCAAGGGTATTTAGCTGTCGGCAAAGCCGACTAATTCTGTTTTGCTTGTTTCTCTAGCTCCCTCCTCAGAATATTGTCTCATCGCTTATGATGCTACCAAAAGTACACACACACACAAAATATTTAATCCCACAATGCTCTTGCAAAAAACACAGAAAATTAAAAAATTCTTCTGCAGTTAATGCTAGACAAGTGCTGTATCAAAGGTTATGCATAATGCCTTTGTGTGTGTTTGTGCGAAACAAATAATGAACACTGCACAAACGATGCAACCAACCACCACTGCTTTAACTTTTGGGCTAGGCAGAAGAAATAAAAAATCCATGCAAAACGATTGGACTAAAAAAACAACAGTTTGTTGAAATTCATTTGCGCGTTTGCCTTTTGGCCTCTTTGTGTGCACAATTTCTGATGTCATTCCAATGCACAAAAACGAAAAATAAAAACTGCTGTGTAAAGCAGTTGCTCTGCTCACTTTCTTCCAATCAGAGTGTGTGCATTTTCACACTCATTTACTGATATTTGTCAAGTCATGACACTACAAACGCTTTTGATGTGTTCGAGCAAGGCAAAAACTGAAAATTTGACTGACTGAGTGATTTTACGTGGACATTTTACACAGAAAGGGTTCATGGAAAATGAAATGCACAATTTTGATTTTAAATTTACACTTCACGTTAGACTGGATTTCAGTGTTGTTGTGTACATTAATTGATTTTTGATTTTATTGTGAACTTTGTGCATCTTGTATGTAGCTGTGTGTGGCGTATACTTTATTGTGTGTTTTGTAATGTTTTTTCATTCGCTCCACTGAACTTCATAAAATATTCAGGATAGATAATTTTCAAATTGCACTTTACTGCTTAAACCTCATTTACTACTCGTTAAAATTAACTAAACTTGCATTGCCACTAAACACCACACCTTCCAACCAGTTTTAGAAAAAGTTCTGGTTTATCCATTCTGAAAAACTAACAGCAAATTGTGTGGTTTCAGTTCATTTCACTGAGCCGTTGGTTTGTGCGGTTTTACAACAATATTTACGTGTTAGTTACAAAGTAGTATGTAGCTAATGATATTTCAAAAGAGCAACCCTATTTTGGTGTGCTAAATATGTCTTTAATAGACAAACTTGTAAAACTTGTAAATGGCGGAACAGAGGATGAATTTTTAGAACTAGTTTGAATTTCCAAGGCGTTTGTTGTTGTAGCAGCGCAAATGTGTTCGATCGTGTTTTATTTCAGTTATCAGGTTCAGGTTCCTCTGTATACACATTTAAAAGTTCTGCAACCTGGAGTGGTTGCGTCCATAAAGAATCAGGAGAGAGGTGGGGTTAGCTGGGCAGATAAAACAGCAGCGTGTCGTGTGGTCCCAATCCATATGCCGGGCATGTGTTGGTTTTTGTAGCATCAATTCGACATGGGTCCGATGCGAATTGAGGCAGCTACATCGTCCGGATCTTAAGTGGGCTTAAACCACTCGCATTTGCCTTGGCGATGGGTTGGGTGTGGTTCCCAAGTACGGCATTCACACTATATCTTTGTATTGCCTGCATCAGTGTGAATGCAATCCAAGCCTGCCTAATATGCTCGTTGGTCTAGATGTTCTCGTTAATACCCTTGGTCCTCCCACTAGATCATGAAAATCTCTCCTGAAGTGTCTGGGTAGAGAAACCTGTCAATTAAATCATGACAGAGATGTTCACTGCGATAACACCCAAGCAGGAACTGCATCGACAACTGCATCGTCTCCTCATGAAGATGGTCCACTGGTGTCATGAGGAGGCACCCTGTTGCAGTCCTCAGTGCGGCATTCTGGCTGGTTTGAATTCTCTTCTACTGCGTAGCGAAAACATTTGCGTACCACACTGGCGCTACATAGATACCACAGACTGGCATATTGTTTTTTTTTTTTTTTTTTTTTTTTTTGGAGGTGGTCAACAAAGTTTTTTTCAGCACCTAAAGTGCTGCCGGCCAGCGACTTGAGTACCATGTTCCTAATTCTGAGCTTATCGCAAATTGCTGTGGCTTGCGCGGACGACTAAAAGATGCTATTGAATGTTACACATTAAATTTAGAGGAAGTCAGTGGTGGGAATTAGTGCTCCATCGATCTCTATGTTCAGTGGGAGCCTCATTTCTGCAGTCCAAGTGGTGAACAGCGTGGCAGTGAATTTAGCGGCTGATATTTTCATATTCCTCAGATAGAAGGACTTCATTGGGTCTGTTATGTAGACATTTTACCTATCACATAGGACACCGACTATAGACCAGAAGCCAAGATCGTACAATCATCCCATGTATTACGTTTTCTATGCCATCTGGAGGGTGTGAAATTTCAGAAAGGTTAAACAGTTCCGGAGATATCACCCCCGGCTTGGGGAGCTCCCTGTTTCCTTCTACGATTTTGGACTTCTTGTTTCTGAATTGCACAAATGACTGGCGTTCCCAAATATAGTTGATAGCCCAACGTTTCAAACACGGCTGTAGTGGTCTTTTCAATATCCTCCAACAGCATGGGTGACTATATCGATGACTGTTCGCTCGCACGGCCTGCTCCTGTTCTGTCCTCTACTGATATGTGTGGATACGGCATTTAATGATGTTGGGCAACTGCTTTTCGTCGCGGGGAGGAGTAGTGCCTCTGGAATCTTTACTACTTGCGAAAGGAGGGAAATCTGCCTGTACGATTTACTACACTGGTATCCTTGCCTTGGCTAACGATAGGTTGCGGACACTTCTTAAATATTCAACTCCGGGTTCCTCCAGTTCCTTAAGCATTACCATTGATATTCCGTGTGGGCCGAACACTTTGGATGATTTCGCGTTTCGGATAACGTGGTACTTTCTCGGCTCGGATGGCTCTTCTATTACGGCGTAGCACACTTCTCTTCCCCTATTACTCTCGGGGTACTCTATAAAGTGCCAGTTAAAATAACACGCGCCGCTCTTTGGGTCAGTTACTGCCGCGCCGTTGAAAGTAACAGCCATTCTATCATCCTTTTTTTCCGGGATTTGAGAGTGATTTAACTGTTGCCCACAATTTACTTAATCCTCTACCTATGTTGCATTGCTTCAGGTGATCTAGCCACTTTTTCAGCTTATGTTCGCCTACTAACCTATTTGCTTCAAGAGTAAGTACTCCAACTGTTAGGTCTTCAGAGTTCGTATGACGAAGCTCATGATTTCATGATTACTGGTCGAATACCCACAGGTATGTAACGAGCAGTTGGTGCAGTGATGATGTCGCGGAAAGTTTTCTCAGCTAATCGATCATCTGAGTAAGTGAGCAGCTCCCGGAAACGGTGATTGGTAAATTCTTTGAAGTCTTACCAATCAGCTTGATCATGCTTGCGAGAAGTACGGCGTTAAGAGGTTATGAAGTCGGGTGATCTATTTACGGCTACGATGATAGGAAGGTGGTCTGAGCCAAGGGAAATGACGTGTTGCCAAGAAACGCCATTTATTACACCCTATTCCACGAAACAACATATCAACTTTTCATTTTACATTTAGCAATATTTTTGACAATTCGAAATATGTTTGCGTTCCACAGAGCCCTTATTTTTGATAAGTGATAAGTTTGCTAAAGATAAGTTGAGTTTGCTAAGTTTTCAAAAATTGATTTCGTTTCCACAAACGTCCTCTTCAGCTAAGTGAACCACCCCCTCTGAACTTCCCCTCTCCGAACTCCCATCCTAAGAACCATCGCCCTCAGGACTTTCACCCTGCGAACCACACCCTTCTGAACTTCCAGCCTCCGAACGACCCTATTGCGAATTTCCAACCTCCGAACCAGCCCATTCCGAACTTCCAGCCACCGAACAACCCACTCCAAACCATCCCACAAATCGATGTTTCTCGGTTTTACACTTACACTTAACTATCTTTCAGAGTTTTTTGTTTCATTTTATTTCTATTTTTATTTTATTTTTATTTCATTTTATTTTTTATTTTAATTTTTTTATTTTAGTTAATTGTTATTTTATTTTTTATTTAATTTTATTTTATTTTATTCCGTTCTCGCGTCCAATTTTTCATTGCCAAGTAGAGAATAATGCAAAAATGATCGAATGTTCTGTGGAACAAAAAGCATCCACACTTTGCAAGAGAACGGAGAGACTTATCAAGATGGCGGAAAAATGAAGCAAGAAAGCACAAAACTTTGCGAAAGAGAACAGTGATAGTAAAATTTGCTAAGGACAAAAAGAAACTGAAAAGTAATTTTGTGGAACAAAAAAATATCACTTTTTAAAATAATTACTTTTTGATAAGTGCAATGTGAAAAGCGATAAGTTGTTTCGCGGAATAGGGCCCTGGTGCCACAATATTGATATCTGGCGACGCTCCTCTCATCCTCTTAGGAGCGTCGTCATTCACCGTGCAAAGCTATCAATTTGCTCGGCCAGTGATGTACCACTTTGGTCATCACCTAGGACGGAATGCCAAAGTCCATGATGTGTTATGTGTTTGTGTTCCAAGGCGGCTGTGTTTTTGGTTGTCTCTGATGACAGTGACATCTCTGGTTTAGACCTAAAATAGTGTGATCATTCGCCAAAACCTAACCCTCGGTCGGGACGAAACTGAAACCCTCTCAATGTTATTACACTATGCTATATCATTCACAAACCGAATCAATCATTCCCACCCTGAACACCCTTTAGCACTAACCATAACCGTAAGTGTATAATAATTACAAAGTTTTTATAGAATAAAAGTAGAATAAATACAATAATAACAACACTTGTTGTTTATAAATATTTAATAAGTGTCACACAAATGCTTGCATACACGCGCACACACAAAGACGGACATAGACACACCTACCACCGCAACAACTTCAACTGAACAACAGCAAAAAAACCCCCCGGATGGTAAGCAATGCGCTGTTACTGCTTGTCTGTGCAGTATCATCAATGAAATTTTAAAAATTAATATTTAATTTGCAAAAATGCTTCTAAGTGCAAAAAAGCCACAGAACATTATCAAAATTTTATGTGACACTTAACACCATGGGAAAGTAAACAGCAGCACAATGACCACAAAATAGTGGTGCTTAAAGAAGTTTAAGAAGATGAAACGGTATAGTTGTGGATGGTGTAATATGTTTGGGTGTGTGTGTGTGTTAATTGACAAAAAATTATTCAACAAAACATTAAAAAAATTTAAGTTTATCTTCAAAATGTAATCCTGTAAATGTTAACGCCTGCAAAAAATGTGCTGAAGGTCAAATTTAATCTATCTTAAATTAAGAAAGATGAGAAAAAATCCAACAGCCACAAACTGTTGCTTCATCGAAGGAATGGTATTATTTTTGGGCAATTTATTTAAACGTTTAGTCATGCCTCAAATGTAACGTTTAATGGTTTTATGTCTAGCTGTGATTGTTTTATTGCTTTCCAAGGTTGTGGTTTTATTGTGAGCAGGTGTTCAAGTTTAACAAAATTGTTTAAATATTTTTGAAGAAATATTCCTACAAAAATTGGTAAAATGTGGAACCATTGTTCTACATTGTTTAACAATTTGTTAAATCAAAAATTCTTTAAATCATGACCAAAATTAAATTCAACCCTTTTATCTCTATGTTGAGTTTGGGTCAATTGATGGTTTATAATACACTTTGGAATAAAAATTTCATATCCCTCATATTATTGGGATAGATCTTCTAGAAGATTTACTGGCCATCTCATTGTAGGCTCACTTCTAACTTCTCCTCTTGTTTTCTTTTAGAAGTCATTTATGTCTTCTTTAAAAAAAGACCTGTTGGACTTCTAAGAAAGACCTTGTTGCATTTTAAGAGAAATCGTACTGAAGACCAAGTGGACTTTTACAGAAGTGATATTGATCATACTCGACTTCTTGCCGAATATATTATAAAAAAGTTACTTACTTACTTAGTTGGCCCATTACAGAACATTTGTTCCATAGACCGAACTAAGAAAAGATCTCCATTCCTCTCTGTTTTTCGCTTGACTTTTTGGAATACCGCGCCTTTCCATTTCTTCATCCACTTGTATGCTCCATCGAAGCTTAGGCCTGCCGATTCTGCGTGCACAGCCATGTGGCATGTATTCATACGCCCTTTTAGCGGGTTCATCATCGCTCATTCTCATGATATGGCCTAGCCAACGCAATCGTTGCATCTCGATACGTTTAACTATATTCATGTCTTTGTATAGCTTATATAGCTCGTGGTTCATACGACGTCGATATTCACCGTCAACGCAAATCGGCCCGTAGATCTTTCGAAGAATTTTCCTCTCAAACACACCAAGCACTGCCTTATCTGCTTGCGCAAGTACCCATGCTTCGGAGCCATACATTAGCACGGGTAGTATCAGCGTTTTGTATAGTGTTATTTTTGTTTGACGAGATGTGGCTTTGTTTTTAAATTGCTTACTTAAACCATAGTAGACTCTGTTGGCCAATACAATTCTTCTTCTTATTTCACAACTGATGTTGTTTGTTGTGTTTATGGCAGTGCCGAGGTAGACGAAGTCTTTAACTACCTCAAAATTGTAGGTACCAACTTCCACAGTTGGTCCGAGCTCTATGGACGCTTTGCGCGTCGACACCATCAATTTGGTCTTTTCGCCGTTTACCGCCAGACCCACTTTCGCAGATTCTGCTTCGACCTTCCTAAAGGTATCAATTACTTCCTTTACTGATCGTCCCATGATGTCTATGTCATCAGCATAGGCAAGTAACATGTGGCTATTGGTGTAAATTGTGCCATTTCTTTTGACATTTGCATCTCGTATTACCTTTTCCAGCAAAATGTTGAATAGGTCACACGAAAGGCTGTCTCCTTGTCTGAAACCTCTTTTGGTACAAAATTCTTCGGAGAGGTTCTTTCCAATTTTAACTGAGGACCTAGTATCAGTTAAAGTCAACTTACAAAGCCGGATGAGCTTTGCAGGGATACCAAATTCAGACATTGCGTGGAATACCTTTGATCGGAGGGGACTGTCGAATGCTGCTTTATAATCGACAAAAAGGTGAAATATGTCGATCTGCATCTCTTGGGTCTTCTCTAGGATTTGCCGCAGGGTAAATATCTGGTCAATGGTGGACTTGCCAGGTCTAAAGCCACATTGGTATGGTCCAATTATTTCGTTGAACATTGGCTTTAGTCGTTCGCACAATATCCCTGACACTATCTTATAGGCAATAGGGAGAAGACTTATGCCCCTATAGTTTGAGCATACAGTCTTATCTCCTTTCTTGTGGACGGGACATAGGATGCTCAGGTTCCAATCGTCGGGTACGCGTTCCTCCTGCCATATGGTGCTAACTAGCTGATACATACACCTTATCAGCGCGTCGCCTCCGGTTTTAAACAGCTCGGCTGGTAAGCCATCGGCTCCTCCTGCTTTATTATTCTTCAGCCGGTTGACTGCTGTTTTTACCTCATCTTGGCCGGGCGGTATACATTCTATACCATCTTCTGGGATTGGATCTGTGGTATCATCGTCTTCGCTACTATTGGGTACCAGCAGAGTGGAGAAATGTTCCTTCCATATCCTTCCATATCTTTGGTAGAATTTTCGGACTTCATTCTGGCTCCTGTACAACTCGATTTTTTCACACTCCCGCTTTTCTATTTCTCTCTTTTTCTTGCGGAAAAAACGTTTCTCTTCTCTCCTTTTCACCGATATCTCTCTCGCGCGCTACGCTTTGCTACTGATTGTAAAGTAGCTCTATATGCCGTATTTTTCTCTTCGGTAGCAGCACGACACTCCTGCTCATACCACGAATTCCTTTGTGGAGGTCTCTGGAATCCAAGTATGGATTTTGCGGCGGTTTGCATGGAGTGGGCAATATGTTGCCATTGTGTTGTTATGTTATCGGGACAAGAAGTGCTCGCGTTAAGCAATTGGGCTAGTTGAGTGGAATATGCTGTGACTATCTGTTGTGTTTGCAGCCTATCGATGTGTAACTTCCGCGTTGTGTCTGTTCGTGCTTTATTTGCAACTTTTAGACGGGTACGTACCTTTGCTGCAACAAGGTAGTGGTCCGAATCAATGTTTGCGCCTCGGAACGATCGTACATCCAATACGCTCGATGAATGTCTTCCATCTATCACAACATGATCAATTTGATTACTTGTTCTTTGATCTGGAGACAGCCAGGTGCCCTTATGAATATCGAGATGATTAAATCTGGTACTGCTAACTATCATGTTTTTTGCAGCTGCAAAGTCTATCAGCCTCATACCTTTGTCATATGTTTCACTGTGGAGACTGAATTTCCCGACTGTTGGGCCAAAGATATTTTCCTTTCCAATTTTGGCATTAAAATCGCCTAGAATAATTTTAATGTCATGGGCAGGCCAACGGTCATAAGTTTCTTCTAAGCGCTCGTAAAATATATCTTTGGTCTGTTCGTCCTTCTCTTCAGTGAGAGCATGAGCACAAATAAAGCTGATGTTGAAGAATTTAGCTTTTATTCGAATTGCAACAAGTCTTTCATTCACTGGGGTGAAGCTGGATAACAGATGTTTTAGTCTCCGATTAACTACGAATCCGCAACCAAACTCATGCTTTACGTCATGACAGCTATAATACAGTGCGTCACCTTTAGGTGTTGTTGTGACGCCTTTCCCAATCCATCGTATTTCTAGTATGGCAGTAATATCGGCCTTGTACTTTTCAAGTACGTCTGCCAATGCGAAGACTGCACCTTCTCTATAAAGAGTGCGAACATTCCAGGTGCAGATTCGCAGATCCTGGTCCTTAAAACGTTTGCGGGGTTCGTCAACTTTAGAGGGGTTTGTTTTTCTTTTCTTTCGTTTTTTCATAGTAGGATGTGTTTTCTAGGGGAGGGTTACTAACCCGACGCCCAATCCCAAGTTTTTAACGTTCTTATGGGTGAACGCGCGACACATGTTAGCTAACTACTTTTAACGGGTGTTAAAGGCAGTTTCCCAGGTGACACCACGGGGAGGTCAGTGTCCACTTGAGATGAAAGAGGGACCAAGATAAATCCTGGGCTTTGCCATGTTAAAGCCGGTCAAGACCGTTGCTTGGTATCATTCATCCCCTACGTCATCCACTCATCTCACCTATTCAAAAAACTGTACACTGTTCATACTTTCCCCCTATTAACTGTAAAACTGCATCATTTTTCATACTTTTTGCAAATATCAATGTGTTCTTTTTGGATATTAAAAACATGTATTTCTGTACCTTTTTAGCAACACATCTACCCAATTCAGATAAATATTCTGCCGTAATAAATTCCTAACCCAATTTGGAACAAGGCTTTTACTTATCAACTTTATTCTAATTATTGCACACTAGCTCTGCATGTGCACATGAATTTGTAATTCGTTTAAACTTTTGATTTGTTCATTTTATTTTTTTCTCACCAAAAGTCAGCTCGTCATTACAGATAACTAATTCAATTAAAACTTTGTTTACAATTCATGTTTTCCATCTATATACCCTTTGTTATTCAACTTTTTCTATATCAAAGACAGAAAAAACAACTTTCTTTTGGGAGCAATCTTTTCTTTTGTCTGATGTTGAAACCATTAAATGAAATGAGCAACAGGACGTACAGGCAGCCATACATAGAGACATCTGGCAAATGTTCATTGTCATTATATTCGGATGTATGCCTTACTTTTGGGAAAGCACATTAAGAGGTCTGACAGTGGAACTAAGATATGTTGAAATACAGATATAGAATCAGGAAAAGGCATTAGAAAGTCTTCTAGCTTACATGACCTACCTTGGACCAGGTTTTCACTTTTTATCAAATCATAATGACATTGCAAAGCCAAAACATCCGAGGGAATGCAATTGTCTTCTAATGACACACTGTTAGCATAGTAGTCCGACCCAGACATACATGCAAACACACATAGCCATGAAAGTGTCATGATATAATCTTAATAATACAGATTGTTTTTAATTTTTCCCCTAGACTTTAATTCATTAAATATCTTAGAAGACAACTTTAGTATCTTGTGTCCTCTCTCTATGCATTCACAACGCAGTAGGTATAACAGAACATTTACACTGCAATCGGTTACATGTTGTGGTAATGATAATAAAAAAACTGGTATTCAAAGATGCTCTAAGTCAAATATCATATGCATAAAATCCTAAAGTTTCTTTAAGTTCAGCTAAACACCACCACCACCATATCTGATTGTTGTTTACAAAGTTTGTCGTCCCTTTTGTTATTTGTCTGGTAGTTTTGCAAGGACAACAAGGTATTTGGCTAAAGCTTCCTTGTGGCATTAATGCGAGCCATTTACACACATATGCATTTGTTGTAAGTTGGTTTATTTCAGTTGAGTTGGCAATACAGTTGCATCAACAACATTAAAAGTTTGGTTAGAATTTATGAGGTTCTTGCCACAAGAAAACAACCACAATACAAATAGGATGATAACAAACAAGTACAGCGAATACTGAATCATATTCGGTTATGAAAAATGGGCGCCAATATATTTTTGCCAGATATCTAAAAACTTAATCCACGTAAAATAAAATACTTTATTTTCTACACGTTGACCGAGATTTTATAAATGTTGTTTTTCTATCACTTTTTGCTTCCAAGAAAGTTTACTGGCACGTAGAGGCTTTTTGAATCGTATATCTAGGTCACATTTAAAAAGTAAGAAACATAATTCCGCAAAGGTCACTGTGTGTTTAATTTCAAATTTAATTTTATAAAAGTAATTTTTGGTGGTCACACATGCCTTGAAGTTTTTGTGTTGATTCGAAGGACCTGAGGTGTGAGCTAAATAAGTAATTTGAAATAATTGCCATAAATTGAAAACATGGATTTTTTATTGATTTTTAGAGGACATCAACGTGAATTTTTTAAATGATTTTTAGAGACAGCCCATCAACGTGGATTTCTTATTTTATCATTTAATTAAAATTAGATAAAATCTTACATATAATGTGATTCGATAAAAATCCTCCAGCATAAATTTTGGGCAAATGCACGTATTATTGATCACAAGCTGTAGAACAACATGTGTATATTAGGGTTATAACTTGTTTATACCCTCCACCATAATATGGAGGCTATAATTAAATTTGCCATTCCGTTTGTAACACATCGAAATATTCATCGGAGATCCTATAAAGTATATATATTCTTGATCAGGGTAAAATTCTAAGTCGATACAACCATGTCCGTCCGCCCCTCTGTTGAAATCAAGATACAGCTCGAAATACCTCCGGATTTCCGGTATTTTGAAATTTGTGATATTATTATTACACCGAAATTGTTGAAAATTGGAATGTAGTCTTCATTTGGGTTATAAAACTATCCATATGAAATTTTTCGGTATAGGTCTACGCCCTCATATAGCCCTTATAGAACAATACCTCACGATTTTCGGTAAATTGATGGTTGTGGCCTCAATCCCCCGAAGTGGCTAAAATTTGGTACTTAGTCTTCGTTGGAGGTATAAAACTTTACCCTCATAATTTTGTCGGTATAGCTCCACGCCTTCATATATCCCCCATAGAACGGTACATCCCGATTTTCGCTATTTTGAAGGCGGTGGCCACCATAATCCACCGAAATGGCTGAAATTTGGTCTTCATTTGGGGTACTAAACGATCCCTCAGAAACTTTTCGGAGCAGGTCCACGCTTCAGTATAGCCCCCACAGAACGGTACCTCCCTATTTCCGGAGTTTTTAAGGTTGTGACATCAATATTCCACCAAAATGGGTGAAAGTTGGTATTTGGTCATCATTTGGGGGTATTAAACGTCACATTTGAAATTTGTCTGTCTAGGTCCACACCTTTACATAGCCATCATAGAGCGGTACCTCCCTATTTCCGGTATTTTTCAGGTTGTGGCCTCAATTTTCCACCGGAATGGCTTAAATTTGGTATTAAGTCTTTCGCCTTAGTATGGCCCCCATAGAACGGTACCTCCCTATTTCCGGTATTTTTAAGGTTGTGGCCTCAATATTCTACCGACACGACTGAAATTTGGTATTTGGTCATCATTTGGGATATTAAACGTTCCATATGAAATTTGTCTGTATAGGTCCACACCTTTACACTGCCACCATAGAACGGTACCACCCGATTTTCGGTATTTTGAAGGTTTTAGCCTCATTATTCTTTGTTGTAGAATAAACCCTTTCTGCCTTTCGTCGGTATAGGCCCACGTATCGATATATCCCCCATAGAACGGTACCTCCCGATTTTCGAAATTCTGAAGGTAGTGACGTCAATATCCCACCGAAAGACTGGATAATGTTGTTTAGTCTTTCAAGGGGTTAACAAATATTCCAGAAGAGAATTATCACTTGGTGCGCGGGTTCCTATATCCCCCATAGAAGCGTACCTCTTAATTTTCGACATTTAGAATGAAATTTGGCATTTAGTCTTCTTTGAGTCTAAAAACTTTTCGCCACAAATCGACATTTTGATATAGCCCCATGGAACGGTACCTTTCGAATTTCCGTTTTTTAAAGGTTAGGTACATTGTTTTACAGAACTTTCTGAAATTTGGTATTTAGTCTCCTTCATAAACAAAAGGAAACTAATTGTTCAATTTTACTTCAATACAACTCGTGGTGGAGGGTATAACAAGTTCGGAGTGGTCGAACTTGACGCCGTTTTTACTTGTTGTTTTAAATAATGTTCGGAAAACTTGTGCGCACGATAACTCTGGAGGAGAGTATCCTATTTCGTCCGTACTTTTAATATCGTAATATTTCTAAAAAACATAGATCAGGTTCGAATATGGACTGCTTATGTCAACTCCTTCGGGTACCTCCCACACAAAATTTCGAAAAAATTAAGTTTACGGCCTTCTCTCGAATGACTTCGATCTTGCATTCGCCGCCGCCATTACGAGAGTACAAGTTTTTTAGGGCGAAAATCCATTCTTCCTGGGAAAAACCCCTATGGAACCATGTTAAGTGGCTGAATGAAGCGCACGATAACTCGTGATCGGATCATCCGATTCGGTCCAAAATTTGGTTTCCGTAATATTTTTCCAAACTTTGTTTAATTTCGAAGGTGAGCACTATCGGTGCGCAACTTCCGGTACCTAAAAATGTTTCTAAAAACTACGCGCTATATCTGTTGAACGGAGCAACCGTCCAAACTTTGGATATCCTAACATTTTGTCCAAAGGTAATTTTACTTCAGAAATGGTCCATAACGGTCTTCATCACTAGAAGTTCGACATGTTTGTTTAAGGACAGTTTAGGATCTATTCGAAGATCCTTTGGAAATGTACAGCCAGTATTACATTTGATATTGTCAATAGATGAAAGTTTCAATTCACACTAGCTGAGGGTATAGCTCTGTCGGCTGATACTTCTTTACTTGTTATAAAGGATTTTGGGTGTGTAGCAATACACACTATTCTCTAGCTGTGCGACGCGACTGAACCACGGCGACGGATGGGTGTATAGCAATATACACTATTCTCTAGCTGTGTTGACGCTACTGTACTACGGCGACGGGTGGGTGTGTAGAAATACACACTATTCTCTAGCTGTGCGGACGGAATACTACACTGAACGTGGATACTCAACCGACCGCCATCTGGTCAAGCCGCTGCCACATTATTCGTCGATATTCATCGGGCCGCCGCATTGTCAAGCCGCTGCCACCATATTCGGCGATATTCATCGAGCTGCCGCATTGTCAAGCTGCTGCCACATCATTCTTCGATATTCATCGGGCCGCCGCATTGTCAAACCAGTAACGTCACCGCTACGAGTTATTCACCGTTCACCAACCACATCTTCGTTCGTCGATTCCCCCATAAATCATATAGCACCATCCCTCATCGATCTTCCTGCTCACATCATTCTAATACAACGGTCACACAAAACTTCGTAATGGATTAATGTAATGAGGATTGGGTTATGTGTTATGTGTAGTGTAGTGATAAGTGTTTTTATTAAATAAACTGTTTATAACGTTTTAAGAAAAACAGTGTGCTTCTCTCTCCTTGTTGTTCCCAAATCAAAAATAAATTCTTGTGACGACCCTGGCCCCCGCTGAACCTACCCCAGCTTCAAAGTGAAAACACGTCGTCACAGTGGATTTTTTAAATAATTTTCTGGGGCCATGAACGTTAAATGATTTTTAGAAGACAACAACGTGGATTTTTTAAATGATTTTTAAAAGACAATACGTGGATTTTTAAATTATTTAGAGACAGCCCATCAACGTGGATTTTTAAATGATTTGGAGACAGCCCATCAAGTTGGGTTTTAAATGATTTAGAGACACATCATCAACGTGGATTTTTAAATGATTTAGAGACACCCCATCAAGTTGGGTTTTAAATGATTTAGAGACAGACCATCAACGTGAATTTTCAAATGATTTTTAGAGGCGGCCCATCAACGTAAATTTTTTACATGATTTTTAGAGGCCATCAACGGGGATTCTTTTAAATGATTTTTAGAAGCCATCAACGTGGACTATTTAAATGATTTTTAGTCATCAACGTGAATTTTAAAATGCTTTTTAGAGGGAGCCCATTAACGAAATGATTTTTGTGGACTTTTTAAATGATTTTTGAGGGCATCAACGTGGACTTTTTAAATTAATTTCAAGTGCTATCAACGTTAATTTGTTTAATGATTTTTAGAGGCCATCAACGTGGATTTTTAAATGATTTTTAGAGACCATCAACGTGGATTTTTAAATGATTTTTAGAGACCATCAACGTGGATTTTTAAATGATTTTTAGAGCCCCCCGCCACTAATATTTTATTGCTTATTTTTTTAGCAAACCCGAACAAAATTTATCAAATATTCAGTTCAATACAATTCTTACATTAATCTGTGTTGTTGCAATGTTTCGCTGACAAATACCGACCATAAGTTTCCATCTTTATTTAAAACTATTACAGCTGTTGTGCTGATGAGTAGTCTTGTTTAGTATCCTGTTAATGACAACGATTATATCACGGAAATGTGAGAAGGGAAATGCAAATATTTAGAAGGCCATCAATTGTCATTATATGACGGAAATATTCCTTCGCATTTGCAAAGATATGATTATGGCGATGCAAAATGTTGCCGTTGCGGTTGCTGCAATAAGCCATCTGAGTTTGTCACTAATGCCATTGTCAACTAGCTGTTATTGTAGAAGTTTATGTGTTCCCGACGTCATTCCGTGCACACAGCGGTGCAAGGAAACTACATTTTCAACATAAAGTAATGACTTCTTACATGCTGTTCATGATACCACCCACCCGACCGAACAACTACCATTAAACCTCTTCCACAAAACCACTTAACATCAACTGCATACAATGAATGACAACTGTAACTGTAATGGTAAAACTAAAGAAAACTTGCAACATTATAAATGTCAGTAGTTTATCAAAACTAAAATCATGTGCACTCGGACGAAGAAGCAAGGAGAAGGAATAGAAAAACAACAAAAAAAAACTACAGTTGTCACATAACTTGTAATGTTTCTTTCTTCCTTGAGGTTCTAGATTCTAGATTTTGGTAATGTGCAGATGCAAGGACTTTCCTACAATTCAAAATATTGCCTGGCTTAAGAAGTTAAGACAGAATATTTTGTAGTAAAAAAATAATTGTTTTTTTTCAACATTTCTTAATTTTTAATCTTTACAAATATTTAGCTGTTATGAAAGGAAATAGAAAACATCTGCCACTGAATGGTTTGTGGCATTGTGGCAACTTGTGTTTGGAAACCACAAAATATTCTTTAACCATTGCCAACACTTCGTTAAACCAGATTAGACTATAGTCAATGAATTTTCTGGCGCATTGTCTTCGTGGAGCCTCAACCACAAATGCTTGCAATTGTGTTGCAATACAATGATATTAAAACAGTGGTTTCAAATGGAAATGTGGATATATTTCCTTAATGGCGATAGTAGTAGAATATAGTATATAGGACTTATTTTGGTGTCGCTTTCATAATATTCTCCGCCCATAAGTGCTTACATATTTGGGTCGACCATTTAAAGCACCCCGGAAACGCATTGCCTAAATCATCGTTCGGTAGGGTAAGACTGGGATAAATTCTTTCCTATTTTAACTGCAGATCCGGTATTAGTCAAAGTCATCCTGCATACCCATATCCACATCGCAGGAATACCGAAACTTATTGGGCTGTCGAAGGAGGCCTTATAGTCGACGAATAAGGAATATGTCTATTTTATCTGGTGTATATCTGGTTTGCCGTATTTGGTATAATTTTTTCAGTCCATATACATATATGTGTACTTTCTTGTCAAAATCCAGCAATTAGTTTCATTTGCTAAGTTTTAAATGAAACAATTAAAAAATTGTTTAGTTCGGCCGGTCCGAACTTTTTATACCCTCCACCATAAAATATTCTGAAGTAAAACGGAATAATTATTTTCTTTCCTGTCCACAATTTTAGGAGGAGATATTCTGTGACCACTTATACCTAAATAAGGTAAAAAAATCATAAAAAATGTAATCAATCGGTCAGGAACCTTATATGGAGCTAAATCAAAGTATGGATCTATGTTTTTGGTGGAGAAGTTTTGTGACCACTGGGAAACTCAAATGTCGAATTGCAGATACTTGGATCAAAAATTGTAGCTAAAATCAAAAAAAAAAAAAAAAAAAACCAAAATCGGGAGATACCGTTATATGGGGTCTCTACCAACACATGTATCTATGCTGACAGTTTTTGGAGGAGATGTTGTGTGTAGTTCGGTCGGTAGCTAAAAGCTTCAAAATACCGAAAATCGGGAGGTACCTATGTTGACGGTTTAAGGTGGAGATGTTTTGTGACTACTAGGAACCTCAACTATCAAATTACAGGTATTTCTGTCAATAAATGTAGCTAAAATCCCCAAAATCGGGAGGTACCGTTATATGGGGGTTATACCAAAACATGGATCTATGTTGACAGTTTTCGGTGTAGATATTTTGTGATTACTAGGAACCTCAACTGTCAAATTTCAGGTAATCTGTTCAAAAATTGTAGCCAAAATCCTCAAAATACCGAAAATCGGGAGGTACCGTTATATGGGGGCTATACCAAAACATGGTCCTATGTTGACGGTTTTTAGTGGAGATATTTTGTGACTACTAGGAACCCCAAACGTGAAATTACAGGTAGTTCGGTCAAAAAATGCAGCTAAAATCAATAAAATACCGAAAATCGGGATGTACCTTTAAATGGGGACTATACCAAAAAGTGGTCCGATATAGCCCAACTTCGAACTTGACCTGCCTATGGAAAAAATACACTCGGGTACAAAAATATAGCGCTCTAGCTCAATTATTGCGAACGCTGAGTGATTACAACAGACGGACAGACGGGCATGACCGGATCGTGTTAGAATTTTATACTGATCAAGAATATATATACTTTATATGGTCGCAAATGATTAGTTTGATGTGTTACAAACAGAAAAACAAACTTAATATACCCTCCATACTGTGGTGGAGGGTAAAAAAATGAAATAAAAACCTACTCACAGTGTCACTTATACAAACATGTATAATATGCCGCCATAACAAGCCAAGACATTTTCTGAAACGAAGACACCAACACCACCACAACCACCACCAACATTGCACCGTGATAAATTGTAGACAATAATCCTTTAGTTTCATTGCGGTTATTGTATCTTTATTGTCCCAAGGCAGATCCTGTAACTAAAAAGAAACAGGGACAAGTTTTATAAAATAAAAGAACACAGAACTTAACGAGCGAAAGAAACTGTTGCTACGGGCTGACATACTGTGGCTCGTGCTCATGATGTGTGGCTAACATTATTATGGAAATAAATTGCACACGCAAAACGAACATAGATTGTATGACTCATTAAATAGCTTGACTAAGCTAAATCGTAAAGAAACTAACAAGATTTCCGGTACAACGATGATAAAGAGAAATCTTAGACCACTTACTTACTTATACTGCACAATTATTCTGACTAGTCTTAGAATTAAAGGGAGTGTTTACTGTGGATAGTGGTATAAGTCAATATGTAAATAAATAACATTTTATTTAACATGTTTTTATTATTTATTGTTTTTACGTCAAATCGTGGGCGCATAGTGCCAAATTTAACATGTAAGCAAGGGATATATACTGCCGCTCACTTGAATAGAACCACCCACATTTTTTTTCAACATCCATTTTTTACGACTGATACAAAATGATATGAAGCGTTTAAGATCTTTTATGTTTTGTTTTATGTGTTTTAGGTAAACTTACCCCTTAAAAATTTGGCATTTCCAGTATTCAGAAGCATTATCTGATGTCGGTAGAGAAAATTTATCACGATTTTATAAACTTATATACACATCGAGTTGTTAGAAATTTAAAATTTTCTAGAAGAAATGAGGAATTCCTGAAGCATCCGCCATATTATCCAGTGGTAAATATTCTCTAAAATGTATGAGAATAGTTTATGCTTAATATTTACGACTCTAGTAGACAGTACGCTTCCAAAAATTAACTTGTTGAAGGAATAAGGCAAGCATTGCTAGGCATTACACGTGATTATAGAAATAATTCTAGCTAAAGAAGGATATACTTAATCAGGATGCCCCTCAATTTTGCCACTACCTTTGCTGATTTGAATTTGATTTGATTTGTTTATATCCAACCGAATTAATAAAGGGATTTATTTTAATTTAAAAACCATCAGTCTTTATCAATATCCCGTTAGCCTCACGTGAGAGTAACTCAGCCATTGGTTGAGATAACCAACAACTCCCATAAAGGAAGTTGCAGAGAGAGACCCAATTTTTTAGATTAAAACAAGTTAGCCTCACGTGAGAGTAACTCAGCCATTGGTTGAGATAACCAACAACTCCCATAAAGGAAGTTGCAGAGAGAGACCCAATTTTTTAGATTAAAACAAGTTCCCGTTATACCTATGGGAAACACGTGGTATACGACCATATAAAAGGCGGACTATTGTCAAATTGGTCAGTCAGTGCGTGAACATCGACCTGCGGCAACTTCGGCGAAGTGAAATCGAAAGTCCTTGTGTCCTGTAAGCATCCATGTAAGTCATAACATTCATATATTATCCTTTGATTGTATCCTTCGGGTAATCCTTGGGGTATCCTTGAAGTAGCCTTAAGACTCCGAAGTATCCTTGGAATATTCTTCGCTCTTTGGGATGTCCTTCGATCCTAGAAATATCCTTCGGGTAATCCTTGATCCTTGCTTGAATACCTACTAAGGTCTCTTGCGGTAGTATTTCCCAGTATTCCTGCTTGAGTACTTACTAAAGTCGTTTGCGGTAGTATTCCCCAGTATCCGTGCTTGAGTACTTACTAAGGTCTCTTGCGGTAGTGTTCCCCAGTATCTTTGCTTGAGTACCTGCAGTAATATTCCCCAGTATCCTTTCTTGAGTACTTACTAAGGTCTCTTGCGGTAGTATTTCCCAGTATTCTTGCTTGAGTATTTACTAAGTTCTCTTGCAGTAGTACTTATCTAGGTTTCGCAAGCCCAAGGTCCCGTATCCTGTCACCCAGCCCGAGTACTTATCCAGGTCTCGGAGGCACACTCCCAAACTGAGCGATGATACCACGGTTGTTACGGACAGACATCCTACCTATATAGATATTAGTCTCTTTACCAAATGCATTCCCTTTATAATCTTTAGCCTAAAAATACCTTTATCTTAGTCAATAAAGTAACTTGAAATAAACATTTTTGCAGAACATGTCGAAGCTGAAAAATGTCATCTTCTGGTACTTTTATTGCGGTTCTTCAAAAAAATAACGAAAAGGAAATGGAAGGAATCAAGTTAGAAGGTCGAAATTTTCTACGAAAAAGATCCTCATTAGATTTGATTGAATACATGTCATATCAAAAATAAGCCAAATCAACAGCGATCAAAGATATAACGCTAATTTCTGATGGCTTATAGGGTCTCCAGTGAAAAATGCATCACTCCATAACTCAAAAGTTCGACTCTCGGCGAATCTGCCCTTTGGGGTTCTGTATATACTCATCAAGGGCTTTCCCCCCCCAAAAGCAATTTTCCACCCCCAGATCTCGAGCTCCATTTTGTTGCACAGTGTTATTCATATATTACAAACTATTGAATGAATATCTTTAAAAATCTTTTTTGAAAATACACTCCAAGTTTATGTGAGTAAATATTTTGGGGCGTAAATGGATAGTTTGGGGCCTAATTGTATTTTCGATGTTTGAGGTGCATTTTGGTCCTAATGACATTTTGGGGCATAAATGTAAGATTTTTATACCCTCCACCATAGTATGGAGGGTAAATTAAGTTTGTCATTCCGTTTGTAACACATCGAACTAATCATTTGTGACCCTATAAAGTATATATATTCTTGATCAGGATAAAATTCTAAGACGATCTAGCCATGTCCGTCTGTTGTAATCACTCTAGCGTCCGAAATAATTGAGATAGAGTGCTGAAATTTTGCACCCGAGGGTCTTTTTTCCATAGGCAGGTCAAGTTCAAAGATGGGCTATATCGGTCCACTCTTTAGTATAGCCCCCATATAACGGTACCTCCGGTTTTGAGGTATTTTGACGTTCTTCGCCACATTTGCATACCGAATTAGCTATAATTTGGCACTTAGAGTTCCTAGTGAACAACAAACTTATATCCCGAAGGATAGAAGGCATAAGGAGAAGGGCATAGGTCCATGTTTTGGTATAGTCCCCATATAACGGTACCTCCCGATTTTCGGTATTTTGAGAATTTTAAGCACAATTTTTAACCGAACTAGCTGTAATTTGCCATATCAGGTTCTCAGTGGTCATGAAATATCTCCACCAAACATCGTCAACATAGGTCCATGTTTTGGTATAGCCCTCATATAACGGTACCTTCCGATTTTCGGTATTTTGAGAATTTTAGCCACAATTTGTAACCGAACTATCTGCAATTTGACATTTGAGGTTCCCAATGGTCATGAAACATCTCCACCAAACAACGTCAACATAGAGCCATGTTTTGGTATGGCCCCCTTATAACCGTACCTCCCGATTTTCGGTATTTTGAGCATTTTAGTTCCAATGTTTAACCAAACTAGCTGTAATTTGACATTTGAGGTTCTCAGTGGTTATGAAATATCTCCACGAAACATCGTCAACATAGGTCCATGTTTTGGTATAGCCCCCATATATCGGTACCTCCCGATTTTCGGTATTTTGGGAATTTTAGCTACAATTTTTAACCGAACTACCTGTAATTTGCCGTTTGAGGTTCTCAGTGGTCATAAAACATATCCAACGAAACATCGTCAACATAGGTCCATGTTTTGGTATAGCCCCCATATAACGGTATCTCCCGATTTTCGTTATTTTGAGAATTTTAGCTGCAATTTTTAACCGAATTAGCTGTAATGATCGGTATTTTGAGAATTTTAGCTACAATTTTGTCTATTCAAAAATAATCGTCAATATATTTCCATGTTTTTGTATACCCCCCATATAACTGTACCTCCCGATTTTCGGGATTTCTCAGTGGTCACGAAATTTCTTCACTCAAATTCGTCAACATGGGTCCATTTTTGAGGGTCTACATTGTTTTGATGAAACTACCCTCAATTTGACTCTTGAAGTGCCCTGCAGCTATAAAACTTTTCCGCCGAAAAATTGGCGGACTCTTTGATATAGCCCCGTAGGTGGTACCTTTCACCTAGCTGAACACATTTTTTTAGATTAGGTTACTCTGTGCAACAAAATGGAGGTGAAAGTCTGGGGCATGGAAAATTCCTCTAGGGGAAGAAAGGACTTGGTGAGTATATTATGAACCCCGAAGGACAGATCCGCCGTGAGTCGAACTTTCGCGTTATGGCGTGATGAAATTTTTGTTTGCGACCCTGAGGGCCATCAGGAATTAGCGTTATAGTGGGAGGCAGTAGGATTCTATCCATTGTCGAAAAGTTGTTCCACCTAAAATTGTGAAAGGACCCTAATTATTCCATTTTAATTAAGACTATTTTATGGTGGAGGGTATAAAAAGTTCGGTTGTTTAATTTCCGTTTGGGGTATTATTTCATGGGGCCTTATTTCTGTACGCCTTCGCCACCGGTCATGAGCATTTCGGCAGGCAGACTATAAGCTCATGCTGCCTTATTTTTCTTCAGCCGATTAATTTCTGTAACCATTGGCTAAGTAATAAACATTCAATGCCTTCATTTGCGATTGGTTCTGGGGTACTTTCATCGTCAGGCAAGTTTGGTTTCAATAGCTTGATAAAATCCAGATCCCCAGTAGGGTATCGGAGTCAGTTAACAGATTTCCTTCTTTAGCATTTTAGCACTGACTGTAAGGTTGCCTTGCGTGTTCTTCTCTTCAGTTGCTTTACGAACTGTAACAGGGTGCTTCCTCATGTAATTAGTCTACAATCTACATGAGGAGTCAACAATTACAGGAGAGAAACCCCATGTTTTTGCCACTGTATAATCGATCAGCCTCATTAAGCTGTCGGAGATTGCCTCATGAAGGCTGAACTTGCCGACCCCAAATACATTTTCTTTCTCAATTTTAGATTTAAAATCTGTTAGAACAATTGTAATGTCATGACCAAGGCAGCGGTCATATGCACTTGTACAATATACCCTTGGTCCGTTTATGTTTTCTTCGGGTGCATATGATACTGATGTAAAAATATTCTTTTATACAAATAATGGTAATTGTCTCTTCCACCGGAGAGTATATGAACCTGGTTTTTATGTCTCCAGTTTGACACTTTCTGTAAGGCATTATTATCGGCTATCAACTGTCAACTCTGTAACGAGTCCGGACCTTCAAATGCAAATTCACAGATAATGGGCCATAAAACGTTTGCTGATGTCGACAATTGAAGAGGTGTTTGTTTTTCATAGTGAGGCGTACAACGAAACTTTTCATTGTTCTTATGGATGGATGAGCGACACATGTTAGGTCCCAGGTACTTCCCCAGGTGACACCACGAACAGGTCTGTATCCACTTGAGAAGAAAGACGAAGTAAAAAGTAGTGCAAGCAATTGAATGTTTGTTCTAAAATTGATTTATATCATTTATCAATGCAACGCAGAAACTCCACACATAGAATTGCAATGTAAGCAAGAATAATTTGAAATTTAACAAATGAAAATTAAACATCCGTAATGTAATCAAATGGACCACTGGAAGGAAGAACATCAACATAAGTAAAAATATCTAACTACACATGTATAGAAGTTTCATACATATGAACGACGAGTGTAAATGACCATCCTTGATGACATTTTCATTACACAGCTCAAATGAACTGTAAAGGCTTTGCGTGCTCTAATAAAAATCTTTCTTCACATTGTCTTTTTGTAATTATACGCAGTTGGTGTTGATGCAGTTGTCGTTGCCGTTTTAGTATGTAGTTCGTATTTCGATGATAAAAATTGTGATTTATTTCATGCGGTTGGCTTTGGTGGTTTCAACAATTCACCGACTGTTGGTTTGTTGTGGCTGTGCTTTTACTTGGTGTATCGCTGTTTCATGCGGTGTAAACATTTTATATTCTGCGGTTTCTTTTGTCTAAGAGTTTACTGAACCTTTTTTGTTCCCACAGAGTTTATCCTTTTATTGGATGGCATTTTATTTCATATTTTCCTTCATTCGCCATCATGTCTTACACACAATTTTGCTTTATTCCATTTCCTTCACATCAGTAAGACAAGTAAAAATATAAAATCAACAAAAAAAGGCGAGACTTGTGACTGACAGATTTCATCGTATTGTGTTTTTTTTTCTTTTTGTAATATGTTGTGTTGCTGTTAACATTTTTCTCACTCAAAGCCCCAGGTGGCATTCGATTTTTTTGTACAGATGTTCACTTAAATTTCTGATTTTGAAATTGTATTTAATGTTTTACTACGGCAATTACAATTTGATAAATGTCTCTGCAGTTATGGCAAAATACAATCATTTCGAAAACCAAAAAATTGATTATGATTGTGGAAATTCTCGGGCAATGTTCTCTTAATTTTCATAATCAACTGATATCAAATAATAATATGTGGTTTATTAGATGTGTGACAGGAATTTTATGTTTCATATGTTTTGAAAATCATATGGCGCTATGAAACAATTACAAGTGGCAATGAACTGATATTAAAGCTATACTTCGTTAATGTTTCCAACCATGTTAAAATTAAAGCAACAGACGGTATGACTATCTGCAAATAAGTAATAACAGATTAGGAGTGTTCAACAATAAATTCAATTTCTTTATGATAATCGTTCCTAATTAAATGTGATACATCAAATAAGATTAGAGCTGGAAATTTTTTTAAAAATGCAGTCAAAATTCTCTTTAATATTTTTACACATAGTCCGGAGAAAAATATAATTTACAGCCTGTTCATGTATGTCGACCGAAAGGTTTCTTGCGCTTCGGAAGTGGAAAAAAATCATTTTCTGTTCATGTAAACACCTTCGAAACGAAAATCTATGCGACCGACAAGCCATACGAAATAACACGTAAACGTACACTTTTCCATTAAATTTGGGTTTATGTATTTCGAAAGGACTGCCTCTTATAGAAAGAGAATGTCAAAATCACTCACTTGCTTTGTAGCTGCCGAGTAGAACGTAAACTCGCGAATAACACCGAAAGTCTTAAAACAAATTTATGCAACACATTCTTGAAACAAAATAAAAATTTTACAGATACGATTCAATGGCGCTTTCATTCATTATTTTGAAGAAATCAATTAAATAAAATAATTCAAAATACGGACACATTTTATTTTTCAAACAAAACAAATCACACATATTCCAATATTTGTATGTATATGTGGATTTTGTTTTCATTTCTCATTTGGCTCTCATTTATGGAACATAGTTGTACAAATGTACATTCAAATTAGTAGTATTTCGCATAGGATACGTAACGGCAGTCGCACGATAGTTTGCGAAATACATGAACGCATTTTTAGACGGAAGCGAGTGACTGCTTTCCTTTCGTACAGGTTTCCGTGCGACATACATGAACAGGCGGTAAATACAAATTAACCGCCTGTTCATGTATGTCGCTCGGAAACCTGTACGAAAGGAAAGCAGTCACTCACTTCCGTCTAAAAATGCGTTCATGTATTTCGCAAACTATCGTGCAACTGCCGTTACGTATCCTATGCGAAATACTACTAATTTGAATGTACATTTGTACAACTATGTTCCATAAATGAGAGCCAAATGAGAAATGAAAACAAAATCCACATATACATACAAACATTGGAATATGTGTGATTTGTTTTGTTTGAAAAATAAAATGTGTCGGTATTTTTAATTATTTTATTTTATTGATTTCTTCAAAATAATGAATGAAACCGAAATTAAAACGTGTCTATAAATATTTTGTTTCAAGAATATGTTGCATAAATTTGTTTTAAGATTTTCGGTGTTATTCGCGAGTTTACGTTCTGCTCGGCAGCTACAAAGCAAGTGAGTGATTTTGACATTCTCTTTCTATAAGAGACAGTACTTTCGAAATACATAAACCCAAATTTAATGGAAAAGTGTACGTTTACGTGTTATTTCGTATGGCTTGTCCGTCGAATAGATTTTCGTTTTGAAGGCGTTTACATGAACAGAAAATGATTTTTTTCCACTTCCGAAGCGCAAAAAACCTTTCGGTCGACATACATGAACATGAACAGGCTGTAAATGTCGAATGTATTCTACCAAATGGAAGTGTTGTTTTAAGTTTATAGCATATATATGATAAAACACAAATTACTTTTACAATTCAATTTAAAAAAAAAAAATGGCGAGCAAATCTACGATTTTTGGTATAGAGGTTAAGGAAAAAATTTTGGTTTCAAATTCGTTCGCGTTCACAAAATTGACCGATGCGCGCATATGTTGTAGTAGTTTTTATTTTCATTTTAAGAAAAAATATTTAAAAATGTCTTATTTGGTTTTGTGAGCAAATTTAGCGGTGGATGTTTAAATATTTACTAAATTTATTTTTATTTTCGCGAAAAATCAACTACTAATAAAAAAATCTTTAAGTAAATCAAAATTATCCTGCCCCAGAGTCCATACAAAACCTCTAAAAATTAAATTAAAAATATCTACAGAATCTAGACAATGCACTATAGGTAATTTGCTGTTTTTGAGACTATAATTAATAACAGCGGAATTAAAGGATTTTTTAACTTTTTAAATTATTTATGTGCAAAAGTGAGATAAAACAACGATTTTTTACAGATAAATTCGGATATAACGAACAACGGTTATAAGCAACTATGTATATAACGAACAAAGCTATTTCTTCCAATGCCATTTTCATTAGTTTTCTTATACACAACAAACTGATGAAAACGATCACGGTAGTAAGTAACACACATTTTGTCAACACGAGTAGATTTTCCAACGAATTATTACTACAGCTTTGTATATTTTTATACCCAACACCACTATGTGGAAAGGGTATTAAAGTTTGTTTTGGTAAAAATTGATGTAACACCGCGAAATATTCGTCGGAGACCCCCGATGTGGTATACCAAACTTCATATCTCGGCGAGATAAAGCGATTTTGAGATGTGTGTCCGTCCGTCCGTGTGTCCGTCTGTCCATTATAAATTGTAATCAAACTCCAGGCCGCAATTATGGACCGATCGTCACGAAATTTGGTATGGAGGTCGGGTTCACATCAGAATAGATCGCTATTTTAATTGGTGATGATCGTGAAATATTGATGATGGTGAAATGGACCAAAAACATAATTTTTATCCGATTTTGTAGCTGATCTGTAGGTCGCTGTAATAGTCCGACCGCCTCGAAAATTTAAATAAAGTAAGAGTATATGACAAAGAAAAAGCTAGCAATTAGAGATGGCGATCAGATAATATTTAGAGGGTTAAATGGGCCACAACTTTTGTGTGAAAATTGTGAAAATTTTTAATATACAGATTATACCTATACTTGGAAGAGGAACGCTTGACCTCTCCATTGATGCCAATTACATTGAATAACGTGCTCAGATAACAGAGTTGCAGCCTAATATATCCAGTTTTTTGCTTGAAGTGTAATCAAAAACACACTAGAGGTCGCAATTATAGCTCAATAGTCACGAAATTTTCCACGAGGTAAGGGTTTAGGTCGAAGAAGATGCCTACAATTTTGGATGATTCGATATTATTTAACGGGTGAAATGGACCAAATATACAAATTTTATTTTTGGTCCATATTTTAATTCCTGGAGGGCATATACCGGCAAAGTAGCCTACATATGAAATAGTAACTACTCACCTTTCCCCTGATGCAAATTGCAATAATGTGTCTGCTAGATAACGGGCCTACTGTCTTATATATAATGGGTTTTGTGTAGAGAACCACAATTTCCTCCCATGCTACAACTTGTCTCTAGAATGACAGAGAAATTTTCAGTTGAGTTGTCAAATTGGAGTTTTTATACAAATATTGCAACATGGGGTCGCCTCGCCACCTATTTTATACCTCAGGATTTAGAGTAAAGGGGATACAAACAAAATACGACCAATGATGTGTCTCATCGATATATTGGTTTTAGACCCAAGTATGTTTGAACGAAATTCGTTTCAGACAATTTGGAGTCGATTTAGCCCTGTCCGTTCATCTGTCTCTCTTAATGTCTAGCTGGCTGGTGCGCACGATAACTCTCGAACGAATCTACCGATTAGAAGCAAATTTTATAAATCGTAATAACTTTCTTTAAGTTCGAATGTAGGCTATGTCAGTCCACACCTCCCCCAAAAAAGTTCAAAATTGTTTTCGAAAAATTGTGTGAACGATAACTGAAGTGAGCAATCGATTTGCTCCAAACTTTCCATATATTATTATTCCTTCCAGATATAGATCAGATAAGACTATATCGGTCCACACCTTAGGATACCTCCCACACAAAATTCGGAAACGGGATATTCAAGAGTCCTCTCGAATCGTTTTGAATATTTTTCAGCAGATTGTACTTGCGCCGCAAATCCGCAAGATAACTCTCAAGGGGATTTTCTGATTGGTCGAAACTTTACACATCCTATTATTTCATCCAGTCATGTGTCAGGTTGGAATATGGACTATATCGGTCCGTCCTTCGAGTAACTCCCACACAAAATTTGGGAAAAGAGCAGATTGAGCACCCGTATCGGATGTATTTGTTTTTTTTTTTTTTTTGAAGAAGGTTTTTTCGCTGTCCCTATTCTGGTCCATTTTCCGGGGTAAGTCATACTTTCTGAGATAATAGTCCAGAAGTTCGAAAAACCCCTGCGGGCTCCAACTAACATTACAAATGTGAAAAAATCATTCTCAAACTTTTCCAAAACTTAGAAGTTAGCTTACTAAAATTTATTTGGTATAGCCCCATATTACGATATCTACAGGTTCCACGTATTTTGAAGCAAACTCGTGTTACAAAATAAATATATTTTTAGAGGCTGAAGATATATCACCGTTAGCGCAGCTGACTTATACTATCTTCTTTGCTGTATAATTGAATATGAATAATTTTGGGATTTATAAATTTGTTTGCATGCAAAATTTTTGGATTTTTATTCATTGTTAGTTATTTCGACCAGTATAAAATATATTTTAGATATCGCAATATATGCCCACAATGAACTATTTTCGAAGCATATGTGAGGTACAAGTGCGCAATTTTGGACGATAGATCTTCGCAATTTTCCCAATTATCAAATATACCAAATTGCATGGTATATATATATATATATATATATATATATATATATATATATATATATATATATATATATATATATATATATTTATTTATATATTTATTTATTTTAGGTGTATTCCAAAAAGGAACCTGATATTCAAAGACAATTTGAAGATGTAGCAGGAAGAGCTAATCAATGTGAATTTTCCAATTTTCCAATATCTTTTTAGAAATGTATAATTTATATATTTTTCCACAAACAGCCCGTAAAGACAAGGGAGGCTTCTCTTATATTAATGGATTCATATTAAGTTATTGATATGTGACCTAGTTTTTATCGCCGAGTCCGAACGGCGTGTCCTAAGTATCCACTTGTAGAGACGTTTTTCATGGCAGAAATACTCAGAAAATATCGCCAACATTACTAAGGGTATTTTGCCACCGTTAACACTTTGATGGGAATCGAACCCGGACATTCAGCGTGCAAGGCGGTTGCACATAGCTAATTTTTACAGTTTGTGGTGTAGGGTACCACATGGTCGGCCCCGTCCGACTGTAGCCTTTGCTTACCTGTTTTTAATTTACGTTAATAAAGACGAGTTTAGTACTCCTTTAAACCGTATCAACGATTAGTATGTAATAGAGAGATAAAATAAAGCTTACTACTGCCGCACCGTTTATAGAAAACCACGGATATACCGAACAATTTGTCGCCATTACTTATTTTACTTTCAATGAAATTGTAAACAACAATATTTTTTACATTTATTATTTATTTCCTCAAACCAAACTTCCACAATTTTAAGACTTTTTATTGAGAAGTAACCTAATAAAATCTCATAAATATCAAAAAACGGGCAAAATCGAGTTTTGAAACCTAGTAATACCAATGCAGAAGACTTTTAGTAATGTGTTCTAGGTGGCAATTTTGGTCGCTACCCAAAATGTTTAAGCTATATTATATATATTTAATAAATTCCTCTAGCAATTACCAATCTATTCAATTTACATATGTGGTAATATTCAAAAAAGTTTTTCAATCGTTGAAGTTGAGTTTCACCATTTAATAAGTCGCGAACTGTTAGTATAATTTATAAAATATGAATATATTTATATTAATTGAAGTGTTTAAGCCACGATCTCATAATATGGACCATAACAAATAATTTTCGTGGAAGCTGCGTTGGTGGTAATATGAAAAAATGGGAAAAATTTGTTGAAGTAAACATGTTTTTTGTGTTCTTTTTGATTTCTGGTCAAACTCCGCAAAATTCGAAGCTGTGCTCAAAGAAAGAATTAAACAATACCCCTTGGGCAACATGGTTCTAGTGTATGAGTTTTATATATATACACTGCATCCCCCTAAAATCGATGCTGACATTTTGAAGTTTTGATTTCAGTGTTTTTCGAATTTTTCTTATAATTAGAGGGTGCAACTAGATAATAGTCCAAACTAGTTTATAGGATTATAGAACTCTCGATTCCACGTCGTTCGATGTATATCTCATGAGTGTGCTCCGTACAGCTTCCTAGCAATAGGAGTCCAAAGGCGAAAATTTGGTGCGTAAATTTTTTGTAAAAAACCTATTTTTTGGCTTTAAAATTTACAACTGTCGTACAGTTACCCCTGAAACCCGCGTGATTTTAGCTTTTTACGTGCCGGTTCTGATGAGCTCTTCCGCGGTCGAATCGATCCACTAAAACGCCGGATATAGATACCTTGAAAGTAGGAAAATCTGCAAAAATATATTTTGACAATTCCGCGAATTGAACAGCGATTTTCTTTGATTATTTTTACATAAATGAGGTGCATCAACCGATTTAAACCAATTCGCGAATTATACTGTTTTTAACTTCTATGTTTTTCTTTGATTGTAATTTCAATATTACTCTCTACTTCTTATTTCTATTGCTTATCACAGAAAGCAAATATACTTTCACGATGACTAATTACTTTTCTCGTAGAAGTTTAAGCAAAATACTTCAGGATTTGGATCGAAATTTAGCGAAATATTAGAATAACTCCCACCATTTATTTTTCAAAATTTTCGTACTTAACCAAAAATATATTTTTGAAATAATTTCCAACAATAAGTTTCCGTTCTTTGTTGTTGCTGTAATGTGCAAGTTATAAACGCGATCTTTATAATTTTGGTCTCACATTTTTCTACGCGTTGTCTAGATTCTGTACGTATTTTTAAATTATTTTTTTAGAGATTTTTTGGACTCTGGTTTAGAATAAATAAAATTTATTCCAAGATTTCTTCAATTTTTTTTGATTTTCCGCGAAAATAAAAATAAATTTAGCAACTATTTTAGCATCTACGGATAGATATCAAATGCTGCTAACGATTCATATATACATGTTCTTATTACAACACAATAGGAATTGTTAAATATTTTTTCTTTACAAGAGAGTAAAACCGCATATAACTTTTGAGTGCAGCATCCAATTTTGTGAACGCGAACAGATTTGAAACCACGATTTTTTACGTAACCCATGTACCAAAAATGGCGGATGTGCTCGCCAAAAAACTTTTTATTTTTTTTTTTCTATGTAATTGTAAAGGAAATTTAAAATTTACCATATTTATATTTGGTTTATTTTTCCGCGGTTGAAATATGCCTTACAATCAGGGCTTCGGAGTCGAGCCATTTTTGGTCAGACTCCGACTCCAGTCCATTTTTTTCTCGACTCCGACTCCGACTCCAACTCCGGAGTCGACTCCGAAAATAGATAAAATAAAATTCACAACTTAAATTACAGTCATCTCAGTTTTAACTTTCAAGATACATTACAGTGGGAGGATACCAAAACATAGACCTTTATTGTTCGTTTTTTCTCGTTGACAATACGGAATACAAAGTAACAAGCACTTCAGCATACTTCACAGTTAGGAACATGTAGAAAAACCCTTCAAAGCAACTGCAATCGGACGGTATCGTTACAAGGTTTCTCTACCTAAACACCGACATACGAGTATATTTACAATTTTCCGAATTTGACTTATGTACCCAATGAGACTCGAAATACCAAATTACCATAATTACTGACCGGTAACACTCTTTGTAATTTTTTGAGTTATGGGACGCATCGTGATAGAAGACCAAAATAGCGTATTGCCCCTTAACATACACTTTTGTGGTTAAGGTTACTTGAAACCTTTATGTCAAAAGGGATAATTTTGTTCATAACCGTTAAGAATTTTGATTTACACTTGTAGGCCTTTGTCTACATAACTCTTCATAATAGTTACAGTTCACCATAGTTACTTTTTACGTATTGCACCACGTAATTTGACAAAAGAATACCTTTGAAATACATAAAATCGAGCCGTGCCGTTATACTAAATCGTAAACCTATACCGGCAATTTTATATCTTTATACTTTATAAAGTTCCCGACGAATATTTCGATGTGTTTCAAACGGAATGACAAGTTAGTATCTTATGGTGGAAAGTGTCTTTTGTCTACCACCTCAAAAAGAATACAAGTTAAACAAACGTTTAGTATGACTAAGCCGAACTGACAATCGGAAATGATTGAATAGTTCTGGAAATTTATATATCCACCATCCTATGCTCATAATTTAACGTCAATTTGTTAAATATTTTTCATTCCTCACCATAAATATAATGACAAATTTATCCCAGATGCATGACTTAATCGAAAAATCATTTGATCTCTTCTCATCGAAGAACAACAGGATAGCATAGGAATATCCCCTTAAATAGAGAGAGAAATGGTTAAGTAGGTTTACTTATATGTAGATAACCACACACTATTCTATTATAAAAAAGCAGACTTCTTTATAAAAGACTCTTGATCCTCAAAAGACCGAATATGTCGTTTAAAAAATAGCAGGAACATCGTCTTTAAGAAGATTCTAACTTTTCTCATACAAATTCAGCAAGAAGTCTAGTAGGACTTTCGTATGATTTCCCTTAAAGTACTACAAGGTCTTTCATAGAAGTCCAATAGGTTCTTTCACAGCAGACATACATGACTTCTAATAAAAAACTACAAGAGAAGACCAGTGAGTCTTCTATGAAATGGCCTGTAAATCTTCTAAAAGATGTTCTCTATGTATATTTGGAAAATGCAATCATTATTCCAATCAATTGACCCAAAAATGTTTCCGAAATGCATTTTGTAGTCAAAATAGAGATTAAGAGTTTTTTTTTAAATTATGATCACTTAAATAATTTAAATTGATTTGACAAATTTTAATAAATTTAGAACAGATTGTTGCCCGGAGTCGGAGTCGAGCTTTTTTTCACGACTCCGGCTCCGACTCCAGCAAAATTTGCTAGACTCCGACTCCAGACTCCGACCCCAACTCCAACTCCGAAGCCCTGCTTACAATATATACTTTTTTAGTTCTTCTTCGAAATTCTCACTATGACTGCAATTTAAACCGCGATAATGACGCTATTTTGAAAAATATCATTCATATTAATAAATTTTTATATGTTCTTTTTTCAATGCCAACAAAAAAATTATTATTATTAAAAGTTGAAAAATCTACTTTTTGCCTCAAAAACAGGGCAAATACCTATAGTGCAATGCATGAAACCGAATTTATAGAGATTGTGTATATATATATAAATTGCATATTATAGCAACAACAAAAGATAAAAAAACTTATTGTTAACCTATTATTCCAAATAATTTTTTGATTCGATTAGAAAAATTAGAAAAGAAAATAGTTGGGAGTTCTCCAGCTATTTCCCTAAAATCCCATACAATAAATAATGTATTCTGTTAAAACTTCATTAAGAAATATGGTTTATAATCGCGAACGCTTAGTTGCTTATTGTGATAACTTACGAGTATAAGGATAAAAATCAAAAGTAATATTGAAATTATCGTTAATCCAAAAATTTGAATTCGCGCAAAATACCGCAAAGAAGAAACTTGCAATTTAACATGAAGAGCAGATAATATTTACCGGGTTAAATAGACCAAATCTTTTGTGTAAATATTGGTAAAATATCATCATCATATCAAATTCATGTCTCCTTACGATAAAAACTACTATCTTAAATCGCTTTCACACTATCGTAAGGCCAACAACTACAAATTGTTACTCAATTCTATTGGTTTTAATTCCACTGCACAATTTTACATACACGAAAACATATCAAATGCAAATTATGCACTACTACAGGATGCTTTACACCTGAAGAAGAAAAGGGTGAATAAAGGCAGCATATACCTTTCGTGGCCACGTTCACATCAAGCGCCTCAACTGTAATGAACCTATATGCGTATCTCACAGTAAAATTCTTGATGATTTCGAAACATTGGAAAACGGATCGAGTGTTGCTCAACTCACCCAATAACTACATTATCACTTGGTCCATCATCACTACTTATTTTCCTGCTCTCAGTTACATGTTTACACTATTCAGTACTAATTTGTATATCTTAGATCTCTTAAATAACGTTGATTACACATACAATTACGAACTTCAATTTGTATCAATCAAATTGAAGATATTATCACCCAACTTCCTTATGAACGCTGCTGATGCATTTTCCTCTAACCCTTTTGACATCAGTCATGACGTTTATGGCTAGTACAGTTCCAGAATGGTACCAAGACTATGGTTAATATTTTATCCAAACAAAGAAGTGGCTTAAACATATACCATTTTAATTCCCAGAGCCTAATAAATAAAACAGATGAGTTTGATACATTTTTGAAACATCTAATATTGACATTATTTGTGTATCGGAAACATGGCTCTTTTCTAATATCCCTGATGCTCTTATTAATTTAAAGGGCTACTCCGTTTATAGGTCGGATCTTGAACGTCGTGGAGGTGGAGTTGCCATATTTGCAAAATAAAACCTTAAATGCCAAATTTGTGTCAAAATCCAAAATAGGTGACCTAATTGAAAATGTTTTTATTCAACTCAAGTCTCAAGACCTAATAAGTTTACAGACCTAATAATAATATTGATCTTGAACTTGTCCAGAATTTGCTACAAGATGTCACTATGGGATATAATGAAGTGGTCATATCAGGGGACTTTAACTCAAATTTATTAGACAATCCAGCTCTGGCTATTAACATGCAATCACTGGGATTGTATACTGTCAATAAGACGAACCCCACTCATTTCACATCTACTTCTAATACACTATTAGATCTGTTTTTGTTAACAATCCATCTAAAATCCTACTGTACGAGCAAATTGCAGCGTCATGTTTTTCTAAGCACGACTTAATATTCCTTACCTATGAATTCCATTTACCACATTTTAACCAGACATCTGCTTTCCGAGATTACAGGAGTATTAGCTACAGTGATCTGAATGACAGATTAAGTCAGATAAATTGGTGTGAAGTATACAGAATACCTACAGCTGATCTACAATTACAATTTCTTCAACAAAACATTCTTCATTTGTATGATTCCACTGTTCCGATGAAATATAAAAACAGCAACCCTAAATCGAAGCCCTGGTTTAACTCAAACATAAAAGTCTTAATTAAAAACAGAGATGCGGCGTATTTCCGGTGGAAGCGCTTTAAAACAACAGAACTCTACGATATATTTCGTTCCTCCCGTAAGTTAGTGAATAGAGCGATTAACAGCAAAAATTGAGTACTACGCCAGTCGTTTTAGTTCTGCAACTACTACGCCAGTCGTTTTAGTTCTGACTCACAAAGTACGTGGAGAACAATTAATGACATTGGTCTTGGGAAATCGAAGACTCCGTCCACCTTTCAAGGTGATATGGATGAATTAAACAAAACATTCATTAATATACCGTCTCTTCGAGCAAATGTTTCTTTTTTATGATAATCTTTAAGTCTTTGCTGATGGACATTTTGAGTTTAGAAACGTCACTGTAGATGAAGTCTTACAGAGCTTCGCTGCCGTCAAATCTAATGCCATTGGGCCTGATGGACTTGACCCCAAGTTCTTACGGATACTTCTCCCAAGTCTTCTGCCATTTATTACACATCTTTTCAATACTATTCTCACTACCAGCACTTATTCTGTGCAATGGAAACATGCGAAGATTATACCTGTTTTGAAGTCTAACTTGGAATACCGACCAATAGCCATTCTATGTTATTTGTCCAAAATATTTGAGAAGATACTGCACAAGCAAATATCTTACCACATCCATCGCAATTCGTTGATAATAGAAACCCAATCGGGTTTCCGGGCCGATCACAGTTGTACCAGTGCACTAATAGAAATCTCTGAATCAATAAGATGTGCGATAGGTGATAATGATCTCTGCTTTCTACTTCTCCTCGATCACTCTAAAGCATTTGACACAGTTGATCACAACAACCTTTGCTTCAAACTACGTAGATTCTTCAATTTTTCAAATACTTCGACACATCTCATACAATCCTATCTCTCCGATAGATCTCAATCCGTGTACTCGGGAACGAAAGCCTCTAGAGCATTGATGGTTGATAAAGGAGTACCACAAGGATCTATTTTAGGACCTCTCCTTTTCACACTCTATGTCAATGACCTTCCCCTCCAATTAGTACATAGCAAGGCACACATGTATGCGGATGATGTACAGGTATACATTAGTTGCCCTTTGAACGATATTGTGCAGTGTACACGGAAACTAAATGATGACCTCGAAAATGTTTCCAAGTGGGCCCAAGCAAATGGCCTTTTATTGAATCCAAATAAATCTAAATGCATTATCTGCCACAAAAATAAGAAGATCACCTTTGAAAGTGACATTCTACTGGACCAAAATATAATTGAAATTGTGTCTAGTGCTAAGAATTTGGGGGTCATTTTTAACTCATCTCTTAGCCGGGGAAGTCATATTAACGTTGTGGTAGGACAAACTTATGCTAAGTTATGCTAAACTTATGCTAAGTTACGTGCTTTATGGTTAACCCACTCATTCACTCCACTTCATATACGTGCTCTCCTAGCAAAAACCTTCCTGTTACCCGGACTAACCTACGGATTCGAGCTCTTTGCATATAGCGACGCAACGAGCAAACGTAAATTAAATATAGCATATAACAGCATTGTGCGTTATGTTCACGGGATTGGTAGAACAGAACATGTGTCACCTTTTACTCGATCACTTTATGGAGTTAATTTTGATGATTATCTGAATATGAAAAATTTAATTTTTCTACATAAGGTCTTAGTCAAACAAAAACCTATTTACCTGTTCAATAGATTAAAATTCACAAGATCTAATAGAGGCAGAAAAATTATTCCCCTAAAACGCCGTAGTTTGGTGTCAGAACGGCAATACTTTATTGGCAAAATTCGTCTGTGGCATTCTCTTCCAAGTCAATTGCAACACATCATCAACGTTCATACATTTAAAATTAAACTTCAAAACTATTTTCGAAACAATGAAACTAACACCTAATCCTATATCATTGTTTATTTCTACTTTTTGACATTTTTCTTTTTTAGCTTTTGTGTTAAAATCGATTATTTAGTATTAATATTAATCTTGTAATGTGTTTTTTATTATATAACTGTTATCCCGTAAATTATTTTTTAAGAAAGATATGCATCTACTACAATAATTCCTGTACTTTAATTTATAAGATATTTATCTTGTTGTGCAGGATTATCAAATAAATAAATATCAAATAAATAATAAGTTAAAATGAATAACATGGTGGTGTAGGATATCATACATTCGGTCCAGCACGACTTTGATCCTATTAATTTTATTTAATAAACATGTACAGTGGCGGCCAGCTAATTAGGGACAAGAAATTCAGTTTAATAGATTACTCGATTTTATTAAAAAATGTACAGGTTTTTATGAAATAAGTTTTGTATACAAGGTATTGGTAGAAGTACTATCGAGTGATGTTAAAGCATTCTAACTAATTAGGGACATTAATAGTAAAATCAAAAAATCAATCAATTAAGGATGAGAAATGAGGCTTTTTTTAAATCAAAAAATATGGTAATCTGGTCATTTTCATGCTGACATAATGTGTTTAAAATAAATTGCACTTATTTCAACAACTGGAGTTTTTCGGCATGGAGGAAAATTTGTTTGTGCCATTTTAAGACTATACAATTTAACCAACTTTTTGTTTATATGCACTGAATAATTTTTCCAGCAATATAAACTTTTTTCCCTCAAAAATTAGTAATATCGTTTGTTTTCGATGTGAAAATGTACTACTTTCCATAAGAAAATTGTAGTGTATGGCTCGAAATGTTGTCTGGGGTTACTAAAAATATATTTTTTGTTACTAAGAGCCAAATAAATATCAATTTTTTGCTACTTTAACGGAAAATGATGCCTAAAGCACATTATAAGGGATAATAGTAACACTTCGGCCCCTTAAAGGACTTGTGGTGGGTGTAAAGCATGAAATCAGTTGAATACACTATAAACTGCTAATACAAGCAATTCTTTAACAAAAATGTGCATCAGTTAACCTTAAAGTTGATTTTACTACTAATGTCCCTAATTAGCTAGCCAGGCTTATATGGACCATTTTTAGAAGAGCGGGATGTCCTTCCCCCGCTTAAGGCGTATGTTTATTTCTAGACTGAATTCAGTCACACATTCCAAATTTCATCGAAATCGGAAATATATAGCGTGTTTGGTACAGAAAATACGTGAAATCGGCCGAAAATATATATGGGAGCTATATCCAAATCTGAACCGATTTCTATATAATTTGGCACATTTATTTCTAGACTAAATTCGGTCACACATTCCAAATTTCATCGAAATCGGAAATATATAGGGTGTTTGGTACAGAAAATACGTGAAATCGGCCGAAAATATATATGGGAGCTATATCCAAATCGGAACCGATTTCGATATAATTTGGCACACTTATTTTTAGACCGAATTCAGACAAACATTCCAAATTTCATCGAAATCGGACATATATAGCGTGTGTGGTACAGGAAATACGTGAAATCGGCCGAAAATATATATGGGAGCTATATCCAAATCCGGACCGATTTCAATATAATTTTGCACACTTATTTGTAGACAAAATTCAGTCACACATTTAAAATTTCATCAAAATTGGACGTATATAGCGTGTTTGGTGCAGCAAATACGTGAAATCGGGCGAATATATATATGGGAGCTATATCCAAATCTGAACCGATTTTCACCAAAAGCAATAGCGTTCTTCCTATGGCTAAAAAAGTTGTAGTCCCCAATTTTCAGCTGAATCGGACAAAAAATGCGACCCGTATGCTGCGAACAAAAATACATGGACAGACGGACAGACAGATGGACGGACACGCATAAATCGACTCAGAAAGTGATTATATGTATATCCCCAAAAGGAACTGTGGGTCTATTTCGTTTCCTTTTGTATGTTACATACAAATGCACAAAGACATAATACCCCTTACCACTGTGTGGTGTAGGGTATAAAAACGTCTTGCTTTTCCAGTAATGACTTTGTATATATGTGTTATATCTCCGGTGTATGTTATTGTATGTATTAAGCCGGGGCGATTTGAACATCACCACGGGCGCCTGGATTTTCTGATTATTTTGACTTCAAGTCAAAATCCGGGGGCTCGATTTTCACCGTAGACATATGCTCTAGTGGACTTTTTTGCTCAGTACAATCCCAAGAATCAGAAACTCCAGGCGCCCACTATCACTTTTTTCCTTCCATACAAATCGCCCCGGTCTAGTATGTATGTATGACCTGAAGGCTAAAATATGTCGCTATCATATAAAAGAAATTCCGTGGGAAACTAGTGCTCAGAAGTAGTAGTGTTGGGTACCACATGATCGGCCCCGTCCTTTAGGCTAGAAGGGTATATACACTTTGATACGAAAAATGTCTGTCTGTCTGGCTTGGGCGCACGATAATTCTCGAAGAGTTCAACCGATTCGAACCAAATTTTGCGTGTCGTAATATTTTGTCCAAACTTGGTTTAAGTTCGAAGATGGGCCATATCGGTCAACTCCTTCTAGTACCTCCCCCACAAAAGTTCAAAATCTTTCTGTAAAATGGTCTGAACGATAACTCTCGAAGGGAGCAATCGATTTGGTCAAAACTTTGCACATCGTATTATTCCTTCCAGATATAGATCTGGTTCGAATATGAACTATATCTGTCCACTTCTTCGGGTACCTCCCACACAAACTTCGGATAAAGTAAAGTTTAAAGGCTCCTCTCGGATGGTTTTGCAATTTTGTTTCAGTAAGTTTTCCTTGCGGCTCCCTTTATGGCGGTACAATTTTTTTCTTGCGGAAGTCCATACTTCCTGAGATTTTGGCCTAAAAGCTCCAAGAAACCCTGACGGCACCAACCAAAATGGCAAATCCGCAAGATAATCCTCGCAGGGATTTTCTGATTGCTGCAGGCTTTGCACATCGTATTATTTCATCCAGTCATGTATCAGGTTGGAATATGGATTGTATCGGTCCACTCCTTCGAGTACCTCCCACACAAAATTCGGATAAAGTGAAGTTTAAGAGCTCCTCACGGATCGTTTTGAAATTTTTTTCAGTAAGTTTTTTTGATTGAAATATAGGCTATGAGATAGAAATATAGACTATATCGGTCCACTCCTTCTGGTACCTCCCACACAAAATTCGGATAAAGTGAAGTTAAGGAGCTCCTCTCGCATCGTTTTGACTCTTTTTCAGTAGATTGTTGGAGCGGGCTGGCCTCATTTATAATGGTACATTTTGTTCCGGAGTAAGTCAATACTTCCTAAGATAATGGCCCAAGAGCTTCAAAACCCTGTCAGATATTGAGCAAGATAACTCTAAAACTTTTTCAAAAATTTCTTTCAAACTTATGTTAACATAATTTAATATTTTGAGTCCTTTATGAGGAAGTTTGGTTGCCAAAAATGTTTGGTATATGTCAATGATTTGGTCAATGATTTGGTATAAGCCCACGTTACGGTACCTACAGATTTTAAAGCAAACTCGTGATATAAAATCAATATATATTATATACGGCATAATTATTGTGTTTGGTTTGGTTTTGTTGTTTTTTTCTTGGTCAGTGGCTGAGGGTATTTCTCCGTCAGCACCTCTGACAGATACGTACTTACTTGTTTTTTTATTGCAGTAACCAGCCTTTGGCTAAGACATGTCCATTAAATTGACAAATATTAAACAACGTAGTCTATGGTTCAAATTGGGACCAATTAGTTACTGAAAAAAGACAAGTAACAAGGATATGACGTAAAGCTACCTAAATTTGTGGAAAATTTATTTTAGTGGCGGATATTTCTGCTTTTACTGGATATATTCCAAGAGATAAACCTAAATTATAGGCGGTATGAATTTTAAGCTATCCAAATTGTTATATTTAGAGAATTTTATTGCAAAGATAAATATTTCTGATTTTAATAAATGTATTTAAGTTACGTCACTTTTCAATTAGAGAGGACGAGTAGAACTTTAAACTTTGAACAAAGTCTAGCGTGTTGTAAAGTAAACCATATAGAAAAATTCTTTATATATTTCTTAAACATTCCAAATGTTTTTGTTGTTTTTCGAAAATCTAAACTTTTTGCAATTGCAAAACACACGCATTAATGTCTAGCCACCAGCTTATATTTTAGTAATTGATATTTACACCATGTTATCTGAAGAATAAGAATATTCCATATTTAAAAAAACCAACAAAAAGAAAAAAGAAACCTCATCATAACAAACAATAAAAACAAAACCACAATAATAACCAGCATAAAATATTGTTTAAAATCGAACAAAGCTGATAGTCTGCAGTTAGTAAGAAATTTTAACAGAAAATTACTTTAATGTGTTTTCTGCGTACATTGCACTGGCACACGCAATTCAATAACTTTTTATCAGAGGAGTTTACCTTTTTTGTTATTAATTTATTCTTGTAGCTTCAGACAAATTGAAAATATTTTATTTTATTTTTTTGGAAAAGCTAGCCTAATGGATTTATGTAGATGAATTATTGGAAGGGCCACGCGAAAGAGGATCTATAATTGCGCTCCCATAACAATTATTCCTAATCACTTTATTGTTTTTATTTTTCTTTCCAAGAAGAAACTTTGTCAGCACTAATAACATTAGCGGAGCAAATAACAAATTCTGAGTTCACTTGACAAAATAAAGTCATTTTCTGTGGGAGACTGCTCTGTTTGCCCAGAAAGGTCAATAGTCAAAGGAAATTGGTGCATAACACCAGACACGTCTAGCTGCCCGAAAACAAACAAAACAAAACATAAAATTAGTACCAATTTCCTTTACTTTCATTTTTGTTTGGCAGTAATAATAGCACTTTATTAAGTGAGTACCATTTAATTATGGCAAAGAAATACAAATTGCCACCAAACCAAATGGTATCGCGTGTTTAATGTTCCATGCATCCTTTTGCCGTTGACACAGAAATATTTCTGACATTATAATTTGATATTTTGAAATATGAATGACGTTGAAAATATAGAGTACGACAAAACAGTCCTAATTTAGTGTCTAATGAACCATGCAGTTTTCCAAACATCAGACAAAACTTCAAATTCTTCACTAAGTGTGTTAAGACATTTTCTCTCTATCTCTCTCCCCCCCTTTCGAATATGTTAAGTGAACAGAGAAATAGGAAATATTTTTTCTTTTCTTTCAATTTTGTAAACAGAAATATGTATGTTTGTATTTATATATACTCGTATGTATAGGGTACTCCATGGCACTTTTTATATCCTCCACCATAAAATGGAGGGTATAATTGTTTGTTTGGTATTGAAATAGACTAGAAATTTACCTCCCGTTTTTCGGCATCTTGAAGGCCTTAGCCATATTATCACACCGAAGTGGCTAATGGCTAATTTGGTATGTAGTGTTGTTTGGGGCTACCCAACATTCTCCCAGAATTTTCAGAGTACACTTTTGAGTTTTGATGTAGCTTTCGCATCATTATCACACCGAAATGGCTGAAATTTGGTCTTCCTTGCGGCTACAAAACTGTCCCATAGAGATTTGTCAGTACAGGTACGATTTGCTTCAGCCCCCATAGAGCGACACACAGTGTTGTCGCAGTGGACAAAAATCGAAAAATGTGATGTTAACTTTTATGTATGTTTACGTTTCTTCCTTACAGTAAACACTTTGGGTAAGACGAATCTGAAAGAATTTTGTCGATATGTATATCCATAATGAAGTCATTGCTCTTTAAATATGAAAAATATTTCCTAGGTAATCTGAAGCGATAACCATAGGAAAATTAGACGACCTTTAAAATAACTATTTCCGAACATCTTGCTAATAATATTAAAAGTTTTAGATGGGCCTTTGATGGGTGGGCCATAAATATAACATTTTAGTACAATAAGTTAGCATCAACTGGACATGGGCAAAGTACCGATATCAAGAATTAAAAGTTTAAATTTGATAAAAAATATAAATTCATAATATTTCGTAGAGTAGATCTTTTGATTGCCACCTATTGCCACCTTGGCTCTTAATTTCCATCAATTGGACGTCTCTTCAGAAGCGACATGTGTAAAAACTTTCTGCCCAACCTGCAACCTTTTGAGATATATCAATATTTTAATGAATAGTTCATTTCATATTAATGAAAAACCATAAATTTTTTCTTACTTTTTCAAATAGAAGGAGTTGACCAAGGTTGATGAATTTTTGTTCAAGTACTTATGATGACATAGAAATGAAAAAATTCTACTTTGGTCCATATCGGTTCAGATTTGGATATTACTTACTTACTTAGCTGGCCTTTTACAGAACATTTGTTCCATAAGCCGAACTAAGAAAAAATCTCCAATCCTCTCTGTTTGCTGCTGTATTTTCCCAATCTGGGATATGTAGCTTTGTGATATCTCGTTTCACTTGTTCGCTCCAACGAAGCTTTGGCCTTCCAGATCTGCGAGAACCTCCATGCGGCCCGTATTTATACGCCTTTTTAGCGGGTTCATCATCACTCATTCTTATAACATGGCCTAGCCATCGCAATCGTTGTATCTCGATTCGTTCAACTATATTGATGTCATTGTATAGTTGATACAGCTCGATGTTCATACGACGCCGATATTCGCCGTCAACACAGATTTGGATATAGCCCACATATATATCTTTCCCCGATTTTGTTATAACTCGGTCAATTTTGATTGAATAGCCTTCAAATTTAATATGTTATATTTTTTTAGGCCCCTGAGTAGGTTTACTAATTTTCACAAAAATCGGTCCAGATTTGGACCGTTCAAATGCTGATGAACAGATCGGATCTTTCACAACTTCCTTTGCATTGGGTCAAATGCTAATGAAAAGATTGGATGCAATACAAAAGATGCCATGATATCACGTCATCGCATGGAACCCCTTTCTTCAAATTTTGCTGGGTATGGAAGCGGCAACACTGTGCGGCACCTCCTGATTTTCGGTTATAAATCGTTTTAGCCTCATTATCACACAGAAATGGATGAAATTTGGTATTTAGTCTTCTTTGGGGGCTACAACAATTTCCTCCAGAAATTTGTCAGTATAAGTCCACAGTCTGATATAGCCCCCATAGAACGGTACCACTTGATTTTCAGTACTATGGGTAAAGTTCCGTAAATAGTTTTCGATGGAAATATATAACACGCCTAAAGAAAATTGTCGGTTTAGGTCCAGGTTTTAAACTTGCCTACCTATTTTCAACCCAAATGGCTGAAATTTAGTTTTTTATTTTTGAAAGCGGGTTCTCAGATTGGAAGGTAAACGATACCGCCCGATTTGAAGACTTTTAAATGATTTTTCTTCTGAAGTGGCTGTAACTTGCTAATTCGGATTCACAAGGGCGGAAATAACGTCTTATTGGTGTCAAATCTTGTTTAAGTAAATTGAAATTCTACAATCAGTATATTCCACTTTTCCTAGAAATAAGACATGAAGTGTCGGAAGAGCTTAGTACATATTTTCATAAAATATATGAAACTAATGTTTATATTTTACTTGAATTCCTCTCGTTTGGAGGGTATAAAAGTTCGGCCCTGCATAACTTAACGATGTTTATACCTGTTGTAGCTCATACTATAGGCTAACTAGGGTATATACACTTTGATAGAATCCAGACTTGCCTCATCGAAATAATAGTTCGTCCAAACTTATATCAAATTCGATGATGGGCCAAATTGGTCCACTCTTTCGCGTACCTGCTATACAAATTTTATAGTTTTAAGCGAAAATCGTGCGCCCTCTAACTCTTAAAGAGCAACCGATTCGTTCCTTACCACACCTTTATATTACCACCAGACATAGGTCAGGTTTGGTGGTACCTCCCAAATGTACCTTCTTAAATGTAATTGTGAGGTGCTTTGTGTGCGAAGATTCCTAGCAAAAATACTCATTACAAATTGGCCTACTTTCTCATTATTTTAACACGGGCATGTCATAGGGAGTAAGTACTTATTTTTTGGCCACTAACAAGTAGATAAATAAGTAGTTACTCCCTGGTAACTACTTATTTAAGTAATGAGTATTTTTGCTGGGTTGTTTTGAAATGTTCAATAAAGGCACTTCTTGTGGTCCTGTTAACAGCGATACAATGTTTTTCGTGGACAAGTTCATTGGGTCCAACTAAAATGGCTGGCGGACAAGATAACTATCAAAAGGTGTGACTGAAGTTGGTGCAACCATTGCAATATTTCTCTCAAACATTAATCAAGTTCGAACATAGACGATGTCGCCCAACTCTTTCGGGTACTTCCCTCACAAAAGTTGAAAGTGTTCCCTTACGTGCAGCTTAAGGGCTGTTCGAATATTGTTTTGAAATGTTCATCGAAGGTAGTCCTTGTGATTCTGAAGAAGATATGCTCTGATATAAATCTCTCTTGAAGTTTTTAGGATACCATTGGGTGCAAGAGTTATTATACCTGCCTCGCGTACTGGAAGCACGGTTCGACTTTCAGACCAACAACATAAAAAAATTCAAAAACGTTAAAAATCCCTTAGCCTATTTTCCAGCTGTTTAGACTCGCTGATAAAAAGAAATAGACTTGAACATCTTACATATATTTCATCAACATTTTGGTTTAAGACCCCACATGAGTTATGATCAAATCCTTTTCAGATAATTTATGTTTCCGTCTGTCTGGCTGATGCGAACGATAAGTCGCAAACGGAGTAAACGAACTAAGATTTGGTCAAAAACTTGTACATAATAATGATTTTTTTACAAAACCCACAATACAAAGATCGTGTTCGAGCATTCTTTTGACATTTTTACAGATGAAGGTTCTTGTAGTCCTGATTACAACGAAATCGATTTTTTGTGGGCAAGTTCATCCTAATGAGATAATAGCCCAAAAGCTCAAAACCCCTCAAAATTTACTACACAGCTCGATAGCTCTCGCATTGAGAACTTAATTTGGTCCAAATATTGCAATAGAAATTTTTATTCCAAACCTACATCAAGATCAAATGTGGTATAAATTGATCCACACCTTCCGGTACCTCACCCACAAAAGTTGAAAAATGTTCGCTCAGATTCAGTTTCAGACCCCATTTTTGGGCCTGTGCACAGTAGAGTTGTGCCAAAGGAACTATATGGAACTATATAGTTCACTTCGCAGTTCCAATGGCCCACATTTTTTCTTTGAACAAGCTGCGTATACTTAATATCACACGTTATATTTCATGATGTTACTCATACGTTTTGGAACTAGTACAAGGAACTAGGAACTAGATTACCCAACTCTAGTGCACAGTGGATCCGCTTGTATGGAGAAAGTGGCCAACAATATTTCCCGTGTAAATATCATTCATAAATTGGCATTAATTGTGCTGCTGCGAAGAGTGTTTTAAGAAACCACGAGCGTAACATTCTCCCCCCTTCCTCTCTGGAGTGGGTATACGGTAAGAATTGTTTTATGCTGTAAATACAAAATGACATGAACAAAGATCCCGATTATCTTATGAATAGGTTGGGGGAAACAAAACAATCTCCAAAACACCATAAAATCCAACCAATTTAGCGGATTAAAAAAAATCCACATTTTTGTCTGAAAATTGGTAAAATTTTTAATATAGATCTTATAGCGTTCTTCCTGGAAGGCACGCACCGCCAAAGTAAGAAAAATTTGGAAGAAGATTTCTTCATCTTGTCATTGATACCAATTATTTTAATGTAAGTGTTCATGACAGAGTTATACGCTAATATATCCATAGAAACCCTATTCTAGGGTAGCTTTAGTCAGCGGCCCATCATTTATAGTCTGGCACTAGATGGCAGCTGATTTTAATACTGAATAATCTTAAACCAATGACATACTTTGGAAAATTATTCCCGAGGTAGGCACTGGTGGGCATCATGACTAAAATCTTAGGTCAAATTTAAGTATTTGATCAATTGGCATTGCAAAATACACTAAGAAAATATGCAGCTAACTAGAATTCCACAACACGCTAAAACACCGTTCAAAATCCACTATAATATTTTGTTCTACGTATTAGTTTCGCGATATTTTGAATATATTTACTTGCACTTAAAATATAGGTTGTACTCACAACAAAAAATATTAGTCAAATGTTCCGACTTTTAAAGCTATTCTTAAGAGGATCGCGTTCGAATGAAACAAAAATTAATATATTTTTAAAAAGTCCATGTCATAGCTGTCAGAGTTGCCAGATGTTGTACCAAAATGTTGACATTAATTTTTTTATTTTTGGCCAATGGGTGGATCCACTGTGATGTGGAGTTAGCTTAGTATATCAGGTTGTGCTGTTGAAAAAAATCAGTGTGTCTTACGGACCTGTAGCAAGTTCTCTTCAGAAGTTTTGCGCTATGTCGCAATCATTGTCCAATAGGGATTGATAGTTGTTGTTGTTAATTGAGACTGCATCTGAGTAAATGATATTCAGTCCTGCCTGATAGAATTTTTGATCTTGGGATACTCTTGGCATAGTTGGATCTCATTCTTGATCAAAAATATCCTTCTTGTCACATCCTGACTATCCACAATATAATTAGCATGATTCTCACTGTTATTATGCTGACTTACCGGAAAACCTAGTCTTAAATAAATGAGCTGTACGAATGATGAGAAGTCACACTGACGTATTTCTCGGGGCAGCGTTCTAAATCGTCTTATTAGACGTCAACAATATTTCTTTTTTTGCACTCGATGTATTGCAGGCAACAAGAGATATGAGGACTTTATTCCCACATTTCAGATTTTCGAAGAACCACCTTTCCCTTTATATGTGATAATTGACAAGTTGAGGATTTTTTAAAATACAGCAGTTTCAGCGTTTCCGTACACATTTCGTTTGAGCTCAACGTTTTGGATTTTTAGAGTTTAACTCAATAAATTGTCGATTCGCTCACCTCTTTAGTCAGACACAAAACGTGACAGAGGTTTAATCTTCCTTCTTCAATAGTGTATTACCCGTTTCAACACTTCAGGTGTCAATTTGTTCAGTCTGTTGATATGCAACGTCAGTCGTTTTAGCTACTAGTTCACGATACCAAACGTCCAGCTATCAATTTGTTACACAAGAACTGAAATGACGAGTTTTCAGGGGAATAATTTGTCAGACCAAATGACACCATGGATTTGTCAATAAACTTTGGCATTGTTCACGTATTGTGGCGTGGGCTTCCTCATTGACCATACCAATCATCCAGCTATCAATCTGGTTTACCATCGGCCACGGCGTGGCTTCTTACACACCGGATTGACCAACGTCTGCCACACCAACAACAAACATATGCTTCTACATGGTGCTAACAGAACAACAACCAGCGCTGTGCTCGTCTGGTTAACTAGATATGACAAAATTACACAACTATTGATGTGCCTAATAGTTCCCTAAAACTTACGGTAATAGACTTCCGATCTGTAACCTGATGTACATATATTTGGCAGAGACATACGTCATGATTTTAAATATTGCTTGATTTTAAATATCGGAGTTGTGGCATGAATTTATTTCCTTGAGTCGGAGGACATTCTTGGCTGCCAGCTCCTGCACTAGTATATTGAAGGCAGCAGGTGAAGTGCTCTTCGTGTAATGCTGCCGCTTTGTGAGCGTTGCTTTGTGTGCGCAGATACGATATTTTACTCAAAGCATTCCACAACGCCAGAGAACCTTAAGAAAAAATTGGGTGTATTATAGTCTTGAAAATCCAATGGCTGATCTGTAGTCTCAGGCCTCAACTCTTTCCAATTGGGATCTTGCATGTATATAGAGCTATTGGACTTCTCCTGGCACGTTCTTTGATATTCCTTTTTGCGACATTCCTTTTTCACGTTAATTGATGGTCTAGAATAATGCCGAGGTACTAGCTCTCTATAGAGAGTTCTAATGTGACAACATCAAGTATCGTGTAACGTGACAGTTTCATACACTCCTACACTCTCTCAACATCATTCACTATTACTGAATTGTTGGCATAGTGAACAATTTTAACTTCGGTGTAATTATCGACCGTCATTACTGCACAATAATTCTCATTCAACTCGTTTACCACCCGTATGCATATTTCTCCGAAGCCGTCGATCACCAGACGACAAAGTTCAGAAAGCTCTTACCACGTTCCTATCAAGCTCCAAACTCTTAGCAAGCTCCATGCTCTTAGCAAGCTCCACGCGCTCCAAGCTCATAGTCAGTTCAATGCTTATAGCCAACTCCCACTAACCGATCTCTTCCCCACAGCAACCCGACTACGCCTAGCCGACAGCCACACGATTGCCTCGAGCCGAGAGCTGACAGCCATCCAATTGCCCTCAGCCGACAGCAACCCAAGAAAATCAGAGCAGAGGCATTCCCGACAACTGCCGAACTGACAGCCATTCGATTGGCCCGAACCGAAAGGAACCCCATTATTGCAAAGCCGAGCCTACAACCAACCGATAGCCCGAGTAGTGAAGAGCCGAACCAAACCCTAGCCGACAGTCACCGAATAGCATAAAACCGAACTCAACCAATAGATAACTAACTCTTGCATCCATTTTCTCACATATATTATTCGTTTATCAAACACCAAGAGTGTATAATAAAAATTGAAATTACAAGGACTAGTGTTTCACTTAAGGTTTGTGGGTCGACAATGGCAGTGACTGAACCTACCTCAGCCCTAGACAAAACCACGCGTTGTAATAGTTTGATTAGAGCTACTCCTTGCATGAGTTCATTTACCGATTCTATTCTTTGTGGGACGTTACGCTTTCGCTCCTCTTGTATTTTGATTGTAGTAGCAATGTATAAGCAAAACAGAAATAGGAGCAAACCTTTTGATTGTAACCGAGCTCCTCCTTGCATGAGTTCCGATAGTGTTTGTGGGAACTTTCCGCTGATCATTACGACCATGTCGCCAGCATAAGCGATCGTCTTTATTCGTAGTTTTTCAAAAATTTTAGTATTTCATTCAGCATCAGCCACAGCAGTGGCAAGAGAAGGCCACCTTTTGGCAGTCCATGGTTTAATATAGGCCTAATAGACTGATTTGTGCCAAATGACGGAAGATCTCCAAATCCGATGTGATTATTGTCAAAAACGATAAAAACCGATTAAAAATACTACAAAATTATCGCATATTAACTTTGAAAAATTTCCGATTGAAATCAACTACTGATGTACCAAATCTGTCCCTTTTTTTGTCAATGTTGGAAAAAGTCATCAGTGGTCTAAAAAAAATGTTATATTAAATTCTAAAGTTTTCCGACTGAAAATTGCTAATTTATAGCCAAATCGGAGAAATATATAAGTGTACGGGGACTATATCCAAATCTGATAGGAACGGACCAGCATTTATATTTTTCATTCCTCTATCCTCTTATGTCCTTGTGCAATATTACGTTAAATTAGGTTAACTCCTTCTATTTTTTCCTCGTAGCCCTGGTGCAAAACTTTAGTCAGTTGTTTTGTTTAAATATGAATATCTCGCATCTAAATTCTGGCATCACATTGGTAAAAATGGCTTACGATTGAAATACAAAAGAAGAAATAGCATTTGTTGCCAACGTACGGAGTACCCCATATTGTAGTAACGACTAAACCCCCTTGATAACCCAACAAATTTCCATTTTTCTTCATTTCGTGTCACATTGCTCTTGACTTTCACTTGTGGCAACATGTATTTAGTATTGGCAAAGAATTGCTGTGTCTGCAGTTCCAATTATGTAGATGATGAAAGTAAATGTACGAATATTATTTCGGGAGGGATGAGTGGATATGGATGTGAACAACAGCATAGCATTGTGACTTTATCTGTTTTGTCTGTTTTTGGTGTCAATTCGTTTTCTGGAATTGGGTCAAAAGGTTTGTTCCCATTTCTGTTTTGCTTTTATACATTGTTACTACAAACAAAATACAAGAGAAGCAAAAGTGTAACGCCCCCTCCAAAAACAGAGAATCAGTAAATGATCTGTGGAAATGTTACAAAATATTCTTTAATATTATTGAAATTTATTCAAGCAATTTATATTTCAAAGGGAATCATCTAAAATAAATTAGTTGACAATTGTATTATGACATACATACATTTGGCTGAATGCTCATAGCTGAGTTTGGAAGTATGCAATACTTGTCGGTGTTGTAGAAATAGTTGCTCTCAGAGACTCGGGGTTAAATTATATTCAAAGAGTCAAGAACTAGGTACACTTTTCCCAGTTCAAATGGTGACAATATAACCAAGTAAAAAATCGTTAAGTTCGGCCGGGCCGTTCCATAAAATATTCTTAACTAAAATGGAATAAATGTGGTTTTTAGAGTGATTTTGTGAAAATTCGCTTTTGTTCGCATACAAATTCGCCGTTGGTCCCATACAAATTTATATAGAAATCGCTCTACAAACCACATTTATTGTCCAATCGATGAAAACAGTTTCCCATTTCTTTGTAGTGGCTAAACAAGTAATCCTACAAAAATTTTTGATAATCGGGTCAGATTTTAATATTAGCTATATAAAGGGCCCATGGAAAAACCCTAAGACTTTTATGATGGACAAGTATTATGCGCAATACAAGCTTCAAATATCAAATTACAGCAAGGTCGGTCAAGAAAAATAGCTAAAATTCTGATTATACCGAAAATCGGGAGGTACGCTTATATGGGGCCTATACCTAAAATGCTCAAAATACCGAAAATGGGGAGGTATGCTTATATGGGGCCTATACAAAAATGTGGACAATTTTTAGTAACAACGTTTTGTGAGCATTGGGAATTTCAAATGTAATATTACGGGTAGTTCCCTAATACAATGTAGCTAAGACCCTCAAAATACCGAAAACAAGGAAGTACCGTTATATGGGGCTAAATCAAAACATGGACCTTTGTTGTTGAATTTTAGTAAAGAAGTTTTGTGACCACTGAGTACCTCAAATGTCAAATTACAGCTAGTTCGGTTTAAAACTTTAGCTAAAATCCTTAAAATACTGAAAACCGGAAGGTACCATCATATGGGGGCTATACCAAAACATGGACTTATGTTAACAATTTTCGGTGGAGAACTTTCGTGACCACTGAGAACCTCAAATGTAGAATTACATCTAGTTTGGTAAAAAAATGTAAATAAAATCCTCAAAATACCGAAAACCAGGAATTACCGTTATATTCGGGCACGGTGCTCTTGAACCAACTTTGAATGGAAGGTGCTTACACCTGGGACATTTTTGCGGATTCTGAAACTACAATGTTCATAGATGAGAAAAACCAAAAACAAACAAAAATCGCCGGAGCGCTTTTTAAATAAATCGCGGTCAAAGTTCACATTTATAGATTATTTTTTAAGTTTTCACGATTTTGCTGGGAAACCGCAAGTCTTATCAAAATGGAATTAAAGAAAATGTGGTAGCAGCGTAAATTCATTACAAGATTGTACTTTATGATATTTTCGTAGGTTTTACCAATTTTTCGATAAGACTTCCCGTTTTGAAGCAAATCGTGAAAACCTAACAAACAAACCTAAAAATGTGATCTGAACTTCTAAATCTCAAAAATGGTAAAACCTAGGTCAATCCTCCTGAAAATTTTCACAGCTACAATATTTTCTTAACCCATATCGTATAGAGACAATTTTTTTATTTATTTTTTAAAAACAAAGCACTTTTTTAGGGTAATTATTACCCACTGATGTCAAAAATCAACCCAAAAAATTTTTCCGATTATTTGTTTTCCCGGAAAGTAGTGTTCGAAATTTCGAACGCTTATGCTATCCGTATAGCAGTAAAAAAAGTAAAGTAAATAAGATTGATTTATTTGCCGTTTTATTGATTTAATCCATCAGCATTTATGTTAACGAGGGTATATACATTTTCATACGGGCAAAATGTGCCTCATCGAAATAATGGTTTTAGACCCCAAGTATGTTTGGACGAAATGTGTTTCAGACAATTTGGAGTCGATTTAGCAATGTCCGTCCGTCTGTCTGACTGGTGCGCACGATAACTCTCGAACGGGTGAACCGATTTGGTCCAAATGTTGGCTATCGCAATATTTTGTCCAAACATAGTTTAAGTTCGAAGATGGGTTATATCGGTCCACTCCTTCCGGTACCTTCCCACAAAAGTTCGAAAATGTTCGGAAACGATAACTCTTAAAGGGAATTACCGACTTGGTCCATACTTTGCACATCGTGACATTTCTACCAAACTTCCGGAAAAGTTCAGTTTAGGACCTGCTCTCGAATCGCTTTAATTTTTGGTGCAACAACTTGTATCTACTGTCCCCCATACGGCGGTACAAGTTTCATCAGGGGCAAGTCCATACTTCCTGAAAAAATAACCTAAAAGTTGCAAAGAGCCCCTATGACACCGTGTGTAGTGGTTGGAGCGCAAGATAACTCTCGAACGGATCTGCAGATTCGGTCCAAAAGTTGGCCTTCGTAATATTTTGTCCAAACATAGTTTAAATTCGAAGATAAGCCATATCAGTCCACTCCTTCCTTCCTTCCTCCCCCACAAAAGTTGAAAAATGTTCGGAACAATTGTGCGCACGATAACTTTTGAAGGGAGTGACCGATGTAATCCATACTTTACACATCCTAATATTATATACCAAATATAGATCAAGTTCGAATATGTACAATATTTGTCTCCTCCTTCTGGTACCTCTCAAATTTCGGATAAGTTCACTTTAAGCCCAGCTCTCGAAACACTTTGATTTGTGTTGAAGCGATATGCATTCGCTAACTCCATTAGATGGTAAACGTTTTTTCACGGACGAGTCATATTTCTTGTGAAAACAGCTCGAAAGGTGTAAAAACCCCCATATGTCATTAAATGTGGCGGTCGGAGAGAACGATAACTATCGAACTGTTCAACCGATATGGTCCAACATTTGGTCTTCGTCATATTATATCAAAAATTAGTTTCATGGGACAATACCGGTCCACAACTTCCGGTACTTCTCCCCAATATTTAAAAAATGTCACTAAAATGCTAGGACGATATCATTTGAATGGGGCAACCAATTTGGTTCAAACTTTGGATCTCCTAATATTTTGTCAAAATTTTGTTTAACTTCTAAAATGGCCCATATCGGTCCTCCCTAAGGGAACCTCCTCCACAAAAGTTCAACATTTGTGTCTTAGTGCAGTTAATTCCTAATCCACATTTTTGTCGGCAAGTTCAAATGTCCAAAAAAGGCCACAAAATTCTGAAGAGACCTTAAATACATTCGATCTGTCCGTAGGTGAAAGTTTTACTTCACATTGGCTGAGGGTACATATCTGTCGGCAAAGCCGAATGACACTTTTTAGGCTCTGCGAACAGTGGCCCCAAAACAAAATCACCCCAAACTTAAAATGCAAAATGGCCCCAAATTTGGGGTCTGAGTGCATTGCGAAGTTTGGCCCCATTATGTGTCCAGCATTTTGGCCCCAAAAAAAGACAAAATTACCCCAAAACCAAAATGAAAAATGGCCCCAAATTTGGGGCCATACTTCATTACATTTTTCACCCCAAAAGAAAAAATACAAATTTACCCCAAAAAAAAAAAATCACTTTTTTTATTAAATAAAAACTACAATACTGTCTTTAACTGACTCCCTGCAGTATGGACAAAGGAAGTGTGCTGAATTTGATAATGTCTACAAGGGAGAAGTACTACATTTGCTAAATTATCCTTGCAAACAACACATTCTCTTTCGTTGTTTTCATCCTCAGTATTCGCCGTTGTTATTTCTTCTTCACCGGATAGACATTCCTCATCTGGATCTTCTTCAAATATATTTTCAGGTGGAATAAGTTGATTCATATTATTGTTGTAAATTACTCTTGTTAAAAATGTTGCAACAGTAATTTTTCCACCGTTTAATAAATTGGTTGCTTCCTCAATTATGGCATCCCTAGCTACATAATTTTTTTGCGGTATTTTTTGAGTGTACCGCCACTTTCGGCAAGCATTTCAAACTCACGGCTTTTAAAAAATTCTTCTCGGCGTAAATATTTTACAAATTTGAAAAAGTTGCCATTGGCAGGAATGCATTTTATCAAAATACCGTTATAGGCTTCAACAGCGGAAGTTGTGCGGGTATTTTGGCTGGAAACGCTCAAATTTTCGCATCCAATCTGAAGAAAATTATGAATTAGAAAAAATGTATTATAAAGAGATTTTACTTAGTTTCTTTATCCATTGATTTTCAAAATATTTGAGGAACTTTGAGAATTTCCTTTCACTGTCCATTAAATTAATTTCCGTCCGAACTTGACGAAATCCATCTTTTATTAACGCTGAAGGAAGCAGGGGGAGTGCCAAAAGTTTATAGTAAGCTTTTGAAGCTGGCTTTGATTGTCTCAGATAGTTAATGAAGTCTTTACATTTGATCGAATTTCTTCTGTCAGCTTGACAAAAGTGAAACCTAAAGTTTAATGTATATTTATATAAGAAGGAAAATCGTAAAATTTGCACGAACTATTTAAAACTTTTCTTATGAGTATCCAATTGAAAAATATTGATTGATATTGATTTTTGCGTCCGGAGGGCGAAGTATGTCGGAAGGGGAAATAAAAAAATCGCGCACGCGAATTAGATTCTGCAACTATTAGCAAATATATCATGTATACATTTGTAAAAAGATATTGATCGCGCGCGCGCGATTTTCTCCCTTACGGCAGCCTTTACCATTCTGACACAACACATCCTTATCAATATCTTTTTACAAATGTATACATGATATATTTTGTCACATTTGAATTTTTTGGAAAAAAATGATTGTATACGGTATAAAATCTTACCA